>NC_057820.1:49971529-50596454 GCF_910594005.1 Cervus elaphus
TTAAGAATGAGAATGATTACAAGGACTACAGAAAAGAAACTCAAGCTTGCTAAACAAAGCTAGGACGCACACAGAAACTCTCAACATTTCCTAACCTTGTCACTTTCTGGAGGTGTAAACCCATTATGCTCCCCCTCCTCAGTATGACTTAGGGTGTCCCCAAAGTTAGGGAAAGGGCCAAGCAGCTCATCTTAAAGCATCTGGGACACTTTAAGCAGTGGAAGGAGAAGTAAGCTGGAGAAGCCCACGAGAAACTTCCCGCTCACAGCAACCTAAACTTTCACTGTTCACATTATTTTTAAAGACACAAGTATAGGAAATACATTTTCCCAATTGAGACCACACAGTTCACAGAACCCTGAACCAAGTGGACCTTCATTATAATGCCAACCTCAGGATTGTAACCGCCCCCCCAAAGCAAAGGTAAGTTTTGTTGCCAAAATGCAACAAAGTTAAAAATTAAGAAAACGACATATAAATTAAAAACATGGTTCCCCTCAAAAAGGCAGGAAGATAGAGCAGACGTCAGCTGAGCCCCTCTGAGAAGTCCTGGGACAGGTGCCCCCCTGGAAACAGCCCCTTCCCCTCCTCTCCCAAGTTGCCCCAGGAGCGGGCGTCAGCACCATTAAGGTAAAACGGAAGTGACCTTGGCAAAGCTACCAACGGAAAACAACCTAGCTCCCTCAACTCCCGCCCGGCTCCTGGTCCCTTGTCCGCCTCCTCCTACACGTGCGACAGGGACACCTACTTGTGGTAGGTGGCGGCGGCGGCGGCTGGGCCGGGGGGCCCGGTCCTGCCCGTGAGCGCAGCGCTTGCCTCAGCGTGGTCCCCCACGGCCGTGGTGCCGCACGTGTCGTGGCGGTCACCGGCGTGGTCGGTGGCTCGGGCGCTGCTGTCATCATGGGTGTCGTGAGTGGAGGGGGCTGAGCTGGGGGTGACGGTCCTCGCCTCCGGGCAGGGTGAGGGAGTGGCAGGCTCTCTGGTCTTCTCCTTGACTCCTGGTTCTCCTGCTGCTGAATGGTATCCCAAAGCCAGTCAGGAATAAGCATGGACACTTCAGGGCTGGCGGGAGGCATGTGTTCTTGGCTGCTGAGGTCGGAGGAAACAGCCGGCCTCACAATGATGGTGCGGGCCCCCACCTTGGGTTCGTTGGTGTCACTGCCACTGCTTGTAAGCCAGCCCTGGATCTGGTCCCTCCACCAGCCCAGTATCATCCCCACTGTCACCCCAGGGTGCTCTTCACAGATTCTATATCTGTATCATCTCCATCTATTCTACATCTACATCTATATGAACTACATCTATTCTATGTCTCTATTATTTCCATCTATTCTATATCTATATCAACTACACTTATTCTACTGTTAGCACACATTCCTGTGCATGCACACTGGGGTCAAACAAACTGAAACATCAGAGTTTGAAGCAGAGAAAGGTTTATTGCAGGGCTATGCAAGGAGACAGGTGGCTCACACCCTAAAAGCCCAAACTCCCTTAAGAGTTTAGCAAAGCACTTTTAAAAGCCAGGTGAGGGGGGAGGGGTGAGCTGGCATACAATTCTCTGATTTGGGGAGGGAACAGGGTGGTGTCACATTATCAGTCCTTAGGCTCCAGGAGGCCTGAGGCTGTGTGCTTTTAGTTGTCAAGTAATTAGTGTCTTCTATTCTGTGGAGCCATGAAATTAAAAGATGTTTACTCCTTAGAAGGAAAGTTATGACCAACCTAGATAGCATATTAAAAAGCAGAGACATTACTTTGCCAACAAAGGTCCATCTAGTCAAGGCTATGATTTTACCAGTGGTCATGTATGGATGTGAGAATTGGACTGTGAAGAAAGCTGAGCGCTGAAAAATTGCTTTTGAACTGTGGTGCTGGAGAAGACTCTTGAGAGTCCCTTGGACTGTAAGGAGATTGAACCAGTCCATCCTAAAGGAAATCAGTCCTGGGTGTTCATTGGAAGGACTGATGCTGAAGCTGAAACTCCAATACTTTGGCCACCTCATGCGAAGAGTTGACTCATTGGAAAAGACCCTGATCCTGGGAGGGATTGGGGGCAGGAAGAGAAGGGGACGACAGAAGATGAGATGGCCGGATGGCATCACCGACTCAACAGGCATGAGTTTGAGTCAACTCCGGGAGTCGGTGATAGACAGGGAGGCCTGGCGTGCTGTGATTCATGGAGTCACAAAGAGTCAGACACGACTGAGCGACTGAACTGAACTGCACTGAATCTGTGGAGGGATTTTCACATCTGCAAAACAACTCGGGAAATGTGCATCAAATCTAGGTACTTTAGAGAGAAGCATACGGCATCGAGGAAGGCTTGTCTGAAAAAGCCCCCTAGAATCCTACTCAGTTGCACTATATCTATACCATCTATTAATAAGTCTATTCTACATCTATATCATCTATGTCATGGTCTGTGTGCGGGTTGGAAAAGGATTTCCAGACATGAGACAGAATGAGAGGGAAATAAAGTTTATTAGAGTGGAAGAGGCTGTTAGAACAGCTGGCCAGCCCAAGAGAGAAGGGATGTTGAAAAGGGGTCCTTAGCTCACTTTTATACCCAGGGTACAATGAGTGTGATAGGGGACTTGCGGGTCACTTGCTGATTGGACTAGGCACATATATGGTGTGGGAGGAAGAGTAAGGCAAATACCTTCTCACTATTGGGTAGGAGGGAGACAGGTTATACTTCTCAGGAGAACCTGAAATCCATTAATAGTTACAATGTGGGGGAAGGAAGGACAATAAGGGTCTGGTTTTCTGTTCCTGAATTCCAGGACCCTCCTTGGTTTCATCTGCTCATTCGTCCTTGGGTCACCACATTCCTCCCTCTCTTTACTTTTAGGACCAAATTTTTGGCCCCTGTTGATACTCTGCTCACGTCTAACTATCTACCTATTTTCCTTTTCAAGCATTTGGGAACCCAGTCTCAAAGGAAAAGAGGCGATGACCACTCTGGTTTCTTCAGGCTGTAGGGGCCTACTGGGGCTCTGGGTTTCAGTTCCCTTTGCCTGCTCTCTGTCAGGGTGCATTTATGGAGGGAGATGAGAGTCCATGGAATAATAAAGTGGCTTGTTTCAGCATTGTCTAGGTGTTGGTCGGGAATATTCTTGTCAAACTATCACTCGGAGATTTTTTGTTTTCTAGAAGAAATCAGCTTAATGAGAAATTTAAAGATATATGGCCTAAAGACTAATAGAAGTAGAAAAGATTCTGAGGAGCTAGCCAGGAGAACCAGGACTAGACTTTGGTTTGTGACGTTAGTGTTTTTCCAGGTAAGAGAAGATGCAAGAATTTGGGCTCATAAAAACCTTTACCTGAAAGCATCTGACCCTCTGAAGGCCAGTTCTTTTGGGTTTTTCCCAGAGCACAGAGTGCCTTATTTCTGATCTCCACCCTGAATTTCTTTCAAGGGGTGTTGAAGGTCAACAGCTTGCAATGGTCATGATGTAATCTTTGTAGAGATAGCTGGCAAGCACCAATTTCCAGTCAGCAGGATCCCTTCATAGTCACATATTTGACCATGTTTGGGGGGCATTTCATGGCCATTGTGTCCCACGGTGCTGGGAAGGCTCATTCCCAGGTCTTGGGAAGATCCCATTGAGAGGCCACTCAGTGTGCTGTTATTGGACCAGACCTTGAGAGTAGCAAAAGTCTCTGGACCATACCTGTCTTACTAGCCTCTTGGTCCAGGAAAGTATTCCCTCTTGTTGCTTCTTCCCAATTCTAGAGTTACATTATTACAATCATTGATCTCATATGAAACTGCATATCAGCATTTTATCACAGGCTCAGGCACACATTTAGTAACATAAGAAACAGTTCTGAAACAAGTGACACAGAAAATAATATAGCTAGCAGGTATTAGTAAGGTCATAAGCAAGAATTTTGGAGAAGGAAATGGCAACCCACTCCAGTATTCTTGCCTGGAAAATCCCATGGACGGAGAAGCCTGGTAGGCTACAGTCCATGGGGTCATAGAGTCGGACACGACTGAGCGACTTCACTTTAAGCAAGAATTTAAGTCAAGAACTTTCATTAGGTATAGCCCAGTATACCCCAGGTCATCTGACTTAGTTAAATGACTATAGCCATGTGTTAATCTCCTGGTGTACATCATGGAGCCTCTGACCTTTATCCAAAGATTAGTCGTTGAGATAAGCTTTAGAAACAAACTTAGAATGTCCTTTCTAATAACTTAATTAATTAAACCTTTTAGCAATATAACATAACAACAAGGAACTATCTCAGAAATGAATCGTACTAAACCAGGCCTTAATTAGCAAAACTAGAACTTAATATTAAGTGAAATATAATTTTTTGTCATTGTGAGGACATTAACCCTGTAGCCAGGGAAGGCTTTAACTCATCAAATGAAAATGAGGTTTGTCAGGGAGCAAGGAAAGCCAAGCGGCCACCTTGGATTTCCCACAGCCCTGACTCTTTGATTTACAGCTATTGTTCACCTATTTCTAATTCCCCGATTTAGGAGTAGACTGTTGCCATGTTTTAAGGACATCAGGATAGCAAAGGTCTAACAGTGAGGACTTATTTTTTGTAGAAGCAGAATGAGCTTTGCCTATATGTACCATAATCTTAAATAATACTTATTTACTTTATCAAAGTAACAAAAGATTTTAAAAACAAATATAAATCACTTAAAGGCAAAGAAATTCATAATCCATTAACAAAAGTTTCATTCTAAGAAAACTTTGTTCTCTTAACAAAGAGAGTAGAATAAATTCCAGTCTGTTACCAGTTTACCAGATAAGAAACAAAGAAAATTTGTTTATTGGTTAATCTTAGATAAGTCTTTTCCATAAATCTTGAAGTAGCAGTATTCTTGCAGTTATCAGAGTGAAACCATAGAAGGCATGTTTAAAATCTGATTAAATTCCAATTGACAAAATAGCCTGGTCATTGCTGTGAGATGTAACACTTCAATATGCTAACTAGCATTATAGTTAACCACATTTTCTCAGGGTATATCAGATCTATATGAATTCCATATAACTTTAGGATATCTATATTAATAACATCAACCATTCAGTATAACCTGAGAAGATTTGTCACCCCTTCAATAGTACTTCCCATGTACTTTAACATGTCCAATGAACCCAGGTAGTTTAATAGCTCCTTGGGATGTCTCAGGGGCCCTCTGAAGCATCCCAAAGTTAGCTAGAAGTTAAGTTATTTAAGAAGTTTTGTCGATAAATATCAAAAGGGTTTATAACAGTCAGATAGAATCATATAGATCACTGTAAAACAATATATTCATTTAACCAAAGTATTAAGGAAGATTTCAAAGGTAAACATAGAACATATCACTTCAGAGGTAAAGAAACTTAAAATCTATTATCAAAGGCAGTTCAACATCTCAAGAAAACTTGTATTTATGCAAAAAACTCTTCCCTTGGGGTCCACTTTCCATAAAATCTTCTTATCACTATCTGTACCCATTACTTTCCTCACCCATCCTGAAACAGCCACCTATAAGTCAGACCTACTTATGTTTCCATTTATAAAATGTAATTTCATTCCTCATACCTTCTTTACTGAAAACACACATCCTACCTTCCTCAAGCAACCAAGAAGTGACTTTTATATTAGCATTCTATAGATTGGTGAACATAGACAATTTCTAAAAAAAAAAATTCTATAGAACATCTCAGGATGCCATCAAACATTATTCATTAATAGTCCAAAATCTCTAGTTTCTCTGTAAGAGGAAGTTAGTATTCAGTAATGAATGTTTCAGAATCTTATTTTATTTGGAAATGACCTATCTATTCAATAAACTTCTGTTACTTAGTTTAGCACAACCCTAGAAATTCAGGTTACCAAAATCTAGAGAGACTGTTTTAGACAGACATTTCTAAAGTATGGTTATTCTTAACAGAGTTTATCTAAAAGCTCATATCTCATTTACATATTTTTTGGAAGTTTCTTCTCTTGAGGTTCTTTCCTTGTGGATAAACTTGTAATAGATAATAACAATATAATAACACATAACTTATAATAAACCTAGGGACAGTGAAAATAGTATGCTTAATGTTAATAACTCTTGGACATGCCTATATTAGGTTAACAAGCAAACATTAATACTAGATATCTAATACTGAATATTTCCCAGTTCATGTGAATCTTAAATTCATTTAGGTTAATTTCTCTTGTATTTAGAATTATCTCACTTGTAAGTGCTTACTTTTCTTTAGGCCAATTTAGAACTCATTTACAACTTCAGCAATATTATCAAAAAAGCAAAACACAAAAGACACACACTGAGACATGCATAAATCCAGACAGACAGACAGAGATCTCAGTTTTCTGCGAGATCTCATAATTTTCTGCTTGAGCTTTAAAATATCACTTTGACACCACCTCCCCGGCCCCCACCCTCTTTTTTGGCTTGCAGTTCTAATTTGGCCAAGGTTGAGGTCTCAAAGTTGGTTGTGTGTTTCAAGGACATGGAAGGGGTTAACTTCAAGCTTTTCCCTAGGCAGGCCTTTTGACAAGCTAGTTTTTTTTTTAATTGCATATGCAAAAAGAATTGGTCTTGCAATTTCCAAGAAAAAAAATTTTCATTTTAACCAGATTTCTCCAGAGTCTAAAGAATATCATGGCCATCCTGTGTCAAAAAGTCATCTTTCCTTTCTGTAGTCATAGTTCTATAGCTAAAATATAGACCAAATAGTGCTCAAACTGACTCTGATATCAGGCGATATCAGCTGATAAAAATCTCTGGTGGGAAGGGAGGTCTTCGTCACATCAGAAGAATCTGAAGGGTTAAGGGAGTTTGCAGGAGTGGGGGAAGCTTGGTATTTCTCTACCCTGAGAAACAGAAGTAGTTAGAAGGGAATTCTTTAGGATGTTCAGGAGTGGGGAAAGCTTGGTTCCCTCCACACCCGTGAGATGAGTGTAGTTAGAACATTCTTTAGAATGTTAGGAGAGGTTTTAATCCTTCAGGCTTTTGAATATAGGAGAAAGACTTGGACCAAAGGGAACCTCAGAATCCTTTCCTAGAAATCATGCGGATATGAAAGGTCGAGTAGGGGTCGCCTAGGAAATCTGGTGGAGAGAGTCAGAGGGGGACGGGAGATAAGGAGGCAACAGACAGACACGTGAGGCATGAGTCCTGAAATCCGAATTCTGACTGAGGGCCATGAAGGACTGAATGTGAGGAGATTCTGGGTCGTTTCCCTGCTCTTGGCAAGAGCTAGTGTGCCATTCAGAGGCCATTTTGGGGGCGTCCCCCAGTTTGTATTGAGGCCAGACCTTTCACAAGGTCAGAATTTTCCCGTCTCTGAGAATGTAGCCAGGGGGTGAGTCTGAGAGGGCTCCCAGGACACCCAGAACCCACTCTTAGCCTACCTGCCATAGAACGTGGGTCCTGAGAGTCACCGGCTGACAGAAAGGCGTCCCTTTGTCCCAGGGATCTCTCTGTGCCACTAACGGCATAAAAATGGCTGCCCTTCCCCACAGCCGTGTCCGACAGTGAGAGGCGACCCCCGAGAGCCGTGCAGCTAGGGCACCATGTGACCCGGGCAGAGAAAGACAGCTTCCCGGGAGCAACAGGGTGACGCACGGCTGGGAGACTCCCTGAAACGCGGAGGGCACTCTTGGCATGGCCCAGAGGCAACACCGAGGCTCCTGTAACCGAATCCGGACTGAAAGGGAAAGAAGGGAGAGTGACAGGGAAGAAGGCTGAGGAATCTGCCTTCCGAGCCTCCTGGGGAGGCGGTGACCAGGGGACAGTGGGCTCTGCTTTGCGTTAACCACTGTGAGCCTGACACGGTGCATGGAAGTTGTCTTGCTGTGGGCGGAGGCCCTTGTGGCCTGATCTGTTCCGTGTGCCCCTTATCCTCACACGGGAGTCTTCATGTGGCTTTTAAGTGCCTAACCTGTGCTCACACGATATTGGTTGGCCTAGTCCTCAGTTGGAAAGAAGACAAAGGAAAGACCCTCACCCGTTCTGGCGGCAGCTACTGGGGCGCAGCGGGCAGTGGGCCCTTTGGAACACACCAGAGGATAACCCTGGCCAGAGTGCCTCAGTTGCTCCACAGCACTTGTGTGTTCGCAGAGGGTCCCTTTGAGAAAGGAGAATTGAGGCAGTGGGGAAGAGACCCCAAGTCCCCATACAGGCCCCAAAAAGGTCGTGGTCCGGGCAGTAGTAGGAAAAGAATTTCCAGACATGAGACAGAATGAGAGGGAAATACAGTTTATTAGAGTGGGAGGCGCTGTTAGAACAGCTGGCCAGCTCAAGAGAGAAGGGACGTTGAACAGGGGTCCTTAGTCCACTTTTATACCCAGGGTACAAGGAGTGGGATAGGGGTCTTGCGGGTCATTTGCTGATTGGATAAGGCACATGTAGTGGGTGGGGGGAAGAGTAGGGCAAATACCTTCTCCCTGTGGGGTAGGAGGGGAGACAGGTTACACTGCCCAGGAGGACCTGAAATCCATTAATAGTTACAACATGGGGGAGGGAAGGACAATAAGGGTCTGGCTTTTCTGTTCCTGCATTCCAAGCCCCTCCTTGGTTTCATCTGCTGTTTCAATCTTGAGTCACCACAGTTCCCACTCTGGCTACCAATTGCATTGAGATTGTTTTCCTCTAGGGAGAAGGACTATTACTTATTGACCACCTGCTATTAGACTAGCTTGTTCTATCTTGTGTATTGCCTCAACCTTCACATCTTTTGGAGGTGGACATAATGGTCCTTTATAGATGGGGAAATTGAGGCTCAGAGAAATGAAGAAATTGAGAGAACTCAACCGTAGAAATGAGAGTGTGACAGACTGTATCAGATAATTAAGGATATGATTTTGTTCAGGCTATTGCAACAAGGACAACATTCATTAATGAAGAGCATCTCATAAAAAGGAAGAGAACCTGGGTTTTGTAGAGCAGATAAATAAGGAAGTAATCTACAAGTCTTATGGAAGTCAGGAGAAAGGATGGGAATGGATCTTGGAGTATACAAAGGAAGGATTAGGGGGAAGGTTTCTTTTTTGTTTGGTTGGTTGGTTTTGGATTTTTGACTTTTGGCATTCATTTTTACTTTACTTTTTGAAGTATAGTTGGTTTACAGTGCTGTGTTATTTTCTGGTGTACAGCAAAGTTATACACACACACACACATATGCACAACTAATTTTCTTTTCAAATTCTTTTCCATTATAGGCTATCACAAGGTGTTGAATATAGTTCCCTATGCTACACAGTAGGACCTTGTTTATTTTATATACAGTAGTGTAGGGATTTCTTAACTGTTGCAACTTTCTGAGAGCACAAGTTTCAGAAAATAATTCAACATTGTCAGAACCCCTTTTTCCCAGACAAGCATCATTCATTGCTGAACAACTCAGAGGTAATTATAAGCCTCTTGAGAGGGCAAGGTAGAATCTAAGAAATAGTCTCCCAGGTGTTGCAGGAAGGTAGTTGTTAGAGAAAACACTGACTGAAACTGCCTATCCTGGCCAGCCACCACAGTAACAATTTGTGTGAGTTATTTGATGACAAGTGATCCTGGTAAGGAACATGAAACTAACAAGCCACCAACAATGATTAATAGAAGAACTTGGGAAAGTCAAAAGGAGGTGCCAATTCATTTCCAAGTGTTAGACAAGAATCCACTCTCAGGGTCCCTCTTCCTGCAATGCAAGCATTCTTGTTAATGCCATTCATGTAAGACCAGGTGAACCATCTGTTGAGAAGTGGTAGCGAAGATCAGTCGTTTTAGGGTTCTGGAGATCAGGCATCTTGAAAGAGGGATACCTAAAGTTAGAAAGGTAAATATTAGCACTGAATGTTGTATTAAGGTAAAGAGCCAGAAGCTGAATTCTAAGGGCAGCTAGTCCAATGGACTCCAAGAGGTTGGAGAAGGTTGTTCGGCAGTACTCGATTTCTTAAAGTTCTCCAGTTGGGACGTTGTTGTTCTTGGTGATGTTGTCCACTGTCTTGGTTACATCTTGTAAAAGAGCATGTATGACCTGAACTTTTCACTGCACTCACTTAGTGATCCAAACACAGCTTGTACAGGGAGAATTCTGCTGCAGTGGTGAGCCCTTGGAAGTTTATGGCAAGTTGCTGGGCTTCAGCTTGCAGGGCCTCTTCAGATCTTGGGAAATAGCACCACCTACAAGGCAATCTAGTATCCTAATAGGGATCTAGGCAGTCAGATTTCAGTTCTAGAAGTTATCAGATTTAAAGTAAAGAAATAAAGTTGCAACAAAGTTAAATTTTTTTTAAATACTGAAAATATGACTAATACTACACTGATGTTATCTAATATAAGGCAATGAAGAACCAGGAATCTGATAAATAGAAACATACTGTAGAAAGCAAGGGCACCGACAGATCTCTAGGAACTTCCTCTATGACATACAATTTAAAATGTTTGTATTAATAATATCACCCATACAAATTTACCTAGGGAAGGCTAAGCATCTCTTTTGATTTGACAACTCTTTGCCTTTCATCAATAGTAACATAGGAAATAAATTTGATTATTTCTAGCACCTCTCTTTTGATAAGGTGAAAGAACAAATTCTCTGTGAGTTTCTAGGGGCCCTCTGGGAAATCTCAAAGGCAGTTTTAGGTGTAAAGATATCATTTATAACTGTATTTTGGAAATACAAAACTCAAAAGTTGTTAGGAAATTTGAACATCTAAGATAGAATTGCATCATGAGTGCCTGAGACATTTTGCTTCTTGTTTCAAAGTGACAATGGAACATCCAAAAATAAACACCGAAGGTAACGTGCTTTTTCCTAAGTGATAAGCTTTTATTTTCTTAAATCTTCAAAGATACATTAAAACCAACATTAAACCATAGAGGGTTATTCTGTTAAGACACAAAATCTTTGTGAACTAAAACATTATGCAGAAGGCAAAGAATAATATTTTAAAACTTCATGCTAAATGGACAGAAAATTTTGCCGTTTTAACAGAGATAAAAACAATCTCAATTTTGCATCAGCATAATATTTGACACTCGGGCTTCTCTGGTGGCTTGGATGGTGTAGAATCTGCCTTCAATGCAGGATACTGAGGTTTGATCCCTGATCCAGGAAGATCAGGATCCCTTCTCCTGATCCTGGAGAAGGAAATGGCAACCGCCTCCAGTATTCTGGAAATCCCAGGGACAGAGGAGCCTGGCACTTTACAGTCCTTGGGGTTGCAAGAGTCAAACATGACTTAGTAACTAAACCACTACCACCAATATTTGACACTAAAAGCCCTTTTTGAAATCTTATAAGAAACCTATCAAAGTTGAGATAGCACTGACCACAACAAATAAAATTTCCTTTTCACAAATTTTCTATTAGGTTTTACATCCATTTAGGTTCGGCCTTCCTCTTTTCTCTTTCTCATTCTGCAGCAACCAGTGATAGCTTAGAACCAAACCACTCTCTTGCTTCATTAACAAAAGCACATCCTACCTACCTTGCATATGGAGTTAGTCCTCTCTGGCATCTCCTTCACATATATTGATTATAACTTTTAACCACAGCAACTTCTATTCCAGAGGGAAAATTAAGAGGCTGATAACTGAACAATCTGCCACACACCAGCATTTTGCAGCACATTAGCAGAGCTCACAACTTCCTGTAACCATACATGTCCCTTACAATACAGTGTCTCAAAGTGGCAAAAATTAAACATGCTCATTAACAACCCAAAGTAGAAAACCTCTCTGCAGTGTATAAAAATAAGAGGCAAGTGTATTCAAACTTTAAATTATGATTAGTAATTAATGTTTTAGTACTCTATCTTACTTGGAGGTGATGTATGTAAACTCAATTTAGTAGAAGTCTAAAGTTTTAAATCACCTAATATTCTGGGAAATTACCTTCAAGCTTACATATTACAAAAGATAATTACTGTTGAAATAAAGTTTTCAGAATAGTGATTCAATTTGGGAAAATATAAATGTATGTCTTTCATAACCTTAAGCATTAAGTAAAAGTAATGTTAATTATCTAATAAGTGAACACGTGTATGTTTAGAAAACCCATAAAGTACAACAAAATATATGCTATTTTTATACTTACTGTCAATAACTCAGAAAAACAGCTGTTTTTATTAAACCAAAATTATACAAGTCTTCTTTGTGAAAGATTTACCTAAATTATGTTAACTTGAATTCTTAAATCATTTCTGAGTTCATTTACATAGGAATATCTCTTTTTCACATTGAAAATATTTGGGGCTTAATTTCCTTAATTTCTTGGAATTTTAGGAATATTCCATTTACATAAGCACTTATTTACCTCTAAGGTAATCAGAATAGAGCTCCTATAAAGAGATTTATAATCTAATTTAGTAATACAATTCAGAAACAGGAAAACATTACACAGTCACACAAAGGAAAGGTGAAGGTCTTTCTGAATCATATATATATAAACACACAAACACATACAGAGAGAAATAGCTTCAAGTTTAAAATGTCAGCTATGGATCAAGCATAAAAACAGAAATACAAGACTCGCTGGTCTGTATCAAGGAATTTTTCCCATACAAATTCTTAGTTAATTCAAATTCAAAACAAACAAAAGACAAACAGGAAAGACTAACAATTCTGATTCTGTGCTATCTTCCATCCAATAGAGAAAAGAACTTTTTCATGATGTTACATCTGTTACATTTACATTAGTCTATTTACAGAGAACACCAATTTGTCAGACAATAAAACCAAGAAAAGCCAGGACTGGAAGTCGAGTGAGTACGCAGAATCAGCACCAAATCCTTACTCAGCTATTAACAGGCAAGAGCCCAGAATACCAGCCAGGAGTCAGGGGCACCATGGGGGTCCCAAGTTAGAAGTCAAGGAGGGAGCACAGCTGACTCTGAGAAGCTTCAGTATGTAGATAGAGTAAATGTGAATTCAAAGATGAGGTCCAATCTTGTTTAAGTCACAGCACCGAAACTGTGAAAGACAAAATGCATTGGACAATTAAGGATATGATTTTACTTATACTATTGCAATAAGGAAAATGGTAATTAATGAGGAATGTCTCACAGAAAAATAAGGGGACCTGGGATTTATAGAGGCAGGTAAGCAAACAACTTATTAGGAGTCTCATGGGAGTCCTGGATAAGGATGGAGACAGATCTTATCTCAGAATATACAAGGACCTCCTTTGTTGTTAGCAAGTCCAGGAACACAAAAGCTTCCAGGAGTGCAAGGCTCATATAAAATGCAACACTGTCCAAAGATTTGTTCTTTCAAAGATGAACTCCTGGACTTCCCTGGTGGTCCAGTGGTTGAGAATCCACCTGTCAATGCAGGGGACACAGATGCCATTCCTGGTCAGAGAAGTTTCCACATGCTGCGGGGCAACAAAGCCCCTGCACCACAACTACTCAACCCACATTCTAGAGCCCGCAAGTCACAACTGCTGCAGAGCCTGTGCTTGACGGCTAGAGAAGCCACTGCAGTGAGAAACACTCTTGCCACAACCAGAGGGTAGCCCCAACTCGCTACAGCTAGAGAAAGCCCGTGAGTAGCAACAAAGGCCCCATAGCCAAAAAGTGAAGAAAAAAAAAAAAAATGAAACAGTTTTCAGGCCTTTTACTACATTCCTTTATATTTCCTGGTTTTGGTTGCAGGCAGATAGAAGGTGCATAGTAAATGCTTGCTGAGCTAACTTTAACAGAATATGATGATGAGGGCTCTGCCTGCCAGAGGGGACTTGGAGAGAAAGGTGCTGTGCTGCCCAAGGAGGGGACTCAGGTCAGTCTGTGAATGTCAGCAAGGAGTAAATCCATGATGGAAGTGGACACTTTTCAAAGGTTCATCTCTGCTACAGGGAAAGTTCAATAATTTTTTGGAGACTCATTTTTTTCTCCCTAAAATGGAAATGCAACATATTTCATAGATGTCTCTGAAACTTCAGCCACATAATAACACTAAAATGCCTGCCATATGTTAGGCACTCGGTGTTTCTTTCCTTCTCCCCAGTCATCCCCATGCTGTTTACAGAGCACATTTTTTTTTTTTTTATAATTAGGTTATAGCTCAATCTACAGTACTGGGATACTCTCTCACACCACACTGCAAACTCTCTCTAGGCAATGAATATAGGTATACACCTTTGAATCATCTTTGTACATCAAGCAGAACAAGTGCCTTGTGAAAGCCAAGTTTATTGCTCTTAGATAGGCATAGGCTGAGATGCTACCAAAGAGCCTGTAAAAGAAAGTGACTTGAATAAGACAAGTTTATCTCTTTGTCAGGAATTAATCTAGAGGGTAGCAATCCAGGATGATGGAATGGTTCCATGTGACTTCAGAGATCCCATTCCTGCTGTGTGTGGTTTTGTGTTAATATAGACTCCTAAAGGAGAGTCAGCAAACTGAAGTTCGTGAGCAGACCACCTGTTTTTCAAAATGAATTTTATGTAAACACAGCCATGCCTACTTGACTGCACACTGTCACAGCTGCTTCCGTGACAACAGCTGCTTTTCTATCAACAGCAGAGATGAAGAGCATGTGTGGAGACCGTAAGGCCCACAAGCCCAAACTGTCTGTCCCTCAACAAAAAGTCTGCCCATCTTGCCCTAAGGCACAGTTTTCATATACATGGCTGAAGCTGGGTAGTTGCAACAGCGTGTTGCGTGAAGAGGGAGAAGATGGAAATTCAGAACACACAGTTTTTGTTTTCCTTGGAGATGATTCAGGCATAGCATGTAGGATTTCTGCTTTTATCTCATTGCTCTGAACTTTGCCAGATGGCCACACCTAGCTGCAAGAGAGGTTGGGAAAAGTAGCCAGATGCCCAGCTTAAACCCCAGAAGTTTAGTACTAAGAGAAAAGACTGCAAACCACATATCTAATAGAGGATCAGTATCTGGAACATACAAAGGACTCTCAAAACTTAAATAATGTTTAATTATTCTCAAATGAGCAATCTAATTAGAAAATGAGCAAAAGATATGAACAGACATTTCAGTGAAGAAGATATACAGATGGCAAACAAGCCCACAAAAATATTCCACATCATTAACCGTTAGAAAAATGCAAATTAAAACCTCAAGGAGATACTACATATCTATCAAAATGACTAAAACAAAAATAGTGACAGCAAATGCTGGTGAGGATGTGGAGAAATTGGATCATTCATACACAGTTGGTAGGAATGTAAAAATGGTACAAGGCACTTGGGAGTTTCTTATAAAACTAAACATGCCACTACCATACATCCTAACAATTGCACTCTTGGACATTTATCCCAGAGGAGTGACACTGTTGATTAAAAAACTGTTATCAGATGCTCATAGCCAAAAAGTGAAAACAATTACATATTCCTAAATGGCTGAATGGTTAGAAAACTGATGCACCCACACCTTGAATATTACTCGACAATAGAAAAATAATTTTTAACTAATTTTCATTTATGTATAGTTGTTTTACGATGTTGTGTTAGTCTCTACTGTATAGCAAAGTGAATCAGCTCCCCTTTCTTTTTTGCATTCCCTTCCCATTTCTTGTTCAGTCACTCAGTCGTGTCCAGCTCTTTGCGACTCCACGGACTGCAGCACTCCAGGCTTCCCTGTCCCATTTAGGTCACTACAGAGCACTGAGGAGAGTTCCCTGTGTATGTATCATTGTTGATATTATGTAAAAAATAGATAATAATGAGAGCCTACTGTATAGCTCAGGTCCAGTTCAATTCAGTTCAGTCGCTCAGTTGTGTCTGACTCTTTGTGACCCCATGGACTGCAGCATGCCAGGCCTCCCTGTCCATCACCAACTCCCGGAGTTTACCCAAACCCATGTCCATCGAGTCGGTGATGCCATCCAACCATCTCATCCTCTGTCGTCCCCTTCTCCTCCTGCCTTCAATCTTTCCCAGCATCAGGGTCTTTTCAAATGAGTCAGCTCTTTGCATCAGGTGGCTTGCCCAATTTATCCCACTTTCTCCTTTTCCCCTTGGTGTTCATACATTTATTCTCTACATCTGTGTCTCTATGTCTTTTAAAAACCAATTACTGATAATATGAAACAACTTGTATGAATCTCAAGGGAATTATGCTGGGAAAAAAAAGTCAATCCCAACATGGTGTATACTGTAGGATTCCATTACACATCTTCGAAGTGCCAAAATTATAGAAATGGAATAGATCATGGTTTCCAGGGATAAAGACACAAGTGGAGGGCCAGGGGTTGGTTAGGCGAGGAGGGGAGAAACAGAAGGAAGATAGATGTGTTTATAAAAAGGCAACACTAGGGACCACTGTGATGACAGAATCACTCTCCACCTTGACTGTGAGGATGGCCACAAAGACCTACACGGGTGATAAAATAACAAGCCCACCAGCGAGGACAAGTGAAACTCCATCTGTGAAAAGGAAGAAGGAGACGATTGCCAGGGGACGGTAAGCAGTCTCCATAACAGTTAGTGTTCTGGTGCAAAGACCAGGGACAGAGGGATACTCCTATCACTCTGCCCTGGCTTCTGCCCATTTCTTCTTCTGAAATTTGCCACATGGCATGAGAGTATTAGCATGTAACCAACAGTATCTCTCTTCCACCCTCCCCAAAAAGGAGAAAAGATGACAGCAGTAGCTATTTCTCTGCTAGTTAAATAAGGGATTTTTATTATGCTGTTAAGAATTTCCCATGGAAAAGATTAGAGAATTAAACTCCCCCTTTTTACCAGATAACAAAATAATAAGATGAACCCTTGAGGGCTTTAATAGAGCAAATAACAAGGAGATTGTTTTCCTCTTTGTAAAACTTAGATGCATGAATCATTTAAATTGCAAGAGGAGTTCTTGGAAGTGGCAAATATAAACTCTTTTAATCATCTGAGCTTTCCAAGGCAACAGGAATCACATAATAATACATGGTCCAGAAGGAATTAAAGTCTGGTAAGGAGTATGTCAAAGCTGTATATTGTCACCCTGCTTATTTAACTTGTATGCAGAGTACATCATGAGAAATGATGGGCTGGATGAAGCACAAGCTGGGATCAAGATTGCCGGGAGAAATATCAATAACCTCAGACATGCAGATGACACCAACCTTATGGCAGAAAGTGAAGAACTAAAGAGCCTCTTGATGAAAGTAAAAGAGGAGAGTGAAAAAGTTGGCTTAAAGCTCAACATTCAGAAAACTAAGATCATGGCATCTGGTTCCATCACTTCATGGCAAGGAGATGAGGAAACAGTGGAAACAGTGTCAGACTTTATTATTTTTGGGGGCTCCAAAATCACTGCAGATGGTGATTGGAGCCATGAAATTAAAAGACACTCACTCCTTGGAAGGAAAGTTATGAGCAACCTAGATAGATATTAAAAAGCAGAGACATTACTTTGCCAACAGAGGTCCATCTAGTCAAGGCTATGGTTTTTCCAGTGGTCATGTATGGATGTGAGAGTTGGACTATAAAGAAAACTGAGTGCCAAAGAATTGACTGCAAGGAGATCCAACCAGTCCATCCTAAAACAGATCAGTCCCGAGTGTTCATTGATGTTGAAATTGAAACTCCAATACTTTGGCCACCTAATGCAAAGAGCTGACTCATTTGACAAGACCCTGATGCTGGGAAAGATTGAGGGCAGGAGGAGAAGGGGACGACAGAGGGTGAGATGGTTAGATGGCATCACAAACTCAATGGACATGAGCTTGGGTAAACTCTGGGAGTTGGTGATGGACAGGGAGGCCTGGCGTGCTGTGGTCCATGGGGTCACAAAGAGTCAGACACAACTGAGTGACTGAACTGAACTGACCAAACTAAAAAAATACCTTCTGCTCTTGAATGTCCTGGGAACACCTTTGCTACCCAGAGAGAGTCATTCAATTTCCCATCTATTAGTTGTGTACATTAATGCAAATTGGTTTCTTCTTCATTTCAATATGACAAGAAGGGGTGCAGGATTTTCTGTCTGAGGCACCCTGTGAAGGAACAGCAGTCAAGGGCTCTGACTGTGAACACAGGTGTTGGACCCACTCCAATAACCTGAACTGGAGGTCAAACGGGGCAGAGGTGGGCTCTGCAGGCTCTTGAATGGTACTTCCTTCTGCTCTTTGGCTTCTTTCTGAATGCCAAGGCACTATTCACCATGTACCACACTCCTGGTTTTCCAGAAAGATTCTAAAAGGAGGCCAGGTTAGGGGACTGTCTTCTCTCTTAATGAGGGTGAATTTATCCCTGAGTTAACTGGGAGGAGGACTCCAACCCCAGGGCCTGAGTAAGGGATTTGGTCTCTCTGTTCCCACCAGAAAGGATTGTTTTATTTATGCATCTTACATCTGCTTATTGAACATCAACTATGTGGCAGGCTTCATGAGGACAAAGATTAAATTGCAGACAGGGGTTAAATCCTAAGCTGACCCTGACACCTAACATCACAGATTCTCTCTCTGTCCTGTTATCAGAGTCTATGAGAAACTGAGACTGGCTGGTCACTTTGTGGCCAGTGTGGGCATGTTTGAGCCTTGGCCACCCTCTACATCTTTTGTTACTCTGGTAGTCTTTAGAGGGGGTTTCTTAAAAAATGCTGCTATAGACAAATATCATATGATATTGCTTACATGTGGAATCTTAAAAAATGCTACAAATGAACCTATTTACAAAACAGAAATAGAGGCACAGATGTAGAAGGCAAACTTATGGTTACCAGAGGATAAAGATGGGGAGGGATATCATGGGAAATTGAAATGACATACACACATTACTAACATAAAATAAATAACTAATAACCTACTATACAGCACAGGGAACTCTACTTAGTACTCTGAATGGCCTATATAGGAAAAGAATCTAAGAAAAGGAGTGAATATATTTATATACATGACTGAATCATTTTGTTGCACAACAGAAACTAATACAACATTGTAAATCAACTGTACTCTGATAAAAATTGACTTTAAAAAAGGAAATGCTGCTATATGTCATTAATGCAATCAAGAATGACTTATCTAAGCCAGTGGTTCAGTTTACTGTGCGTCAGAATCACTTGGAGGGCTTGCTAAAATAGTTTCTGATTCAGAAGATCCGGATGAGGCCTGAGAATTCACATTTCTAGCAAGTTCCCAGACGCTGCTTCTGGTGCTGCTTTAAGGGCCACGCTGGGCAAACCACTTACACCATCTCCTTAGAACACCTCCTTCTACTCCTTTCCTCACTCTTAGCCATGCATGATACAGTCCCAAGCGGACAGCTCAGCATTGCTTCTCTGTGTAGGTAGAGCCAGCAAGTCCTTTGAACACAGAACTTTATTAGAGAAGAGTCTTTGTGATAACACTCTCGGCTATGTAACTCTAAAACCAGAAGGCATCCAGGAGAGAAAGATGGAAAAGGACTTTGTGGCCTGATGTCTTCCTGGGTCCTCTTGCTGTGCAGAGCCCTGGGAAGGGAATGAATGCTTTTGTGTAAGGAGTCCGGGGGGTCTGCTGGGTGGGAAGGGACTCAAATTTAGTGACAAACAACATCCACTGATTATCTGGTTTCTGCAGAGAAATCTGCGCTCTGCTGAGCAAGATTTTCTGCCTGAGGGGCTGAAGTCAAGGAGTTCACCAGGCTGTGTTCCTTCTTAGAGCTCCGAGTCCTCTTCCAAACACAGGCAGTTGTAGGAAGAATTCAATTTGTTGAGATTCTAGGACTGAGGCCCCTATCCTCTTGCTGGTTGGTGACTTGGGCTGCTCTCAGCTTCCAGAATTTTACTGCAGTCCTTGCCATAGCACCCCCCACCTGCACTCAGCTCCACTGACCCTCTCACATTTAGTATATCTTCCTCTTCCCTAAGGTCAGCAGGACCACAGGTTTCTAACTTCTTTTAAAGGCTCTTCTGATGAGGTCAGACCCACTCAGGGAAATCTGTCTTTTGTTGAACTTTCGATCACTAGTCATGAAAGTGATACCCTATCACATCCACAGATTCCCCTCCCCCCCACAAAGGAGAGAGGATTATTCAAGGCATCTACCCAGGGTTGGGCATGAGGTGGGTGAGACTCAGAAAGGTGAAGCTTGAGAGACACCTTGGGATTCTTCCTAGAACTCCATCCTTCCTAGAATCTCCACCCTGAGATTCAAATTTATTAAATCATATTGAAGAGGATTCAAGTGATTCTGATCAAGGTCAAACTGACAAGCAAGGATGCCTAGGGACTCAAAAGCACTCCCACAAGAAGAAGAGGTTGGGAATGGTGACATGAAGGTTTAAAGGCTCCTGGGAGAGCTGTTTTGGGCCCAGTAATTAGCTGAGGCTGCACTGGGATTTACTTGGGAACAGTGACCAAGCAAACTGTATAAGAGTGGAAAGGCGAGAAGAACCCAGATGCTGAAGGACTGTGTGCCCTAAAGGCAACTGGATGCCATTTTAACTAGGTGAACAGTGGTGTGGTCAGCCTTATGTTCTAGAAGGTCTCTGACTGTTGCTGCTGCTGCTAAGTTGCTTCAGTCGTGTCCGACTCTGTGCGATCCCGTAGATGGCAGCCCACCAGGCTACCCCATCCTTGGGATTCTTCAGGCAAGAACACTGGAGTGGGTTGCCATTTCCTTCTCCAATGCATGAAAGTAAAAAGTGAAAGTGAACTCGCTCAGTCGTGTCCGACTCTTAGCGACCCCATGGACTGCAGCCTACCAGGCTCCTCCGTCCATGGGATTTTCCAGGCAAGAGTACTGGAGTGGGGTACCATTGCCTTCTCCTCACTCTGACTACAGACTAAGAAATTGATTAGATAGTGATAGCAGCAAAATTGGGGGATCTAGGAGGCTTTCGTAATAGTCCAAGTGAGAGATGGCAGGGCTAAACCAGAACATAGTACTGGGGACAGAAGTTAAGAATATTCAGCATTCCTACCCACCTCCAGCAGGAACAGCTTTGTTATTTAGTAGTTGATGAACGCAGTGTCTGCCTTCATTCAGAACTCATCATCTTTGCACTTGATTGTGTCAACAGCCCATTCCATCTGTTGTTTAACAGCTCTGTTTTTAGGAAGGCCAGATCCAAACTTCTTGGTTTAGTATTCAAGGCTCTTGTGAGTTGGCCTTGTTCTCCTCACCATCTTCAACTTCTGTCTTCCTTCATCATACAGCTTATATTCTGGTTACTTGAAAGATTTTCGTATTTCCTAAGCAGGTGAGGCTTTCCATATTATATCCCTTCAGCTAGAATAATGCCAGAACTCATTCATTCCTCAAGGTCCAGTCCCAATACCCTTTTCTCCATTCTATAATTGTAGTAGACTTTATAATGACTCCCAATGATATCCAAGTTATAATTCCTGGAATCTTTTACCATGTTACCTTAAAAACCTCTGGCTTCCCTGGTGGCTCAGAGGGTAAAGGATCTGCCTGCAATGCAGGAGACTCGGGTTCTATCCCTGGTTCAGGAAGATCCCCTGGAGAAGGAAATGGCAACCCACTCCAGTATTCTTGCCTGGAGAATCCCATAGATGGAGGAGCCTGGTAGGCTACAGTCCATGGGATTGCAAAGAGCTGAACACAACTGAGCGACTTCACTTCACTTTCACTTTATATGGCGAAAAAGAGGACTTTGTAGATATGACTGAGTTAAGGATCTTGAAATGGGGAGACTATTCTAGATGAGGTGAACCTTAAATGTCATCACAAGACTTCTTATAAAAGAAAGGCAGAGGCAATTTGACTACAAAAGAAGAATGAGGAGATGTGCAACAAAAGCCAGAGGTAAGAGTGATGCAAGGAAGAGGTCATGAATCAAGAAGTGCAAGTGGCCTCCAGAGGCTAGGAAAGGCAAAGAAATGGATCCTATTCTAGAGTCTCCAGAATAAACCACCCTCTTGGCACCTTGATGTTGACCCAGTGAAACTGATTTCAGACTTCTTGTCTCCAAAACTAGAGCAGGGAAATGTGTACCATTTTTTTTAAAGATTTATTTATCTTTGGCTGCATTCTTTGTATCACTTTTGTACCCACCCCCATCACCCTTTATTCATTCCTTGCTAAAGGTTTTGTTGTTTCTTTCTGACCATGGCACTCCAACAACACAAATGGAGGGGTCAGGAACTTAGGAAGTTGAAGAGGAAATGTGCCAAGAATATGTTCTACTCTTTCTCAGGTCAAAATGCACTCTTCCAGAACACTGAACTGGATACTGTATAGTGATTCTGATCAAGGTCAAACTGACAAGCAAGGATGCCTAGGGACTCAAAAGCACTCCCACAAGAAGAAGAGGTTGGGAACGGTGACATGAAGGTTTAAAGGCTCCTGGGAGAGCTGTTTTTGGCCCAGTAATTAGCTGAGGCTGCACTGGGATTTACTTTGGAACAGTGACCAAGCAAAGTGTTTGAGAAGAGTGGAAAGGAGTTTGAAGTCCTTAACTTCTGTCCCCAGTACTATGTTCTGGTTTAGCCCTGCCATCTCTCACTTGGACTATTATGAAAGCCTCCTAGATCCCCCAATTTTGCTGCTATCACTATACTGGATAGTATCCACTGACTGGATACTAGAGAAGATTGAAAAGTATTTCCTGGGGAAAAATCACCCCCACATGAGAACCATTCAAGATTCTCAAGTGAGGGAATGCTCTTGTTGCACTATGAGGAATCTGTATCAAAGTAAAACCTTTCTGAGGACCCACATTCTCATGGCTATAAGGTTGGTTTTGGTGAGATTGCACAGCCCAATTCCTTCTTCCCAGATCCAATGCAGCCTGGTCATTTTGCCAAACCACTGTTCCAAAGGATTATTCAACAAATATTTCCTGCAGTGAAATCCAAGCCTGAGGTCATATCCTCAGCTGCACTTGAATATTTCCTAAGTTTCCATCAGCAGCATGTTTACAAAGCTCTTCTCAGGGTAGACTCCGCCTGACATGGCCAAGTGTATCCACTGTTTGCTGAGTCTTCCTGGTTTGTCTCTTGGATGATGACCTCATCTGCCACATTCTTGAAGCAACTCATTGCATACTCCAACTTTCTATTCCTGAGCTGAACCTGAACAGAGCAGGATTCAGAATGACAAATGCACTCAACTCTGCCAGGCACAATTTATGCAGACTGTCTTGTGTCCACTTTTGGATGTGGGGGTGGGAGGTCTTACATTAAATGTGCTCAATTATTGTTGTTGTCATTCAGTCACTCAGTCATGTCCAGCTCTTTGCAACCTCATGGACTGAAGCATGCCAAGCTTCCCTGTCCTTCACCAACCCCTGGAGCTTACTCAAACTGTTGTCCATTGAGTCAGTGATGCCATACAACCATCTTGTCCTCTGTCATTCCCTTCTTCTGCTGTCCTCAATCTTTCCCAGCATCAGGGTCTTTTCTAATGACTCAGCTCTTCACATCAGGTGGCCAAAGTATTAGAGATTCAACTGCAGCATCAGTTCTTCCAATGAATATTCAGGATTGATTTCCTTTAGCATTGACTGGTTTGATCTTGCAGGCCAAGAGACTCCCAAGATGCTTTTCCAACACCACAGCTCAAAAGCATCAATCTTCAGCATTCAGCCTCCTTTATGGTCCAACTGTCACATCCATACCTGACTATTGGAAAAACCATAGATTTGACTAGGTGGACATTTGCTGTCAAAGTAATGTCTCTGCTTTTTAATATGCTGTCTAGGTTTGTCATAGCTTTTCTTCCAAGAAGCAAGTGTCTTCTAACTTCATGGCTACAGTGATTTTGGAGCCCAAGAAAATAGTCTGTCACTGTGTCCATGGTTTCCCCATCTATTTGCCATGAAGTGATGGGATTGTATACCATGATCTTAGTTTTTTGAGTGTTGAGTTTTAAGAGAACTTTTTCACTCTCCTCTTTCACTTTCATCAAGAGGCTCTTTAGTTCCTCTTTGCTGTCTTGCTTAAGGGTGGTGTCATCTGATATCTGAAGTTATTGATATTTCTCCTGGCAATCTTGATTCTAGCTTGTGCTTCATTCAGTCTGGCATTTCACATGATGTATTCTGCATATAAGTTAAACAGCAGGGTGACAATATACAGCTTTGACATACTCCTTTCCCAATTTTGGACCAATCCATTGTTTCATGTCTGGTTCTAACTGTTGCTTCTTGACATACATGGAGGTTTCTCAGGAGGTAGGTAAGGTGGTCTGATATTCCCATCTCTTTAAGAATTTTTCACAGTTTGTTGTGACCCACACAGTCAAAGTCTTTAGTGTAGTCAATGAAGGAGAAGCAGATGCTTTTCTGGGATTCTCTTGCTTTTTCTATGATCCAGTAGAAGTTGGCAATTTGATCTCTGGTTCCTCTACCTTTTCTAAATCCAGCTTGAACATCTGGAAGTTTTTGGTTCACATACTGTTGAAGCCTGGCTTGGAGAATTTTGACCATTACTTTGTTAGCTTGTGAAATGAGTGCAGTTGTGTGGTAGTTTGAAAATTCTTTGGCATGGCCCTTCTTTGGGACTGCAATGAAAACTGACCTTTTCCAGTCCTGTGGCCACTGCTGAGTTTTCCAGATTTGCTGGCATATTAAATGTAGCACTTTCACAGCATCATCTTTGAAGATTTTAAATAGCTCAGCTGGAATTCCTTCACCTCCACTACTTTGTTCATAGTGATGCTTCCTAAGGCCCACTTGACTTCACACTCCAAGATATCTGGCTCTAGGTGAGTGATCACACCATCATGGTTATCTGGGTCATTGAGGTATTTTCTGCATAACTCTTCTGTGTATTCTTGCCACCTCTTCTAAATATCTTCTGCTTCTGTTAGGTCCATACCATTTCTGTCCTTTTTTGTGCTCATCTGTGCATGAAATTTTCCCTTGGTATCTCTAATTTTCTTGAAGAGGTCTCTAATCTTCCCCATTCTATTGTTTTCTTCTATTTTTTTTGCATTATTCATTTAGGAAGGCTTTCTTATCACTCCTTGCTATTCTTTGGAACTCTGGATTCAGATGGGTATATCTTTCCTTTTCTCCTTTGCCTTTTACTTCAATTATAAGCATTACTTATTTTATACTGGTTACCACTGAGATGTTGGGAAGACACTCTTTTGGTGTTGGCTTTCTTTAAAGGTAAAGGAAGTACAAATGAGGTGAATCACGGAATTAATGGGGAAAAGGATCCCTGAGCATTTGAGTCAGAACTGGTCTATAGGTGGAAAGTGGCAAAGTCTGCTGAAGGATGCTGTACTAAATGAAACTAGAGTTGTTTTGTAACTAAATAGATTAGATAGACTACTGGACCAACAGAAAGATGCAGTCAGCTGAGCAGTAGGCAAGGACATGAGGAAATTAAACAAAAAACTCGGAATTTAGGAGCCAAAGCAGAAGGTATGAGATGTCTCAACTGATTTTGCAGGACAGAAATGATTCCAGTACAAGGTCTGATAGTTTGCAACCTGTCTCCTGAAGCACACAGCTCTCCACTCTCCACAAACACCCCCATCAAGACAAGCATCATTATATATTTTTTATATTACTCCTGTCTATTTGCATACTGCTTGGCACAGAGATAGTCCATAAATGTTGATAGGTATTTTTTAAATCAATCATGATGCAAATATAAGAAAGTAGTTATTTATAGATGAGGAAACTGAGACTCAGATTCCTTTGCAGATTGAGGGCAGAGCCAGGACTCAACTGAAACTCTGGCCTGATGATTATAAGTCCATTTTTCATTTCTGCACAAATTAACAGTGATCACATGTATTCCTACAGCTACATTTTGGCTCTTCCTTTCAAATTATGCCATCCTAAATCATTTTACTTGAGCTAATATCAAGTTATAAAATGAGCATATTTCACTTTTCACTCTTTTTCTCTCCCCAAGTAGAAGCAAAATCATAGGTTAAAAAGGAATTAGGTAATAAACCACTGTATGATGAAAAGCTGGATTTCCCTAGAAGACCCACACATTTGCAAAACCAGGTCAAAATACTCAAGTTCTAATTTAAAGAGCTTCAAGGTAAGCACCAGAACAAATCTGGCCAAATGAAGTATAAACCTGTGATGCTTTGTATGAGCAGAGACAATAGGCACTGTGGAAGGATAATGGTCACCCTAGAGCAGGGAGATCTGAGTTTGATTCCGGTTCTGCCACTTCAAGCGGTGTGGCTTACACAGGTCCCTTAACTTTTCTCATGTTTTCCTTTATCTTTGAAACTGAGTTAGTCATGTCTATATTGTAGCATTGTGGTGAGGATTATATGAAAAAGTCATAGGGACATCCAGTTTCTGGTGCAGCAAGTAAAGAGCTTGGAAGTTGTCACTTAAGAAGTTTCCTAACAACAAACAAATGCTGAACAACCTGTATATATATATAGGGACTGCAATGAATATATATATATATATATATATATATATATATATATATATATATATACACACATGCTATATGCTGTGCTGAGTTGCTCAGTCATGTCCAACTCTTTGCGACCCCATGGACCTCCTCTGTCCATGGGGATCCTCCAGGCAAGAATACTGCAGTGGATTGCCATGCCCTTATCTAGGGGATCTTCCCAACCCAGGGATCGAACCCAGGTCTCCCACATTGCAAGTGGATTCTTTACCAGCTGAGCCACGAGGGAAGCCCCAAAGATATATCTATATCTATCTATAGATAGATAGATAGATAGATAGATATTTTCTGGTCTAGCATGCAAATATATATATATATTTTTATATATATATATATATATATGTAAATATATATGTATATATTTTAACATATATTTGCTGACCAGAAACAGGAGCAGAACCTGGAAGTCCTTAGATTTATCAGAGAAGTGAGTCTGTCCTATATTCAAGGCCAATCCCTCCTATTCACCAATGGCTACACCAAGAGAGGGTCATTCCTTTCATCTCTTTCCCTTCCCTCACCCACCCCACTGATCTTCCTATTTCCTAGAGAAAACAGAAGCCACC
Organism: Cervus elaphus; assembly: GCF_910594005.1. Lineage (NCBI taxonomy): Eukaryota > Metazoa > Chordata > Mammalia > Artiodactyla > Cervidae > Cervus > Cervus elaphus. Next base: position 49,998,356 of record NC_057820.1, read on the forward strand.
AGAAGAACACATCTATACCTTCCACCTACCTGTATCTTTGCCAGTATGTTCTGCCTTGCCTTCTGTTACCAAGAACATGTTGTCTTTCCTGTATTCAAGGCCAAACCCTTCTCAAGACTCTACACCCTCACACTCAAGGAAATGACCCTTCTCTCTCCTATGTCATCAGTTTTTTCCCTCTCTACTTCCTCATCCTCACCAGCATACAAACATGCAATCTGTTTTGTTTTTTAATCTCTTGATCCCATATGCCCTGCCTGATATTTGCCCACTTTCTTGCCCCTCTTCAGAACTCCCAAGTGGTCTGCGCTACTTATTGCTTTCTCTGAGTCCTCTCCTCTCATTTTCTACTGAGATTCTTCAATCAGGATGTTGTTCCCAAGACACAGAAACCAGGGACCTCCAAATTGTTAACTCTGTCAATTGTTCATTCTCATCTTACATGACCCATCCATAAATTTGACAGAGATAAACAAGCCCTTCACCTCAAAACTCTTTCTTAGAACATTATCCTCATCTGATCACCCCCGTGCCTCACCAGCTGCTCACTCTCACATCCATTGCTTGTTCCTCCTCATCTTCTTGACCTCTAACAGTGGAGTGCTTCAGGATGCATTCCTCAGCTCTCTTCTGTCCTCTGTCTACATTTACTCCTACAGAGAACTCATTTAGCTTCATGACTCAAAAAAAAAAAAAAAAATCCACAAGCTGTGTAAGAACACACACACAATTCCCACATTTCTAAACCCCCTTGGCGTTTTCTTCTGCACTTCTTCTACATGCTCCTGCAAGTATCTGCTCAAATGTCACCTTCCCAGTGAGGCCTCACCCAACCACCTTTATTTAAATCTGGAACCTACCCTCATCTCACGAGACTGCTCCCCATTCCTCTCCCTTACTTTCCTTTTTCTTTATAATTTTTTTTACCTTCTAGTACCTCATACACTTTATTTACTGGGTTTATTTTGTGCTCTTCAATACTGGAACATAGGATTCCTGAGTGCAGGGGTTTTTATCAGTCTGTACAGCTGGATTCTCCAAACTTGGAATTGAACCAAGCACATAGTAAGCGCTCAAGGAAGACTCGTGAAAATGAATGCATGAATGTCCTCACAGGAGCTACCATAAAATTAAGGGGCAGAAAATCATAATTGGAAATACCTATTTTCACACAAATAGGTGAACTTGATTTTTAGTTGCACATCTGTTTATTTGCACCCCTGAGGCCTCAAGCCTCAAAGCTGTATGGTACAGTCAGCTCCCAAAACACCTTCACTGTGTTGCCTCCAGGATCCTCTAAGCCAGGTATTTGAGTCCCACAGAAGTCAAGGGGATACCTTGTATGACAAATAAAATGTACCACTGAAGAAGTCTACATCCTAATCCCCCAAACCTGTGAATATGTTACAATGTTCAGCAAAAGGGACTTTGCAGGTGTAATTAAGGGAGGTTAGCCTAATTATTCAACTAGACCCAATCTAATCACAGGAGCACTTAAAAACAGAGGACTTCCTCCAGCTAGAAGCAGAAGAGATTTGGCAGAAGGATCACAAGATTTGAAATGTGAGAAAAACTCTCAACCTGCCTTTGTTGGCTTTCACCCAAGTTTTACTGATATGACTGACACAAAAATTTGTGTAAGTTTAAGGTGCACAACGTGTTGATTTGTTATACCTTGAAAATAATCACCACCTTAGCAGTAGCTAACACCTCCATCATGTCATATACTTACTACTGCATTATGTGATAGGAACATTGAAGATATACTCTCTTAACTACTTCAAGTATTTAATTCAGTGCTGTTAACTATAATCACCATGCTATGCATTAGATGCCCAGAACTTATTCATCTTATACCTTGAAGTTCGTATTCTTTGACCAACACCTCCCCATTTCTCCCATCCTCCCCCTGGGCCCTGGTAGCCATTCTTCTACTCTCTGTCACTATGTATTCAACTTTTTAAAAAGCTGCATGTAAGTGGGGCTTCCTTGGTGGCTCAGCAGTAAAGAATCTGCCTGTAATGCAGGAGATATGGGTTTGACCCCTGGGTGGGGAAGATCCCCTGGAGAAGGGAATGGCAACCCACTTCAGTATTCTTTCCTGGGAAATCCCATGGACAGAGGAGCCTGGTAAAGGGTTGCAAAGAATTGGACATGACTTAGTAACTAAACAACAACAACATGTAAATGAGATCACCCCATATTTCTTTATTGTGTGACTTGTTTCACTGAGTATAACACCCTCTAGATCCATCCATATTGTTGCAAATGGCAAGATTTTTTAACATGGCTGAGTAATATTCCATTGTGTATGTCTATGTGTATATGTGTGTGTGTGTGTGTGTGTGTGTGTATATATATATATCCCCTACCTGTTTATCCACTTGTCTGCTGACAGACACCCAGGCTCTTTCTGTACGTTGGCCACTGTGAGCGATGCTGTGATGAGCATGTGGGGACAGACACCCATGAGTCAGGGCATACAGGTGGTCTCTAGAAGTGAGAGTAACTTCCGTCTATGAGTCCGGAAGAACACTGAGAAACTAAATTCTGCCAATGATCTGAGTAGGCCTGGAAGCAGATTCCCCCTCAGAGTGTCCCACAAGAGCCCAGCCAATACCACCTTGATTTTGGCACTGTGAGCCCTTGAGTAGAGAACCCAGCTGAGCTTCCTTGAGCTGTGAGATAATAAATGGGTGTTATTTTAAGCTGCTAAGTTTGTGATAATTTGTTATGACAGCAATGAAAAACTAATACATGCAGTAGTTATCTATCACTGAATGATCAGGGACCCTGAAATCTTTGGAACAAGTATGCTTTTGTCCAACCCAAGAATCAGGCCCACTTTGAGAGATCTGGCTTATCTTGACTTCCCAAAGACAACAAACTGATGCTTTCAACTATGGTTAGGATACCATTTTCAATTCCCCTGGTGTTAGAAATTTAAATTAACCAAAATAATAGAGGTTGTTCTATATCTTTTTTCAGGTTGTGGGGGAAACATTTGAGAGAGATTGTCCCCTTTGCATAAACTGGGCTATGTCTAACTAATAGTTCGATTTTCTATTAAGCTTCAGGGGAAGTGAGAAATGGTGGTTTTCATAGAATTAGTAAATGCCAGCAAAACTAAAGGTCAAACTAAGTTGACATTAAATACAGTATTTCCAGTGGGGCAGTGTGGGGTGCTTGAAAGAACAGTTCCAAGTCCCTACAATGCCTATTCTCTGAGCTTGTTATGAGTGCTAATGGAATCCAGTAAAACTCTGTCCATCCCCGGCCTTTCCACTTGTGACATATATTAGCCACAAGTCTGTTTTCACAGACAAAGTGCCCTTGGCGACCAACGTGGAGAAGAACCGTGTGGCTGATTCCACATTGCAGATGTTGCATTCATCCATGCAGGCTTCTCAGGGCCCCTGGCACTGCCAGCTTTCAGGATCACTGTGAACTCAACACTGATTTATCCCCTCATGTGGCTTTGGAGGACAGAGAAATAAAGGAGCATGGACACAGGGCAGATTACAGCTGAGTTGAGTTTGCACAGGAAACTCAAGCTTGAATTAAGGGCCTGGTATCCTGGGAGCTTCAAGAAGCAGAGGGAGGAAAGCTTATACAGAAAATACACACAGACTTGGGAACCAGACTGCTATAGGTATGAATCCCAGATCCACCACTTAATAGCTGTGTATCCTTAGTCTGGTGTCTCAGACGATAAAGAATCTGCCTGCAATGCAGAAGACACGAGTTCAGTCCCTGGGTTGGGAAGATCCCCTGAAGGAGGGAATGGCAACTCATCCCAGTATTCTTGCCTGGAGAATCCCATGGAGAGAGGAGCCTGGTGGGCCACAGTCCATGGGATTGCAAAGAGTTGGACATGAACGAATGACTAACATCCTTAGATGTGGGCTTCCCAGGTGGCACTAGTGGTAAAGAACCTGCCTGCCAATGGGGGAGACCCAAAAGACACAGGTTCGATCACTGGGTTGGGAAGATCCTCTGGAGGAGGACATGGCAACCTACTCTGACATTATTGCCTGGAGAATCCCTCGGACAGAGAAGCCTGGGAGGCTCCGGTCCATAATGTCGCAAAGAGTAGGACACAACGGAAGTGACTTGGCACGAATTCATCCTTAGATATGGTTTTAACCACTTTGATCCTCAATTTCCTCATCTGTAAAATAATGAGGAGATACCCCACACCCAAGGGCAAAGGTGAAGCCCCAGCAAGGTGGTAGGAAGGGTGAAATCACATTTAGAATCAAACCCCATACCCACCAGAGATGCTCAGAGGGCTCAAGGGCCCAGAGACCCTACAGAGACTGAGACAGAACTGTGTTTCAGTACCTCCTGAGGAGGTACAGGTCAACAGTGGACTGCTGCAGGGGCAGGGGCTCTGGATGCAGTAGACCTGGGTATGGCATAAATACTCTTGGAGGAGATTGCCATTAGCCCCACCACAGAACTGCCAGAATTTATACAGGACTGGGAAAACAGACTCTGGGAGGGCACAAACAGAATCTTGTATGCACCAGGACCCAGGAGAAAGGAGCAGTGACCCCACAAGAGACTGACCCAGACTTGTCCATGAGGGTCCAGGAGTCTTTGGCAGAGGCATGCATCAGTGTGGCCTGCTGCAGGGTTGGGGACACTGAGTGTAGCAGTGCATGCATGGGACCTTTTGAAGGAGGTCGCCATTATCTTCATTAGCTCCTCCATAGTTTGGCCCCAGGTCAAATAACATGGAGGGAACACAGCCCCACCCATCAACAAAAATTGGATTAAAGATTTATTGAGCATGGCCCTGCCCATCAGAATAAGACCCAGTTTCCCCCTCAGTCAGTCTCTCCCATCAGGAAGCGTCCATAAGTCTCTTATCCTTCTCCATCAGAGGCCAGACAGACTGAAAATCACAATCACAGAAAACTAACCTATCTGATCACATGGACCACAGCCTTGTCTAACTCAATGAAACTATGAGCCATGCTGTGTAGGGCCACCCAAGATGGATGGCTCATGGTGGAGGGTTCTGACAAAATGTGGTCCACTGGAGAAGGGAATAGCAAACCACTTCAATATACTTGCCTTGAAAAGAAGAGAAGCGAAAGGCAAAGGAGAAAAGGAAAGATACCCATCTGAATGCAGAGTTCCAAAGAATAGCAAGGAGAGATAAGACAGCCTTCCTCAGTGATAAATGCGAAGAAATAGAGGAAAATAATAGAAGGGGAAAGACTAGAGATCTCTTCAAGAAAATTAGAGATATCAAGGGAATATTTCATGCAAAGATGGGCACAATAAAGGACAGAAATGGTGTGGACCTAACAGAAACAGATATGCAGATGACACCACCCTTATGGCAGAAAGTGAAGAAGAACTAAAAAGCCTCTTGATGAAAGTGAAAGGGGAGAGTGAAAAAGTTGGCTTAAAGCTCAACATTCAGAAAACTAAGATCATGGCATCTGGTCCCATCACTTCATGGAAAATAGATGGGGAAACAGTGGAAACGGTGTCAGACTTTATTTTTGGGAGCTCGAAAATCACTGCAGATGGTGATTGGAGCCATGAAATTAAAAGACGCTTACTCCTTGGAAGGAAAGCTATGACCAACTTAGATAGATATTAATAAGCAGAGACATTACTTTGCCAACAAAGGTCCATCTGGTCAAGGCTATGGTTTTTCCAGTGGTCATGTATGGATGTGAGAGTTGGACTGTGAAGAAAGCTGAGTGCCGAAAAATTGATGCTTTTGAACTGTGGTGTTGGAGAAGAATCTTGAGAGTCCCTTGGACTGCAAGGAGACCTAACCAGTCCATCGTGAAGGAGATCAGTCCTGGGTGTTCATTGGAAGGACTGATGCTGAAGCTGAAACTCCAATACTTTGGCCACCTGATTCAAAGAGTTGACTCATTGGAGAAGACCCTGATGCTGGGAGGGATTGGGGGCAGGAGGAGAAGGGGACGACAGAGGATGAGATGGCTGGATGGCATCACCGACTCAATGGACATGCGTTTGAGTAAACTCTGGGAGTTGGTGATGGACAGGGAGGCCTGGCGTGCTGTGATTCATGGGGTTGCAAACAGTCAGACATGATGGAGCGACTGAACTGAACTGAACTGAGCAGAAGCAGAAGATATTAAGAAGAGGTGGCAAGAATACACGGAAGAACTATACCAAAAAATCTTCACGACCCAGAAAATCACAATGATGTGATCACTCACCTAGAGCCAGACATCCTGGAATGTGAAGTCAAGTGGGCCTTAGGAAGCATCACTATGAAAGAAGCTGGGGGAGGTGATGGAATTCCAGCTGAGCTATTTCAAGTCCTCAAAGATGATGCTGTGAAGAGTGCTGCACTCAATATGCCAGCAAATCTGAAAAACTCAGCCGTGGCCACAGGACTGGAAAAGATCAGTTTTCATTCCAATCCCAAAGAAAGGCAGTGCCAAAGAATGCTCAAACTACCACACAATTGCACTCATCTCACATGCTAGCAAAGTAATGCCCACAATTTTTCATGTCAGGCTTCAACAGTACGTGAACCATGAACTTCCAGATGTTCAAGCTGGTTTTAGAAAAGGCCGAGGACCCAGAGATCAAATTGCCAACATCCATTGGATCATCAAAAAAGCGAGACAGTTCCAGAAAAACATCTACTTCTCTTTCATTGACTACTTTGACTTTGACTGTGTGGATCACAACAAACTGTGGAAAATTCTTAAAGAGATGGGAATACCAGACCACCTGACCTGCCTCCTGAGATATCTGTATGCAGGTCAAGAAGCAACAGTTAGAACCGAACATGGAACAACTGACTGGTTCCAAATTGGTAAAGGAGTACGTCAAAGCTGTATATTGTCACCCTGCTTATTTAACTTATCTGTAGAGTCCATCATGAGAAATGCTGGACTGGATGAAGCACAAGCTGGAATCAAGATTGCTGGGAGAAATATCAATAACCTCAGATACGCAGATGACACCAACCTTATGGCAGAAAGCAAAAGAACTAAAGAGCCTCTTGATGAAAGTGAAAGAGGAGAGTGGAAAAAGTTGGCTTAAAACTCAACATTCAGAAAACTAAGATCATGGCATCTGGTCCCATCACTTCATGGCAAATAGATGGGGAAACAGTGGAAACAGTCAGAGACTTTATTTTCAGGGGCTCAAAAATTACTGCAGATGGTGACTGAAGCCATGAAATTAAAAGATGCTTACTCCTTGAAAGAAAAGCTATGACCAACCTAGACAACATATTAAAAAGCAGAGACATTACTTTACAAACAAAGGTCCATCTAGTCAAAGCTATGGTTTTTCCAGTAGTCATGTTTGAATGTGAGAGTGGACTATAAAGAAAGCTGAACACCGAAAAATTGATGCTTTTGAACTGCGGTGTTGGAGAAGACTCTTGAGAGTTCCTTGGACTTCAAGGAGATCCAACCAGTCCATCTTAAAGGAAATCAGTCTTGAATATTCATTGGAAGGACTGACGATGAAGCTGAAAGTCCAATACTTTGGCCATCTGATGTGAAGAACTGATTCATTTGAAAAGACTGGGAAAGATTGAAGGCAGGAGGAGAAGGAGACAACAGATGATGAGATGGTTGGATGGCATCACCAACTCAATGAACAAGAGTTTGAGTAAACTCCGGGAGTTGGTGACGGACAGGGAAGCCTGGCCTGCTGCAATACATGGGGTCACAAAGAGTCTAACACGACTGAGAGACTGAACTGAACTGAACTGAACTGAAAATGAGATAGTATTAGATTAAAAGTAAGATAATTGAAGAAATGAACATTCCCCTACTTCATTGTTTTCTATTATTCTTACTTTTTATTTGTACATTTTACTTGTTACTCTTTTTTTCCCCCATTTATTTTTATTAGTTGGAGGCTAATTACTTTACAATATTGTAGTGGTTTTTGCCATACGTTGACATGAATCAGCCATGGATTTACATGTATTCCCCATCCTGATCCCCTCTCCCACCTCCCTCTCCACCTGCTCCCTCTGGGTCTTCCCAGTGCACCAGCCCCGAGCACTTGTCTCATGCATCCACCCCGGGCTGGTGATCTATTTCACCCTTGATAATATACATGTTTCGATGCTCTTGTTTATTATTTAGTATCTATCTCCCTATCAACCAGAATGTAAGTTCCATGATGTCAGGAACTTTGTTTGTTTACTTTGGTTGGCCTAGAGGCAACAAGGCAATAATCTTCCCTGGTGACTCAGTCGATAAAGTGTTCGCCCAGAATGTGGGAGACCTGGGTTCAATCCCTGGGTCAGGAAGATCTGGTGGAGAAGGAAATGGCAACCCACTCCCATATTCTCGCCTGGAGAATTCCATGGGTGGGCCTGGTGGGCTACAGTCCACTGGGTCACAAAGTGTCGGACATGGCTAAGTGACTAACTTAGAGGCAACAAGAGGCAGGAGAGCTTAGTGGTTAAGAGCAATGGCTTCAGAACCAGGTTTCTGAGGTTTCAATATGGACTGCTGTGTGAGCCTGGGACAATTACTCAACTTCTCAATTCCTCAGTTTTCCTATATTTAAAATGACAGTAATAAAACTTTCCAAGGGAATTCTACTGCCTTGTTTGTGGGAATGTAAATTGATACAGCTACTATGGATAACAGTGTGGAGATTCCTTAACAAACTAGGAATAATCTACCTTGCTTGCATGTATGCCAAGTTGCTTCAGTCATGTCCCACTCTTTGTGATCCTATGGACTGCATCCCACCAGGTTCCTCTGTCCATGGGATTCTCCAGGCAAGAATACTGGAGTAGGTTGCCGTGCCCTCCTCCAGAGGATCTCCCTGACCCAGGGAATGGACCTATGTCTCTTATGTCTCCTGCATTGGCAGGCAGGTTCTTTACCACTAGTGCCAGCTGGGAAGCCCCTAAAACTACCATATGACCCAGCAACCCCACTACTGGGCATACTCTGAGAAAACCACAAATCTAAAAGACATATATACACTAATGTTCATTGCAGCACTATTTACAATAGCAAGGATGTGGAAGCAAGCTAGATATTCATTGATAAGTGAATGGATAAAGAATATATAGCACATTTATACAATAGCATATTACTCAGCCATAAAAAGGAATGAATTTGAGTCAGTTCTAGTGAGATGGATGAACCTAGAACCTGTTATATAGAGTGAAGTATAACTTCACTTATTTTTCTGACTGATGAGAAAAGAGAAAAATAAATATCATATATTAACTCATGTATATGGAATCTAGAAAAATATACTGATGAACCTATTTACATGGAAGGTATGGAGATGCAAATATAAAGAATGAACTTGTGCACACAGTGGGGGAAGGAGAGGGTAGGACGAACTGATAAAGCAGCATTAACCTATATACACAGTCATGTGTATGATAGAAAACTAGTAGGAAGCTGCTGTGTAACACAGGGAACCCAGCTTGGTGCTCTGTGACAACCTAAAGGGGTGGGACGGGAGAGGGGAGGGAGACTCAAGAGGAAAGGGATGTGTGTGTATATATATATATATATACATATATATATATATATAATTATGACTGATTCATGTTGTTGTGAAGCAGAAATCAACACAGCATCGTAGAGAAATTTTCCTCCAATTAAAAAAAATAATAATAGAGAGGACTTCCAGTTCAAGATGGCAGAGTAGAAGGACATACGTTCATCTCCTCCTGTGAGAACACCAAAATTGCAACTATTGAACAACCATTAACAGGAGGATGCTGGAACCCACCAAAAAAAAAAAAAAAAGAGACCCCACGTCCAAAAACAAAGAAACTGCAGTGAAAAAGTAAGAGGGGCGTAACCACGGTAAAATCAAATCCCATACCTGCTGGGTGGGTGACCCACAAACTTGACAACAATAACACCACAGAAATTCTCATACTGTTGTGAAGGTTCTGAACCCACATCAGGCTCCCCAGCCTGGGGATCCAACAAAGGGTGGGAATCCCCAGGGAATCTGACCTTGAAAGCCGGCTGGATTTGATTATAGGATTTCCACAGGACTAGGGGAAACAGAAACTCTGGTCTTGGAGGCACAAACAAAACCTTTGTGCACCAAGACCCAGAGGAGAGGAGTAGTGACCTCACAGGATACTGAACATTACCACCTGCTGGTGTTGGGGGGCCTCCTGTGGAGGCGTTGGTTGGCAGGGGCTCACCACAGGGACGGGGCACTGGCAACAGCAGGCCAGGAAGGTCCCCCTTGGTGTAAATTCTCTTGGGGTTCACCATTAACCCTACCACAGAGCCTGTAAACCCCAGGGATGGGTCTCCTCATACCATACAATGAACCCAAACCAGGAGGAAATTCAACCCCACACACCAGCAGAAAATTGGATTAAAGTTTTACTGAGCAAGGTCCTGCCCACCAGTCCCGCCCACCAGGAAACTTACACAAGCCTCTTAGCCTTCTCCATCAGAGGGCAGACAGAGAAAGCAAGAAGAAGCACAATGGCAAAGTGCTAAAACAAAAACCATATTACAGAAAGTTAATCAGGTTGAAAAAGCAGAAAGTTGTGTCCCAGATGAAGAGACAAGATAAAACCCGAGAAAAACAGTGAAATGAAGTGGAGATAGGCAAACTTCCAGAAAAAGAATTCAGAATAATGATAGTGAAAATAATCCAGGATCTTGGAAACACAATGAAGAAAATGCAAGAAATGTTTAGCAACGACCTAGAAGAACTAAGGAACAAACAATCAGAGGTGAACAATACACTAGAAGGAATCAATAGCAGAATAATTGAGGCAGAAGAACAGATAAATGACCTGGAGAACAGAATGGTGGAAATCACTGCCACAGAACAGGATATAGAAAAAAGAATGAAAAGAAATGAAGTCACCCTGAGAGATCTCTGGGACAGTATTAAAAGCACTAACATTTGCATTATAGGGGTCCCAGAAGGAAAAGAGAGAGGAAAAAGGACCTTAGCAAATATTTGAAGAGATAACTGAAAATTTCCCTAACATGGGAAAGGAAATAGCCAACCAAGTCCAGGAAGCACAGAAAGTTCCAGGCAGGATAAATTCAAGGAGGAACACACCAAGACACATAGTAATCAAACTGACAAAAATTAAAGACAAAGATAAAATATTAAAAACAACAAGAGAAAAATAAATAACTTACCAGGAAACTCCCATCAGGGTATCAGAATCATTTCTCAACAGAAACTCTACAAGCCAGAAGGGAATGGCAGCATGTATTTAAAGTGATGAAAGGGAAGAACATACAACCAAGAATACTCTGCCCAGCAAGACTCTCATTCAGATTTGATGGAGAAATCAAAAGCTCTCTAGACAAGGAAAAGTTAAGAGAATTCAGCACCACCAAACCAGCTTTACAACAAATGCTAAAGGAACTTCTCTAAGCAGGAAACACAAGAGAATGAAAAGACCTACAGAAAATAAACCAAAAACAATTAAGAAAATGGTAATAGAACCACACATGCCAATAATTACCTTAAATGTAAATGGATTAAATTCACCAAAGGAAAGACATAGACTGGCTGGGTGGATGAAAACATGTGCATGTATGCTCTGCCACTTAACACTGCTTGACCCCTCAAACTGTATGTAACTATTTTATATTGTTACATTAATAATGTTCCAATTATGGCTTGCAATTGTAATTATCTTTTGTTTTTTGTCTGGCTATTTTCTGTAAAAATCAATAAACATCTTTTACTATTGTGATTATGTAACTATTATTCCCTTAATACCATTGTATCACGATTGGTCAACAGAAGAATAATAGAACTCTATATCACCAAAACTATGATTTAATAGAAAACGCTACAATCACTTTTTTAAATCCAGATGCACATCAGAATTATCTTGAAATATTTTGAAAAATGTAAATGCCTAGGTACTGCTTTCTTTTTCTCCAGAGCTCCAGATAAATTTCTAATGAGCAGTAGTGTTTAAAAACAAGTGAACTATATGATGATCCTTTACTTTTAACTAGTTTGTTTCACTTTTTTTATTTCATATTCAGTGCTCCCATTACATTTATTTTATGTTTTCCAATTTCTCCATCTTTTTTTTTTGATGTTATTTCTCAAGCCTTTCTCAAGTATAGTAGAAAAGCTTTTGTATACATATGTATAAATAATACACATAATGTGTGTGTTTTAGAAAACTTATGAATCTTTGACCAACTAAAAAATTTATGAAATTTATTTTGATTCCACTTGTTTGACTTAGATTTCTATTTTAAAAAAATAAATATGCAACAAGCAGCAAAGGTTTATTGTATAGCCAGGGAACTACAGTCAATATCTTGTAACAACCTTTCAGTTCAGTTCGGTTCAGTTGCTCAGTCATGTCCAAATCCTTGTGATCCCATGAACCGCAGCACGCCAGGCCTCCCTGTCCATCACCAACTCCTGGAGTCCACCCAAACCCATGTCCATTGAGTCGGTGATGCCATCCAACCATCTCATCCTCTGTTGACCCCTTCTCCTCCTGCCCTCAATCTTTCCCAGCATCAGGGTCTTTCCCAGTGAGTCAAAGTATTGGAATTTCAGCTTCAACATCAGTCCTTCCAATGAACACACAGGACTGATCTCCTTTAGGATGGACTGGTTGGATCTCCTTGCAGCCCAAGAGACTCTCAAGATTCTTCTCCAACACCACAGTTCAAAAGCATCAATTCTTTGGCACTCAGTTTTCTTTATAGTCCAACTCTCACATCCATACATGACCACTGGAAAAACCATAGCCTTGACTAGACAGACCTTTGTTGGCAAAGTAATGTCTCTGCTGTTTCATATGCTGTCTAGGTTGGTAATAGCTTTTCTTCCAAGAAGTAAGCATCTTTAATTTCATGGCTGCAATCACCATCTGCAGTGATTTTGGAGCCCAGAAAAATACAGTCAGTCACTGTTTCCACTGTTTCCCCATCTATTTGCCATGAAGTGATGGGACCAGATGCCATGATCTTAGTTTTCTGAATGTTGAACTTTAAGCCAACCTTTTCACTCTCGTCTTTCACTTTCATCAGGAGGCTCTTTAGTTCTTCTTCACTTTCTACCATAAGGGTGCTGTCATCTGCATATCTGAGGCTATTGATATTTCTCCCGGCAATCTTGATTCCAGCTTGTGCTTCTTCCAGCCCAGCGTTTCTCATGATGTACTCTACATATAAGTTAAATAAGCAGGGTGACAATATACAGCCTTGACATACTCCTTTTCCTATTTGGAACCAGTCTGTTGTTCCATGTCCAGTTCGAACTGTTGCTTCCTGACCTACATACAGGTTTCTCAAGAGGCAGGTCAGGTGGTCTGGTATTCCCATCTCTTTCAGAATTTCCCACAGTTTATTGTGATCCATACAGTCAAAGGCTTTGGCATAGTCAATAAAGCAGAAATAGATGTTGATGATCCAGCTGATGTTGGCAATTTGATCTCTGGCTTCTTTGCCTTTTCTAAAACAAGCCTGAACATCTGGAAGTTCATGGTTCACGTATTGCTGAAGCCTGGCTTGGAGAATTTTGAGCATTACTTTACTAGTGTGCGAGATGAGTGCAATTGTGCGGGAGTTCAAGCATTCTTTGGCATTGACTTTCTTTGGGATTGGAATGAAAACTGATCTTTTCCAGTCCTGTGGCCACTGCTGAGTTTTCCAAATTTGCTGGCATATTAAGTGCAGCACTTTCACAGCATCATCTTTCAGGTTTTGAAATAAGCTCAGCTGGAATTCCATCACCTCCACTAGCTTTGTTAATAGTGATGCTTCCTAAGGCTCACTTGACTTCACATTCCAGGATGTCTGGCTCTAGGTGAGTGATCACAACACCATTGTGATAATCTGGGTCATGAACATCTTTTTTTGTATAGTTCTTCCATGTATTCTTGCCACCTCTTCTTAATATCTTCTGCTTCTGTTATATCCATACCATTTCTGTCCTTTATTGTGCCCATCTTTGCATGAAATGTTCCCTTGATATCTCTAATTTTCTTGAAGAGATCTCTAGTCTTTCCCATTCTATTGTTTTCCTTTATTTCTTTGCATTTATCGCTGAGGAAAGCTTCCTTATCTCTCCTGGTTTTTCTTTGGAACTCTGCATTTAGATGGGTATATCTTTCCTTTTCTCCTTTGCTTTTTGCTTCCCTTCTTTTCACAGCTGTTTGTAAGGCCTCCTCAGACAACCATTTTGCTTTTTCGCATTTCTTTTTCTTGGGCGTGGTCTTGATCCCTGTCTCCTGTACAATGTCATGAACCTCCGTCCATAGTTCATCAGGCACTCTGTCTATCAGGACTAGTCCCTTAAATCTATTTCTCACTTCCACTGTTTAGTCATAAGGGATTTGATTTAGGTCATACCTGAATGGTCTAGTGGTTTTCTCCACTTTCTTCAATTTCAGTCTGAATTTGGCAATAAGGAGTTCATGACCTGAGCCACAGTCAGGTCCCAGTCTTGTTTTGCTGACTGTATAGAGCTTCTCCATCTTTGGCTGCAAAGAATATAATCAATCTGATTTCAGTGTTGACCATCTGATGATGTCCATGTGTAGAGTCTTCTCCTGTGTTGTTGGAAGAGGGTGGTTGCTATGACCAGTGTGTTCTCTTGGCAAAACTCTATTAGCCTTTGTCCTGCTTCATTCTGTACTCCAAGGCCATAATAGAAAATAATTTCAAAAATAATATGTGTGTATATGTATAACTGAATCACACTGCTGTGCACTTGAAGCATTGTAAGTTAACTTCAATAAAATATATATATTGAGAAAAAAATAATAGAACCTCCCTCCTTGAATTATTACACTTAGAAGAATGCAAGGCACACAGTAGGTATTTGATAAAAACTACTACTAATGATAATGGAGCCTGGTATACTGCAGGCAATGACTCAGTATTGGCTGAATAAATAATAAATATTTACAAAATTCTTGGAATTATGCCTAGCACATAGCAAGCCTTCAATGAATGACAACTTTACTGAGAGGCACACTGGTATACGTTTAATGACTGATTCTCAGAAGGCGGGAGATAGATGTGTCATGTGTTGTGGTATCTCCATCGTGGCTGATTTCAGCCACCAACCTGACACCAGTGAAGACAGATTTGGGAAGAGGTACCCAGGAACATTCTAGTAAAGAGAATTAGAAGGCTTTGTCTGAATACAGGCATAGGCTGCCATACAGATATGATAAATACATATAATCTTGAGAATATAGGTAATAGGAAAACAATTAGGAAGTGATGAGTTTTAAGTATTTGCTGAAGCCTAAGTTGAAGATACCTTCCTTTTAAGGTAACATAATTATAACTATGCATAATGTAGTTTTACTAATTGCTGGATTTAATTTTCAACAATAGGCTCTCAAGTCTCCTGGAAATTTACAAATTTGCTCTTTTGAGCCAGTACAAGCTAACTCCAGTACATATCAGGCCTATATACCTGTAATTCTTCCTTCCACTATTAGGTACTCTTTCCTGGTCCCAAAGAAAGAAAGAATGGCATAAAAACTTATCCAGCAATTACAGCGGATTTCTCCCCCAGGCAAAGCACGGAATCATTCCCAAGAAGGAAATAAATTGATCTTGGCTGAACTTGGTGAAACAGGTCAAGTCCTAGGTCATTTCCTCCTAAGGGACAGCCCAGGTTTGCTGATTATGTTAGAATTTCATTGTCTCAAGTACTGCTGGAAATAAATGAGTTGATAGCCTACACTTGGATATCTCTGGATTATATGCGTTCATTTAAGAGACTAGACTTTAGGAATTTGTGTAGAGGAATGAATAGAGAGGGCAATTGTGAGGCTCACAGCTGTGTCAATAATCATTTCAGCTTTCTTACCTTCCGCTCTACATTCAAGAAACAAAAACATGAGATCCAGGGAAAACTCAATTTAGCCTGGTAATCTCGCTTTGCTCCTGTGATTATAATTCCCCAGAATAATTTCTTCAATTACCCTGGGCCATTTCTTGGAGCAGGAACATTATGGTTCTGCACATGTCCTGTCAGTAGCATGACTGACTGTCCTAATTATCTAGGACACTCCCAGTATTAGCACGAGGATCCAAAGCCTCAGAAACCCCTCGGTCCTGGGAAAGCCAGGACAGTTATTCACTAACACTTGGCCCCCAGGCCAGGATTCCTGTGACCTTCAGTCTATCAGAAAAGCCTCAGACAGTGATTCTAGAGGGCTCTTCAGACAAAGGCTGTGAAGTAGGAACATGCATAGATCCAAGAGGCCAAGAATTAGGAGTCAGAGTGTCTTAGTCAGTTTGGGCTGCTATAACAGAATTTTACAGACTGAGGGCCTGTAAAATAAATAAACATTTATTTCTCATGGTTTTGGAGGCTAGAAGTGCAAGACCAAGACAAGGAGACTGGGAAATGTAGAGCACTGGGCAGTCATATGCCTCACTTGGCAGGAAGGCAGCCCTCTCCAACACACGTGTATTTGGGAAGAATTGTGATCCCTAGTCCTGCAGATGTGAAGTTCAGATACATAATAGATAAACCAGAATAATTTAATATGTTTTCCAAATCAGTGATTTCCAGTCAGCAAATCACAACTTCTAAGTAGGCAAGTGACTCTGCCCCTCCCTCTCCAAAGTCTACAGAATTCTCCCGGGGCTCCTTCACAATGTGCCTTTACTGCATCCTGTCCAACCCACAGATTCAGCCTCTCAGTCCATATACAACTCATGCCATCACTACATATGCTTGACATCACAGTCCCCATCAGGAAGTAGAAGACTTTGGGAAAAACAAAAGTACCATCTCAGTAGAGAGACCTAGGGATTCTGTACTAGACTCAGAGGCCAGAGCTGCTGCCAGTAGTAGAAGCTGACCCCTCACACTGTGTTCCAGGAGGTGCTGAGTGTTTCTCTGTTCCCCGAGGTTCCTCTTAGTCCTCTTCTTACAGTTGTAGACAACAGAAGTACCATGTGAGTAGGTCAGTTGTTCCTGTTACAAAACATTATTGAAGAGACTCCTTGTCTTCCAACCATTGCTGTTCACACAGAACAAACGGAGTGTTGGTCCAGGGCCACCTTTCAGGGGGTCATCACATATTCTGGTTTCCAGGCCGAGGAGGAGACTGTGCCAAGATGGGCATTATGTTTGTTACTAACTTAGTTGAACAAGTCTGTGTCAGGCCCTGTCCTAAGTGCCAGGAAGAGAGTGATGAACAAGACTTATGTATTTTTTTCTCTGTCTTGTATTGCCCATCTCTAACCCACATAGTGGAAGAGTGCTTTTCCTGAAACATAACCAAGTTTCATCACTCCCCTGCTCAGCCAGATCATCTCCTCAGCATCATCTTTGGGTCACTAAAAAAAGACAAGCCAAGTGGGGAATGATTTGGGGTGTGCAATTTAGAAATGTTGGCTTGCCATGGTCCCAGCTCCAGGAGAGTTTCCCTAAATGCAGCAATAGCTTGCTGCCATATGCAGAAGTCATACAAAGAGAGCTGCCAGTGTGCAAAACCAGGTCCTCAGCCTAGAAAGGCAAAGGGTTCCTCAGGGGCCATTCAAAACACGCTTTCTCTCCAACAGCGCTTCATCATAAAGTGGGTCTTCTCATCCCATTCTTTACACTCCTCCCTACCAGCAACGTTTTTCCCTGTCAGTTCCCCAGCTGCATCTTTCTAAAGGTGATTATGTACTCTCCATGACAACGCACAGACCTGAAAGCAGTTTGGATTGCTGGGGACATTTGAAAGACAGCCAAGAATCTTATGCATTCTCCCTGGAACTTGCCGCCTCGTCACCAAATGCAATTCCTTCATTTCTCCTGGGATCAGGCTCAAAAGACCACTGCCTTCAGGAAGCTCTCCCAAACTTACCTCCCCACTCTCCTAGCTCTAATCATTTATATTACTCTGTCACCTTCTAGCAATATTGTGGGTTATGTGTTTGGTTTTCATGATGTCGATCTCCACTTGTTGCTATGTTACTGCAACTACAGAGTCTTTGACTTTTATCCAAACCCTGTAAAATCAAATGTATTGTAGAATTCAAAACTTTTCAAATTGTAGAAAAATAATAGAGGTTCTGGGTAGCACCTATAATCAAACACATTTTTCAGTGAAACTTGTGAAAATTCACACCAAGTGGGATACATACAGATTATAATCATCTTTATTAGCTCAGGTTTACTTTGCCACAAATGAGCTCAGTATCTTAGAAGCATGGAAGTGAACGACTAATGACAGCTGCCACTACTGAAACCTCCTCTGTGCTGGGCCCTCTGCCTGTGCAGGTCATCTCAGGTACCCACAGGGGGCCATGGGAAGGAGGCACTGTTTTCCACATATGATAGATGAGATTCGGAGAGGTTGAGTAATTTGCCTAAGGTCAAATGTCTAGCAAATAGAGGAGCCAGCATTTAAACCCAAGGCTGTCTGGCCGTGAGCGTGATGCTCAGTGGCCAGGTCCATACTGAGTATGCTTCCTCCCCCTTGACCGTGCTCCATAGGCTAGAACACATAAATGCTTGCCAACAATGCAAACAGAAGAGCACATGATTTTTTATTTGTGGTTCACAAGTTATACTGTCCTTCTTTCAAAAAGACCATACAGGATGGAAACTGTCAGTTAGTTGTATAAGGCAAGCACCACACAGCTTGGGAGTCCAGATGCGACCGCAGTAGACAAAGGCACAACAGCGCAGCAGCTGGTGGGGCACATCAGCGGCACATGGGCCCCACCGACCGCCACGTTGTTCTCATCTGTTTACAGAGAATCAGTGGGCGGCATTCAGAATTCAGGGGATTTCAATTCAGAGTCCACATAGTTTCTCTAAATGTTAAAAATATGAAAATTGGATATTTCCACCATACAGTGTTTGTTTGTTTGTGTTTTCCTTCATTGCAATAATCAGCTCATGCTGAGTAGCAGTTTTAGGTGGGGTGAGTGCTTTTCAATCAGTCCCCCACTCTGCACATCTGGATTGTGAGGGAATTCTAGTTTGAGACCACTGCATCTGATAAAGTGAATCAGTATCTGATGGCTTGCCCTGACATCTTCCCTAGCAGGCTGGCAGTCTTGTTTATTGATGTGAGTGATGGGCTGTGACTTATATCTTCTATTACAAGTCAAGGACTTTCAGTAAAGATGACACTGGAAGACCATATTTTTAGTCATGAACATGTAGCAAGAACAGACTGAGAGAGAAAAAGAAAGAGAGGTAGAAAAGGGAAAGGGGAGGGTGGAGAAGAAGAACATTTATTTGTGCCAGATATAGAAAATAAATTCAAGGTGATGAAGGAAACTTAAAGCATGCCTACTGGGGCAGGGCCAGAAGGAGGCAGAGGTGACCCAGTGTCAGCTCCTAAAAGGTAAAGTTCCTCATGTGAAGCAGAGCAACCAGAACTGAGGTCACTTCTTGAACCCAGGTTTAACTACCCTTGAAAGAAAACTGAGAAAAGCTACCACAAATTGTTTCTGGGGGTTACGGCATATGCAAGGTTCTGTGATCAGAGGCCATAAATGAAACAGTAGCATAGCAAGACAAGGCCACAGCCATCTTTCATGAATAACCACCAAAAGGGCACAGATATAATTTCTATTTTCCTAACCAGCAGAAAAACCTTTACTTCTGATTTATTGGCTACTCCAAAGCCTTTGACTGTGTGGATCACAACAAACAGTGGAAAATTCATCAAGAGATAGGACTGCCAGACCACCTGACCTGCCTCTTGAGATATCTGTATGCAGGTCAAGAAGCAACAGTTAGAACCAGACATGCAACAACAGACTATTTCCAAACAGGAAAAGGAGTATGTCAGGGCTGTATATTGCCACCCTGCTTATTTAACTTATATGCAGAGTACATCATGAGAAATACTGAGCTGGATGAAGCACAAGCTGGAATCAAGATTGCCAGGAGAAATATCAATAACCTCAGGTATGCAGATGATACCACCTTTATGGCAGAAAGCAAAGAATTAAAGAGCCTCTTGATGAAAGTGAAAGAGGAGAGTGAAAAAGTTGGCTTAAAACTCAACATTCAGAAAACTAAGGTCATGGTTCCATCACTTCAAAACAAATAGATGGGGAAACAGTGGAAACAGTCAGAGACATTATTTTGGGGGGCTCCAAAATCACTGCAGATAGTGACTGCAGCCATGAAATTAAAAGACACTTGCTCCTTGGAAGAAAAGTTATGACCAACCTAGAAAGCGTATAAAAAGCAGAGACATTACTTTGCCAACAAAGGTCTGTTTAGTCAAAGCTATGGCTTTCCCAGTAGTCATGAATGGATGTGAGAGTTGGACTATAAAGAAAGCTGAGTGCTGAAGAATTGATGCTTTTGAACTGTGGTGTTGGAGAAGACTCTTGAGAGTCCCTTGGACTGCAAGCAGATCCAACCAGTCCATCCTAAAGGAAATCATTCCTGAATATTCATTGGAAGGACTGATGTTGAAGCTGAAACTCCAATACTTTGGCCACCTTATGTGAAATGAAACTGATTCATTTGAAAAGACCCTGATGCTGGGAAAGATTGAAGGTGGAAGGAGAAGGGGACAACAGAGAATGAGATGGTTGGATGGCATCACTGAGCTTCAGGAGTTGGTGGTGGACAGGGAAACCTGATGTGCTGCAATTCACGGGATCACAAAGAGTTGAACACAACTATGCAACTGAACTGATCTGAACAGAAAGGAAAAAGATAAATAGTAGAAAAATTAAACTAAAAAGAGGAGAAATCAAGGAAGAATATACAGGAAAAAATTTTAAAGGTATTTCCTGGGTTTTCCCATTTTCTAAAATGATCACCCAACACCCAAGTTTGCCAGTTTTCTGACCTTTCTCAAGGTCAGTAAAAACACCTATATATAAGACACAGCAGAGTTCATGTTGGAATCTGTATGTGAGGAGAGGCAAGTCTTCCTTTTCCCACCAGTGGGAAGCCAAATATTTGCTCATTATAGTCTAAAGCCCACAGCACAGGAAGTGTCTACCTTCAGACCATCAATTTCTAGCACTGAGTCCCTTACAGGGGACATCTTGGATATTTATAGAATTCTCAGGGAGACTCTCAGGAATAAACAGAGGAGTAGCAGTAAAATCCAGTCAATTATGCCAAAGATTGTAAATGGCACCATGGTCAAGAGAACCTTGAGCAGATCTTCCCAACTATTGTCTTGTAAACAATGAGAGTGACAATAGCCCTTCCTCTGACACCAACTCCACTTCCTATCGGACACAAATATAACAGTGGTGATTGGATTCTGAATAAATACACCCTCCTGTCAATATTCTAACTGAATGGGGGCAATGAGCTGCTAGTCCTCTGAAAATTTCCAAATTTTCCAGATCTGCTCAGTTTCCTGGACCTAGGAAAGAAAGCTCAATGGGCTGTGTGCCCTGGCCTCCTGTGAGCTGAGGTACTGCCAGATCTCACCCTGGCAGCCAGAAATATAATGTAGATAAGGTAAATTGCATTGCTGTTTTGGTTTGGACCTGAGAGGCAAACATTCAACTGGAAATCAAATAAATGGATTCTAGACCTGAGTAAGCTTTTTAAGTAAGATTCACTCTAGCTCAGTTCAGTTGTGTCTGACTCTTTCTGACACTGTGGACTGCAGCATGCCAGGCTTCCCTGTCCATCACCAACTCCCAGAGATTGCTCAAACTCATGTCCATTGAGCCGGTGATGCTGTCCAATAATCTCATCCTCTGTTGTCCACTTCTCCTCCTCCCTTCAATCCTTCCCAGCATCAGAGCCTTTACTGATGAGTCAGTTCTTCACAATAGGTGGCCAAAGTACTGGAGCTTCAGCTTCAGTATCAGTCCTTCCAATGAATATTCAGGACTGATCTCCTTTAGGATGGACTGGTTGGATCTCCTTGCTGTCCAAGGAACTCTCCAGAGTCTTCTCCAACACCACAGTTCAAAAGTATCAATTCTTTGGTACTCAGCTTTCTTTATAGTCCAACTCTCACATCCAAACATGCTGCTGCTGCTGCTGCTGCTAAGTCACTTCAGTCGTGTCCAATGCTATGCGACCCCAGAGATGGCAGCCCACCAGGCTCCCCTGGCCCTGGGATTCTGCAGGCAAGAATACTGGAGTGGGGTGCCATTGCCTTCTTTGCATCCATACATGACTACTGGAAAACTGTACTTTGACTATATGGACCTTTGTTGGCAAAGTAATGTCTCTGCTTTTAAATATGCTGTCTAGGTTGGTCATAACTTTTCTTCCAAGGAGCAAGTGTCTTTTAATTTCATGACTGCGGTCACCATCTGCAGTGAGTTTGGAGCCCAGGAAAATAGTCTGTCACTTTCCAGTGTTTCCCCATCTATTCGCCATCAAGTGATGGGACCAGATGCCATGATCTTAGTTTTCTGAATGTTGAAAAAGTCAGCTTTTTCACTCTCCTCTTTTACTTTCATCAAGAGGCTCTTTAGTTCTTCTTCGCTTTCTGCCACAAGAGTGGTGTCAACTGCATATCTGGGGTCTGAAGATCAGAAAGATGCACCAGCAACATTCTGCCTGAACTTCCTTGGCTGAAGAAGAGAAGCCCCACTACCACCCCACCCAACAAGAGGACACATCCATACTAGATATTGTTTTACATTTAGAAAAATACAGCCACAGGCTTAGGGAATAGGGGAGAGTCTTATACAATTTTGATTTGAAAGAAGACAAACTCAGCTGATAAAGAATCCACCTACAATGCAGGAGACCCTGGCTCAATTCCTGCATCAGAAAGATGCACTGGAGAAGAGATAGACTACCCACTCCAGTATTCTTGGGCTTCGCTGGTGGCTCAGATGCTAAAGAATCTGCCTGCAGTGTGGGATACCTGGGTTAGATCCCTGGGTTGGGAAGATTACCTGGAAAAGAGAAAGGTTATCCCCTCCAGTATTCTGGCCTGGAGAATCCATGGACTGTATAGTCCATGAGGTCACAAAGAGTTGGACACAACGGAGTGACTTTCACTCAAACATAATTTAAATGTATAGAACCAATGTTTCTAAAATAAAAGCCGCCAAGGTTTATTGAGAACTTCCTAGGTGCTTGACAGACTTTCAAGTACTTAACAACTATACAATATTACCAAGTCTTTATTTGCAAAATAATAATAATAACAATCCCCCAAAACTATGAAATAGGTAGTATTACTATTCCTAATTTACAGATGAGACAACTGAATGACAGCTTATATGTGCTAGTGCCAAGATTTAAATCTCGGATATCTGACTTCAGTCTCTTCAACAAATTGTTTTCGGAAAACTGGTCAACTATGTGTAAAAAAAAAAAGAAACTAGAATACTCTCTAACACCACTTGCAAAAATGAACTCAAAATGGATTAAAGACCTAAATGTAAGACCAGAAACTATAAAACTCTCAGAGGAAAACATAAGCAGAACACTCTCTGACATAAATCATAGCAAGATCCTCTATGACCCACCTCCCAGAGTAATGGAAATAAAAACAAAAATAAACAAATGAGACCTAATTAAACTTAAAAGCTTTTGCACAACAAAGGAAACTATAAGCAAGGTGAAAAGAGAGCCTTCAGAATGGGAGAAAATAATAGCAAGTGAAAGAACTGACAAAGAATTAATCTCCAAAATATACAAGCAGCTCAATACCAGAAAAGTAAACAACCCAATCAAAAAGTGGGCAAAGGAACTAAACAGACATTTCTCCAAGGAAGATATACAGGTGGCTAATAAACACATGAAAAGATGCTCAACATCATTCATTATTAAATTAATGCAAATCAAAACATGAGGTATCATCTCACACTGGTCAATGGCCATCATCAGAAAGTCTACAAACAATAAATGCTGGAGAGGGTGTGGAGGAAAGGGAACCCTCTTGCACTGTTGGTGGGGATGCAAACTGGTACAGTCACAAGGGAGAACATCGTGGAGATTCCTTCAAAAACTGGAAATTGAACTGCCATGAGCGTGTGTGCTTAGTCACTCAGTTGTGTCCAACTCTTTGTGACCCCATGGACTGCAGCTTGCCAGCTTTCCCTGTCCAAGGAATTCTCCAGGCAAGAATACTGGAGTGGGTGGCCATCCCCTCTTCCAGAGGATCTTCCCAATTCAAGGATTGAACCCAGGTTTCCCACACTGCAGGAGGATTCTTTAACATCTGAGCCACCAGGGAAGCCCAAGTGGGTAGCCTATCCCTTCTCCAGGAGATCTTCCCAACCCAGGAATTGAACCAGGGTCTCCTGCATTGCAGGCAGATTCTTTACTGACTGAACTACCAGGGAAGCCCTAGAACTGCCATATGACCTAGCAATCCTACTGCTGGGCATACACCTCAGAGAAAACAGAATTGAAAGAGATACATGTACCCCAGTGTTCACTGCAGCACTATTTACAATAGCTCGGACATGGAAGCAATCTAGATGTCCATCAGCAGATGAATGAATAAGGAAATTATGGTACATATACATGATGGAATATTACTCAGCTATAAAAAGGAACTCGTTTGAGTCAGTTCTAATGAGGTGGATGAACCTGGAACTTATTATAGACAGTGAAGTAAGTCAGAGAGAGAAAGACAAATACTGTATATTAACACATATATATGGAATTTAGAAAGATGGTACCAATGATCTTAGGGCAGTGAAGGAGACAGAGATGTAAAGAACAGATGTTGGACTCATCTAGAGAAGGTGAGGGTGGGATGATTTAAGAGAATACCAGTGAAACATGTACAATACCATATGTAAAATAGATGACCAGTGCAATGCATGAAGCAAGGCACCCAAAGCTGGTGCTCTGGGACAATCCAGAGGGATAGGATGGGGGGGGGAGAGGTGGGAGGGGGTTCAGGATGGGGGGGGGCATATGTATACCTGTGACTGATCCATATTGATGTATGACAAAAGCAATCACAATATAGTAAAGCAACTATTCTCCAATTAAAATAAATTAATAGAAAAATTAAACTCAAGAGTATAGCTACTAATCTATCTAGAAAGTAACCTTACAAAGTATTATTCCAAAAAAAAAAAAAAATTCAAGATCTACGAATCTCTTGATGTGTAAAATTGGCTATACCTTTTTTCCTTTCCCAGTGTTATCCTTGTCTGTAGTTTATGGAATTTTGCATTGTCAAAGAAGAAACATCTCAAAGAAAGAAGGATCTTTCTTCAGACCTAGGAGGGGAATTATGATTGGTTTGGGCCAGGCAGAACAATTTCGGTTTTCTTTGCTGGAAATTAGAGGACATGTGACACAGATCCAGTCATGAGACCCAGAAAAATCCTGTCAGAGGATTTTGGGAAATCCTGTCTAGGGAAAGTTTTGGTTCATGATAAACAGATAAATTGAGAGTCCTGTATATCTCTCATTTTTTGAATATGTATAAAACCTGATGCTCCTGGAGGAGGGCAAGGCAGTCCACTCCAATATTCTTACCGGAAGAATCCCCATGGACAGAAGACCCTGGCGGGCCAGTCCATGGGGTTGCAGAGTCAAACACAACTGAGCGACCAAGCACACAAAACCTAGCGCTGAACGTTGAGACAATTATTTTAGGCTCATCAGCCTTTGGACAGAAAAACCAATGTACTGAGGTTGGCAGGATAGAAAATTAAAAAAAAAAAAAAAAACACACACACCTGAGTTTCTAATGACAAATGGAGCCAATGCATCAAATCTGGACTCCTCTATCTCTAGATTTCTTGCTGCAAGGATAGTTATACATCTTTATTGCTTAAGCCATTGTAAGGCATTGTGTCACTTTGCCTTTAAATGCATCCTAACTTATACACATATTCTTTGTCCATGTATAGACATATGTTATGTCTATACATTTTTTGCCTTTCTTTATTTCACTTGACTTGTAGCTATGTGGTCAAATAAAACCAGGCAGTCAAGGAAGGAAAGGAAATGTATTTGAGCAGCAGTTTATCAACACCGTTCTGGAAAAAAATACTCAAGACTGCTGCACTATCATTTGCCAGTCTCCTACCTCAAACATTGCTGAGATACACTCACCCACAGGCTGTGACTCAGCAGTAACACAGTAAAGTATATCCCTAGTTTCCTCATTAGTAAAATAAGCAATCTGAACCAGGGGACCCTTAGGAAAATTTTAGCACTGACATTTTATACTTCATGCACTGTCTATTAAGAAGGTTATATTGGCATAACTTTTAGAGTTGCTCTATAAATAATAACCACATCTTTAAATACTTAATAAAAGTTATAATAATTTATCTCTGTTATAAGTTCTCCCTCTCTGCAGGCCTGAGGTCTTCATCAGGAAAATGTGGAAAATGAAATGGATGCTCTTATGGCCCTTTCCAGCTCAGACACTCTTGAATCTGGCCAGATTCTTAAATATGTGGTTTTAATTCTCACAGACTTTCTGCAAAGCTTATGCAGTCAGGTCTGATGATGTCTGAGTCAGAGATCTTTCTGGAGCACAAATTTATGATAAAAGTTAATTGATTCAGACTGTAGGCTCCTCATTTCTCTGCTTTTCCATGGTGCCCAGCACACCATGTGGCATATGTATGCTCTCAGTAACTGCTGGTAATTCAATAATTGTGCTGTGGTTTTTGTTTGTTTGTTTTTGCATCTACTATTTGACTGAGATATTAAATAGGGTATCTCAACTCCTCATCATAATCCTTCAAGGGCAGTATTTTTATGTCTATAACCTGAATAAAAAACAAGGCTGCCTACATGCCAGCATGGTGTCACATCCAAAATAAACCCAAACCAAACAACCTGAAAATTAAGTAGGTCTTTCATGAAGTCCTGGAAGATATGGCTAAAGGGACAGTCACATGGAAAAACATACAACAGAAACTCCTTTTACCCATTTTTCGTCCTAAAATCCTCCAACAGCCCCACAAAGATCCCCAGCTCCATCGTCCCAAGTGCTCTAGCAAAACTCCTTCCTCCTGTCCATTCTAGCTTACCCCTTTCAGATCTACTCTGTCCTTTGGGGATGGTCTCATTCCCTGCATAACCTAAGTTAGCTTGGAAGTTCGGCCCCCGGGGCCTCCAGTTTTCCCCTTGACGAGCCAGGCACACTCTGCAAGTGCAGACGGCAACGGCCCTCGGTGTCCCCTCCAGCCCAGAGTGCACGCCCCCTACTACACTGCGATGGATGCACACCACTCTTCACACAAGGCTGCTCTCTGTGTGTACATCCTCTAACCAGTGACTGCCCCAGGATCACCTAAAGAGCTCGTCAAAAGCACAGATGTCTGGTCTGCATGTCAGTTTCTCTGAATCAGAGTATCCTAGGGTGAGAACTAAGAGGCCACATTTTTAAGAAGTCTCCCAGGAGATTCTAACCTGTAGTCAGGTTTCAAAGCACTGCTTTACACCACAAAGGCTTTAGAATTAAGCTACAGAGTCGTGCCCATGGTCAGGACCATTTTCCTAATCCCCTTTCTACTGTCTTGCCTTCCTGATAACACGGTGTCCCAGAAACACAAGCAATCCTCAACTTCTGAACCCTGTGGGTTTCAAAAATACATTAGTCAGAGGCAGGGTGCAGCTTTCCCCAAAGAATAGGCACTAGAGATCCATGTGGGCTCAGAGTGCTCCAAAGACCTGTAGGTCTTTGCAAGGTGATTTTGTGAGAAAGTATATACAACAGTTCCCACTGGGGCTTCCAGTGGGAGGAAGCCCACTAGAAATTGGGGCTTCCAGTTTCTCCCTGAGGTCAGGCAATAAGAGCTTAACCTCCTTTCTGGGGGTCTGGTGGCAGGAGGGGGAGGTTGAGGAAACTGGGACTTCCAACTTCTCCCTGAGGTCAGGCAATAAGAGCCTAGCCTCCTTTCTGGGGGTCTGGTGGCAGGAGGGGAAGACAAAGGAAGTCCTATATGGTGACAAAGGAAGCCCAGAGGTCTGGTAGCTACTGAGAAAGATGTCAGAAAGGGGACCCTCCAAAGAAACAAGGAGTAGGCCACCAATGAGGTAGGGATGCAAAAAGGAGTATCTTCATGCAGAGGGCCCAGGCAGTGGTTTCTTTTGCAGTGTCAGAACTCTGAACTGAGACAGGGCAAATATGTTCACTGGGCTTAAGAGAGAGGCACCTTGATGGAGAGGAGGAAGGTCCCGACCTCAGATCATTCTGGCAGCAGCACCTGGGCCCCCATGAGGAGCAACCCATCAAGAGGGTGGGAAGGCCAGTCCCAGCATGAGGACAAGTATTTTGTTAAGCAAGTGCTCACTGTGGGCTTCCCTCTCCTGGGTCCTCCTCCAAGTCCTGTTTTCTTTGGAATTGACTTCAACATCTGAAGGCTCAATATTACATCCTTCAAAAAAACTTTAGCCACTGAAGGAAAAAAACCCTGACCTCATTATTACATGATCTTACCAAACAGATTCTGAAGACAGTTTTAAAGTGAGGGCCTGTGCCTTTTTAAAACTCGATTGCATTGCATAATTAGTAGCAATTACTGGCAACAAACATTTATCAAATATCTACTGATGCACTAGACCCGAGGAACATGTGGGCAAGAGTGAATCAATCCTTTGGCAGAGCACAGAGTACCAGAAATCAGAACACATGATCTGACAGCAGAACGATCCCCGTGAGTCTGCTGGAACAGGAAATTTGAATACAGATCTACCTCTAAAAAACCAAAACATTTGCTTACCCAAAATAAGACTTGAAAGGCCAGTGGAATCATTGATTAAAACATTTAATTGGTTCTGCACACATGAGGTTAAATCCAATGTAATCATAACATGAGTTCAGATCCAACATCAAAATGGGTACAGCCATGTGCATAAGGGAAAGAGATCTCACCTTTCTTCACACAGCTTCCACAGCACAACACAACAACTCAAGGTGATTGCTCCTCTAATTTGCTATAGGGACATGCACATAGGTAACTTTTTATTACCTCAAATATCCTGGTATAGCCTCTCTCTATCCCTTTATGTAATATTCCTGCCTTCAGTCTTATTTTGAGTGGACTGGTGGTATAACTGGTGGACTGGACTGGTAGACTGGAGTGAATGGTAATAGCCCCTTGCTTTCTAATAGTAGTTTGTAGAATTACTGTAGGCAGTAGAACAGTTTTAGCAAAATAAACTTCTATGCAACTTCAATATCTAATACACATAAACAGAGATCCCTGAGTCTGTCCTTTCCCCAGACTCTCTCCAGCCTCAGTAGCAACTCTAGATACAGTTGCTCTAAAACCTCAATGCACACCAATTTTTGCCTCTGAGGCAGAGACTGCAAATTACCATCCCAGGATCCCTTTCCCCTTCTTTCTTCATAACCAGATTCTAATAAGGGTGGAAATTGAAACCAATTAAAAGATGACATTTCCAAGCCTGTCTTGCTGCTACATAAAGCCAGTAAGCCAGTACTGATTAAAGACTGGCCAATGATATACAAATGAGAGTGCTATATGAGATTCCCAAAAGACTCCTTAGAACTGAAAGCTGTGCCTTGTCTGTTCTTCTGTTTTTCCTCCTTTCTGCTTTCTCAAATATGGGCATGATGGCTGAGCTTCTGCAACCACGCTGAACCGTTAGGTCACTTTGAAGTTAAAGACTATGCTCTAGCGCTAGTGAAACCAAAGAGATAGAACCTGTGTCTGAAAGACTTCATGGTGTTGCCATACCAGCTCTGAATTTCCTATCTCTGGATTTTTTTATGTGAGAGAATAAGTACTGTGTGTCTATAACATTGCTTAGGCTTTTTAATAATTTACAGCAATATCAAGTCCTGATGCAGAACCTACCTGTAGTTAACTTTTCCAGCAAAAGATTTCACTGTGAGTCTCCTTTTCTGTACTCTGTTTAACAAGGAAAAATCATGAAGGACTAAGAGAAGGACATATAGTATATGCTATATACTATATGGGTCAAATTTGTTTATAAAATGTATTTTAAATTTGATAAATTAATAAAATAGCTAAAATTTACTGAGTGCTTACCATGGGCTAGGCTATCTGCTAAGCATTTGTGCATATATTATTTCATTTACTACTCAAGTCAACCACATGAAGTACGTGATATAATGGATAGTTTTCAGATGAAAAAATTAAGGCCAAGAGGAGTTTGCTACTTATCTACAGTTTTACAGCTAGTTCACTGCAGAGCAGAGATCTGAGACTATAACTCCTTTCTAAAACAAACAACAAATGAAAGGGGACTGAAAGTCTAAGCAAAATAATTTGATCAACAAAGGGTCTTTTGAGGTACTTTATAATAAGGATAGTTTAAGCAGAGTATCGGAGAAGGCAATGGCACCCCACTCCAGTACTCTTGCCTGGAAAATCCCATGGAAGGAGGAGCCTGGTAGGCTGTAGTCCATAGGGTCGCTAAGAGTCGCACACGACTGAGCGGCTTCTCTCATTTTCACTTTCATGCATTGGAGAAGGAAATGGCAACCCACTCCACTGTTCTTGCCTGGAGAATCCCGGGGACTGGGGCGCCTGGTGGGCTTCCGTCTATGGGGTTGCACAGAGTCGGACACGACTGAAGAGACTTAGCAGCAGCAGCAAGCAGAGTATGTTCTGACTCAAGGTCTCTTTTGTGATCTAAAGTTGGGATGAAGCAGCTTTGGAATCAGGCTGGCTTGGGTACAAATTCTTGCTCTACCACTTTTTGGAAGTGTGATCTTGGGCAAAATTCTTTAACTTCTCTGAGCCTCAGACTGCCTTGCACAGTGAGGTGGATCAATGAACTAAGGCATGTGAAGTTCACAGCGCAATGCCTGCTCTGACAGGTAAGCAAGTCTCAATTTTGTAGCACAGGGCGGGCTCAAACGAGAGGAATGAGGTAAGAGGTTATTCACTTGTTTTCAGAAGGGTTTCCAAACATCTCCTTGGAGGTGTTGCACAGAACAGAAGAATGTTTGTAATGTTTGTGAAATTGAACAAGATACCTCTCTTTAATCTCAGTTTCCTCACCTGTAAGTGGGAATTACAATTTCTTCTATGCAGGATCATTGGAGAAAAGACAAGATTGGCCATAGAATGTTATGCAGTGTTAAAGATCATTATTAGAGTTAATGTTCACTCACCCCGGTCACTTCTTAATTTTTCCAAATGAAGCAACAAACTACCTATCCCACCTTCTTATTTTTCTTATTTCAAGCCATTACTAAGATTTCTTTCATATTGTGGAAATTGATGCCAACAGTTATGATTCAGAAATGCTAACCCTAAAGAAGGTGAAGTATCAGAATTGGATAATAGAGAAAAAAAGTGTGGCAAATACACAGAATGGTAATTTCTACAAGAAAAATGATAATTTCTAAAATCATAAAACTCATTAGGAGATTAAGCCAGAATTTAAAACTTCTATACATCAAAAAACACAATCAACAGAATGAAAAAGTGGCTTATGGAATAAGGGAAATGCAAGTCATATATCTGATAAAAAGATTAATATCTAGAATATATAAAGAACTCCTATGACAACACAAAAAACTTAACTAAAAAATGAGCAAAGAACTTAGATATTTCCCCAAACAAGATATTCAAGTGGTTAACAAGCTATGAAGAGGTGCTCAGCATCACTAGTCATTGTAGAGATGCACCACCAGGGACCATGCTGTGTGCTTAGTCACTCAGTCGCGTCTGACTGCGACCCCAAGGACTGCATCCCACCAGGCTCCCCTGTCCATGGGGACTCTCCAGGCAAGAATACTGGAGTGGGCTGCCACGCCGTCCTGCAGGAGACCTGCCCAACCTAGCATCGAGCCCAGGTCTCCTGCACTGCAGGCAGATTCTTCACCATCTGAGCCACTGGGAAGACCAAAACCACCATGAAATGTCACTTTATACCCATTAGGTTGGGTACAGTCAAAAAGACAGGAATAACAAATGCTGGGAAAGGTATAGAGAAACTGAAAATTTGGCGCACTGTTAGTAGGAATGTTAAATGGTGACCCCCTGTGGAAAATAGTATAACAGTCTCTAAAAAAATTCTATTAGAAATAGAATTTCCATATGATTCTGCAATTTCACTTCTGGGTCTATAAATAAAAGAATTGAAAGAAATGTACACCCATGTTCGTAGCAGCAATATCCACATTAACTGAAAGGGAGAAGCAACCCAAGTGTCCATTAACAGATGTATGGACAATCAAAATTTAGTGTAGACATATGTAGATACATATAATGGAATATATGTATATGATGGAATATATATATATATATATATATATATATATATATATATATATATATATATATATAGTGGAATATCATTTAGTCTTAAAGGGAAAGAAATTCTGGCACATGCTTCAATGTGAATGAACCTTGAGGGCATTATGCTAAGTGAAATAAGTAAGTCACAAAAAGATAAATACTCTATGATTCTACTCACACAGGGTATCTAGAGTAACCAAATTTGTAAAAGCAGAAAGTAGAGTGGTAGGTTCCAGGGGCTTAGAGGAAGAGAAAATGAGAATGGTTGTTCAATGGGTATAGAGTTTAATTTTGCAAGATAAAATTGTCCTGGGGATTACTTGCACAACAGTATGGATATACTTAACATTACTGAACTGTACACTTAAAATGGCTAAGGTAGTAAATTTTATGTTATGTGCATTCTATTACAATTGAAAAAAACTTGTTTGGCAAAAAGCAATAGGAAGAAGTATAAAAGAGAACAGAAGAGTGAGCAGGTGACAAGAGTACAGTAACGTTATGTGGGCATCAGAAACGCATTTGACAACTACTTCCATAGAAGTTGTGCTGCAAATTAAATCGGCCTGTTTTTGAATGCTCTCATCTAAATGGATTGCTGGCAGGGTGAAAATACTATGTAATCAGGGATAAATGGGAAGTACATCTGGTTGGAAGCAAAAGGTCCACTAGGGCATGTCAGAGGCTGGTGCTGGAACTGACCTCATTTAACAAACTCATTAATGACCTAGAAGAAAACGGAAATAGCCACTGCTAATGAAATTTGCAAAGATATGTTGGCGATGCCCTGGACTTGGCCATCACAGCATAAGCATTGCTGGGATGGAGAGATTTTCCACTAGGTAATTAATTGGATTAAAAGAATGACTTCCTAGGATAAGAACACTTGCTCATTTCCAACTCTCATCTCCAGAGCAGAAAGCAGATTTTGTCATGTGATGCAGATCAGAAAACCACACTTGATAAAGGCCTATGAAAGAATAGTGCTTTCCCAGAGCACAATTCTGCCTTTGTCCTTTATCTCTAGGTAGAAGACAATGGAATCTATTCATTAAAAAGACAGAAGAAAGGAGAAGGTAAAAGAAGCAGAGGAGATACAGTCTTTCTTCCACGGAGGAAGGTCTAGGCAAGAAGCCCATATGTGCTCAGTCACTCAGTCATGTCCCCACTAAAATTTAGTGTACACTCTCTGAAGCTTGGCACAAATTATGCCATCCTCTTCCCCTGCTTGAAACCTGTCTGTGGTCTCCCAGGGCACTCAGGAGGAATCCAGAATCTTTGACAAGGCCCCGAGTGATCAGCCCTGCCTCCCTATCCAGCCTCATCTTGCACAGCTGCCCTTCTCACCCACGTAATGGCCATCAGCTTCTCCACCAGCCCAGCAGAAATTCAGCACCACTATCTGCCTTGGCAGTTTCACCCCTTCCCACTCTGAGTCACTGTGCTTGGTTCAGGAGTGGACAGGGGGACTCAAGCTGTGCCAATCTGATTCCATCCCATCACTTCCAGAGCAACAAACGCTGAGGAGCAGCTCTCCTGATGAGGCTGGCTGCCTATAGGGCTTCTCAGATGATGTTGTTAGCATTTCAAGCAGGATTCTTCTTTATTATGCAGAACCCTTGTTAGCCTTTAGTGTTCACGCTTCTGTACACAGACTTTCAGTTATACCCCTTGAATCATTGTGATGACAACAACAGCAGCAAAATGACACGCCTGAACACTACCCAGGGTTGAGAACTGCAAGACAGAACTTTTTGGATTGAGATGGAAATCGAGGAATGAAGCAATTTGCCTAAGGCATTCAAGTCTTCAGTCAATGTGTCATTTCCTCAGAGACCTTTTCATATCTCCCCCATCTGAAGTAGGTCTCTGTCATGACACTACTTATTGCATATAGTACAGAACCAGTTTACAAATACGTGCTCAGTTGTGTGGTTTTTTTGTTGCATATCTGTTTTCTCCCACTAGACTGGAAGTTCCATGTTGTTGCTGTTGAGTCGTTAAGCCACGTCTGACTCTTTTTGACCCCATGTACTGCAGCATGCCAGGCTCCCCTGTCCTCCACTATCTTCCAAGATTTGCTCAAATTCATGTCTATTGAATCAGTGATGCTATCTAACCATCTCATCCTCTGCCACCACCTTCTCCTTTTGCCTTCAATCTTTCCCAGCATTAAGGTCTTTTCCAATGATTCTTCGCATCAGGTGGTCAAAGTACTGGAGCTTAAAAAGGGGCTGTTTTGGTGTTCAACGACTGACATTCAATAAACATTTGCAGAGAAAAGAAGAGAGGGGGAAAGGAAGGTTGTTTGGAAATTAGTAACACTGTTCAGTGACTAACATCTCAATCCAACCCACAAAAGTCTGTTTAATCTAAGAACCTAAATGTCATACCTTCACTGCTTTTATGAGAGATGGGTTGATTGTAGGACCCCAGGAGCCCACCTGCCTCTCCATAAAACCAGTTTTGAGAATTCCCCTGGCTCCCAAGAGAACAGGTCCCACTTCAGAAGAGCAGGGCTTGGAAGATGGAGGGGGCTGGTATGAGTCTGATAGCATTTCATTTACCCTTTCCTCTCCCCTCCCTCACTCCAGCAGTGGCAGTACTCTTAGGGTCTCCAACAGCAGGGAGAAAAGGTAGGCTTCAGAGAGGGAACATTTGCACTACTTTGGAAATCAGACACCTCTTTTCTAAAAGCCTCCTTTTTTGGAAACATGCTGTTTTGTGGTCGCCCGGCACCATGCCCCCCTCCCTAACACACCCTGCCCTTAGGAGGAGTTACCTTTCTTTGTGGGTTTGTCTTTTTGAGGTGAGAAATCCAGATGCCTGACTCCCACTCCAGAAGCCAATAGATCAAATCCTTCCTGCCATGGTTGTTGTATAGCTGATAGAGTCTCTCCAGGGCTTTAAATATTGAGTGAGCAATTTTTTTAAAAAGACTGGGGCACATTCCCTCAGTAATGTAACACTGATCATAGTGTTTCTACTGCTTGGTTAGTCCTGACTTCTAGTTTCCTGGCCCTCAAGGGCTGCCTTGCCTCCTGCCCATTTCCAGGCCTAGTTCTCTACTTTCTCAATCCTTGGACTATCTCAAAATCATTCCAATAAAATCTCCTTTGTTTAAATTACCAGAGTCAAAGACTCTGTGGGCAATGCAAGATTCTAGATGAATTTCCTGAGTCCTGATCAAATTATTCATTGGAGTTTCACATTTGCATTCATGCGTTCCACGTATAGCTGGTGAAAGTCCTTTATGCCCCACGCCCTGGACCAAGTGTTAATGTGCAAAAACAAATAGGATTCAGGCCCAGGCCTAAGAGAACACATTCTGCTTGAAGAGGCAGAGAATTAGATCAGAAACTGAAACTGAAGTGGTGTAACCTGTTGCAAGCATCCTTGGAAGATAATGATCCAAACTCCCTCACTCTCTCAGGCACGCATTCAATCTCTCTACCTCTCCCACTTCTAAGGGCTTCTGGGGTCTTTGGACAGCAGGCTCTAGTGAAGATGTGGGTAATGTGAGTTTCTGCTGATATAGAAATATCCATAAAAAGACACAGAATGCATGTACAGTGAAATAGAGCTGCTGAAGAAGAATGTCAACACTTTTAAAATAAATTTCTAATTTAATTTATTAAATTAAATTAAATTAAATTAATAATTTTTTTAAATAAAAATAATGAGTACTTGGGGACTTCCCTGGTGGTCCACTGGTTAACACTCCATTCTCCCAAAGCAGGGGACATGAGCTTGATCCCTGGTTGGGGAAATAAGATCCCACATGCTGCAAAGCATGATCTGAAAAGATAAATTAAAAATAAAATAAAATAAAAAATAACAAGTACTTATGGAGACTCACGTACAAAACACACAACAGCAAGATAGCCTTACTGGAGTCAAAAAATCTCAACTAAGAGATTCAGGAAAGAAATCAAAATAGAGCGTGGTCTTTGTTGAGATCCAAATTAATGGCCTGGAAGATCAAATTATAAGAAATATTTCAAAACACAAAGGAAAAATGTGAGGAGATGGAAATCATGAAGGAAAACTTAAGAGCCATGGAGAATATATCCAGGAGGCCCAGTATGTGAAACATGGGTGCTCCAGGAGAAGCAAAGAAGAGTTGTAACACATAAGACTCTTTGAGTTTTGTCAGGACTATAGAGTAAAGAGATACATGAAGAAACATCTTGGTAATATTCCAAACTTTGGGTGAAAAGAAAAGCATTCAAATAAAAAGAATGTAAGCTCAGACTTGCAGAGACAATGCAGGAAGGAGAGGGTGGGACAAATTGAGAGAATAGCATTGAAACATTACCATATGTAGAATTAAATAGCCAGTGGGAGTTTCCTGTATGGTGCAGGGGACTCAAATCATGTGCTCTGACAACCTAGAGGGGTGGGGTGTGAGGTGGGAGAGAGGTTCAAGAGGAAGGGGACATGCTTATACCTATGGCTGATCCATGCTGCTATATGGCAGGAACTAACACAATATTGTAAAGCAATTATCCTTCAATTAAAAATAAATTAAAAAAACTAAAATAAAAGAACACAAGCTCTGTAAGGGAAAAATAATCAGAATGGCATCACATTTCTTTACTGCCACCATAGAAGCTGAAAAACAGTAAAATAGCAGCCACAGACACTGTGAGATTGCAACCAAGATTCTACTCCCAGCCAAGATTATTCCCTTATTAGAATGAATGGAAAATGCATAGGAACATGCTGGAAGTCGGAGAGTGTATCAACACCTTAGGAAAAGAATCTAGGGAGGATATTCATATGCAAAACAACAAAGTGGGATTCCTACTTAAGAAAAGTGGAACATAGACATAAATATAATACCTAAAACTCCTAGAAGAAAACATAGGAGTAGAGCTGCATGACTTTGGGTAAAGCAATGATTTCTAAGCAATGTCACTGAAATCACAAGCAACAGATAAAAATATTAGAAATATTGGACTCTTTGAAATTTAAAATGTTTGTGGTTAAAATGACACCATCAAGAAAATAAAAAGACAACCCATAAAAAGGAAGAAAGTATCCACAATTCATGATAAATGACATGTATCCAGAATACAAAAAGAACACTTTTCAATTCATTATTTTAAAGGTAGATTTTATTTTGGGGAGCTCCAAAATCACTGCAGATGGTGACTGCAGCCACGAAATTAAAAGACACTTGCTCCTTGGAAGAAAAGCTATGACCAACCTTTAATAGACAGCATATTAAAAAGCAGAGACATTGCCAACAAAGTTCCATCTAGTCAAAGCTATGGTTTTTCCAGTAATCAGGTATGGATGTGAGAGTTGGACCATAAAGAAAGCTGAGCACCAAAGAACTGATGTTTTTGAACTGTGGTGTTGGAGGAGACTCTTGAGAGTCCCTTGCTTGGACTGCAAGCAGATCCAACCAGTCCATCCTAAAGGAATCAGTCCTGCATATTCATTGGAAGGACTGATGTTGAAGCTGAAACTCCAAAACTTTGGCCACCTGATGCGAAGAAGTGACTCATTTGAAAAGACCCTGATACTGGGAAAAATTGAAGGCAGGAGAAGGGGACCACAAAGGATTAGATGGTTAGATGGCATCACTGACTCGACGGACATGAGTTTGAGCAAACTCCGGGAGTTGGTAAAGGACAGGGAAGCCTGGTGTGTTGCAGTCCCTGGGGTCACAAAGAGTTGGACACGACTGAGAGACTGAACTGAACTGAACTGAGAACTGACAATAGAAAGGTCTTACCAGACCCACTCCCACATCATACATTTTAAGATGACAGGATTAGTCAGAAGGTTCTTAAGAAGGAGAAACAAGTCCTCAAGCAGGATACATTGTTTTTATATTATCATTGGTACAGAGTTTAAGGGAAAACATAGCCTTGAGACATTAGTTCTGGTCTTAAAGAAAAAGTATTTTATGTGACTAAGACAAGGAATGTAGGAAAAAAATGTTTGTCCCTTTCTCCTCCTTGAGAGCCCAGGACACTTTTCTCCTTCTCGAGGGCCTGGACTACTTCCTCCTTGAGGACTCTGGACTCCTTATCAACCTACCTAAATTAACTGTCTCATTGGAGATTGAGGAAGTGAATAATAAAATTATATGTATATTTCAATCCTAAATCCACCAAACAAGAACTACTTGTTTTTTTCTTATGTCCCTGGAATATTTATGAAAACCAGCTATGCATTTGTCCACAAAGAATATATTATTTGGAAAAAATTAAGGGTTAAATTAATAGTCAATTAAAAAAAGAAAGTTTTTCAGCCAATGAAAAAGAAATGAATAATTTAAAAGTAATCAAAAGAAAATCTTAACTTTTAGAAATTAGAAATACCTTCTTGATTAATATAGTATATATATATGATATATATTAGTCAGGTTTTTCTCTAGAGAAGCAGAATTGAAAACAGGGACTCAAATTCATGTGCATCATAATTATTTTGCTTTTAAAAGATTTATTTTATTGAAGGATAACTGATTTACCATGTTGTGTGAATTTCTGCTTTACAGAAAAATGATTCAGTTATACATATATATGTATATATATATTCTTTTAAAATTTCTTTTCCATTATGGTTTAGCATAGGATATTGAATATAGTTCCCTGTGCTACATAGTAGGATCTTGTTGCTTACCCATTCCGTATATAATAGCTTGCATCCAAACTTCGAATCCATCCCACCTCCCTCCCTATTGGTAACCACAAGTTTGTTCTCTATATCTGTGAGTCTATTTGTGGGGAGAGAGCAAATGAGCCAAGATGGTGTGGTCACGCTCTCTCGCCCATTTTTAAATAATGACTGTGTAACAGTTGAGATCACTTATGTCTGACACCTGAGCTTAAAAACTGAGAATTTTAGGGACTTTTCCCATGGTCCAGGAATTAAGACTGTGCCCCCATTGCAGGGGGTGGGGGTGCGGCATTGGGGCAGGTTTGATACCTGGTCAGGGAACTAGATCCCACATGCTGCAACTAAGAGTTTGCATGTTGCCACTAACAGCCGGCACCGCCAAATAAACAAAATACAGCGTGAGTGTGAGCGCATGCTCAGTCACGTCCGGCTCTTTGTGACTCCACGGG
The DNA here is from genome assembly GCF_910594005.1 of Cervus elaphus. NCBI lineage: Eukaryota > Metazoa > Chordata > Mammalia > Artiodactyla > Cervidae > Cervus > Cervus elaphus. Next base: position 50,037,534 of record NC_057820.1, read on the forward strand.
CTGTAGCCTGCCACGCTTCTCTGTCCATGGGATCTGTCCTGCTTTGGCAGGCAGATTTTTTATGAGTGAGACACCTGGGAGACCCAAATAAATAAATAATAAATATTTTTTAAAAAGGGAAAATTTGAAAGCTACTAAAATTTAGATTCTGTATAATTTATATGTTAGCTTCACTCAATCACTTAGTAGTTACATTAGCACACTTATTTGGGGCATATTATGTGTAAACTCTCTGTGCCTCAGTTTCCTCAGCTGAAAGGAGATGATCACAGCACATTCTCCAGAGAGTGGCTGTAAGAACTGAGAAAGTTAATATATATAAAACAGTCAAATGGTACTTGTTATCATTACTCTCTATATGGCTGGTTCTTTCCACACATTTTGTATGAAACCACAGCTGGTCCTGTACAGAAAGTAAACAGAGGATCATTTTTCTCCTCATTGGTTTTTCTTCCTCTTCTCCCCTCCTTTTTCTGTAGTGGAAGGAAGTGTGCTCCTTGCTTGTTCTGTGGCAACTCTGGATTCATGGCAACACTGAAATGAGAAGTAGGCCAAGCATCGGGCAAGGCCAAGTGATAATATAAATGGACTTAGTGGATTAGAAATATGGACAGCACATAATAAAATGAGATTTATCTTGGGAGAAAAATAGTTTATCTAAGAAGAAACAGTTCAATGCATAGTCAACCCAGAAGGGGGAAAGGGTGTATCTCAGAGAGGTAGAGATAATGAACAGAGGAAAGGGTACTGGCAGAAATACAGCCAGAGGGCCCCTGTTCTATATAGCATGACCCTAGGAAAAGGAGATGGGATGGCCTCTGATAAATATCTCCTCATCCTATGGACTGCTCCTTTTGTGCTTGATTTAAGATTTCCAACTCTAACAGAGGTCAGTGGTCAAGTGGTTGATGTCACTGTGCACCAAAAATATTTTTGTCAGTTGCATTAGTCATTATTTTGGCTGTTTGAATAACCAAATTAGAATAATCACAGACAGTCTGAACCATAGCTGGGCAATGTGCCCTCATGACGAGCACAGATACCAAATCTAGTACCGAGAGAAGTCTCAGTCACACTGCATAGACACAGCCCTGGGTTCCAGAGCTATTGCCAGAAAACACAGTCCAGTCCAGAGCTGGTGCTGGGAGCTGAGGGATCGTGCTGCCATTGCATCTCTAAACTGAGTGCCATGGGAGCCTGCCTTTCCTCTGCTGTGGGTTAGGTCAGCTCAGGAGGCTTTGTGTCTGTAGACAAGAGCATTGGACTCCCTTAATTAAGAACTAAGACGTAAGTGTAAAACTGATCAATAAAGACACAATCTTACTTGAAATCCCTCCCCATCTTAATTGGTTTAAAACTAACATCAATGGAGAAAACAAAGAGAGCCAGGGTATAATTAGCCCCTGGAATGGTGCTATGAGGCAGTAGACCCAACACAGGCTGTGATACCTTTATTGCATCCCTCCAGGGGCAAAACCCCAGGACGAGGAAGACCTTCAGCCTGGGAGGCACCCAGAGCCAGAAGGGTGACTTCCTGCTGTCTGACCATGATGGAAAAGAATTCACAAGAACTGGATTCACCCCCAAAACAGATCATTATGTTCCCTCAGTTTTCCCTTCAAACAATCTCAGGGACCTGTCCTTAGTTCTTCAACACCACTGATGGTCCCTTAGTCCAGATCCCCTCTATATTGGCTCCCAAACTGATCTCCCTGCCTCTTGGCATTGAGGCCTTCCACCCTTCAGCACCTCCCCAACTTCATCTGTCCTTTGAACAATGAAATGCATGTAGCCTAGGAGATCTACTTAAAGCGCAAATGTGACTATGACAGCCTCTCATCCATCAATTTAAAAATACCCAGGTAATTTATTCAACAAAGTTTTAATGTGCATAGGTGGGTCCCAGGCACTGTACTAGGCACTGAGAATATGATGATTAAAAAATAAAGAAGCCCCACCCTCATGAAGCTTGGAGTTTAATGGGGAAAAAAGATAGCCAAACAATTACACAAGAAGACATGGTTAAATTCTCTGAAGAAGAGGGGGCTCTAGCAGAGGCTCAATCTAGCCTTGGAGGTCAGGAGACTTTCCTGAAGAAGCAACTTGTGAACAGAGATCTGAAAGATAAGTAGGAATCAACTAGGCCAATGCTTCTTGTAAACTCTAATTAGGTTAAGGAAATTAAATAGTGTGCCACAACCAATGTCTTTTGAAATGAAATAATAGACTGGACAATAGCACAGTAGAAGAGAAAAGGATAGAAGGAAACAGAATAGAGTAATAGAGTATTGATCAGAACATATTTCAGGTAGCAAAGGTTAATATTTCATGATATGTTTATAATGAGTTAACTATAAGATGTGTTTCTTAGTGTGGGCTGTAAACTAGCCAGTGGCAGAAGTGAGGGGATGGAAGCACACATCCCAGAGAGGGAACAGCCACTGCAAGACTCAGTGGAGAGAGAGCAGGAGGTATTTAGCCTCCTTTTTAATCTGTGAAAGAACCCACACATCATTCATTCAGCAAATACTTATTTAATTCTCTTTCAAAACAGCACACCCAATCAGAGTCACAAGGAGGAGCCAGGCAGCTTTCCTTGTCTAAATGAGTTTACATGCCATCAGGAGAGAGAGGTATGTAAATAAATATTAGACTAAGTTTGAAAAAAAGCTGCAGGAATAAATCAAATATAATGAGAAGACAATATAAGGAAATTGCTTCTATCTAGGAAAGATCTCAGAGAGCTTTATGAAAAGAGAAGGCTTTTTCTTGAGGTCTGGAAGGACAACTAGAGGTGAAAATTCAGGAGAGGAAGGGACACAGAGGTACAAACAGTCCAGGATAAAGAACAGTGGTGATAAAGGCATGGAATGCCTTTGGGGATTCCATATTTGGGGAATGGTGAATCAAGATTGAGAGTGGAGAGAGGGTCACTGAAAGACCTCATAAGGACCAGAGTAGATCAGTATCTGTCTCAACCTCCAACTGTGATACCTCAGACAACTCTAGCCTTCTCTCCATTGGTTATCCCCTCTGTGAATTGGGAAATATAACTCTGGCCTCTGATACAATCAGCAGAGCTGGGGAAAATAAAATGCACTCAACCATATAAAGTGTTTGTAGCTCACTGGAGTAAAGGTGCCCAAAATCTGCAAAAATCTTAGTAGCCCCAAAGAAAGTCAGTTGTTTTATAGTAATAGGATTAGTGGGGCTTGGGGGGTGGGGGGCATATTTTTCAGTCCTTCCAATCTTATTGTTGAGCTGCCTCAATTTCCTTTTAAATAAAATTTTTCCTTTTTAAGAATAAAAACTAAAAGACCTGAGGGTCATTATAGAGTAAAACAAATATCAAAGCATGAATATTTCTGTAATAATATTATGAACATACCTTCAAAGTCATAGGATCTATCCTCAGGTGGTCCTACCCATCAATAAAGGGTATTATGAAAATCTGTTAATTTTTCTCTATGTCTATGTATCCTGGATTCTTGATTCACTAAAATCTATTAGATTGTAATCTCTGCTAGGTAAACAGAGATCTTGTTTACCTGACACATCTTTATCGCCTCACACAAGTAGACACCCATCATTGAATGAATGAATGAACTGCAGGGTCTCCTCCAGTGAATGAAGCCATTCTCCAACCAGCAAGATGTCACAGAATCACTTTAATCAGACCACTCCAATAAAATAAGGGAAAGTGTCTGATGGACCCAATCACTTTTTCTAGGGGAGGAAATATATATATTTTTAATGTATATGTATCTCTGGGACTGTTGTGGTGGTGCAGTGGTCAGGACTCTGCCCCCCACTGCAGGGGGGCACAGTTTCAATCTCTGGATGGAGAACTAAGATCTCACATGCCTCGCAGCTTGACAAAAAAAAAAAAAGTATAAGTATTTCTAAAACACTGAATCTTATTTCCTGCAGACTGACTTCTTTCTGTCTCGTTCTCATTTTTCTTAAGGATCTGAACATAAATGCTGAGGCAGAAGGTATGGTGATCTGCAGCATCATTTGAGTCAAGACTCAATGTTACAAGTGACAAAAATCTATTCAAACTGGTTCATATAATGGCAAAGCACAGGATCAGGTTTGTCTTCAGGTATGACCAAACCCACATATTCAAACAAGGCCCACAGAGTTTATCTCTCTCCATCTCTTCGCTCTCCTTTCCTCTGTCTGCATTCTTGGCTGAACTCTCCTTTGTTTGTGACAAAGAGACCAGAAACTCTAGGCTTAATGGAAAGAGAGAGCTGTTCTTTCCCCACGTGTGTGTGTGTTAAGCCGCCTCAGTCGTGCCCGACTTTTTGTGACCCAATGGACTATGGCCCGCCAGGCTCCTCTGTCTGTGGGATCTTCCAGGCAAGAACACTGGAGTGGGCTGCCATTCCCTCCTCCAGGGGATCTGTCCAACCCACGGACAGAACCTGCGGCCTGTGTCTCGCATCTCCTGCTTTGGCAGGGGGGTTCTTCACCACTAGTGCCACCTGGGTCCCAGGGGTGCCTCTCACTGGCTCAGCTTGGGTCACATGCCCATCCTTAAACCAATCATTGAGATTCTATTTGTGTAAGACCTGCCCTGGAGCAAGGGAAATGAGATCAGCTCTACTTGAACCACAGAGAATATGAGCAGGCAAAGTGTAGGAGGAAGGGTAGGGTCCCAAAAGGAAATCAGGTGCCACTAACAGAAAGGGTAAATGATTGCTGAGAAGACCAGACTGGCAGCTGTCATCATCTTCATCTGTCCAGAAAGAGGTTGAAGAGGGCCATCAGATGGGCTGGCAAAAAGAAAGTGATTAAGCCTTTTGCCACTACTGATGCTATGCATGTGCTTAATGATAACAGATGAGATTCAGTGCCAGTGAGCAGCTGCAGGAAAGAGCCAGGAGGGTTGGGAGTAGAAGCCAAGTGGCAATCCATCTCTCAGACTATGAGTTCCCCCAAGTCTATTTTACTACATGAAATGCCCAAACTGACTCAGGCACTTTTCAAGTTGCAAAACTTGCACTCATGCTCAGCAGATATATTTAAAACTGTTTTACAACCAACAGTTAAACAGAAGGAAATTAAGGGAGAAAAATCAGGGATACAGCTTCATGCATAAAACTCAACCATACAATTACAGAGTCCATATTAATCACATGTCAGTTAGGCCTCAGTGGTTTGGTAGTTTTTCGTCAGCAGAAATAAGCCAATCCTGATAGGCAAAGATGGTTGATGTCAGTATAACTGAAAGACTTTAAACATAGGGCCCCTATCATTAATTAATCAAGTAATTACTCTCTTAATGCCATATTTGGTAATTAGGTTTTTAGCACTTTTCCCCCTTTAGCTCTAGCTCTTTATCATACCAACATTCCTTTATCTAGAGGTTCCAGTAGAAGATGAGATGTGTTTTCAATCATAATAAAAATGCTTGTATTTGTAGATCACTTTGTACTCTATAAAATCGCTCACTAGAGTCTTCCAGCAGCCTTTGCAGATAAGCAGGACAAATATTATTCTCCCAAATAACTGCCAGAGTGTCTGGCTTGGACTCAGACTTGCAAAATGCCAATAGAATCCCATTCTCTTGCAGGTGGAGTAAGGCATCGTCTCATTCTGATGGTGGAGTCTTGGTTCCGGGGTGATGCACAGAACAGCATCACCCTTAGTACTTACAGTCCCCGAGGACATGAGTCAGCACCACACAACTCCAAAGGCATCGCATGTGCCTGGGCTTGAGTGGAACCACAATTCTGTCGAGGGGGAGAAAAGCAGTCAAATAGAAAACATGAATTCACAAGATAATATTTCACAAGATAATAAAAACGTGCTTTAATGTTGCTCCCACTCATATTGTGGTTAGGAATCCTTCATGAAATGCATTATCCCATTAGTCCTCAATCTCTGTATATCAGAAGTACTGTCATCTCTATGATGGTGAGAAATCTTATAGGAAACAGACAAGGTCCTGCATTGCTGAGAGACCTCATAGCTTTTAGATTAATCTTTCTCAGGGCTGATAATACAATTAATGTAGTCAGGAAGTGACTCTTTATTTTAATAAGAAAAATATTGGCTCCTTGAATTAATAATGCTTATTGGCTTTTTGCATGACTTTGAGGCCCATTCTTGGAACTACTATCCTGAAAAATGATAATTATAAAAAGGTAACAGAATTTACTCTCTAAAGCATTCATTTATCCATTCATTTAGTCAATAAACTTTCAAGGATGCGATGCCAAGTTCTACAGTGGTGCAGAGTATGTAAAGATGAAAAGTTATAGTCCCTTAATTCAGTGGCTAGCCATGCAAGTCAATCATTACAACATAGTCCAGGCACTGTGCCAAGTGCCTTCTCTGTAGTTTGTAATCTTTCCCACAGCCAATGAGGTAGATATTATTAATAATACCATTTTACAGATGAGTAAACTGAGCCCTGAGAAGGGAAAAAGTAGAAGCAGTGACAGACTTTATTTTCTTGGGCTCCAAAATCACTGTGGATGGTGACCGCAGCCATGAAATTAAAAGATTCTTGCCACTTGGAAGAAAAGCTATGACAAACCTAGACAGGTATTAAAAAGAGACATCACTTTGCTGGCAAAGGTCCATCTAGTCAAAGCTATAGTTTTTCCAGTAGTCAGGTATGGATGTGAGAGTTGGTCCATTAAAAACACTAAGCATCAAAGAACTGATGCTTTTGAACTCTGGTGTTGGAGAAGACTCTTGAGAGTCCCTTGGACTGCAAGGAGATCCAACCAATCAATCCTGAAGGAAATCAACCCTGAATATTCATTGGAAGGACTGATGCTAAAGCTATAGCTCCAATTCTTTGGCCACCTTTTGCAAAGAGCCACCTCACTGGGAAAGACTCCAATTCTGGGGAAAATTGAAGGCAAAAGGAGAAGGGGGCAGCAGAGGATGAGATGGTAAGGTATCACGATATGACTTTGAGCAAACTCCAGTACATAGTGTAGGACAGAAGAGCCTCACATGCTCCAGTCCATGGGGTCACAAAAAGTCAGATATGACTTAGCAACTTAACAACAACAACAAACTGAGGCTCCCATTATTTTAGTGACTTTTCCAGTTAGATATGGAGCTGAGAGCCAAGCTCAGGCAGTCTGACCCCATAACACATTCTTTTAGCTCTGTAACTCATACTTCACATGCACTAGTCATAGCATATGGAGAAAGTTTGGTGGTTGCCCAAGGGAAGAGGCTGTACGATATCCATGAAGGAATTAGGTAAGCATCACAGGGGAGAGAGGATCTAGGCTGAGACCTAATGGACGTGTAATACTTGTTCAGGCTAAATAGCTTGCAAAGAGCATCCCAAGTGCATGCATCAGGGAATGCATGCAGCAAGCACAAAGCAGGGAGAGAAGCCTGGTACATTCTATGATGGAGAGCTAGATCCCAGGAGCTTGGGCACTGAGCAAAGACTGGAGAATGGAAGGCAAGGCCAGTGAGGAAGGCAGGATCTGAATACCATGCCTTATTATATAAGGTATCTATGAGCAGCAAGTGGCGATAGTGCTGGAGCAGCGAGCGGCCGAGAGGAGACACCCCATGTCCAAGGTAAGAGAAACCCCAGGAAGATGGTAGGCGCTAAGAGAGGGGATCAGAGGGCAGACAGACTGAAACCACAATCACAGAAAACTAACCAATCTAATCACATGGACCACAGCCTTGTCTAACTCAATGAAACTAAGCCATGCCGTGTTGGGCCACCCAAGACAGACGGGTCATGGTGGAGAGTTCTGACAAAATGTGGTTCACTGGAGAAGGGAATGACAAACCACTTCAGTATTCTTGCCTTGAGAATCCCATGAACAGTATGAAAAGGCAAAAAGATAGGACACTGAAAGATGAGCTGCCCAGGTCGGTAGGTATCCAGTATGCTACTGCAGATCAGTGGAGAAATAACTCCAGAAAGAATGAAGGGATGGAGCCAAAGCAAAAATAACACCTTGTTGTGGATGTGACTGGTGATAGAAGCAAGGTCCAATGCTGTAAAGAGCAGTATTGCATAGGAACCTGGAATGTTAGGTCCATGAATTGGAAGTGGTCAAACAGGAGATGGCAAGAGTGAACATTGACAGTTTAGGAATCAGTGAACTTAAATGGACTGGAATGGGTGAATTTAACTCAAATGACCATTATATCTACTACTGTGGGCAAGAATCCCTTAGAAGAAATGGAGTAGCCATCATTGTCAGCAAAAGAGTCTGAAATGCAGTTCTTGGATGCAATCTCAAAAAAGACAGAATGATCTCTGTTCGTTTCCAAGGCAAACCATTCAATATCACGGTAATCCAAGTCTACGTCCTGACTATAATGCTGAAGAAGCTGAAGGTGAATGGTTCTATGAAGACCTACAAGATCGTTTAGAACTAACACCCAAAAAAGATGTCCTTTTCATTATAGGGGAATTGAATGCAAAAGTAGGAAGAAAATAAAACACCCAGGGTAACAGGCAAATTAGGCCTTGGAGTACATAATGAAGCAGGGCAAAGGCTAATAGAGTTCTGCCAAGAGAACGCACTGGTCATAGCAAACACCCTCTTCCAAGAACACAAGAGAAGACTCTACACATGTACATCACCAGATGACCAACACTGAAATCAGATTGATTATATTCTTTGCAGCCAAAGATGGAGAAGTTTTATACAGTCAGCAAAAACAAGATTGGGAGCTGACTGTGGCTCAGGTCATGAACTCCTTATTGCCAAATTCAGACTTAAATTGAAGAGAGTGGGGAAAACCACTAGACCATTCAGGTATGACCTAAATCAAATCCCTTATGACTATACAGTGGAAGTGAGAAATAGATTTAAGGGACTAGATCTGATAGACAGAGTGCCTGATGAACTATGGACGGAGGTTCATGACATCATACAGGAGACAGGGATTAAAATCATCCCCCAGAACAAGAAATGCAAAAAGGCAAAATGGCTGTCTGAGGAGGCCTTACAAATAGCTGTGAGAAGAAGGGAAGTGAAAAGCAAAGGAGAAAAGGAAAGATATATCCATTTGAATGCAGAGTTCCAAAGAATAGCAAGGACAGATAAGAAAGCCTTCCTCAAAACCAGATCTGAAAGAGACACGTGTACCCCAATGTTCATCGCAGCACTGTTTATAATAGCCAGGACATGGAAGCAACCTAGATGCCCATCAGCAGACGAATGGATAAGGAAGCTGTGGTACATATACACCATGGAATATTACTCAGCCATTAAAAAGAATTCATTTGAATCAGTTCTAATGAGATGGATGAAACTGGAGCCCATTATACAGAGTGAAGTAAGCCAGAAAGATACAGACCAATACAGCATACTAACGCATATATATGGAATTTAGAAAGACGGTAATGATAACCCTATATGCAAAACAGAAAAAGAGACACAGATGTACAGAACAGACTTTTGGACTCTGTGGGAGAAGGCAAGGGTGGGATGTTTTGAGAGAACAGCATCGAAACATGTATATTATCAAGGGTGAAACAGATCACCAGCCCAGGTTGGATGCATGAGACAAGTGCTCGGGCCTGGTGCACTGGGAAGACCCAGAGCAATGGGGTGGGGAGGGAGGTGGGAGGGGGGATCGGGATGGGGAATACATGTAAATCCATGGCTGATTCACGTCTATGTATGGCAAAACCCAGTACAATATTGTAAAGTAATTAGTCTCCAACTAATAAAAATAAATGGAAAAAAAAAAAAAAAAGAAAACCTTCCTTAGTGATCAGTGCAAAGAAATAGAGGAAAACAATAGAATGGGAAAGACTAGAGATCTCTTCAAGAAAATTAGACATACAAAGGGAACATTTCATGCATAGATGAGCTCAATAAAGGACAGAAATGGTATGGATCTAACAGAAGCAGAAGACTTTAAGAAGAGGTGGCAAGAGTACACAGAAGAACTGTACAAAAAATATCTTCATGGCCCAAATAACCACAATGGTGTGATCACTCACCTAGAGCCAGACATCCTGGAATGTGAAGTCAAGTGGGCCTTAGGAAGCATCACTACAAACAAAGCTAGCAGAGGTGATGGAATTCCAGTTGAGCTATTTCAAATCCTAAAAGATGATACTGTGAAAGTGCTGCACTGAATATGCTAGCAAATTTGGAAAACTCAGCAGTGGCCACAGGACTGGAAAAGGTCAAATTTCATTGTAATTCCAAAGAAAGGCAACACCAAAGAATGCTCAAACTACTGCACAATTGCACTCATCTCACACGCTAGTAAAGTAATGCTCAAAATTCTCCAAGCCAGGCTACAGCAATATGTGAATCGTGAACTTCCAGATGTTCAAGCTGGTTTTAGAAAAGGCAGAGGAATCAAAGATCAGATTCCCAACATCTGCTGGATCATTGAAAAAGCAAGAGAGTTCCAGAAAAACATCTATTTCTGCTTTATTGACTATGCCAAAGCCTTTGACTGTGTGGATCACAATAAACTGTGGGAAATTCTGAAAGAGATGAGAATACTAGACCACCTGAACTGCCTCTTGAGAAATCTGTAGGCAGGTCAGGAAGCAACAGTTCGAACTGGACATGGAACAACAGACTGGTTCCAAATAGGAAAAGGAGTACATCAAGGCTGTATATTGTCACCCTGCTTATTTAACTTATATGCAGAGTACATCACGAGAAACGCTGGGCTAGAAGAAGCACAAGCTGGAATCAAGACTGCTGGGGAGAAATATCAATAACCTCAGATACACAGATGAGACACCACCCTTATGGTAGAAAGCAAAGAGAAACTAAAGAGCCTCCTGATGAAAGTGAAAGAGGAGAGTGAAAAATTTGGCTTAAAATTCAACATTCAGGATACTCTTTTGCCCACTTCTGATGCCTATGTCAGAAGCTTTCTCTATCTCCTTTATACTTTAATAAAACTTTATTACACAAAAGCTCTGAGCGATCCAGCCTCGTCTTTGGCCCTGGATTGAATTCATCTCCTCCGGAGGCCAAGAATCCTCTTCTCATCGTTCAGCGACAACCTTTCATCTTGGGGGCTCGTCCGGGATCTTTCAGGACAAGATGGGCCTGATAATCTATATGAGCCTACTTCTGCTGACTCCAGAAATCCTGAGTCTGCCGTTTGATCCTCAAGACAATGCCTTCCTTTCCTGGGCTCACTCCTAAGCTGCATTCCACAATCATTCAAACTGCTGGGTCTGCGGAGCACTCCCCTCTTCATCAGTGGAAGGCGTCTCATGGTGGACATCTCCACTTCAAGGAAAGAACTTTCTCCAAGTCTGCAAATACCTTCAACAATCGCATGTGATGCCTCTTCTTAAACTGATGACATCTAACAACCTTAAGATGGACTGATGTAACCATGGACATAATGTGACTTTTCATTTTGATTTTAACTTGGTTTAATGACTATTTTGCCTTACATCTGTAACTGTATAATGGGGTTTTCTAACTGCTTTTAATTTACAAATAGTTGTCCGAGCTCCTATGAGTGCCACAGCCTCCTCCAACTATTACTTGGGGCCCCTGGATCAGACATCCTCACTTTGAGGATTAGGAGAATATGTTGCCTCACCAATTTAGGGACAACGCCCCTTGTCAGCTCGGAAGCAGTTGTGGAATGAGAACGACGCCCCTTTTCCCTAGGCAACATAATTCTCCTAAAAGAAAAGGGGGGAATGAGAGTCATTTCCTAGGCAGGTTGATAAGAAGTCTAGGGGTCCCCAAGGAGAGAGAGGTCTGGGATATTCAAGGAGGAAGAAAGGACAAACTTTTTTTTTACTTTTTTTCCTCTACATTCCTTAGGATTATATAACAATAATGTATCCTGCCTGAGGACAGTCTTTGGATTAAACCCTCTGGCTAATTCTGTTATTTTAAAACATAAATTATGGGAGTAGGTCTGGTCTTTACAAGGATGTATCCTGCCTGAGGACAATCTTTGGATTAAACCTTCTGGCCAACTCTGTTATCTTAAAATGTAAATTATGGGAATGGGTCTGGTGAGGTCTTTGCAGCCTCCAGACATTCTTTGGATTCATTGGAGAGTATATAACTCCATTGCTAATACTAGCAAAGGGGGTACTCTTTTGCCCCCTTCTGATGCCTATGTCAGAAGCTTTCTCTATCTCCTTTATACTTTAATAAAACTTTATTACACACACACACACACACACAAAATTCAACATTCAGAAAACTAAGATCATGGCATCTGGTCCCATCACTTCATGGGAAATAGATGGGGAAACAGTGGAAACAGTGGCTGACTTTTTTGGTGGGGGCACCAAAATCACTGCAGATGGTGACTGCAGCCATGAAGTTAAAAGACACTTACTTCTTGGAAGCAAAGTTATGACCAACCTAGAGAGCATATTAAAAAGCAGAGACAACACTTTACCAACAAAGGTCCATCTAGTCAAGGCTATTGTTTTTCCAGTAGTCATGTATGGATGTCAGAGTTGGACTATAAAGAAAGTTGAATGCCAAAGAATTGATGCTTTTGAACTGTGGTCTTGGAGAAGACTCTTGAGAGTCCCTTGGACTGCAAGGAGATCTAACCAGTCCATCCTAAAGGAGATCATTTGAAGTGTTCATTGAAGTGTTCATTGAGTATTCATTGGAAGGACTGATGTTGAAGCTGAAACTCCAATACTTTGGCCATCTGATGCGAAGAGCTGACTCATTTGAAAAGACCCTGATGCTGGGAAAGATTGAGGGCAGGAGGTGAGGGGGATGACAGAGGATGAGATGGTTGGATGGCATCACTGACTCAATGGACATGGGTTTGGGTAGACTCCAAGAGTTGGTGATGGACAGGGAGGCCTGGCATGCTGTGGTCCATGGGGTCGCAAAGAGTCAGACACGACTGAGTGAACTGAACTGAACTGATGTAACTGTCCAGTTATGAAACAAATCTGTCATTTAATTTTGTCTGGCAAATCATAGTTCTCACTGCCTGATTAACATCAGAATGAACTTACCCTTAGATTGTTGGGGTCTAGTCACATTGGTAAATAGGCTAATTTTACTGCTATTGTTTAATGCCAAAGGTCTCTTTGCAGAAAGATTTTAATATCATGTTTATTTTGGTTTCATTTGAAATCATAAGGGAGATTTTAAATGTTACAAATTATCTATGGAATCTAAGTTAATCAGTTTAGATTCACAAATTTGAATACATCAAGTTGTATCCTTACTCCACATAATCACAAATGTGTGTAAATGTAATTGATCTCAAAAGACTAGAAGAAAATGGGCCAATATTTTAATAGTTACCTCTAAATCCTGGAGAAGTTTTATATAGTTTCTAAATTTTCCATAGTGAAAGCATATCACTTTCAGGAGTACAGAAAGAAATTTTTGTAGAGTGGAAACCAGATATTTTAAAATTCAGTGTAATGCACACACATAGTTCAAAAGTCAAATTTGTCTGAAAGGACTAATAATGAAAATAATACTCTGTTCTTCACTCTCACCCTGTCTTAACTCCCCAAAATCAGCCCATTAACTCTATAACTTGTTTATTCTGTAGCTACATCAAAATTCTGTATTTCTTCTATGATTCTACAGTAAATGTGAGTTTATATACAATGTCTGAATTTGTCCATTTTAGATATTCAAGTTGCTGCTATAAGATTCAGCTCACTTATATCACCTCACATCTATCTTCCCCAATTTCCCTGTGTAATTATAACACATATTTGTTTCTCTATTGTTTGGCTATCTTTGAAATTTTAGGCAGTAAACATACACCAAATATAGTCGGTCTCTTAACATCCCCTTGGGTTTAAAGAGAACACTGGTGCTCTTAGACTTATCTTTAGCTCTGCTGTCTTCCTTTCCTGGCATTCCAATCGTAGAGCATTCCAGGTGATAACATTTACATTTGGTCCTATAATTAAAATTACATCTTCCATGCTTTCTCTATCAGTATATTTTAAAATTTGTAAACTAATAACAACGTTTTACATCATTGTGACTTTGTAAGCATTATTCACGGAGGAGTCAAGTGGTATTCTGTGAAGTTAACTGTCTCCTTATACTTGTTTTTATTTCTTCTAATTCTCACAGTATTTTTAAATTTTCCATGACAACAGATATTCTACAACGTCTCCTTTTGTCCCAGGAGACCTCTCCCCCAGAGCCACCTGTCCTCCTGTTTTACCTGGACTGTACGTTCTGCAGGTACAGTGGACAGTCTGACTGATTCCCCAAATCCATTCCATCGCAGACAATGACTGAGGAGACAGTCATGTCCCCTCATTAGACTGAGGAGATATCCTCAGTGAGGATGTTCCAAACACCATTCCTAAAGTTCCAGCAGTCTACAACACTTCCTATTTCCTCCTCTACTTTATTTATTACACCAACACATATCACTTTATAGCATAGTTGCTTTTCATCTCTTCACCTGAATGTAAGCTCCATGAAGGCAGGAAAGTGTGTCTTTATTTTCTGTTTCTTTACCCATATATTTCATATATTTTCATATTTTTCATATATTTCATATATTTCCATATATTTCATATATTTTCATATATTTCATATATTCTCATTCTCAAATTTTCATATATTTAATATATTTCATATATTTTCATATATTTCATATATTTTCATATTGCACATATATTTCATATATTTCGTATTTTTCATATTTTCAGAATATTTACATATTCTTCATATATTTTATATACTTTCAATATTTCTTATATTTTCATATAATACATAAATTTTCATATATTTAATATATTTCATATTTTCACACATTTTCATATTCTTCATATTTTTCACATATTTTCGTATTCTTCATATTTTTGGAATATTTTCATATTCTTCATATTTTCGGAACATTTTCATATTCTTCATATTTTGGGAATATTTTCATATTCTTCATATTTTCAGAATATTTTCATATTCTTCATATATTTCACATATTTTCATATTCTTCATATTTTTAGAATATTTTCATATTCTTCATGTTTTTGGAATATTTTCATATTCTTCATATTTTCAGAATATTTTCATATTCTTCATATTTTCAGAATATTTTCATTATCTTCATATTTTCAGAATATTTTCATATTTTTCATATTTTCAGAATATTTTCATATTCTTCATATTTTTAGAATATTTTCATATTCTTCATATTTTTCGAATATTTTCATATTCTTCATGTTGTTCACATATTTTCATATTGTTCATATTTTTGGAATATTTTCATACTCTTCATATTTTCTGAATATTTTCATATTCTTCATATTTTCAGAATATTTTCATATTCTTCATATTTTTCACACATTTTCATAATCTTCATATTTTCAGAATATTTTCATATTCTTCATATTTTTCACATATTTTCATATTCTTCATGTTGTTCACATATTTTCATATTCTTCATGTTGTTCACATATTTTCATATTCTTCATATTTTTCGAATATTTTCATATTCTTCATATTTTTAGAGTATTTTCATATTCTTCATATTTTCCGAATATTTTCATATTCTTCATATTTTTCGAATATTTTCATATTCTTCATATTTTCCGAATATTTTAATATTCTTCATATTTTTGGAATATTTCATATTCTTCATAGTTTTCACACATTTTCATAATCTTCATATTTTCAGAATATTTTCATATTCTTCATATTTTTCACATATTTTCATATTCTTCATATTTTTCACATATTTTCATATTCTTCATGTTGTTCACATATTTTCATACTCTTCATATTTTTGGGAATATTTTCATATGCTTCATATTTTTGGAATATTTTCATATTCTTCATATTTTTCACACATTTTCATAATCTTCATATTTTCAGAATATTTTCATATGCTTCATATTTTTAGATTATTTTCATATTCCTCATATTTTCAGAATATTTTCATATTCTTCATGTTTTTCACAGATTTTCATATTCTTCATATTTTCTGAATATTTTCATATTCTTCATATTTTCAGAATATTTTCATATTCTTCATATTTTCAGAATATTTTCATATTCTTCATGTTTTTCACATATTTTCATACTCTTCATATTTTCAGAATATTTTCATATGTTTCATATTTTTGGAATATTTTCATATTCTTCATATTTTTCACACATTTTCATAATCTTCATATTTTCAGAATATTTTCATATGCTTCATATTTTTAGATTATTTTCATATTCCTCATATTTTCAGAATATTTTCATATTCTTCATGTTTTTCACAGATTTTCATATTCTTCATATTTTTGGGAATATTTTCATATGCTTCATATTTTTGGAATATTTTCATATTCTTCATATTTTTCACACATTTTCATAATCTTCATATTTTCAGAATATTTTCATATGCTTCATATTTTTAGATTATTTTCATATTCCTCATATTTTCAGAATATTTTCATATTCCTCATATTTTCAGAATATTTTCATATTCTTCATGTTTTTCACAGATTTTCATATTCTTCATATTTTCAGAATATTTTCATATTCTTCATATTTTCAGAATATTTTCATATTCTTCATATTTTTCACACATTTTCATAATCTTCATATTTTCAGAATATTTTCATATGCCTCATATTTTTAGAATATTTTCATATTCTTCATATTTTTAGAATATTTTCATATTCTTCATATTTTTTGAATATTTTCATATTCTTCATATTTTGGGAATATTTTCATATGCTTCATATTTTTAGAATATTTTCATATTCTTCATATTTTTGGAACATTTTCATATTCTTCATATTTTTCACATATTTTCATATTCTTCATATTTTTCATACATTTTCATATTCTTCATATTTTTGGAACATTTTCATATTCTTCATATTTTTCACACTTTTTCATATTCTTGATATTTTTCACATGTTTTCATATTCTTCATATTTTTCACACATTTTCATAGTCTTCATATTTTCAGTTTTCAGTTTCAGTTTTCATTTATCCCTTCATTGATATCTTGGGTAGGTTGTGACTATAACTTGAGAGTTTTAATGTCTCTGAATTTTGAAAACATCAGTCAAATTGCCTATTACCATCCACTGCTAATTGTGGGATGTTTGGGTGATCTGGTTTTACTCTGAAAAACAGCACTGCCACATCTAGCAAGTAAATATGTAAGATATACAACTAAGTTTGCATTTCAGATAAACAAGGAAATTCTAGAAACATACTTATTCTAAAATATTACTTATTGTCTATTTGAACTTCAATGCTAACTAGCTGTCCTGTATTTTATGTTAACACTATTGGGACATTTTTAGGGATATTCTTTTTATCCTTAACATTCTGAAATTTCACAGTATTTCTGGTTGTGAGTCTTTAAAAGAAAAAAAGTCTTTATATTAGTGCTTGAGCCCCAAGAAAGAGGGTATGATTATTATTGACATAATAATGTTTAAATAATGAGTCATTATTGCTTCCAGGCTCTGGCTGTCTATCAGCTTGAGTCTGGGGAACAGGAACAAGAAAAAAAAATGTAAAAAGTTTCATCAGTCTTAGGATTTGAAAATCTTTAGAGTAATTATCAGAGTGGAAGCATGAGATGACTATAACCTATTTCATACAGAGCCTGGTTATTTAGTAGAGTTGTCTGGTTTCAAACCTTGCCACCAAATTGGCATTTCATACAAGTATCAGTGAGCAACCAACATTCAGGCTGAAGAGTTTTATAAGAGTGACTATTCTGGACACATCCCAGATTTACCATGTAATTGCTCCACAGTGAGCACAGCATAGATGTTTCCAAAGGAGAAAATTATTTGCTTGTGAGATGCATATTTCCTGTGGTTATCTCTGAGTGAACTAGCCAAAAAGTAAGTGAAGAGGTGAGAGACAAGAAGTAATCACTTTGCAAAGTAGTGGTAAAATCAACCAAGGGAAAACTGGTTTAAAGAAATTCGGAGAACTATAGAGTTGAAAGAGAAATTTTTAAAACTGACTTTAGAGTCAGTTATCTAGGTCAGCCCACCTTTTATAGGTGACACTACCCAGGCTAACAGAGTGGAAGAGACTTGCCCAGAGTCACCGAACCAGACTAGACCAGTTCCCGATTCCCAGTCCAGTGTTTACTCCCCTTCATTGCTGCTGTGGGTTAGGACCTATTGCACAACAGCTCTATTTAATCATCCTGACAGCAATCCTGAGAATGATAAACTTTCTCTGCAACAATCTGACTCAGCTCAGGGTAGCAGCTTCACCAAATGCCCCATTAAAATGCAGTCAACTCCAAGGGGCGGTGAAAAGAAAGGAAGGGGGTGGTGGTCCAGAGGGCTTGGGAAAGTTTTTCCTAACCAAAAATATTGCCCGCACCCACATACCTGTGTGCCTGAAATTAACCACTGAAGATGTCTGCTGTAAGGCAAATTATCATCTTTAACATTTTGCTTGGATCTTTGGAGAGGCTCCTTAACAAAGAAGAAGGTCTTAATGGTATATGACACCAGACAAATACATTGTGATTGAACATGGCAGAATGACTAGACAGTGGTCTGAAATGTATTAGGACCCATCAGGTACACATAGCAGCAGGTGCCTACTTTACCATCATCATTTCAAATCAGAACAAAGCAACAGATTGCTTTGTGCTCTAATCATTTCCCTGTCATCAGATTTCACTTTTGGTGTCTGATGTCATGGTAAGGTACTTTAGTAGACCCAGTTTCCTTGATTACTTGAATAATTCACATTTTGATTCTGAATATGGGATGCTTTCAGCAGAACAAAGGCCCTTTAAATGGCAATTGCGATTTCAGCATTGAGACTCAGTTTGTCTGGACTCAAACTTCAAAATGTATTTCCCACACCTTAAGGTCATTTGCCTTCTTCTTTTTGTGGTCAAAAGTTAAGCAAGATGAGGATCAAAAGATAACCATTTGCTTTTGTTAATGAAGAGGTAGTTTTAACCAGAGCTGGTGTAATGATGGTTAGGAGGCCAATGGCAGATTGCCATGCCTTGCTAAGAAATAAATGCAGGTGGAAAGGTGGAGAAAAATTAATGCAGATAACCTTTTAAGGAGGTTGACTAGGACCAAAAAGAGAAAGTCTTTTATTGAAATGTTTGGATGGATATTGATTGATTGGTTGATTTTAAAGGGCATAGGGGAGACATGAGCATTTCTATTACCTGGGGCGGGGGGGGGGGGGAGTCAGGTCCTTAGCTTCTCCATCCAAATATTGCAGAAATGTTAATATAACTGTAAACAAAGAGTCTGTCCAAGGTCATCCAGCCAACTGACCAAAGCATCAGAATTAAAATCCTGGTCCTTCAACAGCTTGTTTTCTTGGGTACATGAGGTCTCTCCATTTTGCAACTGTTTTTGATTTCAGTGGGTCATGGGAGGATGAAGGTGGTCATTTCTGTATAACTGCATTTGTAAAGAGCTATAAGGTCCTCTTGGGCAGGGAAGGGATAAGGAGAATAAATACTTGATTAAGTTAACATTTTCCATTTGCCAGACACCAGGCTAAGTGCTTTACCTAAATAAGTTATTCAACCCTCACAGCAACATATGAAGCAGATTAAGTTATTATCTTTTCACAGACAAAGAAATTGTGGCTCGAAGAGATTTAGTAATTCACCTGAAATCACACCAGCAAAAGCCAAATAAAAAAAGTGGGGATTTTAACCAGTAGATTATCCCATCTCTCATATGCTATTTCAAATCCTGAAAGATGATGCTGTGAAAGTGCTGCACTCAACATGCCAGCAAATTTGGAACATTCAACAGTGGCCACAGGACTGGAAAAGGTCAATTTTCATTCCAATCCCAAAGAAAGGCAATGCCAAAGAATGCTCAAACTACTGCACAATTAGTGATATTTTTAAATGTCACAATTCATTTTTTCTAGGTACAGTCACATTTTTGTCCTGTTTTATTTCCAGAAAATGCTGTGAGACAACTGAGAAGGTCAACTCCATTTGAGAACAGGGACAATGAAACATATTCTCTCTCTCTCCCCTGCTCCCACTTCTCTCTCATACACACACATACACACACCACTAGGGAGGAAAGCCCATCAGAATGGAAATAATAGAGCCTAGATAGCTCGGTGGCCGAATTTGCCACAGAGCTGCCAGGACCCTTAAGAGAAGAGATTCAGTCCTCTGCTGTTTTTAGCCAGCAGCACCTGGTGTCCAGGGTAAAGGAAATAAACCCATTCCATCAAAATGCCAGAATGTATGCCCGCAAGCAGGTTTGTCGGAAGACCAGGTGAGAGGACTCATAAATAATAACTAGGAAAACTATTTCCAAGTGGAACAAACTCTTAAAATAATAAACACAGCAGATCTTGACCACTACTAGAATTCTTTCCTCTCCCCAGTGAACTACAATGAGTCTCTTGGCATCACAGGGCTCTGTGCTGAGATGAGAATTTGCAATTAGCTTTAAGAATAAAAGAGTAAGTACAAATTGGCCCCATATAGCCTTGATTCATAACATACCACTTAAAAGACAGTATCCATCAGTTACAAAAAAGAGTCTCTGTGCGAAGGTCAGCCTAGGTATGGTTTGTTTGTAATTTTTGTGCAAGAGCTATGTCTTACTCATTGTTGCATCCCCAGCACCCAGCATAATGTCTGGCACATTGTTAGTACCCAATAAGTTTTGTTTAGTGATTAGTGAATATTAGCCAGGATATAATGATGCCATGTCTGCCACTTTGCTCCAGTTCTCTAAAATCAAGGAATATATTTAGGATTATGTTAATCAAATATACTTAGTTGGATGAAGGTAACACTGGATTGACATTAAACAGCTCTAGCCTGAATTTCCTAGGGAATTGCCTCAACTTTTAACTTGCATGGTTTGTAGCATTCTGATTTAATGGAAGCAATTCCATTATTAATGGGTGAGTTTCTAGATCAGCTTGTAAAATTCAGTCAGTTAGTTCAGTCATTCAGTCATGTCCAGCTCTTTGCAGCACCATGGACTGCAGCACGCCAGGCCTCCCAGTCCATCACCAACTCCCAGAGCTTGCTCAAACTCATGCCCATAGAGTCGGTGATGCCATCCAACCATCTCATTCTCTGTCATCCCCTTCTCCTCTTGCCTTCAATTTTTCCCAGCAGCAGGGTCTTTTCAAATAAGTCAGTTCTTTGCACCAGGTGACCAAAGAATTGGAGTTTCAGCTTCAACATCACTCCTTCCAATGAATATTCAGGACTGATTTCCTTCAGGATGGACTGGTTGGATCTCCTTGCAGTCCAAGGGACTCTCAAGGGTCTTCTCCAACACCACAGTTCAAAAGCATCAATTCTTTGGCACTCAGCTTTCTTTATGTTCCAACTCTCACATCCATACATGACTACTGGAAAAACCATAGCTTTGACTAAATGGACCTTTGTTGGTAAAGTAAGTCTCTGCTTTTTAATATATTGTCTAGGTTGGTCATAACTTCCCTCCCATGGAGTAAGCATCCTTTAATTGCATGGCTGCAGTCACCATCCGCAGTGATTTTGGATTCCCCAAAAATAAAGTCTCTCACTGTTTCTATTGTTTCCCCATCTACTTACTATGAAGTAATGGGACTGGATGCCATGATCTTAGTTTTTTTAATGTTGAGTTTTAAGCCTGCTTTTTTACTCTTCTCTTTCACTTTCATCAGGAGGCTCTTTAGTTTCTCTTCGCTATCTGCCATAAGGGTGGTGCCATCTGCATATTTTAGGTTATTGATATTTCTTCCAGCAATCCTGATTCCAGCTTGTGCTTCATCCAGCCCAGCATTTCACATGATGTACTCTGCACATAAGCTAAATAAGCAGGTGACAATATACAGCTTTGATGTACTCCTTGTAAAATTATTTTATCAGAATATAGAAAACTAATGGCATTCAATTATATTACAGACCTGTTTTCCCATTGTAATCATTCTTACTTGGCAATATTTATTTGAAGTTCCAGTCTAAGATGGCAGAAAGAGACTACCTGCTGTTCAGATTCGGGAATTCCTTCTTAACTCTCCACTCTTTCTTACCTTCCATTACCTGTATTCACCTACCCACCTTCATCCAAATTAAGCCTACTTCTCCTCCTGTTTTCTGAATCTCAGTGAGTAGCACTTGTCATCTACCATTGACTAAAGTCTGACACTTTGGAGTCATTCTCCCTTAGTGTGCCCCCTCACTCGCATTACATAGATCCACATCCACACAGACATGTCTAGTGGGCTACCAGGTACTGATGATTCTATCCCAGCCACTGCTTTAGTTCAGGACATTATCTTTCTCAACTATTTCATATGGTTTCTGGGTTCCAGAGAGAAGAAATCTGTAAATATGGCAAGTCTTCTTGCCATTTCCATGCATAGAAAATTTACCTGAATTCATAAGTTAGTACATATACTCAGGTGAAGACAACACTGAGGTAATAAATAAGGTTTTAGTAGTGGATAAACTCTCCAAAGAAGGACACAATCCCTCATCAGGACCTTGGAGAGAACCAGCAAAGGTAGCTGATAAATAGAACTAGGCAAGTTTTGTCGAAACCAGGATTACAAACGGGCAAATACTGGAAAGAAGTCAGCTTAGACTTTCCAGCCACAGGTTGACTTTCTGATCCTTAAATGCTTCAAGTCCAGTCCTGTGACAGGCTTTTGCACCAGATGTTTCCCTTGATTGCAACCCTCTTCCCCCATATCTTTGCATTGCTGTCACCTTCTCACCATTCAGGTCTCAATCCAAATGACTGTGCAGTACAGCCTTTCCTCAATCACTCCTATCCCATTTCCCCATTTTACTTTCTTCATAACAATTATCACTGCTTGAAACTGTGTTATTTATTCATTTGTTTACATGACTATTGTCTCCCTAGGCTTCACAGAGAGTAAGCTTTGTGGGTGAATAGACCATGTCTATGTGATTAACTGTCATATATCTTTAGTGTTTAAAACATATCTGACACCTAGGAGGCAGTCTATAAATATTTGACAAATGAGAAAATGAAATAAGACAGGCAATTAGATTTGAAGTTTAGGAGACTAGTGAGGACCTTGAACTGAGAAGTTGTAGCTAATATCAGACACTAATTATTGAGTTTGGAGAAATAGGATTCAAGATGCCATGTATAGATTTGTGTTCGCATGACCCATGTAGGGCCAAACATCAAACACACCCATTGGGTAGCATGCATACCAATACTACATTTTAATTTCTAGAATAATTACTATAGTTTGAATAAAAGCAAGATAGCCCTTATTTTGATCTCTGCAAAAGGAACAACACTTTTCCCTGCATTTTCTCTAGAAAGGGATTTTTATTCTCTCAGTGGCATTAAGTGGGAACTGACCAAGCAAATCAGTGGGTGGGTTGTTTGACCACTCCAGAGGTCAGTGAGTTAGGACTATTTCCCTTGAGCTCTCACTTCCAGAATTCTTAGAAACGAGAGAGTCCTGTGGCTTGGAAGCTTGGGTCTTGCAATTTGTCTCTGCAAATGGAGAAGGCACGCAAAGGGTGCTAGGGCAAACTATATGTCCAGGATTTTAATTAGGTACACATGCTTCATTTGGCCAATGCAGAGGTTTTAAATGTTTTTGATTAGTCACCAACATTATAAAAATCAGGAGATTTCATATAAAGAAATATTTCCAACCTCTCTTAGAAATACAGAAGTTCTAGAAGTACTAGCCCTTGATTTCCCACATGACAAAAATCACCTGACATGGAGTGGCAGCTGCCCCTTCAAGCAGGACTTGTAGTCTCAACACTGCCTCTGTCTCCAGGTCTCCACCTACTTCACTCAATTACCATAACTACATGGCCTTTGAAGATGTTTGAGTCTGAGTTCCTCCACTATGAAATACAAGAATTAGATGATTCTAAGAATTGGATACATGGGAATAATTATGAAGGTAAACTATCTATAAGGAATCACAGTGTGCATTTCCCCCAAAAAGCAACTAATTTTTGGTATATTGCTATGGGTATGAAACTTGTATGTATTATAAGATATTTATGAGGATATTGACACCATTCACACAGTGGCTCCCTAAAAGAAGATCTAAGGAAATTGTGTTTATGTGTGTATGTGTTCACACATACACACAGATATGCACAGAGTAGATACTCAGTAAATATTTCTTGAATAAAGTAATGAGAAGCTCAAGAGCATTCATCAAAACCCTAAGCAATAATAAATATTATGAACTGCTGCTGTACACCTCACAGCTTATGAACTCACTCTACTTCTCTTTTTTCTCTTATTTTCCCCCTGTTGTAGTCCAAGACTGAGAATCTAATTGAGATATAATGAAAATTTATTAATTAATTGTAAATAGAACGGGTTGATCAAGTATCAGTTAGCCTACCTGCATTAGTTTGATGTGGTCTGAGAGTGAATTCATTACTATAGTGAAACCAGAACTTCTTAGTTTGGAGATATGGATTCTGGCCCTGATTCTGCCACTAACTGTAGTTCTTTGAATAAGTCACTTGGCTCTCTGGCCAAAGTTTGATCATCCATAAAATTATATGGTCTTCAGGGCTTCTCTCTGCTTTATGATCTCTCTTTATGTGAAAAACAAAGACACATCAGAGGTAAGAGCTAGAAACTCAGAGCCAGCAATGTCTAGCAAGGAAAGACCAAGAAGAGATTTTTCCCCCAATAATTAAGGCAAGGAAGTCTCCAAACGCATGGGCAACAATCCATGGAGGGACAAGAGTGGAATGTGAACTCATTAGCAGAATGTTGAGTAAAACTCAGGGAGGAAAAGAGAGTAATAGAGAGGGAGTCCAACTGTAGACTAAGAGAATTCTAAAGAAAAAAAATGGAAAAACTGCTGCTAATTAGGTCATTTAGAAACTGAACAACTGAATGTAATTCTTGCTGAAGCAATAAGGAAACAACCATGGGATGCACGATAATAACAAGAATACATGCTAATAGACAAAACTAGGATCCCCCAAGTAACTTAACAAGTCCCATGCAAGCTAGTAGATATCAGGTGGAAAACAGCACTTGAATTTCACACAGATTTTTAAAATGTACTGAGGAAACATGTAGCAAAGGATCAGATAATATTTGCTGAATCAAATTCTGTTATTAAAAACTCTGGTATGCTTCACTATTTAAAAGCTTTAATGTGGAGTCTGCTGGGAGCCCAGCTTTCCATCCTCCCCACCCACTCCACCCACACGGCTGAGGTCACACCGGCCCAGCCTCTTTTGCAACTTTCCCAAGTTTGTGCATAAAGAGAGAGGAGGAAAACTCAGAAGGAAGTGACTTGGCCTCAACAAGTTTGCTCCCAAAGCCTTTTTCCTCTGATCTAGCTGAGACTGCTGTTCTAAGAGGAGCCCCCCAGACTCAGAGAAAACCCCCCACCTGCCGTCGGAGGCTGAAAAGGCTCTGGAAGCTTTTCCTGGCTCTTGTCTGTTCCAGCAACACCAGAGATTCTGAAGCCCCTCCATGAATCCTCGGAAGAAGGTGGACCTCAAGCTCATCATCATTGGAGCCCTGGGTGTTGGAAAGACCTCCCTCCTCCACCGATATGTGCATAAGACGTTTTACGAAGACTATCAGACCACACTGGGGGCCAGCATCCTCTCCAAGATTATCATACTGGATGACACAACCTTGAAGCTACAGATCTGGGACACAGGCGGCCAGGAGCGATTCCGCTCCATGGTGTCTACATTCTACAAAGGCTCTGATGGCTGTGTCCTGGCTTTTGATGTCACTGACCTGGAGTCCTTTGAAGCCCTGGAAACCTGGAGGGGTGATGTTCTGGCCAAAACCATTCCAATGCACCAGTCCTACCCCATGGTGGTGCTCGGGAACAAGATCGATCTGGCAGACCGGCAGGTTCCGCAAGAGGTAGCCCAAGGCTGGTGTAAAGAGAAGGATATTCCCTATTTTGAAGTCAGTGCCAAGAATGACATCAACGTGGTACAAGCCTTCGAGATGCTGGCCAGTCGGGCTCTGTCAAGGTATCGAAGCATCTTAGAGAGTTACCTCACAGACTCCATCAAGCTCTCACCGGAAGACCAGCCCAAGAGCAGATGCTGCTGACCGTCCGGACCCCGGCTCTGCGCGCCCACGGACAGAGCTCAGCCCCGCCGGCCGCCCGCGCTCAGACGGCAGCCAGGCTCCTAGGCCGGCAGCAGCCCTCGCCTCCGCGCGGGCTCCAGACCAGCCCCGCCTCGGGCTAAGTGCAGTAGTCAGGGCGGAACGGGGACGTCCCAGAGGAGTCACGGCCAGTCGCTGGCCCCGGCTTTCCTGCCCTGCGCCCTCCCCGGACACCTCCTGCTCTGGAAGGCGCATCCCTGCACGCAGGCGGCTGCGTCCGGAGGCAACGGGCGCCTTCCTCAGCGCGCCCACCGCACCCCACCCCCTTAGAGCCGCCGCACAGCTGTGGACCAGGGTCCCTGCAACCAGGGCCGGGGAGGCGGTCCCCCTCACCCCCTGGCAGCAGCTGTTCAGGCCTGGGACACCGTCTGTCTGTCCCCCCCAGAGCGCAGGGCAGAGGGAAGGCAGGAAGACCCCCGGGACCGCGCATGTCTCCTTGCTGGTGCTCAGGCTGCTGCCTCAGCTGGTTGTCTGCCACACGAGGTTGGCACGTGCCCTGCCCACATCCCGTAGCTCCTCAGGACCAGAAGCTCGGCTTCAGTCCCAGGCGCTCTTGTGGAGACACACTTGCCATTCCTTCAACAAGTCCTTTTGTGTATCTACTATGTGTGATGGCTTGAGGTCCAGGGACGCGTGTAACAAAGACCTTGCTCTCCTGGGTCCGACGTTCTGGAGAGGGAGGGAGGCAGTAAACCCAGAATTTAACCAGATGTTTTCAATTAGCAGGTAAGCTCTTGAACCAAGCAAGGTAACGGGAGAGAGAAGGACGGAGGGTGGGGTTAGGTGCTGTTTCAGATGTTTCAGACAAAGTAGCCCAGGAGGGCTTCCCTGGGGAAGCGACATTGGCCCAAAGGCTGGAGAATGAGAAAAGGGCTGCTGAACTGGAAGAAGAGCGTTCTGAGGACAAGTAGAAGCAAGGGCCAAGGCTCCAGATCAAGGACAAGCTTGTTTTGTTCCAGGGACAGTGAAAAGACACTGATTAACCTGAGAAATCAAAGCTGCTATTCCAGGGACAAGGTGGACCCCCTAACCCCCGGAACACGCCTTGCCTGCCGGCCACCAGAGGGCAGCAACGCGCCTCCCAGCAGAACAGGAAAGGGCGGCTCCATGGACGCTGGAAGGGCCGCCGTTTTCCTCTGCTGAGATGCTCAGAGCTCATTCTTTGGCTCCGGGCATTTTCAGTCCTTCGAGATTCGCCAGGCAGAAAGATCCCAATTTCTTAAGCCTACTGAGAGATGGGCAAAAACTGCAGCAGCAATGATTCAGGCAAGAAATCAGCATCGGTGATAAATACTGGGAAGCCGGGGAGTCTGTTCCTGCAGACGCTACAACCAGAATCTTCTGTTTCTTCTGGTGACAGGCAGCGTTTACAGAGCCCAACCTGAAGGGAGTAGGCGAGATGACCGACCCCCCCCCCCACCCCCCCCCCCAGGGTTTCCACGGCCACATCCGTGCCCACCACAGAAGTCTCCTGTCTACACAGAGGTACCCTTCCCTGACTGTTAGCGTAGGACTTCCAAGCGTCACCTGACACTGAAGATTCGCCCAGAGGCAGAGGAAAGGGGAGATGAGGGGTCAGCAAGAGTTTGGGGAACCCCTTCTGCCCACCCTGCTATCAAATGAGCGCTGCTTGTCCTGGGCCGCAGGAGCAGGCAGCCCAGCGCACAGCTCTGTCTGCGTCCTTCGTGGGGGCGGCACGCTGCGAGCCATGCAGGCTCTCCTGGGAGGCAGTGGGACTGTGGGCTGGATGCCACAGCTCATGCACTTCAATGGGCGTAGGGACCATTCTAAGAGTGCACAACAGATAATAAATATTGTCTTTCTTAGTTTAAAAAAAAAAAAAAACTTTAATGTGAAAAATTAAAAATTTGAAAAATCTCAGAGTGATTATTTCTTTTTATAAAAGAATTCACTGCCAGTATATTTTAAACAGAAATCTTTCACCCTTAAAATTAAAAAAAAATTGAAACATTTCCTTCTACAAAAATCTTTCATTAACAAAAATGAGGTAGAGCTCAGAATCAATGCTTTATTTAGTCTTACATTCACGTCACCTAATGCAGCATCAGGCACAGATGGACAGTTCAGTAACTTTCAGTGAATGGATTATGTGTGGTTTTCTACTGCTGCATAACAAACCACCCCAATTTAATGGCTTAAAATGACTTTACCTTTCACAGTTCCAAAGGTTGACTAGGCTCAGTGGGAAGTTCTTCTGGTGGTTTCACTTGGATTCTCTCGTGTGCTTGCAGTCAGGTAACAGCTTAGCATGGGTTCATCTGGAGGCTCAACCAGGATACTGGGTTGACATGGTCTCCCTCCCTCTCCATAGTCTCAAGTTTCTTCCTCTCTATGTAGACTCTACATGTGCTCTTTGCAGCAGGGAAACCAGACCTCTTACATGGTGGTGGCTCAGGCATCCCCAAAGTACAAAATCAGAAAACTGCCATTGTCCATTGGTTAAAACAGATCACTGGGCCAGCCCAGATTCAACGAGTAGGGGAACCACAGAAGAATATGAACAGGAGGTGTGATTCATTGGGGCATGTTCATAGACTAGCCACCCCAGTTTGCCTTCACTTTGGGCCCTTAACTTCCAAAGAGATAGGAAACAGGTTTAGAGTTATACAGCTACAAACATAGGCCATTTTAATGAAAATGGAAGAATGACTCAGAGCCAGAACCCAGAGGATAAAACCAAGAGCAGAGGGAAACCATTCCTAAAAAGCAAAACTGTACCTTAATCAAGGACTATCCTCTGCCTTGAGTTAGAGAAATTGGGATATGCACCAGGTTGGATTTTAGAATTGCTATAAATCAGGAAATGCTCATGTCTCCCTTTTCTCCTCTTTTTGAACATGGGAGTCTGCTGAAGTTTTTCTGTCTCTTTCACCATTACATGAAAGAGATGGGTTGGGGGTGGGTGGATAATCTGCTCTTCTTCACTGGTCTCTGCACCTGAGAAAGTGCATATGAGAAGATGCCTTCGAGCAGTCACATCCATACCGGCACCTGATTTTGCTGACAATATCCTGGAATTTAAACTGATACCATATTTAGGATGAGATTTGCAGAGGTAAGCACATTTTTCATGTAGAAAGGCCATGAATCAGTAAGAGCCAGAGGATGGTACCCCGGTCTCCAAAGATGGCTCCCAATGAACCACATCTCTTTGAATTTACACCATGTGTAGACCCCTCCGTCATTGAAGCTGGGCTTTCCTGGGACTTGATTTAAATAACAGAATATGGCAGAACTGACACTATA
Source organism: Cervus elaphus (assembly GCF_910594005.1). Lineage (NCBI taxonomy): Eukaryota > Metazoa > Chordata > Mammalia > Artiodactyla > Cervidae > Cervus > Cervus elaphus. Next base: position 50,066,836 of record NC_057820.1, read on the forward strand.
CCAGCTAGAGCCTAAGCTTTATAGACCTGGCAGCTTCCACTTTTTAGTTTTGAAAACCTTGAGTCTTCACATAAGAAGTCTGGCTTTCCTTCTGGAAAGATCACATTGACAGAAAACGTAGAGAGGCCACACGGAGAGACAGAGGAGGCCACTTAAAGTGGGAAAGAGGAGCAGCTATCCTGGCATCTCAGCCAAGCCTCCATTTAACTACAACTGCATGACAGAACTCAAGAGTGATCAGCAGAAGAATTGCCCCGATGACCCCAGGCATCCCACAGAATTATGAAAGGTAATAAAATCATTGTTTTAAGCCACCAAGGTTTTCAGTAGCTTATTAATGCAGCTATAGATAAATAAAACAGTATCCATAAATGAATATGGACAAAGTACCCTATTTAGGGGAGTTACAGTTTCACATACTAACCATAAAGTTCTTTTCTCTATTCAAGAAATATTTACTAAGCCCCTACATCAGTTAACACATCCTTCTTATGTATAAAAGAAAGATTTAGGCTTATGGAAAAACATCTTTAATTGAAAACTGGAATGTTTAGTTGAAAAAAACTTTCATCTATCATTTGCTCCAGCATCCTCAGGCCTCAGGGGAGATAATTTCGATACATTAGCAACAGGAAACTATTGCAAACTCTTGGGGGAACAGTGACATGATGGAAATGGTATTTGGAAAGGTTCATTTGGCAGTAGAAAACAGGGTTAGTGGCAGGGTTAGTGAGGCACAATCTTAGATGCAAGTTGATCTGGATTGAAACCAGGGTAAATGGAAGAGGAAAGAACTTGATTACAGATCTTGAAATTTTGTTGAAAGAGTAAAAGAGAACATGTCCAAGATTACAGAAGCTGGGAGAATAATGGTGACAACAACAACTAAAGGAAGAATGTGGGACACTTGGAAAAAGAGTCTTGAATGGGAAGAACAGATCTGTACAGATTTGGATTTAATCATTTGGATAAGAGGAAAATTGAACAGAGCTATCTGATAGGCAGCTGGTATTTCGTTAACTTAAAAACAAAAACAAACAAGCAAAAAGACTAGGGCAGCAAACTACAGGTGAGAGAAAGGATAAGGATTCAGGAGATGATGATCTGCTTCTATGCTTACACCCTTGGATTCAACATGGCTTTGCCACACCAGCCAGTGAACCATGTGGTCTAGGCCACAATGTCTAGATCTGAGACCTGGAATTCTGCAGACCTATCCAGTCATCCTGCTTCTAATGAAGATCCTAATGCATGTGGGAGGATCCAGGAAATAGTGGAGGGCTGAGTGCTAGCAAGGAGCAGATATCAAAGACCAAATCTCTGTGGAGCAGCCAGTGGCTAAGCTAGCAAAATTTGAACACAGAGCATATCATTTTCTGATTTCTCCCTCAAATTATCTTCAAAGTGGTACAATTTCATTACTGATTGTCTTGGACGGAATGTTTGTGTCCCACCTCAAATTTATTTCTCAAAGCCCTAACCCTAAGGTATAGCATCAGGAGGTAGGGCTTTGGGGATGTGATTAAATTTAGATGATTTCATAAAGGTGGAGCCCCCATGGTGGGACTAGTGCCCTTATAAGAAGAGGAGTAGACAGCAGAGTTTCCTTTCTCTACCATGTGAGGATACAGCAACAAGACAGCCATTTGCAATCCAAGAAGAGAGCCCTTACCAAGAACCAAACTGGCCAGCATCTTCACCCTGGACTTACCAGCCTCCAGAACTGTGAGAAACAAATGTCTGTTGTTTAAGCCAGCCAGCATGTGGTATGTTTTACAGCAGCCCATGCTGACTAAAACACTTTACCCTTTAAGTAGATACTATATTCTATATGGAAGTGAATTTGGTGAGCTTCCAATAAGTTCATAATAGTTTAGCATAAATGGAAAAGAATTGACAGTCCCTTGAACTGCAAGGAGACCAACCCAGTCAATCCGAAAAGAAATCAACCCTGAATACTCACTGGAAGGACTGATGTTGAAGCTGAAGCTCCAAAACTTCAGGCACCTGATGTGCAGAGCCAACTCACTGGAAAAGACCCTGATGCTGGGAAAGACTGAGGGCAGGAGGAGAAGAGGGTGACGGAGGATGAGACTGTTGGATGGCATCATCGACTCAATGGGCATGAGTTTGAGCAAACTCCTGGAGATAGTGAAAGACAGGAAGCCTGACATGCTGCTGTCCATGGGGCCACAAAGAGTTGGACATGACTTAGCAACTGAAAAACAACAAAAGCTCCCTTTGGGATCACTTTGTGTCTCCAATACCTGTGGTACTAGATATTCTTGCATTTAAGCTGTAAAGCAAAAATAAACAATGCTTGTGAAGATGATGGAACGGAAGCTGAGTTCCTTTAGTTCTAACATTCTATGTGACCACATGCTTTCTATTTGTGTTCAAAAGTTTAGAACATGAAACATCCCACCCTGCCTTCTCCCACTGATGATTTGAAAGAATAGCAGTGATACATGTACATTACCATATGTAAAATAGATGACCAGCGCAAATTCAATGCATGAAGCAGGGAATCCAAAGCCTGCTCTGGGACAACCAGAGAGAGAGGGTGGGGAGGAAGGTGGGAAGGGCGTTCAGGATGGGGGAGGGGGAAACATGAATACCTGTGGCTGATTCATGTTGATGCATGGCAAAAACCATCACAATATTGTAAAGTAGTTATTCCCCAATTAAAGTGAGTTACTCAATTTAAGTAAATAAATAAATAAAACACTGAAACAGAGTGACCAGGGTGATTATTTGAAAACATGCTCAAATGAAACTGAAATCCAAATACCTCTGTAATGTACTCCTCAAGTGTGCAGTTGGGCCCTTGTGTGTTAAGGGCCCATTCTAGCTACATAATACAACTAAATCTCAATAGTATTGCAGTAACTGTTTAGGTCTTCAGTTCAGTTCAGTCGCTCAGTCATGTCCAACTCTTTGCGACCCCATGGACTGCAGCACACGAGGCTGTCCATCACCAACTCCCAGAGTTTCCTCAAACTCATCTCCATTGAGTTGATGATGTCATCCAACCAGTTTATCCTCTGTCATCCCCCTCTCCTCCTGCCTTCAATCTTTCCTAGCATCAAGGTCTTTTCAAATGAATCAGTTCTTCACATTAGGTGGCCAAAGTATTGGAGTTTCAGCTTCAACATCAGTCCTTCCAATGAATAGTCAGGACTGATCTCCTTTAGGATGGACTGTTTGGATCTCCTTGCAGTCCAAGGGACTCTCAAGAGTCTTCTCCAACACCACAGTTCAAAAGCATCAATTCCTCCGTGCTCAGCTTTCTTTATAGTCCAACTCTCACATCCATTCATGACTACTGGGAAAACCATAGCTTTGACTAGATGGACCTTTGTTGGCAAAGTGTCGTCTCTATTTTTTAATATGCTGTCTAGGTCGGTCATAACTTTCCTCCCAAGGAGTAAGTGTCTTTTAATTTCATGGCTACAGTAACCATCTGCAGTGATTTTGGAACCCCAAAAAATTAAGTCTGCCACTGTTTCCACTATTTCCCCATCTATTTGCCATGAAGTAATGGGACCAGAAGCCATGATCTTAGCTTTCTGAATGTTGAGCTTTAAGCCAACTTTTTCACTCTACTCTTTTACTTTCATCAAGAGGCTCTTTAGTTCCCCTTCACTTTCTGTCATAAGGGTGGCGTCATCTGCATATCTGAGGTTATTGATATTTCTCCCGGCAATCTTGATTCCAGCTTGTGCTTCCTCCAGCCCAGCGTTTCTCATGACGTACTCTGTATATAAGTTAAATAAGCAGGGTGACAATATACAGCCTTGATGTACTCCTTTTCCTATTTGGAACCAGTCTGTTGTTCCATGTCCAGTTCTAACCGTTGCTTCCTGATCTGCATACAGATTTCTCAAGAGGCAGTTCAGGTGGCCTGGTATTCCCATCTCTTTCAGAATTTTCCACAGTTAGATAACAGTTTTTCTTTTAGGAAGGAATATTTTATTATTATTTACTGGCATATGACAATAATAAAAAAAATACCAACTCACAGATGGTTTTATAATTTAAAAAATTTCCTTGCAAAAAATGTACCCACTCATTTCCTGCACCCAGGGAAAACCATTCATATCCTTCTTCCTTGGTATGCCAGATAGGGCCTGATTCTCAAAAACAGCACAACAATATGGCATTAAACAGCCTCAATTCCTAGTATGAATGGACACAGACCAGAATGAAAAGACAGATTGGCATGAGGTCACTTCTACATGATTGTACAATCCACACAGGACTATTTAACTATAAAAGAAATCAAGTAACTTGCCTAATTACCTAGTTAATGAATTGCTAAATGAGACAGATTTCTGTATCTCACCAATATGTACCTTCTCTCTTTCCTTGGCACTCTACTGGATCATGTTCCCAGTCCCTTTACATCTAGGTGGAACCATGTGACTAGTTCTAGCAATGGAATGAGTTAACTTCTGGCATTTACAGGCCCTTAAACCCACCAGATTCTCCATGTTCTTTTTCTTTTCTCGTCTCCTGGTTGGTTGCAGAAGATCCAGTGGAGGACCCAGAGAACACACTAGGTGGAAGGAGCCTTGGCCCCTGAATCTCTACATGAATATACATGAGTGGGATCATGCACAAGTTAGCCAGCTGGAGGACAAGATACCATCCCAACTGAGCCCTCTTAGACCTGGCAGCCAGCCAGCTCTGCAGATCATCACAGATGTGAGTGAAGAGTGTTAGTTGTTCAACCATGTCCAACTCTTTGCAATCCCATGGACTGTAGCCCACCAGGCTCCTCTGTCCATGGAGTTCTCTAGGCATGAATACTGGAGTGGGTTGCCACTTCCTTCTCCAGGGGATCTTCCTGACCCCGGGATCAAACCTGATCTCCTGCATTGCAGGCAGATTCTTTGCCATCTGAGCCACCAGGGAAATACCATCGCATATGTATAGGGCACCAAATATATAAATATATAGATAAGCAGTGACATAGGAGAGAAATACACCTTTCTGGTGTGAAGCCACTGAGATTTTGATGTTTTTACACCATTGAGATTTTATAGCTGTTACTTCCACACTGACATAATGCCATGATTTGAATCAATGCCAGTTTGACTCCAAAGCCTGTGCTCCCGAACAGCACAGAGCATGACTGGTAACAGCCCACCTGCTAGCTCAGTTCACCCACATTACACTTGGTGCAGTAGAAAATGTCCCTAAAATCCCAGCCATGTGATCCCACCAGTGGCACTGGGCTCTAGGAGAACACTTAGGGAAATATCTGTGTCAGTTAACTTTTGCTACATAACAAAACAGTTCAAAACCAGGTGGCCTACAACAACAACAAAAAGAAAAAAGGAAAAAAAAAAGACATTACTTTGGCTTACAATTTGAGAAGTTGCAGTGTAGGCCTCTTGTGCCTGAGTGGTTCTTGCAGCTTGGGACCAGACTCTGCTAATATCAGCTGGGCACTCATACATCTATGATCAGCTGTAGAGTTGACTGGCAACTGGCTAGTCTATGATGGCTCGAGTGGGATGGCTTATCTCTGATCATGTGGTATCTCCTCCAGGAAGCAAGCTTGTGCTTGATCATTTGGTGGCAGCAGCAGTGGTTGCAAGACCAGCAAGAGGACCAGCCCCAATATAGAGGCACTTTTCAGGCTGCTCCCTTGGCCAAATCAAGACAAGTGACTGTGCCAAAAGTCAGTGCACGGGGGCATTATGAAAGAAATGGATACAGGTGGTGGGAAAAAATTCAGACATTACTACAATCAACCAACCCCAATATCCAAGGTTCACTGGGTGGAGACCAGAGCACAGAACAAGTGTGTCCTAGATGTTCAGTTCAGTTCAGTTCAGTCGCTCAGTCGTGTCCAACTCTTTGCAACCCCATGAATCACAGCATGCCAGGCCTCCCTGTCCATCACCAATTCCCGGAGTTTACTCAAACTCATGTCCATTGAGTTGGTGATGCCATCCATCCATCTCATCCTCTGTTGTCCCCTTCTCCTCCTGCCCCCAATCCCTCCCAGCATCAGGGTCTTTTCCAATGAGTCAACTCTTCGCATCAGGTGGCCAAAGTATTGGAGTTTCAGCTTCAGCATCAGTCCTTCCAATGAACACCCAGCCCTGATCTCCTTTATGATGGACTGGTTGGCTGTCCTTGCAGTCCAAGGGACTCTCAAGAGTCTTCTCCAACACCACAGTTCAAAAGCATCAATTTTTCGGCACTCAGCTTTCTTCACAGTCCAATTCTCACATCCATACATGACCACTGGAAAAAACATAGATATTAAAGCTCCTCAAATAATTTCTTCCAGCTTGTGACTTCCATACCTGCAGCACTCCCATGGTAATACTGATATAATCTAGGAGACAACAGCATCAGTTTGTTGCTTTTTGTGTTTTTCTGTTTTTGTTTTGTTTTGTTAGTTTATTGAAAGCCATGCTTGGGAGGAAATGACTGACTGACTGCTCTTGTGGACGGTTTGGCAGAACCCTGGAGGCAGAGAGCCTTCTCTATCTGACAGAAGGGTGGTTCCACTGGGTGTGAGGAATCTTCTTCCTGCAAAAAAAATAATGAGTCATGATAAGAATAGAGTGCCAGACCTCCTTTGTACTCCTCATGTGGAAAGGAGAATGTGACCAAATCCCTGGTGAATACAGCCCTTTTCCTAAGAGGGAAGAGATAAAAGGCTGTCAGGGAGAAGAGAACTGCTATTGAAGCTACTGCCTGGTCTACTCTCTCCTAGAAGTTTCCTTTCTGTCTTCATTTCTGTGTTCAAGATTTTCTCTTTGTGGCTTGCTGTTATTTCTATAAAAATGCCTTTCACTTGGCAACATCTTAGCCAAGAAAAGCAAAATATCTACCATGAAAAAACACGGCATGTTGAACTTGGTGCTCCTTTAGACTTGAGACGGTATTCTCAGGGAAACTCTGGAGTTGCCTAAAGGAAGTAAGCCCCTTGTTGTGTATTATGGGTAATGCGGAATGGCTCTGGAGACATTGCAGGGGAATCGGACCTCATCTCGAGTTGATTTGGAGTACACCGAGTGCTTTCGTGTTGCATCTCGTGTTGCATCTCTAGACTTGTGACAGTCTTCTTGAGGACTATGTGGAATTTCTTCTAGGAAGTCAAGGCTCCTTTCGTGTTTGATGGGAAACACAGATGTGGTCTGCATGCAATGCAGTGGAATCGGGCCTCATCTTGAGTTGATTTAGGGTACACGGAGCTCTTTCGTGTTGCTGTGGGGACCTCAGGGTCCCACTAGACTTGTGACAGTGTTCTTGGGAACTTTCTGGAGGTCCATCAAGGAAGTTAAGGCTCCTTTCATGTTTGATGAAGAACATGGACTTGCTCTGCATGCAGCATTGCAATCGGGCTTCATCTCGCGGCCATGGGGAAGTCTCATGGTTTTTCTTGAGTTGCAGCGGGAATCTGGGGTATGTTCTCATGTTACGGCGGGGATGGCCCTCAAAACTCGTGTTGGTTCAGCGACTTCAGGACTTCTGTCTAGTTGCCAGCGATACCTTGGGATTCTCCTCGAGGCTTGGCAGGGCAATAGGGACACCTCTCGAGGTGAGATGGGAGACCCAGCGTCCCTTCCCAGTTGCCACAGGGATATAGGGATTCCTATCAATTTTCAAGGTGAGTCAGTCGTCGTCTCCTTTTGATGTCTTGAACACCGTGCTCCTCTTGAGTTGTCAAAGGGATGTGAGGCCTCCTGGCGAGATGAGGCAGGGAACTAGGGCTTTCTCTAGGGTCTCCACAGGGGATTCAGGCATCCTTTCATCTTGGGAGATGAAAGACGAGCCTGCATTCAAGTCACTGCAGGGAAATCCGGCCTTCTTTCACGTCAGGGCATCTAGGTGTCCATTCCACTTGAGACAGCAAACTCAGGGTCCCTCTCACATACCTATAGCTGAGAGAAGACTACTCTTGAGATGCTTGTGGAACATTGGCATTCCCCTTGAGTCAATGCCAGGGAATCCACTCTGATCTCGAGATGATTTTGGCTACACGGAGCTTTTCTCCAGTTGCAGTGCTGAACTTGGTGTTCCTCTAGACTTGGGACGGTGTTCTCGGGGAATCTCTTGAGTTGCCTATAGGAAGTGAAGCCACTTGTGCTTGATGGGGAACGTGGGATTGCTCAGGAGCCAATGCAAGAGAATCAGGCCTCATCTCGAGTTGATTTGGGGTACACGGAGCTCTTTCATGTTGCTACAGTGACCTCAGGGTCTCTCTAGACTTGTGACAGTGTTCTTGGGGACTCTATGGTGTTCCATCAAGGAAGTCAAGGCTCCTTTCATGTTTTATGTGGAACCCGAAATTGCTCTGCACAAAATGCAGTGGAATCGGGCATCATCTGGCGGAGAGGGGGAAGTCTCATGGTGTTTCTAGAGTTGCGGTGGGAACCTAGGGTATATTTTTGAGTTACGACGGGGATGGCCCTTCAAAACTCGTGTTTCTTCAGCGACGTCAGGACTCCTGTCTAGTTGCAAGGGACACCTCGGGATTCTCTTCGAGGCTTGGCAGGGCAATAGGGACCACTCTCAAAGAGAGGCGGGAGACCCAGGGTCCCTTTCCTGGTGCCACAGGGATATTGGGATTAATGTCAATTTTCAAGAGGAGTCAGGCATCGTCTCCTTTTGAAGAATTGATCTCCGCGTGCCTCTTGAGGTTTCAAAAGGATGTGAGGCCTCCTGTCGTGATGAGGCGGGGAACTAGGGCTTTCTCTATGGTCTTCACAGGGTTTTCAGACATCCTTTCATTTTTTTTTTTTTAATTTTTTATTAGTTGGAGGCTAATTACTTCACAACATTTCAGTGGGTTTTGTCATACATTGATATGAATCAGCCATAGATTTACACGTATTCCCCATCCCGATCCCCCCTCCCACCTCCCTCTCCACCCGATTCCTCTGGGTCTTCCCTGTGCACCAGGCCGGAGCACTTGTCTCATGCATCCCTCCTGGGCTGGTGATCTGTTTCGTCATAGATAATATACATGCTGTTCTTTCAAAACATCCCACCCTCACCTTCTCCCACAGAGTTCAAAAGTCTGTTCTGTATTTCTGTGTCTCTTTTTCTGTTTTGCATATAGGGTTATCGTTACCATCTTTCTAAATTCCATATATATGTGATAGTATGCTGTAATGTTCTTTATCTTTCTGGCTTACTTCACTCTGTATAAGGGGCTCCAGTTTCATCCATCTCATTAGGACTGGTTCAAATGAATTCTTTTTAACGGCTGAGTAATATTCCATGGTGTATATGTACCACAGCTTCCTTATCCATTCATCTGCTGATGGGCATCTAGGTTGCTTCCATGTCCTGGCTATTATAAACAGTGCTGTGATGAACATTGGGGTGCACGTGTCTCTTTCAGATCTGGTTTCCTCAGTGTGTATGCCCAGAAGTGGGATTGCTGGGTCATATGGCAGTTCTATTTCCAGTTTTTTAAGAAATCTCCACACTGTTTTCCATAGCAGCTGTACTAGTTTGCATTCCCACCAACAGTGTAAGAGGGTTCCCTTTTCTCCACACCCTCTCCAGCATTCATTGCTTGTAGACTTTTGGATAGCAGCCATCCTGACTGGTGTATAATGGTACCTCATTGTGGTTTTGATTTGCATTTCTCTAATAATGAGTGATGTTGAGCATCTTTTCATGTGTTTGTTAGCCATCTGTATGTCTTCTTTGGAGAAATGTCTGTTTAGTTCTTTGGCCCATTTTTTGATTGGGTCATTTATTTTTCTGGAATAGAGCTGCAGGAGTTGCTTGTATATTTTTGAGATTAATCCTTTGTCTGTTTCTTCATTTGCTATTATTTTCTCCCAATCTGAGGGCTGTCTTTTCACCTTACTTATAGTTTCCTTTGTAGTGCAAAAGCTTTTAAGTTTCATTAGGTCCCATTTGTTTAGTTTTGCTTTTATTTCCAATATTCTGGGAGGTGGGTCATAGAGGATCTTGCTGTGATTTATGTCGGAGAGTGTTTTGCCTATGTTCTCCTCTAGGAGTTTTATAGTTTCTGGTCTTACATTTAGATCTTTAATCCATTTTGAGTTTATTTTTGCGTATGGTGTTAGAAAGTGTTCTAGTTTCATTCTTTTACAAGTGGTTGACCAGTTTTCCCAGCACCACTTGTTAAAGAGGTTGTCTTTTTTCCATTGTATATCCTTGCCTCCTTTGTCAAAGATAAGGTGTCCATAGGTTCGTGGATTTATCTCTGGGCTTTCTATTCTGTTCCATTGATCTATATTTCTGTCTTTGTGCCAGTACCATACTGTCTTGATGACTGTGGCTTTGTAGTAGAGTCTGAAGTCAGGCAGGTTGATTCCCCCTGTTCCATTCTTCTCTCTCAGGATTACTTTGGCTATTCGAGGTTTTTTGTATTTCCATACAAATTGTGAAATTCTTTGGTCTAGTTCTGTGACAAATACCGTTGGTAGCTTGATAGGGATTGCATTGAATCTATAGATTGCTTTGGGTAGAATAGCCATTTTGACAATATTGATTCTTCCAATCCAGGAACACGGTATGTTTCTCCATCTGTTTGTGTCCTCTTTGATTTCTTTCATCAGTGTTTTATAGTTTTCTATGTATAGGTCTTTTGTTTCTTTAGGTAGATATACTCCTAAGTATTTTATTCTTTTTGTTGCAATGGTGAACATCCTTTCATTTTGGGAAATGAAAGACGAGCCTACATTTAAGTCACTGCAGGGAAATCCGGCCTTATTTCGAGTTAGGGCATGTCAGTGTCCATTCCACCTGAGGCAGCAGACTCAGGGTCCCTCTCACATACCTATATGTGAGAGAAGCCTCCTCTTGAGGGGCTTGTGGAAAGTTGGCATTCCTCTTGTGTCAAAGCCAGGGAAGCAGTTCTCATCTCAAGTTGATTTGAGGTACACGGAGCTCTTTCTTGTTGCTGCGGTGACCTCAGGGTCCCTCTAGACTTGTGACAGTGTTCTTGGGGACTCTCTGGAGTCCCATCAAGTAAGTCAAAGGTCCTTTCGTGTTTGATGTAGAACACGGAATTGCTCTGCACGCAATGCAGGGGATTCGGGCCTCATCTTGCGTCGAGAGGTTACAAAGATAAGGAGGTTATAAAGATTTTAATCCATGAAATTATCCCCATGTTGGATTGCCACGGAGCTTTCAGAGTGACAATGGTTCTGCCTTTGAAGGTGTAACTCAGGGGGTGTCTAAAGCTCTAGGAATAAAATATCACTTACACTGTTCCTATAAACCCCAATCCTCAGGGAAGTTTGAAAAAGCTAATGACATTATCAAAAGACATCAGCATAAATTAACTCGAGACACAGGACAATTGGTTTAAAGTCCTACTCATAGCTTTAATGAGGAGGGACTGTTTCCTTTTGAATGTATTTGTGGAAAGCCTTTCTTATGCATAGACATTGTTATAGACCCTGAAGCCTTGGACTTTACTAATTATGTAACTCAGCTCTCAGCTTTTCAACAGGCATTAACAGAACTCTGGGAGTTGACTCCTGACCCAGCTTGAGTCAAGCAAGTCTCTATTTGAGCCAGGAACCGAGGTCCTCATAAAAACATTGGGGTCTGGGGGCCCATCCCTTGAGCCCCTCTCGGAAGGCCCTTACCAGGTTATTCTTTCTTCTCCCACAGCTGTCAAAGTGCCAGGAATTGATTTGTGGGTACATCACACTAGAGTTAAGAAGTGGAACCCTGACCAGAACTAAGTGACTTCATTTTATGTCTTTACTTTCTATGCTCTGGCCTTGTACTTTTCAGATGGGTGTGATAATCTATGTAAGTCTACTTATGCTGACTCCAAAAATCCTGAGTCTGCTGTTTGAACCTCAAGACAATGCTTGGGCTCACTCCTATGCAGCATTTCACAGTCAGTCTAACTTCTGTGTCTGTGGAGAGCTCCCCTCTTCATCAGTGGAAGGCTTCCCATGGTGGACATCTCCACTTCAAGGAAAGGACTTTCTCCAAGTCTGCAAATACCTTCAACAACAATCACATGTGATGCCTCTTCTTAAACTGATGACATCTAAAGAACACTAAGATGGACTGATGTAACTATGGGCATAATGTGACTTTTCATTTTGATTTTAACTTGGTTTAATGACTATTTTGCCTTACATCTGTAACTGTATAATGGGGTTTTCTAACCGCCTAAAAGCTTTTAAGTTACAAATGGTTGTCCAAGCTCTTATGAGTGCCACAGCCTCCTCCAACTATTACTTGGGGCCCCTGTATCAGAGACCCTCATTATTAGGGTTAGGAGAATATGTTGCCTTAACAATTTAGGGACCACGCCCCTAGACAGCAGGAAGTATTTATGAAATGAAAACAACGCCCCTTTCCCTTGGCAACATAATCCTCCTTAAACAAAAGGGGGGAATGAGAAAGTCAATTCCTCGGCAGATTGATAAGAAATCCAGGGGTCCCCAAGGAGAGAGGGGTCTGGAATTCTCAAGGAGGAAGAAAGGACAAACTTTTTTTGTCCCTCTACATTCCTTAGGATTATATAGCAATAATGTATCCTGTTTGAGGACAGTCTCTGGAAAAAAAAAAAAAAAAACAAAACAAAACCTTTGGGCTAATCCTGTTATCTTAAGGTGTAAATTATGGGAGTAGGTCTAGCAAGGTCTTTACAACCTCCAGACATTCTTTTGATTCACTGTAATAACTAATTACCTTGGACGTGTTGCAAAAGAGCATCAAAGGGCAGACACACTGAAACCATAATCACAGGAAACTAGCCAATCTGATCATATGGACCACAGTCTTGTCTAACTCAATGAAACTAAGCCATGCTGTGTGGGGCCACCCAAGACGGAAGGGTCATGGTGGACAGGTCTGACAGAATGTGGTCCACTGGAGAAGGGAATGGTAAAACACTTCAATATTCTTGCCTCGACAACCCCATGAACAGTATGAAAAGGCAAAATGATAGGATACTGAAAGAGGAACTCCCCAGGTCAGTAGGTGCCCAATATGCTGCTGGAGTTCAGTGGAGAAATAACTCCAGAAAGAATGAAGGGATAGAGCCAAAGCAAATACAATACTCAGTTGTGGATGTGACTGGTGATAGAAGCAAGGTCCGATGCTGTAAAGAGCAATATTGCATAGGAATCTGGAATGTTAGGTCCATGAATCAAGGCAAATTGGAAGTGGTCAAACAGGAGGTGACAAGAGTGAATGTTGACATTCTAGGAACCAGTGAACTAAAATGGACTAGAATGGGTGCATTTAACTCAGATGACCATTATATCTACTACTGTGGGCCGGAATTGCTTAGAAGAAATGGATAGCCATCATGGTCAACAAAAGAGTCTGAAATGCAGTACTTGGATGCAATCTCAAAAATGACAGAATGATCTCTGTTCGTTTCCAAGGCAAACCATTCAATATCACGGTAATCCAAGCCTATACCCCAACCAGTAATGCTGCAGAAGCTGAAGTTGAACAGTTCTATGCAGACCTACAAGACCTTTTAGAACTAACATCCAAAAAAGACGTCCTTTTCATTATAGGGGACTGGGATGCAAAAGTAGGAAGTCAAGAAACACCTGGAGTAACTCAAAGGCAAATTTGGCCTTGGAGTACAGAATGAAGCAGGACAAAGCCTATTAGAGTTTTGCCAAGAGAACACACTGGTCATAGCAAATACCCTCTTCCAAAAACACAAGAGAAGAGTCTACACATGGATACCACCAGATGGTCAACACTAAAATCAAATTGATTATATTCTTTGCAACCAAAGATGGAAAAGCTCTATAGAGTCAGGAAAAACAAGACTGGGAACAGACTGTGGCTCAGATCATGAACTCCTTATTGCCAAATTCTGACTTAAATTGAAGAAAGTGGGGAAAACCACTAGACCATTCAAGTATGACCTCAATCAAATCCCTTATGAATATGCAGTGGAAGTGAGAAATAGATTTAAGGGACTCAATCCGATAGACAGACTGCCTGATGAACTATGGATGGAGGTTTGTGGCATTGTACAGGAGACAGGGATCAAGACTATCCCCATGAAATAGAAATGCAAGAAGTCAAAATGGTTGTCTGAGGAGGCCTTACAAATAGCTGTGAAAAGAAGAGAAGCAAAAAGCAAAGGAGAAAAGGAAACATATTCCTATTTGAATGCAGAGTTCCAAAGAATAGCAAGGAGAGATAAGAAAGCCATCCTCAGAGATCAGTGCAAAGAAATAGAGGAAAAGAACAGAATGGGAAAGACTAGAGATCTCTTCAAGAAAATTAGAGATACAAAGGGAACATTTCATGCAGAAATGTGTTTGATAAAGGATAGAAATGCTATGGACCTAGCAGAAGCAGAAGCTATTAAGAAGAGGTGGCAAGAATACACAGAAGAACTGTACAAAAAGATCTTCATGACCCAGATAATCACAAGGGTGTGATCACTCACCTAGAGCCAGACATCCTGGAGTGTGAAGTCAAGTGGGAATTAGAAAGCATCGCTAAGAACAAAGCTAGTGGAGGTGATGGAATTCCAGTTGAAGTATTTCAAATACTGAAAGATGATGCTGTGAAAGTGCTGCACTCATAATGCCAGCAAATTTGGAAAACTCAGCAGTGGCTACAGGACTGGAAAAGGTCAGTTTTCATTCCAATGAGAAAGAAAGGTAATCCCAAAGAATGCTCAAAATACCACACAATTATGCTTATCTCACACGCTAGTAAAGTAATGCTCAAAATTCTCCAAGCCAGGCTTCAGCAATACATGAACCGTGAACTTCCAGATGTTCAAGCTGGCTTTAGAAAAGGCAGAGGAACCAGAGATCAAATTGCCAATATCTGCTGGATCATTGAAAAAGCAAGAGAGTTCCAGAAAAAAACATCTATTTCTGCTTTATTGACTTCGCCAAAGCCTTTGACTGTGTGGATCTCACAATTAACTGTGGAAAATTCTGAAGGAGATGGGACTACCAGACCACCTGACCTGCCTCTTGAGAAACCTGTATGCAGTTCAGGAAGCAACAGTTAGAACTGGACATGGAACAACAGACTGGTTCCAAATAGGAAAAGGAGTACGTCAAGACTGTACGTTGTCACCCTGCTTATTTAATTTATATGCAGAGTACATCATGAGAAATGCTGGGCTGGAAGAAGCACAGGCTGGAATTAAGATTGCCAGGAGAAATATCAATAACCTCAGACATGCAGATGACACCACCCTTATGGCAGAAAGTGAAGAGGAACTAAAAAGCCTCTTGATGAAAGTGAAAGAGGAGAGTGAAAAAGTTGGCTTGCAGCTCAACATTCAGAAAACTAAGATCATGGCATCAGGTCCCATCACTCCATGGGAAATAGATGGAGAAACAGTGGAAGCAGTGTCAGACTTTATCTTTTTGGGCTCCAAAATCACTGCAGATGGTGATTGCAGCCATGAGATTAAAAGAAAATTACTCCTTGGAAAGAAAGTTATGACCAACCTAGATAGCATATTAAAAAGCAGAGACACTACTTTGCCAACAAAGTCCATCTGGTCAAGGCTATGGTTTTTCCAGTGGTCATGTATGGATGTGAGAATTGGACTGTGAAGAAAGTTGAGCACTGAAGAGTTTATGCTTTTGAACTGTGGTGTTGGAGAAGACTCTTGAGAGTCCCTTGCACTGCAAGGAGATCCAACCAGTCCATCCTAAAGGAGATCAGTCCTGGGTGTTCATTGGAACGACTGATTCTGAAGCTGAAACTCCAATAATTTGGCCACCTGGTGCGAAGAGCTGACTCATTGGAAAAGACCCTGATGCTGGGAGGGCTTGGGGACAGGAGGAAAAGGGGATGACAGAGGATGAGATGGCTGGAGGGCATTATAGACTCAATGTACATGAGTTTGAGTAAACTCCGGGAGTTGGTGACTGACAGGGAGGCTTGGCATGCTGCGATTCATGAGGTCCCAAAGAGTCAGACATGACTGAGCGACTGAACGGAACTGAACTGATCTGAGTAACTAATTAAAAGTAAAGTAAAGTTGCTCAGTCGTTTCCAACTTTTTGTGGCCCCATGGACTGTAGCCTACCAGGCTCCTCTGTCCATGGGATTTTCCAGGCAAATGTACTGGAGTGGGTGGCCATTTCCTTCTCCAGGAGATCTTCCTGACCCAGGGATCTAACCTGGGTCTCCAGCATTGCAGACAGATGCTTTACCATCTGAGCCATATAATTCCATTGCTAACACTTGCAAGGGGCTACTCTTTCTGCCCCCTTCTGATGCCTATGTCAGAAGCTTTCTCTATCTCCTTTATATTACACAGAAGCTCTAAGCAATCAAGCCTTGTCTCTGGCCCCGAATTGAATTCTTCTCCTCTGGAGGCCAAGAATTCCAGTGTCTTTGTGTGGTTCAGCAATACCTTTCAAGATCATCCTGGAGATTCTGGCCATGTACCCCAGGAACATGGTCAGATAGGGGGTCACCCTTGATACTGTGGGCTTTTGACCCAGGTGCAGGGTGTTGGAGTGGCGGGAATCCTGGATAATTTGCACATGTGACCCCAGGTAAAAGGTCTGGGAGGTAAGGTCACCTTGGAGACTGTGAATATGTTACCCAAGGTGAAGGGTGTGGGAGATAATGTCACCCTGGAGAATGTAGACTTCTAGCACAAGGGATAAGTTCGTGACATTGGGGTCTCATGGGAGACTGGATGATTCTGCTCAGACAGTGTGTGGGGATGGGATTCACCCTGGAGACTGTAGATATGTGATCTCAGGTACAGGATTTCCGAGGGGTCACCCTGGAGCCTGTGAATATGTGATTCCAGGTGCAGGGTCTGCGAGGGAGTCACCATGGAACCTGTGTTTGTGTGACTCCAGGTGAGGTCTACAAAGTTTTGACAAACAGGAGGCTGTGGACATGTGACCCCTATTACAGGGTCTTGAAAGGGGTAACCCTCGTGGCCAGGGTCATGGGACACAAGGTTATATGTCTGGGAGGTGGGGATACCCTGAGAGTATGGAAGTGTGGCCCCAGGTACAGGTTCTGGGAGTTGGTGCCATCCTGAAAATGGTGGACATTTCACCCGAGGTATGGTTTCTGGGAGGTGGGGTCACCCTGAAGACTCTGGACATGTGACCCCAAATGGAGGGTCTGGGAGGTAGACTCACCATCGAAAAAGTGGACTTGTGACCCCAGATACAGGATCTTGAGGGTGGGGTCACCTGGAGGCTGTGGACTTGTGACACCAGGTACAGGTTATACAGGGGGCCACCCTCGAGACTTTGGACATGTGATCACAGGTGTATGGTATGGGAAGTGCGGTAACCCAGGAGATTGTGGATATATGACAGTAGGTACAGGGTCTCAGGTATGTCACCATGGAAAGTGTGGACATGTGACCCCAGGTGCAGGTTTGGGTGGGGTCACCCTGGAGACTGTGGTCGTGTGACCCAAAGTTCAGGGTAGGAAAAGGGTTTCACCCTGCAGACTGTGGATCTATGACCACAGGTACAGGATCTGATGGTAGTCACTGTGGCGATGGTGGACGTATGAAACCTGGTACAAGTTCACGGAGGGGGTCACCCTCCAAGACTGTGTACATGTGACCCTTGTTTCAGGGTCTGGGTTGAGGTCACTCTGGAAACTATTTGCCGTGTGACTTAGGTGCAGGGTTAGGGGATGCGTTCACTTTGGAGATTGTGGTCATGTGACCTCAGATGCACCATTTGGGAGGCAAATCATCTTGGAGACTGGATACGTGACCCTAGATCCAGGGTCTGAATGGGGTCTCCCAAGGTGAGATTGTGAATATGTGACTCCAGGTGCAGGGCCTGCGAGGGAGTCACCTTGGAACCTGTGTTTGTATGACTCCAGGTGGAGGGTCTGGGAAGTGACGACACTCTGGAGACTGTGAACATGTGACCCCATTACAGGGTCTTGGAGGGGGTAACCCTGGCATCCAAGATCATGGGACACCATGTTAAATGTCTGGGCGTGTGGTAACCCTGAGACTATGGAAGTGGGACCCCAGGTGCAGGTTCTGGGAGTTGGGGCCAACCTGAGTGACTGTGGATGTTTCACCCTAGGTACAGTTTCTGGGAGGTGGGGTCACCCTGGAGACTCTCGACAAGTGACCCCAAGTGCAGAGTCTGGGAGGGGGGCTCACCCTGGAAACAGTGGACTTGTGACCCTAGGTACAGGATCTTAACGGTAGGGTCATCCTGGAGTCTGTCGACTTGTGACACCAGGTACAGGTTTAGGAGGGGGGGTCACCCTGGATGCTGTGGATGTGTGATCCCAGGTGCATAGTATGGGAAGTGGGGAAGCCCAGGAGACTGTATATATGACACTAGGTACAGGGTCTGGGGGATGACACCATGGAGAATATGGACTTGTGATCCCAGGTGCAGGTTCACAAGGTTCAGGGCACAAAATGGGTCTCATCAGGCAGACTGTTGAACTGTGACCACAGGTTCAGGATCTGTTGGTGGTCACTGTGGCAATGGTGATCGTGTGAAATCTGGAACAAGTTCAGGGAAGAGGTCACCCGTGAGACAGTGGACATGTGACCTTAGGTGTAGGTACTGGTATGTGGTCACTCTGGAGACTGTGGATGTGTGAGTAAGGTGCAGGGTTAGGGGATGGGGTCACTTTGAAGATTGTGGACATATGACCCCAGATGCACTGATTGGGGAGGCAAGTCATACTGGATACTGGACATTTGACCCTAGATGCAAGGTCTGAACTGGGTCCCCCAAGACACTCGGATATCTGAACCCAGGTACAGGGCCTGGGGTGGGGGTGACCCAGGAAACTCTGTATATGTGACCTCAGGTACAGTGTCTGGGAGGTACGGGGTCACTCTGGGGACTGCAAGCATTTAATGGCAGGGAAATGGTCTGGAAGGGGTGTCACCCTGCACGATGTGGATATGTGAGCCCAGGTGCAGTGGGTGAAGTGGGGTTCACCCTGGAAACTGTTGACATGTGACTCCAGGTGCAGGGTATGGGAGGGCGAACAACATCCTGGAGATTGTGGATGTGTGTAAAGAAGCACAGGGTCTGGTACGGGAGGGTTACCCTGGAATCTGTGGCCAAGTCACCAACGGTATAGGGTATGAGAGGTGGGGTCACACCGGATACTGAGAACATGTGACCCAAGTTACAGAGACCAGGAAGGGGGTCACCACGGAGCCTGTGAATCTGTTAGCACATGTGCAGAGTCTGGGAAATGACATCACACAAAAGTCTGGGGACATGGGATGCCAGGTGAACGGTCTGGGAGGGAGTCACCCTGGAGTCAGTTGATGTGTGACCCCGGGTACAGGCACTTGTGGGTGGGGAAAGCCTCGAGACTGTGGACATGTGATCCCAGTTACTAGCCCTTGAATGTGGGTAAATCCAGGAGACTCTGGGCATGTGACCCCAGGTACAGGGTGGGGAAGTTGGGGTCACCCTGGAGACTGTGCCAATGTGATCCCGTGTACAGAGTCTGAGGAGGCATGTCTTCCTGGCCACCATGTACATGTAACCCCAGGTACAGGGTTAGAGATATGGGGTCACCCTGGAGACTGGGGCAATATGACCAGAATTACAATATTCTGTGAGGTGTAGTCACCCTGGAGACTGCGGAGGTATGAGACCTGGTGCATGATCTGGGAGGCGTTGCCATCCAGGAAACAATGGATGTGTGACCCTAGGTTCACGGGCTTGGAATTGGTGTCACCCTAGAACCAGCGGGTGTTTGAACCCAGTACAATTGTTTGACAGGTGGTGTTACCCTGGGTGCTGTGGACATATGAACCCAGGTGCAAGTTCTGGTGAGTGGGGTCACCCTGAGACTATCTACGTGTGACCCTAGGTACAGGGTTTGGGAGTTGGTGAATGTGCCCATGTGACACCATGTACAGTGTCTAGGAGGGTGTTCACCCTAGAGACTGTGGGTATGTGTCCCAAGGTAGAGTGTCTGGAATGTGGGGTCATGCTAGAATCTGTGGACATGTGACGCTGGGTGCTGGGGTCAATAGTCCAGCATCTGGAAGACTGTGGTTATGTGAGCCCTGGTACAGTGATTTAGATCTGTGAGACTGTGGATATGTGGCTCCAAGTGCAGGGTCTATGAGGGAGTCAACTTGGAACCTCTGTTTGTGTCCCTGCAGGTGAAGGTTCTGGGAAGTGATGACACACAGGAGACTGTGGACATGTAAACCACATTACAGGGTCTTGGAGGGTGTAACCCTGTGGACCAGGGGCACGGAACAGGCTCAATGTCTATGGAAGAGTGACTCCAGGTACAGTTTCAGGGAGTTGGGACCATCCTGAAAACTGTGGATGTTTATCCCCAGGTAAAGTTTCTGGGAGGTGGGATCACACTGGAGACAGGAATGTGACCCCAGGGATGGGATCTTGAGGGTGGGGCCATCCTGGTGGCTGTGGACTTGTGACACAAGGTACAGGAATGGGATCAGGGTCACCTTGCAGACTGTGAGCGTGTGATCCCAGGTGCATGATATGGGAAGTGGGGTAACCCGGGAAACTGTGGATATATGACACTACGTACAGGGTCTGGGCGGATATATGACACTAGGTACTGGAGTGGGCAACCCACTCCAGTACTCTTGCCTGGAAAATCCCATGGATGGAGGAGCCTGGTAGGCTGCAGTCTATGGGGTCGCTAAGAGTCGGACACGACTGAGTGACTTCAATTTCACTTTTCACTCTCATGCTTTGGAGAAGGAAATGGCAACCCACTCCAGTGTTCTTGCCTGGAGAATCCAAGGGATGGGTGAGCCTGGTGGGCTGCCATCTATGGGGTCACAGAGTTGGACACGACTGGCATGACTTAGCAGCAGCAGCAGCAGCACAGGGCCTGGGGGATGTCACCATGGAAAGTATGGACATGTGACCCCAGGTGCAGGTTTGGCAGGGATGACCCTGGAGACTGGCTAGGTGAACCAAGGTTTAGGGTACAAAATGGTCTCACCCTGCAGACTGTGGACCCTGACCACAGGTACAGGATCTGGTGTTGGTCACTGTGGAGATGGTGCATGTGTGAAACCTGATAGAAATTCAAGGAGGGGGTCAATATGGAGAAGGTGGTGGTGTGACCCTATGTGCAGGGTCTGGAGTGAGGTCATTCTGGAGACTGTGTCTGTGTGACTAAGGTGCAGGGTTAGGGAATGGGGTCACTTTACAGAATGTGGACATGTGACTCCACATGCACTGTTTGGGTCATCCTGGAAACTGTGGACAAGTCACCAAAGTACAGGTTATGAGAGGTGGTGTCACACTGGAGACTGAGGACATGGGATCCAAATTACAGGATCTGGGAAGGGGATCACCATGGAGACTGTGGATCTGTGGCCACAGGTATAGAGTCTGGGAAGTGATATCACACAGGAGACTGTGGACATAGGATGCCAGGTGAAGGGTCTGGGAGGAAGTCACCCTGGAGACTGTGGACATGTGACCCCAGGTAAAGGTTCTTGAGGGTGGGGAAAGCCTGGTGACTATGACCTGTGACCCCAGGTACAGGGTTGGGAATTTAGCGTCACCCTGGAGACTGTGCCAATGCGACCCCAGGTACAGGGTCTGGGGAGAGGTGTCATCCTGGCCACCGTTGATATGTAACCCCAAGTAAAGTGTCTGAGATACGGGATCACCCTGGAGACTGAGGCCATGTGACCGGAGGTACAATAGTCAGTGAGGTGGGTTCGCCTTGGAGACTGTGGACGTGTAACCCCAGCTGCAGTGTCTGGGAGGGGTGTCAACCTGGAGACTGAGGACGTGTGAGACCAGGTGCATGATCTGGGAGGGGTTGCGACCCAGAAGACTATGGATCTGTGTCCCCAATATCAGACTTTGGTGTGGATGTTATCATGGAGACTGTGGATGTTTGACACCAGGTGAAGGGACAGGGAAGGGCATCACCCTCGAGACCCTGGAGGTAGGATCCCAGATTCAGAGTCTGGGAAGGGAGTTCTTCAGGAGTCTGTGGAAATGTTATGTCAGAAAAAGGGCCTGCAGTGGTTACCCTGGTGACTATGTACATGTGACACATAATACAAATACTGAGATTGGGGGTCATCCTGGAGACTGGAGAAATGTAACCACAGGTGCAGATTCTGAGGACGGGGTCACCTTGGAGACTGTTGACATGTGACATCAGGTGCTTCATCTTGGAGGTAGATCATTCTGGAGATTCTGGACATGTGACCCCAGGAACAGGGTCTGAGACAGGGTCACCCTTGAAATTGTGGGCTTTTGACCCAGGTACAGCATGTTGGAAGGGTGGTAACCCTGGAGAATGTGCACATTTGACACCATGTACAGGCTCTGGGAGGTGAGTTCACCCTGTTGACTATGGCTATGTGACCCAAGGTGTGACTCTGGAGACTAAGGATATGTGACCCAAGGTGTGACTCTGGATACTATGGATATTTCTCACCCAAACCAGGTCTGGGGATGGGCATCACACTGGAGGCTGTAGATATGTGACCCCAGGTGCAGGGTCTGCAAGAGGTACACCCTGGAGCCTGTGGATATGTGACCCTGGGTGCAGGATCTGGGTGCTTGGGTCACCCTGGAGACTGTGGTCATGTGAGCCCCAGTGTGGGGTTTTGGATGAGTCACCCTGGAGACTGTGAATAAGTGACTCCAGGTGCAGGGTCTGCAAGGGAGTAACCTGGAAACTGTGATTGTGACTCCAGATGAAGGGTCTTGGAAGTGACGACACACAGCAGACTGTGGACATGTGATCCCCATTACAGGGTCATGGAGAGGGTAACCCTGGCTAACAGGGACATGGGAAACCGGATTCAATGTGTGGGAGGTGGGGTAACCCTTAGACTATGGAAGTGTGACCCCAGGTACAGGTTCTGGGAGTTGGGTCCATCCTTAAAACTGTGGATGCTTCACACCAGTAGCTTCTGGGAGGTGGGGTCACCCTGAAGACTCTGGACATGTGACCACAAGTTCAAGTTCTTGGAGGTGGACTCGACATGGAAATAGTGGCCTTGTGACCCCAGGTACAGGATCTTGAGGGTAGGGTCATCCTGGAGGCTGTGGATTTGTGACACAAGGTATAGATTTTGGAGGGTTCACACTGGAGACTCTGGATGTATGTTTCCTCTGCAAGAGAGCTCCAGTGAACCTAGGTCTGTCTGAAAAATTCTTGGATCAAGTGGGGAAACACCCTGTGTGTTAATCTGGACACCCAGGTTCAAATTTGCATATTTTTCTCGGGTGGCCCTAAAGCAGTGTGACCTATCCACATTTTGAAAATCCGTCCAATTGCCATTTTCTTACTTTTGACAGAGCTAACTTTGTTCCACCCCTGTGGTTTCTGAAGCACATGGGAGGCTCACAACTCCTATCTTTGGGCCTATTTACAGTGGAATGTCACCTCACAGAGGTGACCACAGTAAGGGACCCAGCACTCTGGGACATATTCCCGCAGTCTGCTTCCTCATGGGCAGTACCAGTATCACCTAAATATGTGTTTGAAAGGTGGGAAAATGCACCGAGACACACGGCACAGACTCTCGAATTTCAGTCCTCTGAGTAGAACTGGAGGGTTCATGTCTTAGGAGCTAAAGAGTTCCTGCAAGAGAGAGGTTTGAAAACACACTCTCTGTGGATGCCTTTCCTTCCTTGAAGAAATATAGGTTTCCCAGTATCCTGCAAACTGAGAGTCACACAGTGCTTGAAAAGTGCTCGCTTAGACATGAGTTTTCAATGGTAATTTCCACTTGGGGCTGTAGCCAAACAGAGGGGTCCCACACTCACTGGGAAAGGCAAAGCAATATCTAAATGTCTGTTCCATCCCGTTTTCTCTGTAGGAGAGCTCTAGTGAGTGTAAGTCTGCCTGGAAAATTCTTGGATCCTTTGGGGACACACCCTGTTTGTGAACCGGGATACCAGAATGAGGGGGCACAATTCGTGTTTCTCTCTGTGGGCCTTAAAGCAGTGTGGCCTAGCAACAGCTTGAAAATCCATCCAATTGCTCTTTTCTTGATTCTGAGAGAGCTAGATTTGCTCCATCCTTTTTGATTTCTGAAGCAAGTGGGTGAATTGCAACTCCCAGCTGTGGGCCTTTTTACAGTGGAATGCCACCTTCCAGACGTGAGTATAGTGAGGGACCTAGCCCTCTTGGACACACTCTCGCAGCCTGCTTCCTCATGTGCAGTACTGGTATAACCTAGGAATGGCTTTGCAAGGCTTGGAAAGTGCAGGGAGACACATGGCCTTGACTCTGGAATTTAGTTCCTCTGAGCAGTACTGGAGGCCTCCCATCTGGGAAGCTAAACAGTTCCTGCAAGATAGAGGGTTGAGAATACACTCTCTTTTGGTGCCTTTCTTTCCTTGAAGGAAGATATCTTTCCCTGCATTCTGTGAACTGAGAGTCACGCACTGCTTGAAAAGTGCTTGCTTGGAGGTCATCTTTCAGGGGCACTTTCTCCTTGAGTCTGTGACAATAGGGAGGGGCAAACCAACTTCCAATGTCTGTTCCATCCCATTTTCCCAGCAGGAGAGGTCTAGTGAGCCTAGTTCTGTGGAAAATTCTTGGATCCTGCCGGGACACACCCTGTGTTTGAACCTGGATACCTGACCTACAGGGCACAATTCGCAGTTTTCTCTCAGGGGGCCCTAAAGTGGTTCGGCCTAGCAACAGCTTGAAAATCCGTCCAATTGCTATTTTCTTACCTCTGACAGAGCTAGCTTTGCTCTACTTTTTGGGGTTTCTGAAGCAAGCAGGTGGCTCACACCTTGTAGCTTTGAGCCTGTCACTGGAATGTCACCTCACACAGTTGACCATAGTAAGGCACTCAGCCCTTTCAGACACACTCCTGCTGCCAGCTTTCTCATGGTCAGTACCGTTATGACCTAGGAATGTGTTTGCCAGACTCGGAAATTACAGGGAGACACACGGCCCTGACTCAGGAATTTAGGTCCTCTCAGCAGACCTGCTGGTCTCATGTTTTAGAAGCTCAAAATTTCCTGCAAGATAGAGGTTTGAAAACACACTCTCTGTGCATGTCTTTCCTTCCTCAAAGGAAGATAGCTTTCTTCACATTCTGCGACCTGAGAGTCACAGTCTGCTTGAAAAGTGCTTGCTTGGAAGTCTGTTTTCAGTGGCAATATCTCCTTGAGGCTGTGACCATAGGTAGGGGTCCCACACTCACAGGGAAAGGCAAAGCCACCTCCAAATGGCTGTTCCAACCAGTTTTCTCTGTAGAAGAACTCTAGGGAACAAAGGTCTGTCTGGAAATTTCTTGAATCACGAGGGGACACATTCCGTGTGTGAACCTGAATACTGGACCTAGGGTGTACAATTTGTATTTTTCTCTCTGGGTGCCATAAAGAGGTGTGGCTAGCAATTGCTTGAAAATCCATCCAATTACTTTTTTCTTACTTCTGACAGTGCAACCTTTGGTCCACCATTTAGGATTTCTGAAGCAAGCTGGTGGCTCACAACTCCTAGCCACCTGCCGATTTGCCATGGAAAGTTACCTCATCTAGATAAGCACAGTATGGTACTCAGCACTCTCAGACACACACCTGAAGCCTGTTTTCTCATGAGCAGTCCTGGCATTATTCAGAAATGTGTTTACAAAGCTCAGAAAATGCTCAAAAACACACTGCCCTTGCTCTGAAATTTAGGTCCTCTGTACCAACCTAGAGGTCTCACATCTTAGTATCTAGACAGTTCCTGATATAGAGAGCCTGTTTCCTCATGGGCAGTCCTGGTATGACCAAGAAATGTGTTTACAAAGCTCAAAAAGTGCAGGAAAACACATTGCCCTGACTCTGGAAGTGAGGTCCTCTGGGCAAATATGGAGAATTCACATCTTTGAAGCTAGACAGTTCCTAATAGATAGAGTCTTGAAAACACACTGTCTATAAATACATTTCCTTCCTCAATGGAACATAGGTTTCCAGCATTCCATGTCCATAGAGTCACATACTGCTTGAAAACACTTGTTGGAAGTCATTTTTCATTAGCAATTGCTCCTGATAGTGTGACCATAGGGAAGGCCACCAAACTCACAGGAAAAGGAAAAGCAACATCCAAAGGTCAGTTCCATCATGTTTTCTCTGTAGTGGAGATTCAGTGTGCCTAGGTCTGTCTGGAAAATTCTTGGATCCTGAGTGGACACATCTTGGGTGTGAACATGGACAGTGGACCTTGGTGGCAAAATACACCTTTCTGTCTCAGTTGGCCAAAAACAGTACAGCATAACAACTACCTGGAAATGCATTTAGCTGCTGGTTTCTTACTTCTGGCAGTGATCGCTTGGTACACCCTTTGGGAATTCTGAAGCAAGTAAGCAGCTAGCAACTCGTAGCCACTGGCCCATTTACAGTGGAATGCTACATCATCTTGGTAAGTGCAGCATGACACCCAGCAATCTCAGAAACCCTCCTGCAGCCTGTTTTTTCTTAAGGGCACTTCTGGTATGACTTAGGAATGTGTTTACAATGCTCAGAAAGTGTTCAGTTCCGTTCAGACGCTCAGTTGTATCCGACTCTTTGGGACCCCATGAATTGAAGCACACCAGGCCTCCCTGTCCATCACCAGCTCCCGGAGTTTACTCAAACTCATGACCATCGAGTTGGTGATGCCATCCAGCCATCTCATCCTCTGTCATCCCCTTTTCCTCCTGTTCCCAATCCCTCACAGCATCAAGGTCTTTTCCAATGAGTCAACTCTTCACATCAGGTGGCCAAAGTACTGATGTTTCAGTTTCAGCATCAGTCTTTCCAATGAACACCCAGGACTGATCTCCTTTAGGATGGACTGGTTGGATGTCCTTGCAGTCCAAGGGACTCTCAAGAGTCTTCTCCAACACCACAGTTCAAAAGCATCAATTCTTCAGTGCTCAGCTTTCTTCACAGTCCAACTCTTACATCCATACATGACCACTGGAAAAACCATAGCCTTGACCAGATGGACCTTTGTTGGCAAAGAAATGTCTCTGCTTTTTAATATGCTATCTAGGTTGGTCATAACTTTCCTTCCAAGAAGTAAGCGTCTTCTAATTTCATGGCTGCAATCACCATCTGCAGTGATTTTGGAGCCCCCCAAAATAAAGTCTGACACTGTTTCTACTGTTTCCCCATCTATTTTTCATGAAGTGATGGGACCAGATGCCATGATCTTAGTTTTCTGAATGTTGAGCTGTAAGCCAACTTTTTCACTCTCCTCTTTCACTTTCATCAAGAGGCTTTTTAGTTCCTCTTCACTTTCTTCCATAAGGGTGGTGTCATCTGCATATCTGAGGTTATTGATGTTTCTCCTGGCAGTCTTGATTCCAGCTTGTGCTTCTTCCAACCCAGTGTTTCTCATGATGTACTCGGCATATAAGTTAAATAAGCAGGGTGACAATATACAGCCTTGACGTACTCCTTTTCCTATTTGGAACCAGTCTGTTGTTCCATGTCCAGTTCGAACTGTTGCTTCCTGACCTGCACATAGGTTTCTCAAGAGGCAGGTCAGGTGGTCTGGTAGTCCCATCTCTTTCAGAATTTTCCACAGTTTATTTTGATCCACACAGTCAAAGGCTTTGGCATAGTCAAGAAAGCAGAAATAGATGTTTTTCTGTCACTCTCTTGCTTTTTTGATGATCCAGCAGATGTTGGCAGTTTGATCTCTAGTTCCTCTGCCTTTTCTAAAACCAGCTTGAACATCTGGAAGTTCACGGTTCATGTATTGCTGAAGCCTGGCTTGGAGAATTTTGAGCATTACTTTATTAGTGCGTGAGATGAGTGCAATTGTGCAGTAGTTTGAGCATTCTTTGCTATTGCCTTTCTTTGGAATTGGAATGAAAACTGACCTTTTCCAGTCCTGTGGCAACTGCTGAGTTTTCCAAATTTGCTGACCTATTGAGTACAGCACTTTCACAGCATCATCTTTTAGGATTTGAAATAGCTTAACTGGAATTCCATCACCTCCACTAGCTTTGTTCATAGTGATGCTTTCTAAGGCCCACTTGACCTCACATTCCAGGATGTCTGGCTCTATGTGACTGATCACACCATCGTAATTATCTGGGCCATGAAGATCTTTTTTGTACATTTGTCCTGTGTATTCTTGCCACCTCTTCTTAATAGCTTCTGCTTCTGTTAGATCCATAGCATTTCTGTCCTTTATTGAACCCAATCTTCGCATGGAATGTTCCCTTGGTATCTCAAATTTTCTTGATGAGATCTCTAGTCTTTCCCATTCTGTTGTTTTTCTCTATTTCTTTGCATTGATCAGAGTAAGGCTTTCTTATCTCTCCTTGCTATTCTTTGGAACTCTGCATTCAAATGGTGCAGGCTGTGATGGACCATGCAGAAGCATGGCCATGAGGAGCTACCTCTCGCCCAAGGTCTGAGGCAGCGGCTGAGGGGAGCCACCCCATGTCCGAGGCCAGGGGCAGCGGCCGAGAGGAGCTACCTCACGCCTGAAGTCAGGGGAGGTGGCTGAGATGAGCTACCCCATGCCCAAGGTCAGGGGCTGTTGCCAAGAGGAGCAATCCCACATCCAAAGAGCAGCAGCTGCACGGATGCAGGAGGACCAAGAGGAGCTACTCCACATGCAAGGTCAGGAGGGGCGGCCTGAGGAGATGCCCATTGTCCAAGGTAAGGAGGAGTGGCTGTGCTTTGCTGGAGCAGCTGTAAAGAGATACCCCACGTCCAAGGTAAGAGAAACTCAAGTAAGACGATAGGTGTTGTGAGAGGGCATCAAAGGGCAGACACTGAAATCATAATCACAGAAAACTAGCCAATCTGATCACATGGACCATAACCTTGTCTAACTGAATGAAACTAAGCCATGCCGTGTGGAGCCACCCAAGACGGACGGGTCATGGTGGACAGGTCTGACAGAATGTGGTCTACTGGAGAAGGGAATGGCAAGCCACTTCAGTATTCTTGCCTTGAGGACCCCATGAACAGTACGAAAAGGCAAAATGATAGGATACTGAAAGAGGAACTCCCCAGGTCGGTAGGTGCCCAATATCGTACTGGAGCTCAGTGGAGAAATAACTCCAGAAAGAATGAAGGGATGGAGCCAAAGCAAAAACAATACCCAGTTGTGGATGTGACTGGTGATAGAAGCAAGGTCTGATGCCATAAAGAGCAATATCGCATAGGAACCTGGAATGTTAGGTCCATGAATCAAGGCAAATTGGAAGTGGTCAAACAGGATATGGCAAGAGTGAATGTTGACATTCTAGGAATCAGCAAATTACAATGGACAGGAATGGGTGAATTTCACTCAGATGACCATTATATCTACTATTGTGGGCAGAAACCCCTTACAAGAAATGGAGTAGCCATCATGGTCAACAATAGAGTCCAAAATATGGTACTTGGATGCAATCTCAGAAAGTGTAGGGAAATACAATGCTCTGACGCTGGAATTTGGGTCCTCAGGGCAAACCTGGAAGTCTCACATCTTTGAGTCTATACAGTTTATGATACACAGAGGCCTGATAAAACTCTCTCTGTTGATGCCTTACCTTCCTGGATGGAACATAATTTTCCCAGCTTTTTGTGTGCTCAGAGTCACACACTGCTTGAAAACGCTTGTTGGAAGTAATTATTCAGTAGCAACTTCCCCTGAGGTTGTGACCTTAGGGAAGACCGCCACACTCACAGGAAAAGGCAAAGGATCATCCAGACGTCTGCTCAATCACGTTTTCTTGATAGGAGCGATCCATTCAACCTAACTGTCTAGAATACTCATGGATACTGTTCCTACACATCCTATGTTTGAACCTGGATACTGGACCTTGGCAGCAAAATTTGCATGTTTTCTCAGTTAGCCCTAAACCGGTTAGAATAGTTACTGCCTGAAAATGCATCTAATTGCTGTTTTCTTACTTCTGACAGTGATAGTGTTGGTGCACCCTTTGGGATTTATGAATCAAGCAGGAGGCTCTCCACTCCAAGCCACTGGCCCCTTTCCAGGGAGATGTCATCTCATCTAGGTTAGCACAATATGTCACCCAGCACTCTGAGACACAGGCTTGCAGCGTGACTTTTCATCGTCAGATCTGGTATGACCTAGGAATGTGTTTACAAATCTCAGAAAGTGGTGGGAAACACACTGCCCTGACTCTGGTATTTAGGTCCTCTGGGAAACTTGGAGGACTCACATGTTTGAGTCTAGACAGTTCATGACAGGTAGAAGCCTGATAACATATTCTCTCGAGATGCCTTTCCTTCCTCAAAGGAATATAGCTTTCTCAGCATTCTGTGTGCTGAGTGCCACACGCTGCTTGAAAACGCTTGTTGGAGGTCATTTCTCATTAGCAATTTCCCCTGGAGGTGTGACTGTAGGGAAGGAGCCTCACTCACAGGTAAATTCAAAAGCACTTCCAAACATTTGTTCAATCACGTTTTCTTGGTAGGGGCCATCCATTCAACGTAAGTCTATTTAGGAAATTCGTGGACACTGCGGGGAAACACCTATGTTTGAATCTGGATATCAGACTTTGGTGTTAAAATATGCATTTTTCTCTCACTTGGCCCTAAAACAGTGCAGCCGAGCAACTGCTTGAAATTCCATCTGAATGTTGTTTTCTTACTTCTGACAATGCTAGCTTTGGTTCACCCTTTGGGATTTCTGAAGCACGTGAATGACTTGCAACTCCTAGCTGCGGGCCCATTTCCAGTGGAATGACACCTCATCTATGGGACCACAGTATTTCACTCAGCACACTCTGATACACTCCCTCAGCATCCTTCCTTAGGAACAGACCTGGTATGACCTAGGAATGCATTTAGAAGTCTCAGAAAGTGCAGCAAGACACGCTGTCTGGACTCTGGAACTTAGGTCCTTTAAGCAGTACTGAGCTCTCACATCTTAGAAGCTGAACAGTTCCTGCTATAAAAAACACACTCTCTGTTGATGCCTTTCCTTCACTGAAGGAACATAACTTTCCCAATGTACTGTGTGCTGAGAGTCACACACTGCCTGAAAACGTTTGCTTGGAGTTCATTTTTCAGTCGCAATTTCCCCTGAGACTGTGACAGTAGGGAAGCGCCCACAATCACAAGACAAGCAAGCAAGCATCCAAATGCCTGTTCCATCACGTTTTCTCTGTTACAGAGGTCCAGTGAACCCAGGTCTATCTGGAAAAGTTTGGATCCTGTGGGGTCACATCCTGAGTGTGAACCTGAATACAGGACAAAATTCACCTTTTTCTCTCAGTTGGCACTAAAATGGTTTGGCATAGCAACTGCTTGAATATCCATCCAGTACTTGTTTTCTTATTCCTGACAATGACAGATTTGGTCCACCCATGTAATTTCTGAAGCAAGCAGTCCGCTTGCCACTTCTATCTGGTGGTCCCTTTCCTGTGAAATGTCACATAATGTAGGTAGCACCACATGGCACCCAGCTCTCTCAGACACACTCTGGCAGCCTGTTTCCTCATTGGCAGAGATTGTATGGAAACATATGCCCTGACTCGGGATGTTAGGTCATCTGGGCAAGACTGGAGGTCTCACGTCTTACAATCTAGACAGTTCCTAAGAGACAGAGGCCTGGAAACACACTCTCTGTTAATTCCTTTCCTTACTCAAAGGGCCATTGCTTTCCCAACATTTTAGGGCCAACCTAGAGGAAAATGCGAATTTTCCCACCAAGGTCCATTACCCAGGTTCACACGCAGGAGGTGTCCCCACAGCACTGAAGAATTTTCAAGACAGACCTAGGCTAACCCTAACCCTAAACCTAACCCTAACCCTAGGATCTCTCCTACAGAGAAACATGATGGAACAGACGTTTGGATGATGTTTTGCCTTTTCCTGTGAGTGTGGTGGACTTCCCTATGGTCAAACCATCAAGGGAAATTGCTACCGAAAAATGACTTCCAGGCAAGCATTTTCAAGCAGTATGTGACTCTCAGCACACAGAATGCTGGGAAAGCTATGTTCATTCGAGGAAGGAAAGGCATCAATAGAGAGTGTGTTTTCAGGCCTCTATCTATCAGGATCTGTCTATATTCTAAGATGTGAGATCTCCAGGCTTGTCCAGAGGACCCATCTTCCAGAGTCTGGGCAGTGTTTCCCTGCAAATTCTGAGCCTTGTAAGCACATTCCAAGATCACTCAGGAATGCCCATGATGAAACAGGCTATGGAAGAGTGTCCGTGTGTGCTGTGTGTCATTCTGTCCTTACCAAATGAACTGACATTCCACTGGAAATGGGCCAGGGACCAGGAGTTATGAACCGCCTGTTGCTTCAGAAATCCAGAAAGGTGGAACAAAGCTATCATTGTCAGAAGTAAGAAAACAGGTATTAAATGAACTTTCAGGCAGTTGTTAGGCCACAACGTTTTAAGCCCAATGGAGAGAATTATGCAAATTTTGCCACCAAGATCCGCTATTAAGATTCACATTCAGGATGTGTCCCTGCAGTATCCAAGAATTTTCCAGATAGGACTAGGCTCACTATATCTCACCTATAGAGCAAACGTGATGGAACAGACATTTGAATGTGGTTCCCTTTTACTGTGTTTGTGGGGCTTTCCCTCAAGTCACATCTTCATGGGAAATTCTTAGTGATAAATGACCTCCAAGCAAGTGTG
The DNA here is from genome assembly GCF_910594005.1 of Cervus elaphus. NCBI lineage: Eukaryota > Metazoa > Chordata > Mammalia > Artiodactyla > Cervidae > Cervus > Cervus elaphus. Next base: position 50,099,356 of record NC_057820.1, read on the forward strand.
TGACACTCAGGAAGCAGAATGTTTGGAAAACAATGTTCCTTCAAGGAAAGAAAGGCATCAGCAGAGAATGAATTTTCAGTCCTTTATCTATCAAGAATTGTCTAGATTCTAAGATGTGAGACCTCCAGTCTTACCCTCAGGACCTAACTTGCAGAGTCAGGGAAGTGTGTTTCCCTGCACTAGCCCAGGCTTTTAACCACCTTCCTACATCATCCCAGAACTGCCCATGAGGAAACAGGCTGCAGGAATGTGTTCAGACTGCTGGGTGCCATACTGTTGTTACCCAGGTGAGGTTACATTCCAAATAGGCCATCAGCAGCACTTGCGAGCCGCCTTCTTGCTTCTGAAATCCCAAAGGTGGGTCAAAAGCGGTCACTGTCAGAAGTGAAAAAAAAAAAAAAAAAAGCAATTGTATGGATTTTCTAGCATTTGCAAATTTGGCCATCAAGGTCCGGTATCCACTGTCAGACTCAGGAGGTGTCTCTGCTGTATCTACCCATATTTCACAAAGACCTAGGCTCACTGGCTGCTCCTATAGAGAAAATGTGATGGAACAGATGTTTGGATCTTGGATTGCCTTACCCTGTGAGTGTGGGGGACATCCTTACTGTCACAACATCACAAGAAATTGCTACTGAAAAATGACCTGCAAGCAAACGGTTTCAAGCAATGTGTGACTCTCAGTTCTCAGAATATTGGGAAAGTACTGTTTCTTCGAGGAAGGAAGGGTATCAACAGAGAGTGTGTTTTCAGGCCTCTATCTATGAAGAACTCTCTTGATTCTAACAAGGGAGCCCTCCAGCCTTCCCAGAGAACCGAACTTCCAGAGTCAGGGCAGTGTCTTCCCTGCCCTTTAAATGCTTTGTAAACATATTCCTAGGTCACATTGGGACTGTCCATGAGGACTCAAACTGTGGGAGTGTGTCTGAGTATACAGAGGGGCCATTATGTGCTTACTTAGATAAGGTGACATTCCACTGTAAATAGGCCCGTGACTAGGAGTGGTGATCTGCTTGTTTGCTTCAGAAATCCCAAAGGGTGAACCAAAGTTATTGCTCTTCAAAGTAAGAAAACAGCAATTAGATGGATTTTCAAGCAGGTGCCAGGCCACACAGTTTTAGGACAAACCGAAAGAAAAATGTGAATTGTGCCACCAATTCCGGTATCCAGGTTCACACTTAGGATGTGGTCCTGCAGTATACACGATTTTCCAGACAGACCTAGGTTCTCTGGATCACTCTAGAGACAAAATGTGATGCAACAGAAGTTTGGATGTTGGTTTGCCTTTTCCAGTGAGTGTGGGGGCCTTCCCTAAGGTTACACTGTCAGATGAAGTTTCTACTGAAAAATGACCTCCAAAGAGCGTTTTCAAGCAGTGTGTGACTCTCAGCACAGAGAATGCAGGGAAAAGTATGTTTCTTCAAGGAAGAAAAGGCATCAACAGAGAGTGTGATATTAGGCCTATATCTATTAGGAACTGTCTAGAATCTAACATTGACCTCCAGGCTTGTCCAGGGGACCTAACTACCAGAGTCAAGGCACTGTTTTTCCTGCACTTTCCAAGCCTCCCAAAGACTCCCTAGCTCATATAGGGACTGCCCGTGAGGAAACAGACTGTAGGAGAGTGTCTGAGATTGTATGGTACCAATACTGTGCTTACCTAGATGAGATGACATTCCCCTGGGAATGGGCCAGAGGCTAGGAGTGGTGAGTCGCCTGCTTGATTCAGAAATCCCAAAGGATGGACCAAAGCTATCATTGTCAGAAGGAAGAAAACAGCAATTGGATGGATTTCCAAGCAGTTGCAAGGCTGTAGCATTTTCCCAAATCAAGAGAAAAAATGTTATTTTTGCCCCCAAAATCCGGTATCCATGTCCAGACTCAGGCTGTCTCCATGCAGTATCCACAAAGTTTCCAGACAGAACTAGTCTCAGTGGATCGATCCTACTGAGAAAATGTGATGGAACAGACGTTTGGATGCTAACTTGTCTTTCTCTATGAATGGGGAGTGTGGCATCCCCATGATCACACCATCAGGGGAAAGTGCTACTGAAAAATGACCTCCATGCCAGCATATTCAAGCCACGTGTGTCTCTCTGCACACAAAATGTTTGGAAAGTTATGTTCCTTCAAGAAAAGAAATGCATCAACAGAGAGTGCTTTCAGCCCTCTATCTATCAGGAACTGTCTACATTCTAAGATATGAGACCTTCAGTCTTTCCTAGGGATCCTAACACCCAGAGTCAGGGCAGTGTGTTTCCATGAACTTTTCAAGCCTTGTAAACACTTTCCAAGTATATACTGTGACTGCTCCTGAAGAAACAGGCTGCACGAGTGTATCCGAGTGTGTTGGGCAGCATACTGTGCTTACCTGCATGAGGTGCCAATACAATGGAAATTGGCTAGTGGCTGGAGTGGTGAGCAACCTGCTTGTTTCAGAAATTCCAAAGGGTGGACAAATCTATTCCTGTCAAAAGTAAGAAAACAGCAATTGGATGGATTTTCAAGGATTTGCTATGCTGCACCATTTTAGAACCAATGTGGTCCCAAAATGAGTGTGGGAGATAAAAATGAGAATTTTGCCACCAAGTTCATATATACAAGTTCACACTCAGGATGTGTCCCCACAATACCCACGAATTTTCCAGACAGACCTAGGCTCACTTGATCGCACTTAAAGACAAAATGTGATGGAGTACATGTTTGGATGTTGGTTTGCCTTTCCCCGTGAGTGTGGGAGCCTTCCCTACCATTGCACCTTCAGGGGAATTTTCTACTGACCAATGACCTACAAGCAAGTGTTTTCAAGCACCGTGTGACTCTCAGCACACAGAATGTTGGGAAAGCTATGTTCCTTCGAGGAAGGAAAGGCATCCATACGGAGTGTATTTTTAGGCCTCTATCTATCAGGAACTGTCTAGAACCCAAGCATGAGACTTCAAGGCTTTCCCAGGGTCCTAACTGCCAGAGTTAGGGCACTGTGTTTCCCTGCACCTTCCAAGGCTTTAAACAAATTCCTTATTCAAACTGGGACTGCCCATGAGGAAACAGGATGCAGGAGTATGTCTGAGAGGGCTGGGTGCCATACAGTGCTTAACTAGATGAGGTGACATTTCACTGGAAGTGGGCCAGCAGATAGGAGTAGCGAGCCGCCTGCTTGCTTTAGAAATCTCAAAGGTTTGACCAGTGTTATCACTGTCATTATTAAGAAGAGAGCAATTGGATGGATTTTCAGGCAGTTGCTAAGGCCGCACTCTTTTAGATCCAACCGACAAAAATTGCTAATTTTGCCAACAAATTCAAGGATGCAGATTCACACTCAGTATGTGTCCCTGTAGTATCCAAGAATTTTCCAGACAGACAGAGGATTATTGGATCTCTCCTAAAGAGAAAGCTTGATAGAACAGACATTTGGTTGTTTGTTTTCTTTTTCCTGTGGGTTTGGGGGTCTTCCCTACAGTAACACAGTCATGGGAAATTGTTACTGAAAAATCACCTTCAAGCAAGGATTTTCTTTTCTTTCTTTTTTTTTTTTTTTTATTAGTTGGAGGCTAATTACTTCACAACATTTCAGTGGGTTTTGTCATACATTGATATGAATCAGCCATAGATTTACACGTATTCCCCATCCCGATCCCCCCTCCCACCTCCCTCTCCACCCGATTCCTCTGGGTCTTCCCTGTGCACCAGGCCGGAGCACTTGTCTCATGCATCCCTCCTGGGCTGGTGATCTGTTTCGTCATAGATAATATACATGCTGTTCTTTCAAAACATCCCACCCTCACCTTCTCCCACAGAGTTCAAAAGTCTGTTCTGTATTTCTGTGTCTCTTTTTCTGTTTTGCATATAGGGTTATCGTTACCATCTTTCTAAATTCCATATATATGTGATAGTATGCTGTAATGTTCTTTATCTTTCTGGCTTACTTCACTCTGTATAAGGGGCTCCAGTTTCATCCATCTCATTAGGACTGGTTCAAATGAATTCTTTTTAACGGCTGAGTAATATTCCATGGTGTATATGTACCACAGCTTCCTTATCCATTCATCTGCTGATGGGCATCTAGGTTGCTTCCATGTCCTGGCTATTATAAACAGTGCTGTGATGAACATTGGGGTGCACGTGTCTCTTTCAGATCTGGTTTCCTCAGTGTGTATGCCCAGAAGTGGGATTGCTGGGTCATATGGCAGTTCTATTTCCAGTTTTTTAAGAAATCTCCACACTGTTTTCCATAGCGGCTGTACTAGCTTGCATTCCCACCAACAGTGTAAGAGGGTTCCCTTTTCTCCACACCCTCTCCAGCATTCATTGCTTGTAGACTTTTGGATAGCAGCCATCCTGACTGGTGTATAATGGTACCTCATTGTGGTTTTGATTTGCATTTCTCTAATAATGAGTGATGTTGAGCATCTTTTCATGTGTTTGTTAGCCATCTGTATGTCTTCTTTGGAGAAATGTCTGTTTAGTTCTTTGGCCCATTTTTTGATTGGGTCATTTATTTTTCTGGAATTGAGCTGCAGGAGTTGCTTGTATATTTTTGAGATTAATCCTTTGTCTGTTTCTTCATTTGCTATTATTTTCTCCCAATCTGAGGGCTGTCTTTTCACCTTACTTATAGTTTCCTTTGTAGTGCAAAAGCTTTTAAGTTTCATTAGGTCCCATTTGTTTAGTTTTGCTTTTATTTCCAATATTCTGGGAGGTGGGTCATAGAGGATCTTGCTGTGATTTATGTCGGAGAGTGTTTTGCCTATGTTCTCCTCTAGGAGTTTTATAGTTTCTGGTCTTACATTTAGATCTTTAATCCATTTTGAGTTTATTTTTGCATATGGTGTTAGAAAGTGTTCTAGTTTCATTCTTTTACAAGTGGTTGACCAGTTTTCCCAGCACCACTTGTTAAAGAGGTTGTCTTTTTTCCATTGTATATCTTTGCCTCCTTTGTCTAAGATAAGGTGTCCATAGGTTCGTGGATTTATCTCTGGGCTTTCTATTCTGTTCCATTGATCTGTATTTCTGTCTTTGTGCCAGTACCATACTGTCTTGATGACTGTGGCTTTGTAGTAGAGTCTGATATCAGGCAGGCTGATTCCTCCAGTTCCATTCTTCTTTCTCAAGATTGGTTGGGCTATTCGAGGTTTTTTGTATTTACATACAAATTGTGAAATTCTTTGGTCTAGTTCTGTGACAAATACCGTTGGTAGCTTGATAGGGATTGCATTGAATCTATAGATTGCTTTGGGTAGAATAGCCATTTTGACAATATTGATTCTTCCAATCCAGGAACACGGTATGTTTCTCCATCTGTTTGTGTCCTCTTTGATTTCTTTCATCAGTGTTTTATAGTTTTCTATGTATAGGTCTTTTGTTTCTTTAGGTAGATATACTCCTAAGTATTTTATTCTTTTTATTGCAATGGTGAATGGTATTGTTTCCTTAATTTCTCTTTCTGTTTTTTCATTGTTAGTATATAGGAATGCAAGGGATTTCTGTGTGTTAATTTTATATCCTGCAACTTTACTATATTCATTGATTAGCTCTAGTAATTTTCTGGTAGAGTCTTTAGGGTTTTCTATGTAGAGGATGATGTCATCTGCAAACAGTGAGAGTTTCACTTCTTCTTTTCCTATCTGGATTCCTTTTACTTCTTTTTCTGCTCTGATTGCTGTGGCCAAAACTTCCAACACTATGCGGAATAGTAGTGGTGAGAGTGGGCACCCTTGTCTTGTTCCTGATTTCAGGGGAAATGCTTTCAATTTTTCACGATTGAGGGTGATGCTTGCTGTGGGTTTGTCATATATAGCTTTTATTATGTTGAGGTATGTTCCTTCTATTCCTGCTTTTTGGAGAGTTTTAATCATAAATGAGTATTGAATTTTGTCAAAGGCTTTCTCTGCATCTATTGAGATAATCATATGGTTTTTATCTTTCAATTTGTTAATGTGGTGTATTACATTGATTGGTTTGCGGATATTAAAGAATCCTTGCATTCCTGGGATAAAGCCCACTTGGTCATGGTGTATGATTTTTTTAATATGTTGTTGGATTCTGTTTGCTAGAATTTTGTTAAGGATTTTTGCATCTATGTTCATCAGTGATATTGGCCTGTAGTTTTCTTTTTTTGTGGCATCTTTGTCTGGTTTTGGAATTAGGGTGATGGTGGCCTCATAGAATGAGTTTGGAAGCTTACCTTCATCTGCAATTTTCTGGAAGAGTTTGAGTAAGATAGGTGTTAGCTCTTCTCTAAATTTTTGGTAGAATTCAGCTGTGAAGCCATCTGGTCCTGGGCTTTTGTTTGCTGGAAGATTTTTTATTACAGTTTCGATTTCCTTGCTTGTGATGGGTCTGTTAAGATCTTCTATTTCTTCCTGGTTCAGTTTTGGAAAGTTATACTTTTCTAAGAATTTGTCCATTTCATCCAAGTTGTCCATTTTATTGGCATAGAGCTGCTGGTAGTAGTCTCTTATGATCCTTTGTATTTCAGTGTTGTCTGTTGTGATCTCTCCATTTTCATTTCTAATTTTGTTAATTTGGTTCTTGTCTCTTTGTTTCTTAATGAGTCTTGCTAATGGTTTGTCAATTTTGTTTATTTTTTCAAAAAACCAGCTTTTAGCTTTGTTGATTTTTGCTATGGTCTCTTTAGTTTCTTTTGCATTTATTTCTGCCCTGATTTTTAAGATTTCTTTCCTTCTGCTAACCCTGGGGTTCTTCATTTCTTCCTTCTCTAATTGCTTTAGGTGTAGAGTTAGGTTATTTATTTGGCTTTTTTCTTGTTTCTTGATGTAAGCCTGTAATGCTATGAACCTTCCCCTTAGCACTGCTTTTACAGTGTCCCATAGGTTTTGGGTTGTTGTGTTTTCATTTTCATTCATTTCTATACATATTTTGATTTCTTTTTTGATTTCTTCTATGATTTGTTGGTTATTCAGAAGCGTGTTATTTAGCCTCCATATGTTTGAAATTTTAACAATTTTTTTCCTGTAATTGAGATCTAATCTTACTGCACTGTGGTCAGAAAAGATGACTGGAATGATTTCAATTTTTTTGAATTTTCCAAGACCAGATTTATGGCCCAGGTTGTGATCTATTCTAGAGAAGGTTCCGTGTGCACTTGGGAAAAGGGTGAATTTGATTGTTTTGGGGTGAAATGTCCTATAGATATCAATTAGGTCTAGCTGGTCCATTGTGTCATTTAAGGTTTGTGTTTCCTTGTTAATTTTCTGTTTAGTTGATCTATCCATAGTTGTGAGTGGGGTATTAAAGTCTCCCACTATTATTGTGTTACTATTAATTTCCTCTTTCATACTCGTTAGTGTTTGCCGTACATATTGCGGTGCTCCTATGTTGGGTGCATATATATTTATAATTGTTATATCTTCTTCTTGGATTGATCCTTTGATCATTATGTAGTGTCCTTCTTTGTCTCTTTTCACATCCTTTATTTGAAAGTCTATTTTATCTGATATGAGTATTGCGACTCCTGCTTTCTTTTGGTCTCCGTTTGCATGAAATATTTTTTTCCAGCCCTTCACTTTTAGTCTGTATGTGTCTCTTGTTTTGAGGTGGGTCTCTTGTAGACAGCATATATAGGGGTCTTGTTTTTGTATCCATTCAGCCAATCTTTGTCTTTTGGTTGGGGCATTCAACCCATTTACATTTAGGGTAATTATTGATAGGTGTGGTCCCGTTGCCATTTACTTTGTTGTTTTGGGTTCACGTTTATACAACCTTTCTGCATTTCCTGTCTAGAGAAGATCCTTTAGCATTTGTTGAAGAGCTGGTTTGGTGGTGCTGAATTCTCTCAGCTTTTGCTTATCTGTAAAGCTTTTGAATTCTCCTTCATATCTGAATGAGATCCTTGCTGGATACAGTAATCTAGGTTGTAGGTTATTCTCTTTCATTACTTTCAGTACGTCCTGCCATTCCCTTCTGGCCTGGAGGGTTTCTATTGATAGATCAGCTGTTATCCTTATGGGAATCCCTTTGTGTGTTATTTGTTGTTTTTCCCTTGCTGCTTTTAATATTTGTTCTTTGTGTTTGATCTTTGTTAATTTGATTAATATGTGTCTTGGGGTGTTTCGCCTTGGGTTTATCCTGTTTGGGACTCTCTGGGTTTCTTGGACTTGGGTGGCTATTTCCTTCCCCATTTTAGAGAAGTTTTCAGCTATTATCTCCTTGAGTATCTTCTCATGGCCTTTCTTTTTGTCTTCTTCTTCTGGGACTCCTATGATCTGAATGTTGGGGCGTTTCACATTGTCCCAGAGTTCCCTGAGGTTGTCCTCATTTCTTTTGATCCTTTTTTCTTTTTTCCTCTCTGCTTCGTTTATTCCCACCATTTTACCTTCTACCTCACTTATCCTATCTTCTGCCTCCATTATTCTACTCTTGGTTCCCTCCAAAGTGTTTTTGATCTCATTCATTGCATTATTCATTTTTAATTGACTCTTTTTTATTTCTTCTAGGTCTTTATTAAACATTTCTTGTATCTTTTCAATCTTTGTTTCCAGGCTATTTATCTGTAACTCCATTTTGTTTTCAAGATTTTGGATCATTTTTATTATCATTATTCTAAATTCTTTTTCAGGTAGATTCCCTATCTCCTCCTCTTTTGTTTGACTTGGTGGGCATTTTTCATGTTCCTTTACCTGTTGGGTATTTCTTTGCCTTTTCATCTTGTTTATATTGCTGTATCTGGAGTGGGCTTTCTGTATTCTGGAGGTCTGTGGTTCCTTTCTATTGTGGAGGATTAACCCAGTGGGTGGGGTTAGATGATTGGCTTGTCAAGGTTTCCTGGTTAGGGAAGCTTGCGTCAGTGTTCTGGTGCATGGAACTTGATTTCTTCTCTTTGGAGAGCAATGGAGTGCCCAGTAATGAGTTTTGAGATGGGTCTATGTGTTAGGTGTGACCTTGGGCAGCCTGTATGTTGGTGTTCAGGGCTATGTTCCTGCGTTGCTGGAGAATTTGCGTGGTATGTCTTGCTCTTAAACTTATTGGCTCTTGGGTGGTGGTTGGTTTCAGTGTAGGTATGAAGGCTTTTGGACGGTCACTTATTACTTAAAGTTCCATGTAGTCAGGAGTTTTCTGGTGTTCTCAGGTTTTGGGCTGAAGTCTCCTGCCTCTGGATTTCAGTTTTATTCTTCCTGTAGTCTCAGGACTTCTCCAACTATACAGCCCTGATAAGAAAACTTCTAGGTTAATGGCTAAAAGATTCTCCCCCGTTAGGGACACCCAGAGAGGTTCACAGAGTTACATGAAGAAGAGGAGAGGGAGGAGGGAGATAGAGATGAGCAGGAGGAGAAAAAGGGGGACTCAAGAGGAGAGAGACAGATCTACGTAGCTGTCTGTTCCCAGAGTGTTCTCCATAGCCCAGTCACCTAGAAAGATTCACAGAATTGGATTGGGAAGAGAAGGGGAAAGGAGGAAATAGAGGTGTTCTGAGGTAGAAAACAGAGAGTCAAGATTGGGAGAGAATAATCTTCGGTTTAAAAATAGGGCTTCTCTTCTTTTTTTTTTTTTTGTAAGGTTATAGTGTATTGAAAATGAAAATTAAGGAGTAGTAGAGGAGGACTAGAGGACTTTAAAAGAAATAAGAAAAAAAGAAAAATAGAGAATAGAAGAGAAAAAGGAAAGAAAAAAAAAGAAAAAAGAAAAAAAAAAGAGAAAGAAAAAAAAAGAAAGAAAAAAAAAATTTTTCCCCCTAATTAAAAAAATCATAAAAATCTATGGAAATGAAAGTTAAGGAGTAATGGAGGAGTAATAGGGGATTTTAAAGGAAAATAAAAGAGAAAAAATAAAAAAGAAAAAAGAAAAAAAGAAAAAAAAAGAGAAAAAAGTAAAATTATATCTAGGAGTTTCTCTGGAGCTGTTGCGGTCAGTGTGGGTTCGGCTCAGTTTCAGATAGCTCCTCGTTCCAGCTTACGCTTTTCGATATCTACAGGCCCCTTCTGGTGTAGTCGGTGTTTTCTAGAGGGATTTTAATCTGTTGCACCAGTCCCTTCTGAAGCGGTTCCCTTTGTTTATTTGGCTTCTGTTTGCCGGTCCCTTCAGAGGCTCATTTCCACCCTGACACAGGCGGGCGGAGGTGGACTCTTATTCAGGTAGCTAGTTCCGTCGCTCTGCGGGGAGGGGCTGGCGCTGCAGGGAGGGGCTGGGGCTGTGGCGACGCTGCTTTCTCCGTCTGCGCTGCTCAGGCTCCCGGCTGTTCTATATGGAGTGCGCCCCACGCTGCGCGAGGTTCCAGCCCTCGGGTGTTCCACAAAAGCGCAGAACGAAAAGCTGCGCCTGCTCTCTGTGCCTTCCCCGTCAGAGCGGTCCAGGCAGCCAGGGGCTTGGTGGGCACACTCTCCCCAGGTGTGGCGCTCCCACTCCCTTCCATGGACCCAGTCTCAGGTTCCGCTGGCGCCAGTCGGGTGCCTGCGCCTTCTGCCCTACGCATCCCCAGCCCCAGTCCCCGCCCATGCCAGTCAGGTGCCTGCGCCCTGTGTCTCGCCGCGACCTTCCCCTCCCCCCTGCCTCCTGCCTCCGGCAGGGCTGGGCCGATCCGCAGCCTGAGAGCTCTTCTCTGGACTTTCTCGGTCTCTTTGTTCTGCGAACGGCCGGCGGTGTGTTTGGGCCAGTTAATTTACTCTCTCTCTTTGGGTCTCCCACAGCTCAAGTTGGCAACTCACAGAAGCTCCCTCCGATTGTCCTCAGGGCCCTCAGGCCCGGATCCTACCCCAAGCAATGCTGCCTAAGATTCCCGGGACGGATCTCCGTCCTTAGCTCTTTTGTCTCACTTTTGATCTTTTATATTTTGTCCTACCTCCTTTCGAAGACAATGGGCTGCTTTTCTGGGCGGCTGATGACCTCAGCTAGCGATCAGAAGTTGTTTTGTGAAGTTTGCTCTGCGTTCAGTTATTCTTTTGATGAATTTGTAGGAGAGAAAGTGGTCTCCCCGTCCTACTCCTCTGCCATCTTGGCTCCTCCTGCAGCTGGCTTTCATCTCACTAGATGAAGGGATGTCTGAATCCCCTGGGGAAACACTAGAGAAAGCCCTAGCTCCCCACCCGATCTCGAAAGGAGGCCTCACATCCCTTTTACAACTCAAGAGGAATGCGGAGTTCAATGAATAAAATGGAGACGATGTCTGACTCCATTTGGAAATTGACAGGAATCCCAGTATCCCAATGGCAAAAGGAAAGGGAGCCTGGATCTGCCGCCTCACCTCGAAAGGTGTTCCTATTGCCCTTTCAAGCCTCGAGGAGAATCCCGAGGTGTCCCTCCCAACTAGGCACGAGTTCATTCATCACTGAACAAACAAGTGTTTTGAAGGGCCATCCCCGTCGTAACTCAAGAAAAACCATGAGACTTACCCTCCTTGCGAGATGAGACACAATTCCGCTGCACTGCGTGCAGAGCAACTCTGTGTTACACATCACACACTAAAGGAGCCTTGATTTCCTTGATGGCACTACAGAGAAACCCCAAGAACACTGTCTCAAGTCTAGAGGGATCCTGAGGTCATTGTAGCAACACGAAAGAGCTCCGTGTACCCCAAATTAACTCAAGATGAGAGCTAAGTCCCTGGTTTCGAATCAAGGGGAAAACAAAGCTTTGAAAAGCACCTCAAGAGGAGGCTTCTCTCAGCTCTAGGTATGTGAGAGGGACCCTGAGTTTGCGACCTGAAGTGGAATAGACATCGAAATGCCCTGTCTCGATAAAGGCCGGATATCCCTGCAGTAACTTGAATGCAGGCTGGTCTTGCTTCTCCCAAGACAAAGGGATGTCTGAATCCCCTGTGGAGACCACAGAGAAAGACCTAGTTCCCCGCCTCATCGCGACCAGTTTTCACATCCTTTGAAAACTCGAGAAGTACACGGAGATCAATGCTTCAAAAGGAGACGATGCCTGACTCTTCTTGAAACTTGATAGGAGTCCCAGGATCCCTGTCGCACGTGGAAAGGAGCCCTGGGTCTCCCGCCTCAGCTGGAGAGGCATCCCAATTGCACTGCCAAGCCTCGAGGAGAATCCGGAGTTGTCCCTCGCAACTAGGCAGGAGTCCTGACGTCGCTGAACAAACACTTGTTTTGAAGGGCCATCCCCGTCGTAACTCAACAATACACCCCAGCTTCCCTCCGCAACTCAAGAAAAACCTTGAGACTTCCCCTTCGCCGTGAGATGAGGCCCGATTCCCTGCACTGCATGCAGAGCAATTCCGTGTTCCACTGCAGCAACAACAAAGAGCTCCATGTGTCCCAAATCATCTCGAGATGAGAGCTGATTTCCTGGCTTCAAATCAAGAGGAATGCCAACTTTCCACAAGCACCACAAGAAGAGGCTTCTCTCAGCTATACGTATGTGAGAGGGACCCTGAATTTGTGGCCTCAAATGGAATTGACACCGAGATGCCCTGACACGAAATAAGGTCGGAATTCCATGCAGTGAGGTGAATGCCAACTGGTTGTCACCTCACAAGATGAAGGGATGTCTGAATTCCCTGGTGAGACACTAGAGAAAGCCCTAGCTTCCCTCCCCATCTCAACAGTAGCCCTCACATCCCTTTCACAACTCGAGAGGAATGCGGCATTCAGTGATTCAAAAGGAGACGATGCATGACTCCTCTTGAAAATTGACAGGAATCCCAGTATCCCAATGGCAACAGGAAAGGGACGCTGGGTCTTCTGCCTCACCTGGAGAGGCGTCCCAATTGCCCTGTCAAGCCTCGAGGAGAATCCCGAGGTTTCCCTCTTAACTAGACAGGAGTCCTGACGTCGCTGAACAAACACGTGTTTTGAAGGGCCATCCCCGTCGTAACTCGAGAATATACCCCATGTTCCTGCCGCAACTCGAGAAAAACCATGAGACTTCCCCCTCGGCTTGAGATGAGGCCCGATTCCACTGCACTGCAGGCAGAGAAATTGTATGATCCACATCAAACACGAAAGGAGCATTGATTTCCTTGATGGGACTACAGCGAAACCCCAAGAACACTGTCTCAAGTCTAGAGGGATTCTGAGGTCACTGTAGCAACACGAAAGAGCTCCAGTACCCCAAATCAACTCTAGAGGAGAGCTTCGTCCCTGGCTTCGACTCAAGAAGAAAACCAACTTTCCACAAGCACCTCAAGATGAGTCTTCTCTCAGCTCTAGGTATGTGAGAGGGACCCTGAGTTTGCGGCCTCAAGTGAAATGGACACCGAGATACCCTGACTCGAAATAAGACCGGATATCCCTGCAGTGACTTGAATGCAGGCTCGTCTTGCATCTCCCAAGATGAAGGGATGTCTGAATCCCCTGTGGAGATCATAGAGAAAGACCTAGTTCCCCGCCTATTGGCGACTGGAGGCCTCACATCCTTTGAAAACTCGAGAGGTACATGGAGATCAAAGCTTCAAAAGGAACGATGCCTGACTGCTCTTGAAAATTGATAGGAATCCCAGTATCCCTGTGGCACGTGGAAAGTTACCCTGGGTCTCCGGCCTCATGTGTAGACGCGTCCTAATTGCCCTGCCAAGCCTCGAGGAGAATCCGGAGTTGTCCCTCGCAACTAGGCAGGAGTCCTGACGTCGCTGAACAAACACGTGTTTTGAAGGGCCATCCCTGTTGTAACTCGAGAATATACCCCAGGGTCACACTGCAACTCGAGAAAAATCATGAGACTTCCCCCACGCTGCGAGATGAGGCCTGATTCCCCTGCTTTGCATGCAGAGCAATTCCGTGTTCCACATCTAACACGAAAGGAGCCTTGATTTCCTTGATGGCACTCCAGAGAAACCCCAAGAACACTGTCTCAAGTCTAGAGGGATCCTGAGGTCGCTGAAGCAACCCAAAAGAGCTCCGTGTACCCCAAATCAACTCGAGATGAGAGCTTAGTCCCTGGTTTCAACTCAAGCGGAATACCAAATTTCCACAAGCACCACAAGGAGAGTCTACTCTGCTATACGTATGTGAGAGGGAACTGAATTTGCGGCCTCAAATGGAATCTACACCGAGATACCCTGACTCGAAATAAGGCTGAAATTCACTGCAGTGACGTGACTGCAAGCTGGTTTTCATCTCACAAGATGAAGGGATGTCTGAAACCCCTGGAGAGAAAATGGAGAAATCCCTAGCTCCCCGCCCCATCTCGACAGGAGCCCTCACATCCCTTTGACAATTGGAGAGGAACGCGGATTTCAATCATTCAAAAGGAGACGATGGCTGACTCATCTTTAAAATTGAGAGGAATCACAGTATCCCAGTGGCAAAAGGAATGGTACACTGGGTCTGCCGCCTCACCTAGAGCTGTGTTCCTATTGCTCTTTCAAGCCTCGATGAGAATCCCGAGGTGGCCCTCGAAACTAGGAAGGAGTCCTGACATTGTTGAACAAACACGCGTTTTGAAGGGCCATCCCCGTCTTCACTTGAGAATATACCCCAGGTTCCCGCCGGACTCGAGAAAAACCATGAGACTTCCCCCTCGCTGCGAGATGAGGCCTGATTCGGCTGCATTGTGTGTAGAGCAAATCCGTGTTCCATGTCAAACACAAAAGGAGCCTTGATTTCCTTGATGGCACTCCAGGGAAACCCCAAGAACACTGTCTCAAGTCTAGAGGGATCCTGAGGTCACTGCAGCAACAACAAAAGCTCCATGTACCCCAAATCATTTTGAGATGAGAACTGATTTCCTGGCTTCAAATCAAGAGGAATGCCAACTTTCCACAAGCACCACAAGAAGAGGCTTCTCTCAGCTATACGTATGTGAGAGGGACCCTGAATCTGCGGCCTCAAATGGAATCGACCTTGAGATGCCCTGATTGGAAATAAGGCCAGAATTCCCTGCAGTGACGTGAATGCAAGCTGGTTTTCATCTCACAAGATGAAGGGATGTCTGAATCCCCTGGGGAGACAATAGAGAAAGCCCTAGCTCCCCGCCCCATCTCGGCAGCAGTCCTCACATTCCTTTGACAACTCTAGAGGAACGTGGAGTTCAATGATTCAAAAGTTGATGATGCATGACTCCTCTTGAAAATTGACAGGAATCCCAGTATCCCAGGGCAACAGGAAAGGGACCCTGAGTCTGCCACCTCACCTCGAGAGTTGTTCCTATTGCCCTTTCAAGGCTCGAAGAAAATTCCAAGGTGTCCCTAGCAACTAGGCAGGAATCCTCATGTCGCTGAACAAACACATGTTTTGAAGGGCCATCCCCTTCGTAACTTGCATCTCCCCAGGTTCCCACAATAACTCGAGAAAAATCCATGAGACTTCCGCTCGCCGGGAGATGAGGCCCGTATCTGCAGAATTGCGTGCAGAGCAATTCCGTGTTCCACATCAAACATGAAAGGAGCCTTGATTTCCTTGATGGCACTCCAGAGCAACCACAAAAACACTGTCTCAAGTCTAGAGGGATCCTGAGGTCACTGCAGCAACATGAAATAGCTCCATGTACCCCAAACAATCTCGAGATGAGAGCTGATTTCCTGGCTTCAAATCAAGAGGAATGCCAACTTTCCACAAGCACTACAAGAAGAGTCTTCTCTCAGCTACACCTGTGTGAGAGGGACTCTGAATTTGCAGCCTCAAATGGAATCGACACCGAGATGCCCTGACTCGAAATAAGGCCGGGATTCCCTGCAGTGAAGGGATATCAGAATCCCCTGGGGAGACATTAGAGAAAGACCTAGCTCCCCGCCCAATCTCGACAGGAGGCCTCACATCCCTTTGATAACTGGAGAGGAACGCGGAGTTCAGTGATTCAAAAGGAGACGATGCCTGACTCCTCTTGAAAATTGACAGGAATCCCAGTATCGCAGTGGCAACAGGAAAGGGACACTGGGTCTCCCACCTCACGTTGACAGGTGTTTCTATTGCCCTTTCAAGCCTCAATGACAATCGCGAGGTGTCCCTCGCAACTAGGCAGGAGTCGGACGTTGCTGAACAAACACGTGTTTGGAAGGGCCATCCCCTCCGTAACTCGAGAATATACCCGAGGTTCCCGGCGCAACTCTAGAAAAACCATGAGACATCCACCTCGCTGGGAGATGAGTGCCGATTCCACTGCTTTGCATGCAGAGCGATTCCGTTTTCCACATCAAACACGAAAGGAGCCTTGATTTCCTTGGTGGTACTCCAGAGAAACCCCAAGAACACTGTTTCAAGGCTAGAGGGATCCTGAGCTCACTGTACCAACACGAAAGAGCTCCGTGGACCAAAAATCAACTCGAGATGAGAGGTTAGTCCCTGGCTTCGACTCCAGTGGAATACCAACTTTCCACAAGCACCTCACGAGGAAGCTTCACTCAGCTATAGGTATGTGAGAGGGACCCTGAGTTTGCGGCCTCAAGTGGAATGGACACCGAGATGCCCTGACTGGGAATGAGGCCGGATATCCCTGCAGTGACATGAATGCATGCTCGTCGTGCATCTCCCAAGATGAATGGTTGTCTGAATGCCCTGTAGAGACCATATAGAAAGACCAAGTTCCCGCCTAATGGCGACCTGAGGGCTCACATCATTTGAAAACTCGAGAGGTAGGCAGAGATTAATGCTTCAAAAGGAGACGATGCCTGACTGCTCTTGAAAATTGATAGGAATCCCAGTATGCCTGTGGCATGTGGAAAGGGACCCTGAGTCTCCCACCTCACCTGGAGAGGCGTCCCAATAGCCTTGCCAAGCCTCGAGGAGAATCCCGAGGTGTCCCTCGCAACTGGGCAGGAGTCCTGACGTCGCTGAACAAACAGGTGTTTGGAAGGGCCATCCCCGTCGTAACTCGAGAATATACCCCAGGTTCCCGCCGCAACTCGAGAAAAACCTTGAGACTTCCCCCTCGCCGCGAGATGAGGCCCGATTCCCTGCATTGTGTGCAGAGCAATTCCTTGTTCCACATCAAACACGAAAGGAGCCTTGATTTTCTTGATGGCCCTACAGACAAACCCAAGAACACTGTTTCAAGTCTAGAGGGATCCTGAGGTCACTGCAGCAACACGAAAGGGCCCCATGCACCCCAAATTATCTCGAGATGAGAGCTGATTTCCTGGCTTCAAATCAAGAGGAATGCCAACTTTCTACAACCACCACAAGGGAGGCCTCTATCAGCTATATGTATGTGAGAGGGACCCTGATTTTGCGGCCTCAAGTAAAATGGACACCGCGATGCCCTGACTCGAAGTAAGGCCAGATATCCCTGCAGTGACTTGAATGCAGGCTCGTCTTGCATCTCCCAAGACGAAGAGATGTCTGAATCCCCTGTGGATGCCAGAGAGAAAGACTTCGTTCTCTGCCTCATCGCGACGAGAGCCCTCACATCCTTTGAAAACTCGAGAGGTACGTGGAGATCAATGCTTCCAAAGGAGAAGATGCCTTACTCCTCTTGCCCTCTTGCACTGTTGGTGTGAATGCAAACTAGTAGAGCCACTATGGAGAACAGTGTGGAGATTTCGTAAAAACTGGAAATTGAACTGCCATGTGACCCAGCAATCCCCCTTCTGTGCATACACACTGAGGAAACCAGATCTGAAAGGGACCCGTGCACCCCAATGTTCATTGCAGCACTGTTTATAATAGCCAGGACATGGAAGCAACCTAGATGCCCATCAGCAGATGAACGGATAAGGAAGCTGTGGTACATATATACCATGGAATATTACTCAGCCATTAAAATGAATTCATTTGAATCAGTTTAATGAGATGGATGAAACTCGAGCCCATTATACAGAGTGAAGTAAGCCAGAAAGATAAAGAACATTACAGGATACTAACACATATATATGGAATTTAGAAAGAAGGTAACGATAATCCTACATGTAAAAAACAGCAAAGGAGACACAGAAGTAAGGAACAGAATTTTGAAATCTGCGGGCGAAGGTGAGGGTGGGATATTTCAAAAGAACAGCATGTATATTATCTATGGTGAAACAAATCAGCAGCACAAGTGGGATGCATAAGACAAGTGCTCAGGCCTGGGGCACTTGGAAGACCCAGAGGAATCGGGTGCAGAGGGAGGTGGGAGGGGGAACCGGGATGGGTATCCGTGTAACTCTATGGCTGATTCATATCAATGTATGACAAAACCCACTGAAATGTTGTGAAGTAATTAGCTTAAAACTAATTAAAAAAAAAAAAACCTCAAAAAAAAAAAAAAAAAAAAACCCAAAGAAAATTGCTAGGAATAGAAGTATCCCTGTGGCACGTGGAAAGGGACCATGGGTCTCCTACCTTACCTGGACAGGCGTCCAAATTGCCCTGCCAAGCATCGAGGAGAATCCCGAGGTGTCCCTCGCAACTAGGCAGGAGTCCTGACGTCGCTGAACAAACACTTGTTTGGAAGGGCCATCCCCATCGTAACTCGAGAATATACCCCAGGTTCCCGCCGCAACTCGAGAAAAACCATCAGACTTCCCCCTCGCCGTGAGATGAGGCCCGATTCCCCTGCACTGCGTGCAGAGCAATTGCATGTTGCACATCAAACATGAAAGGAGCCTTGATTTCCTTGATGGCACTCCAGAGAAAACCCAACAACACTGTCTCATATCTAGAGTGATCCTGAGGTTACTGCAGCAACACGAAAGAGCTCCGTTTACCTCAAATCAACTCAAGATGAGAGCATAGTCCCTGGCTTTGACTCAAGAGGAATAGCAACTTTCCACAAGAACCTCTAGAGGAGGCTTCTCTCAGCTCTAGGTATGTGAGAGGGACCCTGAGTTTGCAGCCTCAACTGGAATGGACACCGAGATGCTCTGACCTGAAATAAGGCAGGATATCCATGCAGTGACTTGAATGCAGGCTTGTCTCGCATCTCCCAGACGAAGGGATGTCTGAATCCCCTGTGGAGACCACAGAGAAAGACCTAGTTCCCCGCCTCATTGCGACCGGAGGCCTTATATCCTTTCAAAACTCGAGAGGTACTTGGAGATCAATGCTTCAAAAGGAGACGATGCCTGACTCCTTTTGAAAATTGATAGGAGTCCCAGTAACACTGTGGCACGAGGAAAGGGACGCTGGGTCTCCCGCCTCACATGGAGAGGCGTCCCAATTGCCCTGCCAAGCCTTGAGGAGAATCCCGAGTTGTCCCTCGCAACTAGGCAGGAGTCCTGACGTCGCTGAACAAACACTTGTTTGGAAGGGTCATCCCTGTCATAACTCGAGAATATACCCATGTTCCCGCCGCAAGTCGAGAAAAACCATGAGACTTCCCCCTTGCCGCGAGATGAGGCCCGATTCCCCTGCATTGCATGCAGAGCTATTCCGTGTTCCACATCAAACACGAATGGAGCCTTGATTTCCTTGATGGCACTCCAGAGAAACGCCAAGAACACTGTCTCAAGTCTAGAGGGATCCTGAGGTCACTGCAACAACGCAAAAGAGTTCCATGTACCCCAAATCATCTCGAGATGAGATCTCATTTCCTGGCTTCAAATTAAGAGGAATGCCAAGTTTCCACAAGCACCACAAGAGGAGGTTTCTCTCAGCTATACATATTTTAGAGGGACCCTGAATTTTCGGCCTCAAATGGAATCGACACTGAGATGCCCTGCCTCAAAACAAGGTCAGAATTCACTGCAGTGACTTGAATGTAAGCTGGTTTTCATGTCACAAGATGAAGGGATGTCTGAATCCCCTGGGGAGACCCTAGAGAAAGCCCTTAGCTCCCCGCACCAACTCGACAGGAGGCCTCACATCCCTTTGACAACACGAGAGGAACGCGGAGTTCAATGATTCAAAAGGCGACGATGCCTGACTGCTCTTGAAAATTGACAGGAATCCCAGGATCCCAGTGGCAAGAGGAAAGGGACCCTGGCTCTGCTGCCTCAACTCGAGAGGTGTTCCTATTGCCCATTCAGGCTCGAGGAGAATGCCGAGGTGTCCCTCGAAACTAGACAGGAGTCCTGACCTCGCTGAACAAACACGTATTTGGAAGGGCCATTCCAGTCGTAACTTGAGATTATACCACAGGTTCCTGCCATAACTCGAGAAAAACCATGAGACTTCCCCCTCACCGAGAGATGAGGCCCGATTCCCCTGCACTGCGTGCAGAGGAATTCCGTGTTCCACATCAAACACGAATGGAGCCTTGATTTCCTTGATGGCACTCCAGAGAAACGCAATAACACTGTTTCAAGTCTAGAGGGATCCTGAGGTCACTGCAGAAACTAGAAAAATCTCGATGTACACCAAATCATTCTCGAGATGAGAGCTGATTTCCTGACTTTAAATAAAGAGAAATGCCAACTTTCCACAAACACCACAAGAGGAGGCTTCTCTGAGCTATACGTATGTGAGAGGAATCCTGAATTTGCGGCTCAAATGGAATGGACACCGAGATGCCCTGCCTCCAAGTAAGCCCAGAATTCCCTGCAGTGACCGGAATGCAAGCTGGTTGTCATGTCACTAGAGGAAAGGATGTCTGAATGCCCTGGGGAGACCATAGAGAAAGACCTAGCTCCCTGCCCCATCTGGACAGGAGGACTCACATCCCTTTGACCACTAGAGAGGAAAGCAGAGTTCAACGATTTAAAAGGAGACGATGCATGACTCGTCTTGAAAATTGACAGGAATCCCAGGATCCCAGTGGCAACAGGAAAGGGACACTGGGTCTGCCGCCTCACCTCGAGAGGTGTTCCTATTGCCCTGCCAAGCCTCGTGGAGAATCCCGAGGTGTCCCTGGCAACTAGGCAGGAGTTCTGACGTCACTGAACAAACAAGTGCCTGGAAGGCGGCTCCCCATTGTAACTCGAGAATATACCCCAGGTCCCGCCGCAAATCGGGAAAAACCATGAGACTTCCCCTCGCCGCGAGATGAGGCCCGATTCCCCTGCATTGCGTGCAGAGCAATGCAGAGTTCCGCATGATACATGAAAGGAGCCTTGATTTCCTTGATGGCATTCCAGAGAAACCCCAAGAACACTGTTTCAAGGCTAGAGGGATCCTGAGGTCACTGTAGCAACACGAAAGAGCTCCGTGGACCAAACATCAACCCGAGATGAGAGATTAGTCCCTGGCTTCGACTCTAGAGGAATACCAACTTTCCACAAGCACCTCAAGAGGAGGCTTCTCTCAGCTATAGGTATGTGAGAGGGACCCTGAGTTTGCGGGATCAAGTGGAATGGACAACGAGATGCCCTGCCTCGAAATAAGGACAGATATCCCTGCAGTCATTTGAATGCAGGCTCGTCTTGCATCTCCTAAGACGAAGAGATGTCTGAATCGCCTGTCGAGACCACACAGAAATACGTAGTTCCCCACCTCATCGCGATCAGAGGCCTCACATCATTTGAAAACTCGAGAGTTACGCTGAGATCAATGCTTCCAAAGGAGACGAGGCCTGACACCTCTTGAAAATTGATAGGAGTCCCAGTATCCCTGTGGCACCTGGAAAGGGACACTGGGTCTCCCGCCTCACTTGGAGAGGCGTCCCAATTGCCCTGCCAAGCCTCGAGGAGAATCCCGAGGTGTCCCTCGCTTCTCGGCAGGAGTCCTGACGTCGCTGAACAAACACGTGTTGGAAGGGCCCTCCCCATCGTAACTCGAGTATATACCCCAGGTTCATGTCGCAACTCGAGAAGAACAATGAGACTTCGCCCTCGCCACGATATGAGGACCGCTTCCCCTGCATTGCGTGCAGAGCAATTCCGTGTTCCACATCAGACATGAAAGGAGCGTGATTTCCTTGATGGAACACCAGAGAAACCTCAAGATCACTGTCTCAAGTCTAGAGGGATCCTGAGGTCACTGTAGCAACATGAAAGAGCCCGTGTACTCAAAATCAACTCGAGATGAGGGCTTAGTCCCTTGCTTCGACTCAAGAGGAATACCAACTTTCCACAAGCACCTCAAGAAGAGACTTCTCTCAGCTCTAGGTATGTGAGAGGGACCCTGACTTTGCGGCCTCAAGTAGAATGGACACCGAGATGCCCGGACTCGACATAAGGCCAGATATTCCTGCAGTGACTTGAATGCAGGCTCGTCTTGCATCTCCAGAGACGAAAGTATGTCTGAATCCCCTGTGGAGACCACAGAGAAAGACCTAGTTCCCAATCTCATCGCGACTGGAGGCCTCACATCCTTTGAAAACTCCAGAGGTACGCAAAGATCAATGCCTCAAAAGGACACGATGCCTGACTCCTCGTGAAACTTGCTAGGATGCCCAGGATTCCGGTGGCACGTGGAAAGGGACACTTGGTCTCCCGCCTCAGCTGGAGAGGCATCCCAATTGCCCTGCCAAGCCTCGAGGAGAATCCCGAGTTGTCCCTCGCAACTAGGCAGGAACCGTGAAGTTGCTGAAAAAACACGTGTGTGGAAGGGCCATCCCCGTCGTAACTCGAGAATATACCCCAGGTTCCCGCCGCAACTCGAGAAAAACCATGAGACTTTCCCCTCGCCGCGAGACGAGGCCCGATTCCCCTGCACTGCGTGCAGAGCAATTCCGTGTTGCACATCCAACATGAAAGGAGCCTTGGTTTCCTTGATGGCACTCCAGAGAAACCCCAATAACACTGTTTCAAGGCTAGAGGGATCCTGAGGTCACTGTAGCAACACGAAAGAGCTCCGTGGACCAAAAATCAACTCGAGATGAGAGGTTAGTCCCTGGCTTCGACTCCAGAGGAATACCACCTTACCACAAGCACCTCAAGAGGAGGCTTCTCTCAGCTCTATGTATGTGAGAGGGACCCTGAGTTGGCGGCCTCAAGTGGAATGGACACTGAGATGGCCTGGCTCGAAATAAGGCCAGATATCCCTGCAGTGACTTGAATGCATGCTAGTCTTGTGTCTCCTAATACGAAAGGGTGTCTGAGTCCCCTGTGGAGACCACAGAGAAAGACCTAGTTCCCCACCTCATCGCGACAGGAGGCCTCACATCCTTTTAAAACTCCAGGGGTACACGGAGATCAATGCCTCTAAAGGAGACGATGCCTGACTCCTCGTGAAACTTCATAGGAGTCCCAGGATTTCTGTGGCACTTGGAAAGGGACTCTTGGTCTCCCGCCTCAGCTGGAGAGGCATCCCAATTGCCCTGCCAAACCTCGAGGAGAATCCCGAGTTGGCCCTCGCAACTAGGCAGAAGTCCTGATGTCCCTGAACAAACACGTGTGTGGAAGGGCCATCCCCGACGTAACTCGAGAATATACCCAAGGTTCCGTCCGCAACTCGAGAAAAACCATGAGACTTCCCCCTCGCTACGAGATGAGGTCCTATTCCCCTGACCTGCGTGCAGAGCAATTCCGTGTTGCACATCAAACATGAAAGGAGCCTTGATTTCCTTGATGGCACTCCAGAGAAACCCCAAGAACACTGTTTCAAGGCTAGAGGGATCCTGAGGTCACTGTGACAACAAAAAAGAGCTCCGTGGACCAAAAATCAACTCAAGATGAGAGGTTAGTCCGTGGCTTCGATGCCAGAGGAATACCACCTTAGCACAAGCACCTCAAGAAGAGGCTTCTCTCAGCTCTAGGTATGTGAGAGGGACCCTGAGTTTGCGGTCTCATATGGAGTGGACACCGAGATGCCCTGACTCGAAATAAGGCCAGATATCCCTGCAGTGACTTGAAGGCAGGCTCGTCTTGCATCTCCGAAGAAGAAAGGATGTCTGAATCCCCTGTGGAGAGCACAGAGAAAAACCTCGTTTCCCACCTCATCGCGACCGGAGGCCTCACATCCTTTGAAAACTTCAGAGGTACACGGAGATCAATGCCTCAAAAGGAGACGATGCCTGACTCCTCGTGAATCTTGATAGGAGTCCCAGGATTCCTGTGTCACGTGGAAAGGGTCCCTTGGTCTCCCGCCTCAGCTGGAGAGGCGTCCCAATTGCCCTGCAAAGCCTCGAGGAGAATCCCGAGTTCTCCCTCGCAACTAGGCAGATGTCCTGACGTCGCTGAGCAAACACGTGTGTGGAAGGGCCATCCCCATCGTAACTCGAGAATATACCCCAGATTCCCGCCGCAACTCGCGAAAAACCATGAGACTTCCCCCTCGTCTCGAGATGAGGCCCGATTCCCCTGCACGGGGTGCAGAGCAATTCCGTGTTGCACATCAAACATGAAAGGAGCCTTGATTTCCTTGATGGCACCCCAAAGAAACCTCAAGAACACTATTTCAAGGCTAGAGGGATCCTGAGGTCACTGTAGCAACATGAAAGAGCTCCGTGGACCAAAAATCAACTCGAGATGAGAGGTTAGTCCCTGGCTTCAACTCCAGAGGAATACCACCTTACCACAAGCATCTCAAGAGGAGGCTTCTCTCAGCTCTAGGTATGTGAGAGGGACCCTGAGTTTGCGGCCTAAAGTGGAATGGACACCGAGATGCCCTGACTCGAAATAAGGCCGGATATCCCTGCAGTGACTTGAATGCAGGCTAGTCTTGCCTCTCCCAAGACAAAAGGCTTTCTGAATCCCCTGTGGAGTCCACAGAGAAAGACCTCGTTCCCAACCTCATCGAGACCGGAGGCCTCACATCCTTTGAAAACTCCAGAGGTACGCGGAGATCAATGCCTCAAAAGGAGACGATGCCTGACTCCTCGTGAAACGTGATAGGAGTCCCAGGATTCCTGTGGCACGTGGAAAGGGACCCTCAGTCTCCCGCCTCAGATGGAGATGCGTCCCAATTGCCCTGCCAAGCCTCGAGGAGAATCCCGAGTTGTCCCTCGCAACTAGGCAGGAGTACTGACGTCGCTGAACAAACACGTGTGTGGAAGGGCCATCCCCGTCGGAACTCGAGAATATACCCCAGGTTCCCGCCACAACTCGAGAAAAACCATGAGATTTCCCCCTCGCCGCGAGATGAGGCCAGATTCCCCTGCACTGTGTGCAGAGCAATTCCGTGTTGCACATCAAACTAGAAAGGAGCCTTGATTTCCTTGATGGCCCTCCAGAGAAACCCCAAGAGCACTGTTTCAAGGCTAGAGGGATCCTGAGGTCACTGTAGCCACACGAAATATCTCCGGGGACCAACAATCAACTCGAGATGAGAGCTTAGTCCCTGGCTTCGACTCCAGAGGAATACCACCTTACCGCAAGCACCTCAAGAGCAGGCTTCTCTCAGCTATAGGTATGTGAGAGGGACCGTGAGTTTGCGGCCTCAAGCCCAATGGACACCGAGATGCCCTGACTCGAAATAAGGCCAGATATCCCTGCAGTGACTTGAATGCAGGCTCGTCTTGCATTTAACAAACGAAAGGATGTCTGAAGCCCCTGTGGAGACCACAGAGAAAGACCTCGTTCCCAACCTCATCGAGACCGGAGGCCTCACATCCTTTGAAAACTCCAGAGGTACGCGGAGATCAATGCCTCAAAAGGAGACGATGCCTGACTCCTCGTGAAACGTGATAGGAGTCCCAGGATTCCTGTGGCACGTGGAAAGGGACACTTGGTCTCCCACCTCAGCTGGAGAGGCGTCCCAATTGCCCTGCCAAGCCTTAAGGAGGATCCCGAGGTGTCCCTCGCAACTAGGCAGGAGTCCTGTCGTCGCTGAACAAACACGTGTGTGTAAGAGCCATCCCCTTGGTAACTCGAGAATATACCGCAGGTTCCCACCGCAACTCGAGAAAAACCATGAGACTTCCCCCTCGCCGCGAGATGAGGCTCGATTCTCCTGCACTGCGTGCACAGCAATTCCCTGCTGCACATCAAACATGAAAGGATCCTTGATTTCCTTGCTGGCACTCCGGAGAAACCCCAAGAACACTGTTTCAAGGCTAGAGGGATCCTGAGGACACTGGAGCAACATAAAAGAACTCCGTGGACCAAAAATCAACTCGAGATGAGAGGTCAGTCCCTGGCTTCGACTCCAGAGGAATACCACCTTAACACAAGCACCTCAAGAGGAGGCTTCTCTCAGCTCTAGGTATGTGAGAGCATCCCTGAATTTGCGGCCTCAAGTGGAATGGACACCGAGATGCCCTGACTCAAAATAAGGCCGGATATCCTTGCAGAGACTCGAATGCAGGCCCGTCTTTCAGCTCCGAAGACAAAAGGATGTCTGAATCCCCTGTGGAGACCACAGAGAAAGACCTCGTTCCCCACCTCATCGCGACTGGAGGCCTCATAGCCTTTGAAAACTCCAGAGGTACGCGGAGATCAGTGCCTCAAAAGGTGATGATGCCTGACGCTTTGTGAAATTTGACAGGAGTCCCAGGACTCCTGTGGTACGTGGAAAGGGACCCTTGGTCTCCCACCTCAGCTGGAGAGGCGTCGCAATTGCCCTGCCAAGCCTCGAGGAGAATCCCCAGTTGTCCCTCGCAACTAGGCAGGAGTCCTGAAGTCGCTGAACAAACACGTGTGTGGAAGGGCCATCCCCGTCGTAACTCGAGAATATACCCCAGGTTCCCGCCGCAACTTGACAAAAACCATGAGACTTCCCCCTCGCCGAGAGACGAGGACTGATTCCCCTGCACTGCATGCAGAGCAATTCCTTGTTGCACATCAAACATGAAAGGAGCCTTGATTTCCTTGATGGCACTCCAGAGAAACCCCAAGAACACTGGTTCAAGGCTAGTGGGATACTGAGGTCACTGTAGCAAAACGAAAGAGCTCTGTGGACCAAAAATCAACTCGAGATGAGAGGTTCGTCCCTGGCTTCGACTCCAGGGGTAAACCACGTTACCAAAGGCACCTCAAGAGGAGGCTTCTCTCAGCTCTAGGTATGTGAGAGGGACCCTGAGTTTGCGGCCTCAAGTGGAATGGACACCGCGATGCCCTGACTCGAAATAAGGCCGGATATCCCTGCAGTGACTTGAATCCAGGCTAGTCTTGCAGCTCCCAAGACGAAAGGATGTCTGAAGCCCCTGTGGAGACCACAGAGAAACACCTAGTTCCCCACCTCATCGCGACCGGAGGCCTCACATCCTTTGAAAATTCCAGAGGTACGCGGAGATCAGTGCCTCCAAAGGAGACGATGCCTGAGTCCTTGTGAAACTTGATAGGAGTCCCAGGATTCCTGTGGCACGTGGAAAGGGACCTTCGGTCTCCCGCCTCAGCTGTAGAGGCGTCCCAATTGCCCTGCCAATCCTCGAGGTGGATCCCGAGTTGTCCCTCGCAACTAGGCAGGAGTCCTGTCGTCGCTGAACAAACACGTGTGTGGAAGAGCCATCCCCTTGGTAACTCGAGAATATACCGCAGGTTCCCGCCGCAACTCGAGAAAAACAATGAGACTTCCCCCTCGCTGCGAGATGAGGCCCGATTCCTCTGTACGGCGTGCAGAGCAATTCCGTGTTGCACATCAAACATGAAAGGAGCCTTGATTTCCTTGCTGGCACTCCAGAGAAACCCCAAGAACACTGTTTCAAGGCTAGAGGGATACTGAGGTCACTGTAGCAAAACGAAAGAGCTCTGTAGACCAAATATCAACTCGAGATGAGAGGTTAGTCCCTGGCTTTGACTCCAGCGGTAAACCTCATTACCAAAAGCACCTCAAGAGGAGGCTTCTTTCAGCTGTAGGTATGTGAGAGGGACCCTGAGGTTGCGGCCTCATGTGGAATGGACACCGAGATGTCCTGACTCGAAATAAGGCCGGTTATCCCTGCAGTGACTTGAATGCAAGCTCGTCTTGCCTCTGCCAAGAAGAAAGGAAGTCTGAATCCCCAGTGGAGACCACAGAGAAACACCTAGTTCCCCACCTCATGGCGACCGGAGGCCTCACATCCTTTGAAAACACCAGAGGTACGCAGAGATCAATGCCTCAAAAGAAGACGATGCCTGACTCCTCGTGAAACTTGATAGGAGTCCCAGGATTCCTGTGGCACGTGGAAAGGGAACCTTGGTCTCCCGCCTCAGATGGATAGGCATCCCACTTGCCCTGCCAAGCCTCGAAGAGAATCCCGAGTTGTCCCTCTCAACTAGGCAGGAGTCCTGACGTCGCTGAACAAACACGTGTGTGGAAGGGCCATCCCCGTCGTAACTCGAGAATATACCCCAGGTTCCCGCCGCAACTCGAGAGAAACCATGAGACTTCCCCCTCGCGCGAGATGAGGCCCGATTCCCCTGCACTGCGTGCAGAGCAATTCCGTGTTGCACATCAAACATGAAAGGAGCCTTGATTTCCTTGATGGCACTCCAGAGAAACCCCAAGAACACTGTTTCAAGGCTAGAGGGATCCTGAGGACACTGTGACAACACGAAAGAGCTCTGTGGACCAAAAAGCAACTCGAGATGAGAGGTTAGTCCCTGGCTTCGACTCCAGAGGAATACCACCTTAGCACAAGCACCTCAAGAGGAGGCTTCTCTCAGCTCTAGGTATCTGAGAGGGACCCTGAGTTTGCGGCCTCAAGTGGAATGGACACCGAGATGCCCTGACTCGAAATAAGGCCGGATATCCCTGCAGTGACTTGAATGCAGGC
The DNA here is from genome assembly GCF_910594005.1 of Cervus elaphus. NCBI lineage: Eukaryota > Metazoa > Chordata > Mammalia > Artiodactyla > Cervidae > Cervus > Cervus elaphus. The sequence continues at coordinate 50,127,631 of NC_057820.1, forward strand.
TAGTCTTGTGTCTCCTAATACGAAATGGTGTCTGAGTCCCATGTGGAGACCACAGAGAAAGACCTAGTTCCCTATCTCATCGCGACCGGAGGCCTCACATCCTTTGAAAACTCCAGAGGTACACGGAGATCAATTCCTCAAAAGGAGACGATGCCTGACTCCTCGTGAAACTTGATAGGAGTCCCAGGATTCCTGTGGCACGTGGAAAGGGACCCTGGGTCTCCCGCCTCAGCTGTAGAGGCGTCCCAATTGCCCTGCCAATCCTCGAGGTGGATCCCGAGGTGTCCCTCGCAACTAGGCAGGAGTCCTGTCGTCGCTGAACAAACACGTGTGTGGAAGAGCCATCCCCTTGGTAACTCGAGAATATACCGCAGGTTCCCGCCGCAACTCGAGAAAAACCATGAGACTTCCCCCTCGCCGCGAGATGAGGCCCGATTCTCCTGCACTGCGTGCACAGCAATTCCCTGTTGCACATCAAACATGAAAGGATCCTTGATTTCCTTGCTGGCACTCCGGAGCAACCCCAAGAACACTGTTTCAAGGCTAGAGGGATCCTGAGGACACTGGAGCAACATAAAAGAACTCCGTGGACCAAAAATCAACTCGAGATGAGAGGTCAGTCCCTGGCTTCGACTCCAGAGGAATACCACCTTAGCACAAGCACCTCAAGAGGAGGCTTCTCTCAGCTCTAGGTATGTGAGAGCGTCCCTGAGTTTGCGGCCTCAAGTGGAATGGACACCGAGATGCCCTGACTCAAAATAAGGCCGGATATCCTTGCAGAGACTCGAATGCAGGCCCGTCTTTCAGCTCCGAAGACAAAAGGATGTCTGAATCCCCTGTGGAGACCACAGAGAAAGACCTCGTTCCCCACCTCATCGCGACCGGAGGCCTCACATCCTTTGAAAACTCCAGAGGTACGCGGAGATCAGTGCCTCAAAAGGTGATGATGCCTGACGCTTTGTGAAATTTGATAGGAGTCCCAGGACTCCTGTGGTACGTGGAAAGGGACCCTTGGTCTCCCACCTCAGCTGGAGAGGCGTCGCAATTGCCCTGCCAAGCCTCAAGGAGAATCCCCAGTTGTCCCTCGCAACTAGGCAGGAGTCCTGAAGTCGCTGAACAAACACGTGTGTGGAAGGGCCATCCCCGTCGTAACTCGAGAATATACCCCAGGTTCCCGCCGCAACTTGAGAAAAACCATGAGACTTCCCCCTCGCCGAGAGACGAGGACCGATTCCCCTGCACTGCATGCAGAGCAATTCCTTGTTGCACATCAAACATGAAAGGAGCCTTGATTTCCTTGATGGCACTCCAGAGAAACCCCAAGAACACTGTTTCAAGGCTAGTGGGATACTGAGGTCACTGTAGCAAAACGAAAGAGCTCTGTGGACCAAAAATCAACTCGAGATGAGAGGTTCGTCCCTGGCTTCGACTCCAGCGGTAAACCACGTTACCAAAGGCACCTCAAGAGGAGGCTTCTCTCAGCTCTAGGTATGTGAGAGGGACCCTGAGTTTGCGGCCTCAAGTGGAATGGACACCGCGATGCCCTGACTCGAAATAAGGCCGGATATCCCTGCAGTGACTGGAATGCAGGCTCGTCTTGCAGCTCCCAAGACGAAAGGATGTCTGAAGCCCCTGTGGAGACCACAGAGAAACACCTAGTTCCCCACCTCATCGCGACCGGAGGCCTCACATCCTTTGAAAATTCCAGAGGTACACGGAGATCAGTGCCTCCAAAGGAGACGATGCCTGAGTCCTTGTGAAACTTGATAGGAGTCCCAGGATTCCTGTGGCACGTGGAAAGGGACCTTCGGTCTCCCGCCTCAGCTGTAGAGGCGTCCCAATTGCCCTGCCAATCCTCGAGGTGGATCCCGAGTTGTCCCTCGCAACTAGGCAGGAGTCCTGTCGTCGCTGAACAAACACGTGTGTGGAAGAGCCATCCCCTTGGTAACTCGAGAATATACCGCAGGTTCCCGCCGCAACTCGAGAAAAACAATGAGACTTCCCCCTCGCTGCGAGATGAGGCCCGATTCCTCTGTACGGCGTGCAGAGCAATTCCGTGTTGCACATCAAACATGAAAGGAGCCTTGATTTCCTTGCTGGCACTCCAGAGAAACCCCAAGAACACTGTTTCAAGGCTAGAGGGATACTGAGGTCACTGTAGCAAACCGAAAGAGCTCTGTAGACCAAATATCAACTCGAGATGAGAGGTTAGTCCCTGGCTTTGACTCCAGCGGTAAACCTCATTACCAAAAGCACCTCAAGAGGAGGCTTCTTTCAGCTGTAGGTATGTGAGAGGGACCCTGAGGTTGCGGCCTCATGTGGAATGGACACCGAGATGTCCTGACTCGAAATAAGGCCGGTTATCCCTGCAGTGACTTGAATGCAAGCTCGTCTTGCCTCTGCCAAGAAGAAAGGAAGTCTGAATCCCCAGTGGAGACCACAGAGAAACACCTAGTTCCCCACCTCATGGCGACCGGAGGCCTCACATCCTTTGAAAACACCAGAGGTACGCAGAGATCAATGCCTCAAAAGAAGACGATGCCTGACTCCTCGTGAAACTTGATAGGAGTCCCAGGATTCCTGTGGCACGTGGAAAGGGAACCTTGGTCTCCCGCCTCAGATGGATAGGCATCCCACTTGCCCTGCCAAGCCTCGAAGAGAATCCCGAGTTGTCCCTCTCAACTAGGCAGGAGTCCTGACGTCGCTGAACAAACACGTGTGTGGAAGGGCCATCCCCGTCGTAACTCGAGAATATACCCCAGGTTCCCGCCGCAACTCGAGAGAAACCATGAGACTTCCCCCTCGCGCGAGATGAGGCCGGATTCCCCTGCACTGCGTGCAGAGCAATTCCGTGTTGCACATCAAACATGAAAGGAGCCTTGATTTCCTTGATGGCACTCCAGAGAAACCCCAAGAACACTGTTTCAAGGCTAGAGGGATCCTGAGGACACTGTGACAACACGAAAGAGCTCTGTGGACCAAAAAGCAACTCGAGATGAGAGGTTAGTCCCTGGCTTCGACTCCAGAGGAATACCACCTTAGCACAAGCACCTCAAGAGGAGGCTTCTCTCAGCTCTAGGTATCTGAGAGGGACCCTGAGTTTGCGGCCTCAAGTGGAATGGACACCGAGATGCCCTGACTCGAAATAAGGCCGGATATCCCTGCAGTGACTTGAATGCAGGCTAGTCTTGTGTCTCCTAATACGAAATGGTGTCTGAGTCCCATGTGGAGACCACAGAGAAAGACCTAGTTCCCTATCTCATCGCGACCGGAGGCCTCACATCCTTTGAAAACTCCAGAGGTACACGGAGATCAATTCCTCAAAAGGAGACGATGCCTGACTCCTCGTGAAACTTGATAGGAGTCCCAGGATTCCTGTGGCACGTGGAAAGGGACCCTGGGTCTCCCGCCTCAGCTGTAGAGGCGTCCCAATTGCCCTGCCAATCCTCGAGGTGGATCCCGAGGTGTCCCTCGCAACTAGGCAGGAGTCCTGTCGTCGCTGAACAAACACGTGTGTGGAAGAGCCATCCCCTTGGTAACTCGAGAATATACCGCAGGTTCCCGCCGCAACTCGAGAAAAACCATGAGACTTCCCCCTCGCCGCGAGATGAGGCCCGATTCTCCTGCACTGCGTGCACAGCAATTCCCTGTTGCACATCAAACATGAAAGGATCCTTGATTTCCTTGCTGGCACTCCGGAGCAACCCCAAGAACACTGTTTCAAGGCTAGAGGGATCCTGAGGACACTGGAGCAACATAAAAGAACTCCGTGGACCAAAAATCAACTCGAGATGAGAGGTCAGTCCCTGGCTTCGACTCCAGAGGAATACCACCTTAGCACAAGCACCTCAAGAGGAGGCTTCTCTCAGCTCTAGGTATGTGAGAGCGTCCCTGAGTTTGCGGCCTCAAGTGGAATGGACACCGAGATGCCCTGACTCAAAATAAGGCCGGATATCCTTGCAGAGACTCGAATGCAGGCCCGTCTTTCAGCCCCGAAGACAAAAGGATGTCTGAATCCCCTGTGGAGACCACAGAGAAAGACCTCGTTCCCCACCTCATCGCGACCGGAGGCCTCACATCCTTTGAAAACTCCAGAGGTACGCGGAGATCAGTGCCTCAAAAGGTGATGATGCCTGACGCTTTGTGAAATTTGATAGGAGTCCCAGGACTCCTGTGGTACGTGGAAAGGGACCCTTGGTCTCCCACCTCAGCTGGAGAGGCGTCGCAATTGCCCTGCCAAGCCTCAAGGAGAATCCCCAGTTGTCCCTCGCAACTAGGCAGGAGTCCTGAAGTCGCTGAACAAACACGTGTGTGGAAGGGCCATCCCCGTCGTAACTCGAGAATATACCCCAGGTTCCCGCCGCAACTTGAGAAAAACCATGAGACTTCCCCCTCGCCGAGAGACGAGGACCGATTCCCCTGCACTGCATGCAGAGCAATTCCTTGTTGCACATCAAACATGAAAGGAGCCTTGATTTCCTTGATGGCACTCCAGAGAAACCCCAAGAACACTGTTTTAAGGCCAGAGGGATACTGAGGTCACTGTAGCAAAACGAAAGGGCTCTGTGGACCAAAAATCAACTCGAGATGAGAGGTTAGTCCCTGGCTTCGACTCCAGGGGTAAACCACCTTACCAAAGGCACCTCAAGAGGAGGCTTCTCTCAGCTCTAGGTATGTGAGAGGGACTCTGAGTTTGCGGCCTCAAGTGGAATGGACACCGAGATGCCCTGACTCGTAATAAGGCCGGATATCCCTGCAGTGACTAGAATGCAGGCTCGTCTTTCATCTCCCAAGACGAAAGGATGTCTGAATCCCCTGTGGAGACCACAGAGAAACACCTAGTTCCCCATCTCATCGCGACCGGAGACCTCACATCCTTGGAAAACTCCAACGGTTCGCGGAGATCAGTGCCTCAAAAGGAGACGATGCCTGAGTCCTCGTGAAACTTGATAGGAGTCCCAGGATTCCTGTGGCACGTGGAAAGGGTCCTTCGGTCTCCCGCCTCAGCTGTAGAGGCGTCCCAATTGCCCTGCCAATCCTCGAGGTGGATCCCGAGTTGTCCCTCGCAACTAGGCAGGAGTCCTGTCGTCGCTGAACAAACACGTGTGTGGAAGAGCCATCCCCTTGGTAACTCGAGAATATACCGCAGGTTCCCGCCGCAACTCGAGAAAAACAATGAGACTTCCCCCTCGCTGCGAGATGAGGCCCGATTCCTCTGTACGGCGTGCAGAGCAATTCCGTGTTGCACATCAAACATGAAAGGAGCCTTGATTTCCTTGCTGGCACTCCAGAGAAACCCCAAGAACACTGTTTCAAGGCTAGAGGCATACTGAGGTCACTGTAGTAAAATGAAAGAGCTCTGTAGACCAAATATCAACTCGAGATGAGAGGTTAGTCCCTGGCTTTGACTCCAGCGGTAAACCTCATTACCAAAAGCACCTCAAGAGGAGGCTTCTTTCAGCTGTAGGTATGTGAGAGGGACCCTGAGGTTGCGGCCTCATGTGGAATGGACACCGAGATGTCCTGACTCGAAATAAGGCCGGTTATCCCTGCAGTGACTTGAATGCAAGCTCGTCTTGCCTCTGCCAAGAAGAAAGGATGTCTGAATCCCCAGTGGAGACCACAGAGAAACACCTAGTTCCCCACCTCATGGCGACCGGAGGCCTCACATCCTTTGAAAACACCAGAGGTACGCAGAGATCAATGCCTCAAAAGAAGACGATGCCTGACTCCTCGTGAAACTTGATAGGAGTCCCAGGATTCCTGTGGCACGTGGAAAGGGAACCTTGGTCTCCCGCCTCAGCTGGATAGGCATCCCACTTGCCCTGCCAAGCCTCGAAGAGAATCCCGAGTTGTCCCTCTCAACTAGGCAGGAGTCCTGACGTCGCTGAACAAACACGTGTGTGGAAGGGCCATCCCCGTCGTAACTCGAGAATATACCCCAGGTTCCCGCCGCAACTCGAGAGAAACCATGAGACTTCCCCCTCGCGCGAGATGAGGCCTGATTCCCCTGCACTGCGTGCAGAGCAATTCCGTGTTGCACATCAAACATGAAAGGAGCCTTGATTTCCTTGATGGCACTCCAGAGAAACCCCAAGAACACTGTTTCAAGGCTAGAGGGATCCTGAGGACACTGTGACAACACGAAAGAGCTCTGTGGACCAAAAAGCAACTCGAGATGAGAGGTTAGTCCCTGGCTTCGACTCCAGAGGAATACCACCTTAGCACAAGCACCTCAAGAGGAGGCTTCTCTCAGCTCTAGGTATCTGAGAGGGACCCTGAGTTTGCGGCCTCAAGTGGAATGGACACCGAGATGCCCTGACTCGAAATAAGGCCGGATATCCCTGCAGTGACTTGAATGCAGGCTAGTCTTGTGTCTCCTAATACGAAATGGTGTCTGAGTCCCATGTGGAGACCACAGAGAAAGACCTAGTTCCCTATCTCATCGCGACCGGAGGCCTCACATCCTTTGAAAACTCCAGAGGTACACGGAGATCAATTCCTCAAAAGGAGACGATGCCTGACTCCTCGTGAAACTTGATAGGAGTCCCAGGATTCCTGTGGCACGTGGAAAGGGACCCTGGGTCTCCCGCCTCAGCTGTAGAGGCGTCCCAATTGCCCTGCCAATCCTCGAGGTGGATCCCGAGGTGTCCCTCGCAACTAGGCAGGAGTCCTGTCGTCGCTGAACAAACACGTGTGTGGAAGAGCCATCCCCTTGGTAACTCGAGAATATACCGCAGGTTCCCGCCGCAACTCGAGAAAAACCATGAGACTTCCCCCTCGCCGCGAGATGAGGCCCGATTCTCCTGCACTGCGTGCACAGCAATTCCCTGTTGCACATCAAACATGAAAGGATCCTTGATTTCCTTGCTGGCACTCCGGAGCAACCCCAAGAACACTGTTTCAAGGCTAGAGGGATCCTGAGGACACTGGAGCAACATAAAAGAGCTCCGTGGACGAAAAATCAGCTCGAGATGAGAGGTCAGTCCCTGGCTTCGACTCCAGAGGAATACCACCTTAGCACAAGCACCTCAAGAGGAGGCTTCTCTCAGCTCTATGTATGTGAGAGGGACCCTGAGTTGGCGGCCTCAAGTGGAATGGACACTGAGATGGCCTGGCTCGAAATAAGGCCAGATATCCCTGCAGTGACTTGAATGCATGCTAGTCTTGTGTCTCCTAATACGAAAGGGTGTCTGAGTCCCCTGTGGAGACCACAGAGAAAGACCTAGTTCCCCACCTCATCGCGACAGGAGGCCTCACATCCTTTTAAAACTCCAGGGGTACACGGAGATCAATGCCTCTAAAGGAGACGATGCCTGACTCCTCGTGAAACTTCATAGGAGTCCCAGGATTTCTGTGGCACTTGGAAAGGGACCCTTGGTCTCCCGCCTCAGCTGGAGAGGCATCCGAATTGCCCTGCCAAACCTCGAGGAGAATCCCGAGTTGGCCCTCGCAACTAGGCAGGAGTCCTGACGTCCCTGAACAAACACGTGTGTGGAAGGGCCATCCCCGACGTAACTCGAGAATATACCCAAGGTTCCGTCCGCAACTCGAGGAAAACCACGAGACTTCCCCCTCGCCACGAGATGAGGTCCTATTCCCCTGACCTGCGTGCAGAGCAATTCCGTGTTGCACATCAAACATGAAAGGAGCCTTGATTTCCTTGATGGCACTCCAGAGAAACCCCAAGAACACTGTTTCAAGGCTAGAGGGATCCTGAGGTCACTGTGACAAGAAAAAAGAGCTCCGTGGACCAAAAATCAACTCAAGATGAGAGGTTAGTCCGTGGCTTCGATGCCAGAGGAATACCACCTTACCACAAGCACCTCAAGAAGAGGCTTCTCTCAGCTCTAGGTATGTGAGAGGGACCCTGAGTTTGCGGTCTCATATGGAGTGGACACCGAGATGCCCTGACTCGAAATAAGGCCGTATATCCCTGCAGTGACTTGAAGGCAGGCTCGTCTTGCATCTCCGAAGAAGAAAGGATGTCTGAATCCCCTGTGGAGACCACAGAGAAAAACCTCGTTTCCCACCTCATCGCGACCGGAGGCCTCACATCCTTTGAAAACTTCAGAGGTACACGGAGATCAATGCCTCAAAAGGAGACGATGCCTGACTCCTCGTGAATCTTGATAGGAGTCCCAGGATTCCTGTGTCACGTGGAAAGGGTCCCTTGGTCTCCCGCCTCAGCTGGAGAGGCGTCCCAATTGCCCTGCAAAGCCTCGAGGAGAATCCCGAGTTCTCCCTCGCAACTAGGCAGATGTCCTGACGTCGCTGAGCAAACACGTGTGTGGAAGGGCCATCCCCATCGTAACTCGAGAATATACCCCAGATTCCCGCCGCAACTCGCGAAAAACCATGAGACTTCCCCCTCGTCTCGAGATGAGGCCCGATTCCCCTGCACGGAGTGCAGAGCAATTCCGTGTTGCACATCAAACATGAAAGGAGCCTTGATTTCCTTGATGGCACCCCAAAGAAACCTCAAGAACAGTATTTCAAGGCTAGAGGGATCCTGAGGTCACTGTAGCAACATGAAAGAGCTCCGTGGACCAAAAATCAACTCGAGATGAGAGGTTAGTCCCTGGCTTCAACTCCAGAGGAATACCACCTTACCACAAGCATCTCAAGAGGAGGCTTCTCTCAGCTCTAGGTATGTGAGAGGGACCCTGAGTTTGCGGCCTAAAGTGGAATGGACACCGAGATGCCCTGACTCGAAATAAGGCCGGATATCCCTGCAGTGACTTGAATGCAGGCTAGTCTTGCCTCTCCCAAGACAAAAGGCTTTCTGAATCCCCTGTGGAGTCCACAGAGAAAGACCTCGTTCCCAACCTCATCGAGACCGGAGGCCTCACATCCTTTGAAAACTCCAGAGGTACGCGGAGATCAATGCCTCAAAAGGAGACGATGCCTGACTCCTCGTGAAACGTGATAGGAGTCCCAGGATTCCTGTGGCACGTGGAAAGGGACCCTCAGTCTCCCACCTCAGATGGAGATGCGTCCCAATTGCCCTGCCAAGCCTCGAGGAGAATCCCGAGTTGTCCCTCGCAACTAGGCAGGAGTACGGACGTCGCTGAACAAACACGTGTGTGAAAGGGCCATCCCCGTCGGAACTCGAGAATATACCCCAGGTTCCCGCCGCAACTCGAGAAAAACAATGAGACTTCCCCCTCGCTGCGAGATGAGGCCCGATTCCTCTGTACGGCGTGCAGAGCAATTCCGTGTTGCACATCAAACATGAAAGGAGCCTTGATTTCCTTGCTGGCACTCCAGAGAAACCCCAAGAACACTGTTTCAAGGCTAGAGGCATACTGAGGTCACTGTAGTAAAATGAAAGAGCTCTGTAGACCAAATATCAACTCGAGATGAGAGGTTAGTCCCTGGCTTTGACTCCAGCGGTAAACCTCATTACCAAAAGCACCTCAAGAGGAGGCTTCTTTCAGCTGTAGGTATGTGAGAGGGACCCTGAGGTTGCGGCCTCATGTGGAATGGACACCGAGATGTCCTGACTCGAAATAAGGCCGGTTATCCCTGCAGTGACTTGAATGCAAGCTCGTCTTGCCTCTGCCAAGAAGAAAGGAAGTCTGAATCCCCAGTGGAGACCACAGAGAAACACCTAGTTCCCCACCTCATGGCGACCGGAGGCCTCACATCCTTTGAAAACACCAGAGGTACGCAGAGATCAATGCCTCAAAAGAAGACGATGCCTGACTCCTCGTGAAACTTGATAGGAGTCCCAGGATTCCTGTGGCACGTGGAAAGGGAACCTTGGTCTCCCGCCTCAGCTGGATAGGCATCCCACTTGCCCTGCCAAGCCTCGAAGAGAATCCCGAGTTGTCCCTCTCAACTAGGCAGGAGTCCTGACGTCGCTGAACAAACACGTGTGTGGAAGGGCCATCCCCGTCGTAACTCGAGAATATACCCCAGGTTCCCGCCGCAATTCGAGAGAAACCATGAGACTTCCCCCTCGCGCGAGATGAGGCCCGATTCCCCTGCACTGCGTGCAGAGCAATTCCGTGTTGCACATCAAACATGAAAGGAGCCTTGATTTCCTTGATGGCACTCCAGAGAAACCCCAAGAACACTGTTTCAAGGCTAGAGGGATCCTGAGGACACTGTGACAACACGAAAGAGCTCTGTGGACCAAAAAGCAACTCGAGATGAGAGGTTAGTCCCTGGCTTCGACTCCAGAGGAATACCACCTTAGCACAAGCACCTCAAGAGGAGGCTTCTCTCAGCTCTAGGTATCTGAGAGGGACCCTGAGTTTGCGGCCTCAAGTGGAATGGACACCGAGATGCCCTGACTCGAAATAAGGCCGGATATCCCTGCAGTGACTTGAATGCAGGCTAGTCTTGTGTCTCCTAATACGAAATGGTGTCTGAGTCCCATGTGGAGACCACAGAATAAGACCTAGTTCCCTATCTCATCGCGACCGGAGGCCTCACATCCTTTGAAAACTCCAGAGGTACACGGAGATCAATTCCTCAAAAGGAGACGATGCCTGACTCCTCGTGAAACTTGATAGGAGTCCCAGGATTCCTGTGGCACGTGGAAAGGGACCCTGGGTCTCCCGCCTCAGCTGTAGAGGCGTCCCAATTGCCCTGCCAATCCTCGAGGTGGATCCCGAGGTGTCCCTCGCAACTAGGCAGGAGTCCTGTCGTCGCTGAACAAACACGTGTGTGGAAGAGCCATCCCCTTGGTAACTCGAGAATATACCGCAGGTTCCCGCCGCAACTCGAGAAAAACCATGAGACTTCCCCCTCGCCGCGAGATGAGGCCCGATTCTCCTGCACTGCGTGCACAGCAATTCCCTGTTGCACATCAAACATGAAAGGATCCTTAATTTCCTTGCTGGCACTCCGGAGCAACCCCAAGAACACTGTTTCAAGGCTAGAGGGATCCTGAGGACACTGGAGCAACATAAAAGAACTCCGTGGACCAAAAATCAACTCGAGATGAGAGGTCAGTCCCTGGCTTCGACTCCAGAGGAATACCACCTTAGCACAAGCACCTCAAGAGGAGGCTTCTCTCAGCTCTAGGTATGTGAGAGCGTCCCTGAGTTTGCGGCCTCAAGTGGAATGGACACTGAGATGCCCTGACTCAAAATAAGGCCGGATATCCTTGCAGAGACTCGAATGCAGGCCCGTCTTTCAGCTCCGAAGACAAAAGGATGTCTGAATCCCCTGTGGAGACCACAGAGAAAGACCTCGTTCCCCACCTCATCGCGACCGGAGGCCTCACATCCTTTGAAAACTCCAGAGGTACGCGGAGATCAGTGCCTCAAAAGGTGATGATGCCTGACGCTTTGTGAAATTTGATAGGAGTCCCAGGACTCCTGTGGTACGTGGAAAGGGACCCTTGGTCTCCCACCTCAGCTGGAGAGGCGTCGCAATTGCCCTGCCAAGCCTCAAGAAGAATCCCCAGTTGTCCCTCGCAACTAGGCAGGAGTCCTGAAGTCGCTGAACAAACACGTGTGTGGAAGGGCCATCCCCGTCGTAACTCGAGAATATACCCCAGGTTCCCGCCGCAACTTGAGAAAAACCATGAGACTTCCCCCTCGCCGAGAGACGAGGACCGATTCCCCTGCACTGCATGCAGAGCAATTCCTTGTTGCACATCAAACATGAAAGGAGCCTTGATTTCCTTGATGGCACTCCGGAGAAATCCCAAGAACACTGTTTTAAGGCCAGAGGGATACTGAGGTCACTGTAGCAAAACGAAAGGGCTCTGTGGACCAAAAATCAACTCGAGATGAGAGGTTAGTCCCTGGCTTCGACTCCAGGGGTAAACCACCTTACCAAAGGCACCTCAAGAGGAGGCTTCTCTCAGCTCTAGGTATGTGAGAGGGACTCTGAGTTTGCGGCCTCAAGTGGAATGGACAGCGAGATGCCCTGACTCGTAATAAGGCCGGATATCCCTGCAGTGACTAGAATGCAGGCTCGTCTTTCATCTCCCAAGACGAAAGGATGTCTGAATCCCCTGTGGAGACCACAGAGAAACACCTAGTTCCCCATCTCATCGCGACCGGAGACCTCACATCCTTGGAAAACTCCAACGGTTCGCGGAGATCAGTGCCTCAAAAGGAGACGATGCCTGAGTCCTCGTGAAACTTGATAGGAGTCCCAGGATTCCTGTGGCACGTGGAAAGGGACCTTCGGTCTCCCGCCTCAGCTGTAGAGGCGTCCAAATTGCCCTGCCAATCCTCGAGGTGGATCCCGAGTTGTCCCTCGCAACTAGGCAGGAGTCCTGTCGTCGCTGAACAAACACGTGTGTGGAAGAGCCATCCCCTTGGTAACTTGAGAATATACCGCAGGTTCCCGCCGCAACTCGAGAAAAACAATGAGACTTCCCCCTCGCTGCGAGATGAGGCCCGATTCCTCTGTACGGCGTGCAGAGCAATTCCGTGTTGCACATCAAACCTGAAAGGAGCCTTGATTTCCTTGATGGCACTCCAGAGAAACCCCAAGAACACTGTTTCAAGGCTAGAGGGATACTGAGGTCACTGTAGCAAAACGAAAGAGCTCTGTAGACCAAATATCAACTCGAGATGAGAGGTTAGTCCCTGGCTTTGACTCCAGCGGTAAACCTCATTACCAAAAGCACCTCAAGAGGAGGCTTCTTTCAGCTGTAGGTATGTGAGAGGGACCCTGAGGTTGCGGCCTCATGTGGAATGGACACCGAGATGTCCTGACTCGAAATAAGGCCGGTTATCCCTGCAGTGACTTGAATGCAAGCTCGTCTTGCCTCTGCCAAGAAGAAAGGATGTCTGAATCCCCAGTGGAGACCACAGAGAAACACCTAGTTCCCCACCTCATGGCGACCGGAGGCCTCACATCCTTTGAAAACACCAGAGGTACGCAGAGATCAATGCCTCAAAAGAAGACGATGCCTGACTCCTCGTGAAACTTGATAGGAGTCCCAGGATTCCTGTGGCACGTGGAAAGGGAACCTTGGTCTCCCGCCTCAGCTGGATAGGCATCCCACTTGCCCTGCCAAGCCTCGAAGAGAATCCCGAGTTGTCCCTCTCAACTAGGCAGGAGTCCTGACGTCGCTGAACAAACACGTGTGTGGAAGGGCCATCCCCGTCGTAACTCGAGAATATACCCCAGGTTCCCGCCGCAACTCGAGAGAAACCATGAGACTTCCCCCTCGCGCGAGATGAGGCCCGATTCCCCTGCACTGCGTGCAGAGCAATTCCGTGTTGCACATCAAACATGAAAGGAGCCTTGATTTCCTTGATGGCACTCCAGAGAAACCCCAAGAACACTGTTTCAAGGCTAGAGGGATCCTGAGGACACTGTGACAACACGAAAGAGCTCTGTGGACCAAAAAGCAACTCGAGATGAGAGGTTAGTCCCTGGCTTCGACTCCAGAGGAATACCACCTTAGCACAAGCACCTCAAGAGGAGGCTTCTCTCAGCTCTAGGTATCTGAGAGGGACCCTGAGTTTGCGGCCTCAAGTGGAATGGACACCGAGATGCCCTGACTCGAAATAAGGCCGGATATCCCTGCAGTGACTTGAATGCAGGCTAGTCTTGTGTCTCCTAATACGAAATGGTGTCTGAGTCCCATGTGGAGACCACAGAGAAAGACCTAGTTCCCTATCTCATCGCGACCGGAGGCCTCACATCCTTTGAAAACTCCAGAGGTACACGGAGATCAATTCCTCAAAAGGAGACGATGCCTGACTCCTCGTGAAACTTGATAGGAGTCCCAGGATTCCTGTGGCACGTGGAAAGGGACCCTGGGTCTCCCGCCTCAGCTGTAGAGGCGTCCCAATTGCCCTGCCAATCCTCGAGGTGGATCCCGAGGTGTCCCTCGCAACTAGGCAGGAGTCCTGTCGTCGCTGAACAAACACGTGTGTGGAAGAGCCATCCCCTTGGCAACTCGAGAATATACCGCAGGTTCCCGCCGCAACTCGAGAAAAACCATGAGACTTCCCCCTCGCCGCGAGATGAGGCCCGATTCTCCTGCACTGCGTGCACAGCAATTCCCTGTTGCACATCAAACATGAAAGGATCCTTGATTTCCTTGCTGGCACTCCGGAGCAACCCCAAGAACACTGTTTCAAGGCTAGAGGGATCCTGAGGACACTGGAGCAACATAAAAGAACTCCGTGGACCAAAAATCAACTCGAGATGAGAGGTCAGTCCCTGGCTTCGACTCCAGAGGAATACCACCTTAGCACAAGCACCTCAAGAGGAGGCTTCTCTCAGCTCTAGGTATGTGAGAGCGTCCCTGAGTTTGCGGCCTCAAGTGGAATGGACACCGAGATGCCCTGACTCAAAATAAGGCCGGATATCCTTGCAGAGACTCCAATGCAGGCCCGTCTTTCAGCTCCGAAGACAAAAGGATGTCTGAAGCCCCTGTGGAGACCACAGAGGAAGACCTCGTTCCCCACCTCATCGCGACCGGAGGCCCACATCCTTTAAAAACTCCAGAGGTACGCGGAGATCAGTGCCTCAAAAGAAGACGATGCCTGACTCCTCGTGAAACTTGATAGGAGTCCTAGGATTCCTGTGGCACGTGGAAAGGGAACCTTGGTCTCCCGCCTCAGCTGGATAGGCATCCCACTTGCCCTGCAAAGCCTCGAAGAGAATCCCGAGTTGTCCCTCTCAACTAGGCAGGAGTCCTGACGTCGCTGAACAAACACGTGTGTGGAAGGGCCATCCCCGTCGTAACTCGAGAATATACCCCAGGTTCCCGCCGCAACTCGAGAGAAACCATGAGACTTCCCCCTCGCGCGAGATGAGGCCCGATTCCCCTGCTCTGCGTGCAGAGCAATTCCGTGTTGCACATCAAACATGAAAGGAGCCTTGATTTCCTTGATGGCACTCCAGAGAAACCCCAAGAACACTGTTTCAAGGCTAGAGGGATCCTGAGGACACTGTGACAACACGAAAGAGCTCTGTGGACCAAAAAGCAACTCGAGATGAGAGGTTAGTCCCTGGCTTCGACTCCAGAGGAATACCACCTTAGCACAAGCACCTCAAGAGGAGGCTTCTCTCAGCTCTAGGTATCTGAGAGGGACCCTGAGTTTGCGGCCTCAAGTGGAATGGACACCGAGATGCCCTGACTCGAAATAAGGCCGGATATCCCTGCAGTGACTTGAATGCAGGCTAGTCTTGTGTCTCCTAATACGAAATGGTGTCTGAGTCCCATGTGGAGACCACAGAGAAAGACCGAGTTCCCTATCTCATCGCGACCGGAGGCCTCACATCCTTTGAAAACTCCAGAGGTACACGGAGATCAATTCCTCAAAAGGAGATGATGCCTGACTCCTCGTGAAACTTGATAGGAGTCCCAGCATTTCTGTGGCACGTGGAAAGGGACCCTCGGTCTCCCGCCTCAGCTGTAGAGGCGTCCCAATTGCCCTGCCAATCCTCGAGGTGGATCCCGAGTTGTCCCTCGCAACTAGGCAGGAGTCCTGTCGTCGCTGAACAAACACGTGTGTGGAAGAGCCATCCCCTTGGTAACTCGAGAATATACCCCAGGTTCCCGCCGCAACTCGAGAAAAACCATGAGACTTCCCCCTCGCCGCGAGATGAGGCCCGATTCTCCTGCACTGCGTGCACAGCAATTCCCTGTTGCACATCAAACATGAAAGGATCCTTGATTTCCTTGCTGGCACTCCGGAGAAACCCCAAGAACACTGTTTCAAGGCTAGAGGGATCCTGAGGACACTGGAGCAACATAAAAGAACTCCGTGGACCAAAAATCAACTCGAAATGAGAGGTCAGTCCGTGGCTTCGACTCCAGAGGAATACCACCTTAGCACAAGCACCTCAAGAGGAGGCTTCTCTCAGCTCTAGGTATGTGAGAGCGTCCCTGAGTTTGCGGCCTCAAGTGGAATGGACACCGAGATGCCCTGACTCAAAATAAGGCCGGATATCCTTGCAGAGACTCGAATGCAGGCCCGTCTTTCAGCTCCGAAGACAAAAGGATGTCTGAAGCCCCTGTGGAGACCACAGAGGAAGACCTCGTTCCCCACCTCATCGCGACCGGAGGCCCACATCCTTTAAAAACTCCAGAGGTACGCGGAGATCAGTGCCTCAAAAGAAGACGATGCCTGACTCCTCGTGAAACTTGATAGGAGTCCTAGGATTCCTGTGGCACGTGGAAAGGGAACCTTGGTCTCCCGCCTCAGCTGGATAGGCATCCCACTTGCCCTGCAAAGCCTCGAAGAGAATCCCGAGTTGTCCCTCTCAACTAGGCAGGAGTCCTGACGTCGCTGAACAAACACGTGTGTGGAAGGGCCATCCCCGTCGTAACTCGAGAATATACCCCAGGTTCCCGCCGCAACTCGAGAGAAACCATGAGACTTCCCCCTCGCGCGAGATGAGGCCCGATTCCCCTGCTCTGCGTGCAGAGCAATTCCGTGTTGCACATCAAACATGAAAGGAGCCTTGATTTCCTTGATGGCACTCCAGAGAAACCCCAAGAACACTGTTTCAAGGCTAGAGGGATCCTGAGGACACTGTGACAACACGAAAGAGCTCTGTGGACCAAAAAGCAACTCGAGATGAGAGGTTAGTCCCTGGCTTCGACTCCAGAGGAATACCACCTTAGCACAAGCACCTCAAGAGGAGGCTTCTCTCAGCTCTAGGTATCTGAGAGGGACCCTGAGTTTGCGGCCTCAAGTGGAATGGACACCGAGATGCCCTGACTCGAAATAAGGCCGGATATCCCTGCAGTGACTTGAATGCAGGCTAGTCTTGTGTCTCCTAATACGAAATGGTGTCTGAGTCCCATGTGGAGACCACAGAGAAAGACCGAGTTCCCTATCTCATCGCGACCGGAGGCCTCACATCCTTTGAAAACTCCAGAGGTACACGGAGATCAATTCCTCAAAAGGAGATGATGCCTGACTCCTCGTGAAACTTGATAGGAGTCCCAGCATTTCTGTGGCACGTGGAAAGGGACCCTCGGTCTCCCGCCTCAGCTGTAGAGGCGTCCCAATTGCCCTGCCAATCCTCGAGGTGGATCCCGAGTTGTCCCTCGCAACTAGGCAGGAGTCCTGTCGTCGCTGAACAAACACGTGTGTGGAAGAGCCATCCCCTTGGTAACTCGAGAATATACCCCAGGTTCCCGCCGCAACTCGAGAAAAACCATGAGACTTCCCCCTCGCCGCGAGATGAGGCCCGATTCTCCTGCACTGCGTGCACAGCAATTCCCTGTTGCACATCAAACATGAAAGGATCCTTGATTTCCTTGCTGGCACTCCGGAGAAACCCCAAGAACACTGTTTCAAGGCTAGAGGGATCCTGAGGACACTGGAGCAACATAAAAGAACTCCGTGGACCAAAAATCAACTCGAAATGAGAGGTCAGTCCGTGGCTTCGACTCCAGAGGAATACCACCTTAGCACAAGCACCTCAAGAGGAGGCTTCTCTCAGCTCTAGGTATGTGAGAGCGTCCCTGAGTTTGCGGCCTCAAGTGGAATGGACACCGAGATGCCCTGACTCAAAATAAGGCCGGATATCCTTGCAGAGACTCGAATGCAGGCCCGTCTTTCAGCTCCGAAGACAAAAGGATGTCTGAAGCCCCTGTGGAGACCACAGAGAAAGACCTCGTTCCCCACCTCATCGCGACCGGAGGCCTCACATCCTTTGAAAACTCCAGAGGTACGCGGAGATCAGTGCCTCAAAAGGTGATGATGCCTGACGCTTTGTGAAATTTGATAGGAGTCCCAGGACTCCTGTGGTACGTGGAAAGGGACCCTTGGTCTCCCACCTCAGCTGGAGAGGCGTCGCAATTGCCCTGCCAAGCCTCAAGGAGAATCCCCAGTTGTCCCTCGCAACTAGGCAGGAGTCCTGAAGTCGCTGAACAAACACGTGTGTGGAAGGGCCATCCCCGTCGTAACTCGAGAATATACCCCAGGTTCCCGCCGCAACTCGAGAAAAACCATGAGACTTCCCCGTCGCCGAGAGACGAGGACCGATTCCCCTGCACTGCATGCAGAGCAATTCCTTGTTGCACATCAAACATGAAAGGAGCCTTGATTTCCTTGATGGCACTCCGGAGAAACCCCAAGAACACTGTTTCAAGGCTAGAGGGATACTGAGGTCACTGTAGAAAAACGAAAGAGCTCTGTGGACCAAAAATCAACTCGAGATGAGAGGTTAGTCCCTGGCTTCGACTCCAGCGGTAAACCACCTTACCAAAGGCACCTCAAGAGGAGGCTTCTCTCAGCTCTAGGTATGTGAGAGGGACTCTGAGTTTGCGGCCTCAAGTGGAATGGACACCGAGATGCCCTGACTCGTAATAAGGCCGGATATCCCTGCAGTGACTAGAATGCAGGCTCGTCTTGCATCTCCCAAGACGAAAGGATGTCTGAATCCCCTGTGGAGACCACAGAGAAACACCTAGTTCCCCATCTCATCGCGACCAGAGGCCTCACATCCTTGGAAAACTCCAACGGTTCGCGGAGATCAGTGCCTCAAAAGGAGACGATGCCTGACTTCTCGTGAAACTTGATAGGAGTCCCAGGATTCCTGTGGCACGTGGAAAGGGAACCTTGGTCTCCCGCCTCAGCTGGAGAGGCGTCCAAATTGCCCTGCCAAGCCTCGAGGACAATCCCGAGTTGTCCCTCGCAACTAGACAGGAGTCCTGTCGTCGCTGAACAAACACGTGTCTGGAAGGGCCATCCCCTTGGTAACTCGAGAATATACCGCAGGTTCCCGCCGCAACTCGAGACAAACCATGAGACATCCCCCTCGCCGCGAGATGAGGCCCGATTCTCCTGCACTGTGTGCACAGCAATTCCCTGTTGCACATCAAACATGAAAGGATCCTTGATTTCCTTGCTGGCACTCCGGAGAAACCCCAAGAACACTGTTTCAAGGCTAGAGGGATCCTGAGGACACTGGAGCAACATAAAAGTACTCTGTGGACCAAAAATCAACTCGAGATGAGAGGTCAGTCCCTGGCTTCGACTCCAGAGGAATACCACCTTAGCACAAGCACCTCAAGAGGAGGCTTCTCTCAGCTCTAGGTATGTGACAGCGTCCCTGAGTTTGCGGCCTCAAGTGGAATGGACACCGAGATGCCCTGACTCAAAATAAGGCCGGATATCCCTGCAGTGACTTGAAGGCAGGCTCGTCTTGCATCTCCGAAGAAGAAATGATGTCTGAATCCCCTGTGGAGACCACAGAGAAACACCTAGTTCCCCACCTCATCGCGACCGGAGGCCCACATCCTTTAAAAACTCCAGAGGTACGCGGAGATCAGTGCCTCAAAAGGTGATGACGCCTGACGCTTTGTGAAATTTGATAGGAGTCCCAGGACTCCTGTGGTACGTGGAAAGGGACCCTTGGTCTCCCACCTCAGCTGGAGAGGCGTCGCAATTGCCCTGCCAAGCCTCGAGGAGAATCCCCAGTTGTCCCTCGCAACTAGGTAGGAGTCCTGAAGTCGCTGAACAAACACGTGTGTGGAAGGGCCATCCCTGTCTTAACTCAAGAATATACCCCAGGTTCCCGCCGCAACTCGAGAAAAACCATGAGACTTCCCACTCGCCGAGAGACGAGGACAGGTTCCCCTGCACTGCATGCAGAGCAATTCCTTGTTGCACATCAAACATGAAAGGAGCCTTGATTTCCTTGATGGCACTCCAGAGAAACCCCAAGAACACTGTTTCAAGGCTAGAGGGATCCTGAGGTCACCGTAGCAACACGAAAGAGCTCAGTGGTCCAAAAGTCAACTGGAGATGTGATGTTAGTCCCTGGCTTCGAATCCAGAGGAATACTACCTTACCACAAGCACCTCAAGAGGAGGCTTCTCTCAGCTCTAGGTATGTGAGAGGGACCCTGAGTTGCGGCCTCAAGTGGAATGGACACCGAGATGCCCTGACTCGAAATAAGGCCGGATATCCCTGCAGTGACTTGAATGCAGGCTCGTCTTGCATCTCCCAAATGAAAGGATGTCTGAATCCCCTGTAGAGACCACAGAGAAAGACCTAGTTCCCCACCTCATCGCGAACGCAGGCCTCACATCCTTTGAAAACTCCAGAGGTACGCGGAGATCAATTCCTCAAAAGGAGATAATGCCTGACTCCTCGTGAAACTTGATAGGAGTCCCAGGATTCCTGTGGCACATGGAGAGGGACACTTGGTTTCCCGCCTCAGCTGGAGAGGCGTCCCAATTGCCCTGCCAAGCCTTGAGGAGAATCCCGAGTTGTCCCTCGCAACTAGGCAGGAGTCCTGTCGTCGCTGAACAAACACGTGTGTGGAAGAGCCATCCCCTTGGTAACTCGAGAATATACCGGCAGGTTCCCGCCCCAACTCGAGAAAAACCATGAGACTTCCCCCTCGCCGCGAGATGAGGCCAGATTCTCCTGCACTGCGTGCACAGCAATTCCCTGTTGCACATCAAACATGAAAGCATCCTTGATTTCCTTGCTGGCACTCCGGAGCAACCCCAAGAACACTGTTTCAAGGCTAGAGGGATCCTGAGGACACTGGAGCAACATAAAAGAGCTCCGTGGACCAAAAATCAACTCGAGATGAGAGGTCAGTCCCTGGCTTCGAATCCAGAGGAATACCACCTTAGCACAAGCACCTCAAGAGGAGGCTTCTCTCAGCTCTAGGTATGTGAGAGCGTCCCTGAGTTTGCGGCCTCAAGTGGAATGGACACCGAGATGCCCTGACTCAAAATAAGGCCGGATATCCTTGCAGAGACTCGAATGCAGGCGCGTCTTTCAGCTCCGAAGACAAAAGGATGTCTGAATCCCCTGTGGAGACCACAGAGAAAGACCTCGTTCCCCACCTCATCGCGACCCGAGGCCTCACATCCTTTGAAAACTCCAGAGGTACGCGGAGATCAGTGCCTCCAAAGGAGATGATGCCTGACGCTTTGTGAAACTTGATAGGAGTCCCAGGACTCCTGTGGTACATGGAAAGGGAACCGTGGTCTCCCACCTCAGCTGGAGAGGCGTCCCAATTGCCCTGCCAAGCCTTAAGGAGAATCCCGAGTTGTCCCTCGCAACTAGGCAGGAGTCCTGTCGTCGCTGAACAAACACGTGTGTGGAAGAGCCATCCCCATTGTAACTCGAGAATATACCGCAAGTTCCCGACGCAACTCGAGAAAAACCATGAGACTTCCCCCTCGCCGCGAGATGAGGCCCGATTCTCCTGCACTGCGTGCACAGCAATTCCCTGTTGCACATCAAACATGAAAGGATCCTTGATTTCCTTGCTGGCACTCCGGAGAAACCCCAAGAACACTGTTTCAAGGCTAGAGGGATCCTGAGGACACTGGAGCAACATTAAAGAGCTCCGTGGACCAAAAATCAACTCGAGATGAGAGGTCAGTCCGTGGCTTCGACTCCAGAGGAATACCACCTTAGCACAAGCACCTCAAGAGGAGGCTTCTCTCCGCTCTAGGTATGTGAGAGCGTCCCTGAGTTTGCGGCCTCAAGTGGAATGGACACCGAGATGCCCTGACTCAAAATAGGGCCGGATATCCTTGCAGAGACTCGAATGCAGGCCCGTCTTTCAGCTCTGAAGACAAAAGGATGTCTGAATCCCCTGTGGAGACCACAGAGAAAGACCTCGTTCCCCACCTCATCGCGACCAGAAGCCTCACATCCTTTGAAAACTCCAGAGGTACACGGAGATCAGTGCCTCAAAAGGTGATGATGCCTGACGCTTTGTGAAATTTGATAGGAGTCCCAGGACTCCTGTGGTACGTGAAAAGGGACCCTTGGTCTCCCACCTCAGCTGGAGAGGCATCCCAATTGCCCTGCCAAGCCTCGAGGAGAATCCCCAGTTGTCCCTCGCAACTAGGCAGGAGTCCTGAAGTCACTGAACAAACACGTGTGTGGAAGGGCCATCCCCGTGGTAACTCGAGAATATACCCCAGGTTCCCGCCGCAACTCGAGAAAAACCATGAGACTTCCCACTCGCCGAGATACGGGGACCGATTCCCCTGCACTGCATGCAGAGCAATTCCTTGTTGCACATCAAACATGAAAGGAGCCTTGATTTCCTTGATGGCACTCCAGAGAAACCCCAAGAACACTGTTTCAAGGCTAGAGGGATCCTGAGGTCACCGTAGCAACACGAAAGAGCTCCGTGGACCAAAAATCAACTGGAGATGTGATGTTAGTCCCTGGCTTCGAATCCAGAGGAATACTACCTTACCACAAGCACCTCAAGAGGAGGCTTCTCTCAGCTCTAGGTATGTGAGAGGGACCCTGAGTTGCGGCCTCAAGTGGAATGGACACCGAGATGCCCTGACTGGAAATAAGGCCGGATATCCCTGCAGTTACTTGAATGCAGGCACGTCTTGCATCTCCCAAATGAAAGGATGTCTGAAGCCCCTGTGGAGACCACAGAGAAAGACCTAGTTCCCCACCTCATCGCGACGGCAGGCCTCACATCCTTTGAAAGCTCCAGAGGTACGCGGAGATCAGTGCCTGAAAAGGAGACGATGCCTGACTCCTGGTGATACTTGATAGGAGTCCCAGGATTCCTGTGGCACGTGGAAAGGGACACTTGGTCTCCCGCCTCAGCTGGAGAGGCGTCCCAATTGCCCTGCCAAACCTTGAGGAGAATCCCGAGTGTCCCTCGCAACTAGGCAGGTGTCCTGTCGTCGCTGAACAAACACGTGTGTGGAAGAGCCATCCCCTTGGTAACTCGAGAATATACCGGCAGGTTCCCGCCCCAACTCGAGAAAAACCATGAGACTTCCCCCTCGCTGCGAGATGAGGCCCGATTCTCCTGCACTGCGTGCACAGCAATTCCCTGTTGCACATCAAACATGAAAGGATCCTTGATTTCCTTGCTGGCACTCCGGAGAAACCCCAAGAACACTGTTTCAAGGCTAGAGGGATCCTGAGGACACTGGAGCAACATAAAAGAGCTCCGTGGACCAAAAATCAACTCGAGATGAGAGGTCAGTCCCTGGCTTCGACTCCAGAGGAATACCACCTTAACACAAGCACCTCAAGAGGAGGCTTCTCTCTGCTCTAGGTATGTGAGAGCGTCCCTGAGTTTGCGGCCTCAAGTGGAATGGACACCGAGATGCCCTGACTCAAAATAAGGCCGGATATCCTTGCAGAGACTCGAATGCAGGCCCGTCTTTCAGCTCCGAAGACAAAAGGATGTCTGAATCCCCTGTGGAGACCACAGAGAAAGACCTAGTTCCCCACCTCATCGCGACCCGAGGCCTCACATCCTTTGAAAACTCCAGAGGTACGCGGAGATCAGTGCCTCCAAAGGAGACGATGCCTGACGCTTTGTGAAATTTGATAGGAGTCCCAGGACTCCTGTGGTACGTGGAAAGGGACCCTTGGTCTCCGGCTCAGCTGGAGAGGCGTCGCAATTGCCCTGCAAAGCCTCGAGGAAAATCCCCAGTTGTCCCTCGCAACTAGGCAGGAGTCCTGAAGTCACTGAACAAACACGTGTGTGGAAGGGCCATCCCCGTCGTAACTCGAGAATATACCCCAGGTTCCCGCCGCTACTTGAGAAAAACCATGAGACTTCCCCCTCGCCGAGAGACGAGGACCGATTCCCCTGCACTGCATGCAGAGCAATTCGTTGTTGCACATCAAACATGAAAGGAGCCTTGATTTCCTTGATGGCACTCCAGAGAAACCCCAAGAACACTGTTTCAAGGCTAGTGGGATACTGAGGTTACTGTAGGAAAACGAAAGAGCTCTGTGGACCAAAAATCAACTCGAGATGAGAGGTTAGTCCCTGGCTTCGACTCCAGCGGTAAACCACCTTACCAAAGGCACCTCAAGAGGAGGCTTCTCTCAGCTCTAGGTATGTGAGAGGGACTCTGAGTTTGCGGCCTTAAGTGGAATGGACACCGAGATGCCCTGACTCGTAATAAGGCCGGATATCCCTGCACTGACTTGAATGCAGGCTCGTCTTGCAACTCCCAAGACGAAAGGATGTCTGAATCCCCTGTGGAGACCACAGAGAAACACCTAGTTCCCCATCTCATCGCGACCGGAGCCCTCACATCCTTGGAAAATTCCAAAGGTTCGCGGAGATCAGTGCCTCAAAAGGAGACGATGCCTGACTCCTCTTGAAACTTGATAGGAGTCCCAGGATTCCTGTGGCACGTGGAAAGGGAATATTGGTCTCCCGCCTCATCTGGAGAGGCGTCCAAATTGCCCTGCCAAGCCTCGAGGAGAATCCCGAGTTGTCCCTCGCAACGAGGCAGGAGTCCTGACGTCGCTGAACAAACACGTGTGTGGACAGGCCATCCCCGTCGTAACTCGAGAATATACCCCAGGTTCCCTCCGCAACTCGAGAAAAACCATGAGACTTCCCCCTCGCTGCGAGATGAGGCCGGATTCCTCTGTATGGCGTGCAGAGCAATTCCGTGTTGCACATCAAACATGAAAGGAGCCTTGATTTCCTTGATGGCACTCCAGAGAAACCCCAAGAACACTGTTTCAAGGCTAGAGGGATACTGAGGTCACTGTAGCAAAACGAAAGAGCTCTGTAGACCAAATATCAACTCGAGATGAGAGGTTAGTCCCTGGCTTCGACTCCAGCGGTAAACCTCCTTACCAAAGGCACCTCAAGAGGAGGCTTCTCTCAGCTCTAGGTATGTGAGAGGGACCCTGAGTTGGCGGCCTCAAGTGGAATGGACACCGAGATGCCCTGACTCGTAATAAGGCCGGAAATCCCTGCACTGACTTGAATGCAGGCTAGTCTTGTGTCTCCTAATACGAAAGGGTGTCTGAGTCCCATGTGGAGACCACAGAGAAAGACCTAGTTCCCTCTCTCATCGCGCCCGGAGGCCTCACATCCTTTGAAAACTCCAGAGGTACACGGAGATCAATTCCTCAAAAGGAGACGATGCCTGACTCCTCGTGAAACTTGATAGGAGTCCCAGGATTTCTGTGGCACGTGGAAAGGGACCCTCAGTCTCCCGCCTCAGCTGGAGAGGCGTCCAAATTGCCCTGCCAATCCTCGAGGTGGATCCCGAGTTGTCCCTCGCAACTAGGCAGGAGTCCTGTCGTCGCTGAACAAACACGTGTGTGGAAGAGCCATCCCCTTGGTAACTCGAGAATATACCGCAGGTTCCCGCCGCAACTCGAGAAAAACCATGAGACTTCCCCCTCGCCGCGAGATGAGGCCCGATTCTCCTGCACTGCGTGCACAGCAATTCCCTGTTGCACATCAAACATGAAAGGATCCTTGATTTCCTTGCTGGCACTCCGGAGAAACCCCAAGAACACTGTTTCAAGGCTAGAGGGATCCTGAGGACACTGGAGCAACATAAAAGAACTCCGTGGACCAAAAATCAACTCGAAATGAGAGGTCAGTCCCTGGCTTCGACTCCAGAGGAATACCACCTTAACACAAGCACCTCAAGAGGAGGCTTCTCTCAGCTCTAGGTATGTGAGAGCGTCCCTGAGTTTGCGGCCTCAAGTGGAATGGACACCGAGATGCCCTGACTCAAAATAAGGCCGGATATCCTTGCAGAGACTCGAATGCAGGCCCGTCTTTCAGCTCCGAAGACAAAAGGATGTCTGAAGCCCCTGTGGAGACCACAGAGAAAGACCTCGTTCCCCACCTCATCGCGACCGGAGGCCTCACATCCTTTGAAAACTCCAGAGGTACGCGGAGATCAGTGCCTCAAAAGGTGATGATGCCTGACGCTTTGTGAAATTTGATAGGAGTCCCAGGACTCCTGTGGTACGTGGAAAGGGACCCTTGGTCTCCCACCTCAGCTGGAGAGGCGTCGCAATTGCCCTGCCAAGCCTCAAGGAGAATCCCCAGTTGTCCCTCGCAACTAGGCAGGAGTCCTGAAGTCGCTGAACAAACACGTGTGTGGAAGGGCCATCCCCGTCGTAACTCGAGAGTATACCCCAGGTTCCCGCCGCAACTTGAGAAAAACCATGAGAGTTCCCCCTCGCCGAGAGACGAGGACCGATTCCCCTGCACTGCATGCAGAGCAATTCCTTGTTGCACATCACACATGAAAGGAGCCTTGATTTCCTTGATGGCACTCCGGAGAATCCCCAAGACACTGTTTCAAGGCTAGTGTGATACTGAGGTCACTGTAACAAAACGAAAGAGCTCTGTGGACCAAAAATCAACTCGAGATGAGAGGTTAGTCCCTGGCTTCGACTCCAGCGGTAAACCACCTTACCAAAGGCACCTCAAGAGGAGGCTTCTCTCAGCTCTAGGTATGTGAGAGGGACTCTGAGTTTGCGGCCTCAAGTGGAATGGACACCGAGATGCCCTGACTCGTAATAAGGCCGGTAATCCCTGCAGTGACTAGAATGCAGGCTCTTCTTGCATCTCCCAAGACGAAAGGATGTCTGAATCCCCTGTGGAGACCACAGAGAAACACCGAGTTCCCCATCTCATCGCGACCGGAGGCCTCACATCCTTGGAAAAATCCAACGGTTCGCAGAGATCAGTGCCACAAAAGGAGACGATGCCTGACTCCTAGTGAAACTTGATAGGAGTCCCAGGATTCCTGTGGCACGTGGAAAGGGAACCTTGGTCTCCCGCCTCAGCTGGAGAGGCGTCCCAATTGCCCTGCCAAGCCTCGAGGAGAATCCCGAGTTGTCCCTCGCAACTAGACAGGAGTCCGGTCGTCGCTGAACAAACACGTGTCTGGAAGGGCCATCCCCTTGGTAACTCGAGAATATACCCCAGGTTCCCTCCCCAACTCGAGAAAAACCATGAGACTTCCCCGTCGCTGCGAGATGAGGCCTGATTCCTCTGTACGGCGTGCAGAGCAATTCCGTGTTGCACATCAAACCTGAAAGGAGCTTTGATTTCCTTGATGGCACTCCAGAGAAACCCCAAGAACACTGTTTCAAGGCTAGAGGGATCCTGAGGTCACTGTGACAACTAAAAAAAGGTCCGTGGACCAAAAATCAACTCGAGATGAGAGGTTAGTCCCTGGCTTCGATGCCAGAGGAATACCACCTTAGCACAAGCACCTCAAGAGGAGGCTTCTCTCAGCTCTAGGTATGTGAGAGGGACCCTGAGTTTGCGGTCTCATATGGAGTACACACCGAGATGCCCTGACTCGAAATAAGGCCGGATATCCCTGCAGTGACTTGAAGGCAGGCTCGTCTTGCATCTCCGAAGAAGAAATGATGTCTGAATCCCCTGTGGAGACCACAGAGAAAGACCTCGTTTCCCGCCTCATCGCGACCAGAGGCCTCACATCCTTTGAAAACTCCGGAGGTACGCGGAGATCAATGTCTCAAAAGGAGACGATGCCTGACTCCTCGTGAATCTTGATAGGAGTCCCAGGATTCCTGTGTCACGTGGAAAGGGACACTTGGTCTCCCGCCTCAGCTGTAGAGGTGTCCCCATTGCCCTGCCAAGCCTCGAGGAGAATCCCGAGTTGTCCCTCGCAACTAGGCAAATGTCCTGACGTCGGTGAACAAACTCGTGTGTGGAGGGCCATCCCCGTAGTAACTCGAGAATATACCCCAGGTTCCCACTACAACTTGAGAAAAACCATGAGATTTCCCCCTCGCCACGAGATGAGGCCCGATTCCCCTGCACTGCGTGCAGAGGAATTCCGTGTTGCACATCAAACTTGAAAGGAGCCTTCATTTCCTTGATGGCCCTACAGAGAAACCCCAAGAGCACTGTTTCAAGGCTAGAGGGATCCTGAGGTCACTGTAGCAACACGAAATTTCTCCGGGGACCAACAATCGACTCGAGATGAGAGCTTAGTCCCTGGCTTTGACTCCAGAGGAATACCACCTTACCGCAAGCACCTCAAGAGCAGGCTTCTCTCAGCTATAGGTATGTGAGAGGGACCGTGAGTTTGCGGCCTCAAGCCGAATGTACACCGAGATGCCCTGACTCGAAATAAGGCCAGATATCCCTACAGTGACTGGAATGCAGGCTCGTCTTGCATCTCCCAAACGAAAGGATGTCTGAAGCCCCTGTGGAGACCACAGAGAAAGACCTAGTTCCCCACCTCAACGCGACTGCAGGCCTCACATTCTTTGAAAACTCCAGAGGTACACGGAGATCAGTGCCTCCAAAGGAGACGATGCCTGACGCTTTGTGAAACTTGATAGGAGTCCCAGGACTCCTGTGGTACATGGAAAGGGAACCTTGGTCTCCCACCTCAGCTGGAGAGGCGTCCCAATTGCCCTGCCAAGCCTTGAGGAGAATCCCGAGTTGTCCCTCGCAACTAGGCAGGAGTCCTGTCGTCGCTGAACAAACACGTGTGTGGAAGAGCCATCCCCTTGGTAACTCGAGAATATACCGCAGGTTCCCGCAGCAACTCGAGAAAAACCATGAGACTTCCCCCTCGCCGCGAGATGAGGCCCGATTCTCCTGCACTGTGTGCACAGCAATTCCCTGTTGCACATCACACATGAAAGGAGCCTTGATTTCCTTGCTGGCACTCCGGAGAAACCCCAAGAACACTGTTTCAAGGCTAGAGGGATCCTGAGGACACTGGAGCAATATAAAAGAACTCCGTGGACCAAAAATCAACTCGAGATGAGAGGTCAGTCCCTGGCTTTGACTCCAGAGGAATACCACCTTACCACAAGCACCTCAAGAGGAGGCTTCTCTCAGCTCTAGGTATGTGAGAGCGTCCCTGAGTTTGCGGCCTCAAGTGGAATAGACACCGAGATGCCCGGACTCAAATAGGGCCGGATATCCTTGCAGAGACTCGATTGCAGGCCCGTCTTTCAGCTCCGAAGACAAAAGGATGTCTGAATCCCCTGTGGAGACCACAGAGAAAGACCTCGTTTCCCACCTCATCGCGACCGGAGGCCTCACATTCTTTGAAAACTCCAGAGGTACACGGAGATCAGTGCCTCAAAAGGTGATGATGGTGACGCTCTGTGAAATTTGATAGGAGTCCCAGGACTCCTGTGGTACGTGGAAAGGGACCCTTGGTCTCCCACCTCAGCTGGAGAGGTGTCCCAATTGCCCTGCCAAGCCTCGAGGAGAATCCCCAGTTGTCCCTCGCAACTAGGCAGGAGTCCTGAAGACGCTGAACAAACACGTGTGTGGAAGGGCCATTCCCGTCGTAACTCGAGAATCTACCCCAGGTTCCCGCCGCAACTCGAGAAAAACCATGAGACTTCCCACTCGCCGAGAGACGAGGACCGATTCCCCTGCACTGCATGCAGAGCAATTCCTTGTTGCACATCAAACATGAAAGGAGCCTTGATTTCCTTGATGGCACTCCAGAGAAACCCCAAGAACACTGTTTCAAGGCTAGAGGGATCCTGAGGTCACCGTAGCAACACGAAAGAGCTCCGTGGACCAAAAATCAACTGGAGATGTGATGTTAGTCCCTGGCTTCGAATCCAGAGGAATACTACCTTACCACAAGCACCTCAAGTGGAGGCTTCTCTCAGCTCTAGGTATGTGAGGGGGACCCTGAGTTGCGGCCTCAAGTGGAATGGACACCGAGATGCCCTGACTCGAAATAAGGCCGGATATCCCTGCAGTGACTTGAAAGCAGGCACGTCTTGCATCTCCCAAATGAAAGGATGTCTGAAGCCCCTGTGGAAACCACAGAGAAAGACCTATTTCCCCACCTCATCGCGACCGCAGGCCTCACATCCTTTGAAAACTCCAGAGGTACACGGAGATCAGTGCCTGAAAAGGAGACGATGCCTGACTCCTGGTGAAACTTGATAGGAGTCCCAGGATTCCTGTGGCACATGGAAAGGGACACTTGGTCGCCCGCCTCAGCTGGAGAGGTGTCCCAATTGCCCTGCCAAGCCTTGAGGAGAATCCCGAGATGTCCCTCGCAACTAGGCAGGAGTCCTGTCGTCGCTGAACAAACACGTGTGTGGAAGAGCCATCCCCTTGGTAACTCGAGAATATACCGGCAGGTTCCCGCCCCAACTCGAGAAAAACCATGAGACTTCCCCCTCGCCGCGAGATGAGGCCCGATTCTCCTGCACTGCGTGCACAGCAATTCCCTGTTGCACATCAAACATGAAAGGATCCTTGATTTCCTTGCTGGCACTCCGGAGAAACCCCAAGAACACTGTTTCAAGGCTAGAGGGATCCTGAGGACACTGGAGCAACATAAAAGAGCTCCGTGGACCAAAAATCAACTCGAGATGAGAGGTCAGTCCCTGGCTTCGACTCCAGAGGAATACCACCTTAGCACAAGCACCTCAAGAGGAGGCTTCTCTCAGCTCTAGGTATGTGAGAGCATCCCTGAGTTTGCGGCCTCAAGTGGAATGGACACCGAGATGCCCTGACTCAAAATAAGGCCGGATATCCTTGCAGAGACTCGAATGCAGGCCCGTCTTTCAGCTCCGAAGACAAAAGGATGTCTGAATCCCCTGTGGAGACCACAGAGAAAGACCTAGTTCCCCACCTCATCGCGACCGGAGGCCTCACATCCTTTGAAAACTCCAGAGGTACGCGGAGATCAGTGCCTCCAAAGGAGATGATGCCTGACGCTTTGTGAAACTTGATAGGAGTCCCAGGACTCCTGTGGTACATGGAAAGGGACCCTTGGTCTCCCACCTCAGCTGGAGAGGCGTCCCAATTGCCCTGCCAAGCCTCGAGGAGAATCCCCAGTTGTCTCTCGCAACTAGGCAGGAGTCCTGAAGTCGCTGAACAAACACGTGTGTGGAAGGGCCATCCCCGTCGTAACTCGAGAATATACCCCAGGTTCCCGCCGCAACTCGAGAAAAACCATGAGACTTCCCACTCGCCGAGAGACGAGGACCGATTCCCCTGCACTGCATGCAGAGCAATTCCCTGTTGCACATCAAACATGAAAGGAGCCTTGATTTCCTTGATGGCACTCCAGAGAAACCCCAAGAACACTGTTCCAAGGCTAGAGGGATCCTGAGGTCACCGTAGCAACACGAAAGAGCTCCGTGGACCAAAAATCAACTGGAGATGTGATGTTAGTCCCTGGCTTCGAATCCAGAGGAATACTACCTTACCACAAGCACCTCAAGTGGAGGCTTCTCTCAGCTCTAGGTATGTGAGGGGGACCCTGAGTTGCGGCCTCAAGTGGAATGGACACCGAGATGCCCTGACTCGAAATAAGGCCGGATATCCCTGCAGTGACTTGAAAGCAGGCACGTCTTGCATCTCCCAAATGAAAGGATGTCTGAAGCCCCTGTGGAGACCACAGAGAAAGACCTATTTCCCCACCTCATCGCGACCGCAGGCCTCACATCCTTTGAAAACTCCAGAGGTACACGGAGATCAGTGCCTGAAAAGGAGACGATGCCTGACTCCTGGTGATACTTGATAGGAGTCCCAGGATTCCTGTGGCACATGGAAAGGGACACTTGGTCTCCCGCCTCAGCTGGAGAGGCGTCCCAATTGCCCTGCCAAGCCTTGAGGAGAATCCCGAGATGTCCCTCGCAACTAGGCAGGAGTCCTGTCGTCGCTGAATAAACACGTGTGTGGAAGAGCCATCCCCTTGGTAACTCGAGAATATACCGGCAGGTTCCCGCCCCAACTCGAGAAAAACCATGAGACTTCCCCCTCGCCGCGAGATGAGGCCCGATTCTCCTGCACTGCGTGCACAGCAATTCCCTGTTGCACATCAAACATGAAAGGATCCTTGATTTCCTTGCTGGCACTCCGGAGAAACCCCAAGAACACTGTTTCAAGGCTAGAGGGATCCTGAGGACACTGGAGCAACATAAAAGAGCTCCGTGGACCAAAAATCAACTCGAGATGAGAGGTCAGTCCCTGGCTTCGACTCCAGAGGAATACCACCTTAGTACAAGCACCTCAAGAGGAGGCTTCTCTCAGCTCTAGGTATGTGAGAGCATCCCTGAGTTTGCGGCCTCAAGTGGAATGGACACCGAGATGCCCTGACTCAAAATAAGGCCGGATATCCTTGCAGAGACTCGAATGCAGGCCCGTCTTTCAGCTCCGAAGACAAAAGGATGTCTGAATCCCCTGTGGAGACCACAGAGAAAGAACTAGTTCCCCACCTCATCGCGACCGGAGGCCTCACATCCTTTGAAAACTCCAGAGGTACGCGGAGATCAGTGCCTCCAAAGGAGATGATGCCTGACGCTTTGTGAAATTTGATAGGAGTCCCAGGACTCCTGTGGTACATGGAAAGGGACCCTTGGTCTCCCACCTCAGCTGGAGAGGCGTCCCAATTGCCCTGCCAAGCCTCGAGGAGAATCCCCAGTTGTCTCTCGCAACTAGGCAGGAGTCCTGAAGTCGCTGAACAAACACGTGTGTGGAAGGGCCATCCCCGTCGGAACTCGAGAATATACCCCAGGTTCCCGCCGCAACTCGAGAAAAACCATGAGACTTCCCCCTCGCCGCGAGATGAGGCCCGATTCCCCTGCGCTGCATGCAGAGCAATTCCGTGTTGCACATCACACATGAAAGGAGCCTTGATTTCCTTGATGGCACTCCAGAGAAACCCCAAGAACACTGTTTCAAGGCTAGAGGGATCCTGAGGTCACTGTAGCAACACGAAAGAGCTCCGTGGACCAAAAATCAACTCGAGATGAGAGGTTAGTCCCTGGCTTCGACTCCAGACGAACACCACCTACCACAAGCACCTCAAGAGGAGGCTTCTCTCAGCTCAAGGTATGTGAGAGGGACCCTGAGTTTGCGTCCTCAAGTGGAATGGACACCACGATGCCCTGACTCGAAATAAGGCCGGATATCCCTGCAGTGACTTGAATGCAGGCTCGTCTTGCATCTCCCAAGACGAAAGGATGTCTGAATCCCCTGTAGAGACCACAGAGAAAGACCTAGTTCCCCACCTCAATGCGACTGGAGGCCTCACATCCTTTGAAAACTGCAGAGGGACACGGAGATCAGTGCATCCAAAGGAGACGATGCCTGACTCCTCGTGAAACTTGATAGGAGTCCCAGGATTCCTGTGGCACGTGGAAAGGGACCCTTGGTCTCCCGCCTCAGCTGGAGAGGCGTCCCAATTGCCCTGCCATGCCTCGAGGAGAATCCCGAGTTGTCCCTCGCAACTAGGCAGGAGTCCTGACGTCGCTGAACAACCACGTGTGTGGAAGGGCCATCCCCGTCGGAACTCGAGAATATACCCCAGGTTCCCGCCGCAAAGCGAGAAAAACCATGAGACTTCCCCCTCGCCGCGAGATGAGGCCCGATTCCCCTGCACTGCATGCAGAGCAATTCCGTGTTGCACATCACACATGAAAGGAGCCTTGATTTCCTTGATGGCACTCCAGAGAAACCCCAAGAACACTGTTTCAAGCTAGAGGGATCCTGAGGTCACTGTAGCAACACGAAAGAGCTCCGTGGACCAAAAATCAACTCGAGATGAGAGGTTAGTCCCTGGATTCGACTCCAGACGAACACCACCTTACCACAAGCACCTCAAAAGGAGGCTTCTCTCAGCTCTAGGGATGTGAGAGGAACCCTGAGTTTGCGGCCTCAATTGGAATGGACACCGCGATGCCCTGACTCGAAATAAGGCCGGATATCCCTGCAGTGACTTGAATGCAGGCTCCTCTTGCATCTCCCAAGACGAAAGGATGTCTGAATTCCCTGTGGAGACCACAGAGAAAGACCTAGTTCCCCACCTCATTGCGACCGGAGGCCTCACATCCTTTGAAAACTCCAGAGGGACGCGGAGATCAGTGCCTCCAAAGGAGACGATGCCTGACTCCTCGGGAAACTTGATGGGAGTCCCAGGATTCCTGTGGCACGTGGAAAGGGACCCTTGGTCTACCGCCTCAGCTGGAGAGGCGTTCCAATTGCCCTGCCAAGACTCGAGGAGAATCCCGAGTTGTCCCTCACAACTAGGCAGGAGTCCTGACGTCGCTGAACAAACACGTGTGTGGAAGGGCCATCCCCGTCGGAACTCGAGAATATACCCCAGGTTCCCGCCGCCACGCGAGAAAAACCATGAGACTTCCCATTCGCCGCGAGATGAGGCCCGATTCCCCTGCACTGCGTGCAAAGCAATTCCGTGTTGCACATCAAACATGAAAGGAGCCTTGATTTCCTTGATGGCACTCAAGAGTAACCCCAAGAACACTGTTTCAAGGCTAGAGGGATCCTGAGGTCACTGTAGCAACACGAAAGAGCTCCGTGGACCAAAAATCAACTCTAGATGAGAGGTTAGTCCCTGGCTTCGACTCCAGAGGAATACCACCTTACCACAAGCACCTCAAGAGGAGGCTTCTCTCAGCTCTAGGTATGTGAGAGGGAACCTGAGTTTGCGTCCTCAAGTGGAGTGGACACCGCGATGCCCTGACTCGAAATAAGGCCGGATATCCCTGCAGTGACTTGAATGCAGGCTCGTCTTGCATCTCCCAAGACGAAAGGATGTCTGAATCCCCTGTAGAGACCACAGAGAAAGACCTAGTTCCCCACCTCATTGCGACTGGAGGCCTCACATCTTTTGAAAACTGCAGAGAGACACGGAGATCAGTGCCTCCAAAGGAGACGATGCCTGACTCGTCGTGAAACTTGATAGGAGCCCCAGGATTCCTGTGGCACGTGGAAAGGGACCCTTGGTCTCCCGCCTCAGCTGGAGAGGCGTCCCAATTGCCCTGCCAAGCCTCGAGGAGAATCCCGAGTTGTCCCTCGCAACTAGGCAGGAGTCCTGACGTCGCTGAACAACCACGTGTGTGGAAGGGCCATCCCCGTCGGAACTCGAGAATATACCCCAGGTTCCCGCCGCAAAGCGAGAAAAACCATGAGACTTCCCCCTCGCCGCGAGATGAGGCCCGATTCCCCTGCACTGCATGCAGAGCAATTCCGTGTTGCACATCACACAGGAAAGGAGCCTTGATTTCCGTGATGGCACTCCAGAGAAACCCCAAGAACACTGTTTCAAGCTAGAGGGATCCTGAGGTCACTGTAGCAACAAGAAAGAGCTCCGTGGACCAAAAATCAACTCGAGATGAGAGGTTAGTCCCTTGATTCGACTCCAGACGAACACCACCTTACCACAAGCACCTCAAGAGGAGGCTTCTATCAGCTCTAGGTATGTGAGAGGAACCCTGAGTTTGCGGCCTCAATTGGAATGGACACCGCGATGCCCTGACTCGAAATAAGGCCGGATATCCCTGCAGTGACTTGAATGCAGGCTCGTCTTGCATCTCCCAAGACGAAAGGATGTCTGAATCCCCTGTGGAGACCACAGAGAAAGACCTAGTTCCCCACCTCATCGCGACCGGAGGCCTCAAATCTTTTGAAAACTCGAGAGGTACGCGGAGATCAGTGCCTCCGAAGGAGACGATGCCTGACTCCTCGTGAAACTTGATAGGAGTCCCAGGATTCCTGTGGCACGTGGAAAGGGACCCTTGGTCTCCCGCCTCAGCTGGAGAGGCGTCCCAATTGCCCTGCCATGCCTCGAGGAGAATCCCGAGTTGTCCCTCGCAACTAGGCAGGAGTCCTGACGTCGCTGAACAAACACGTGTGTGGAAGGGCCATCCCCGTCGTAACTCGAGAATATACCCCAGGTTCCCGCCGCAACTCGAGAAAAACCATGAGACTTCGCCCTCGCCGCGAGATGAGGCCCGATTCCCCTGCACTGCGTGCAGAGCAATTCCGTGTTGCACATCACACATGAAAGGAGCCTTGATTTCCTTGATGGCACTCCAGAGAAAGCCCAAGAACACTGTTTCAAGGCTAGAGGAATCCTGAGGTCACTGTAGCAACACGAATGAACTCCGTGGACCAAAAATCAACTCGAGATGAGAGGTTAGTCCCTGGCTTCGAATCGAGAGGAATACCACCTTACCACAAGCACCTCAAGAGGAGGCTTCTCTCAGCTATAGGCATATGTGAGAGGGACCCTGAGTTTGCGGCCTCAAGTGGAATGGACACCGCGATGCCCTGACTCGAAATAAGACCGGATATCTCTGCAGTGACTTGAATGCAGGCTCGTCTTGCATCTCCCAAAACGAAAGGATGTCTGAATCCCCTGTAGAGACCACAGAGAAAGACCTAGTTCCCCACCTCAACGCGACTGCAGGCCTCACATCCTTTGAACACTCCAGAGGTACGCGGAGATCAGTGCCTCCAAAGGAGACGAAGCCTGACTTCTCGTGAAACTTGATAGGAGTCTCAGGATTCCTGTGGCACGTGGAAAGGGACCCTTGGTCTCCCGCCTGAGCTGGAGAGGCGTCCCAATTGCCCTGCCAAGCCTCGAGGTGAATCCCGAGTTGTCCCTCGCAACTAGGCAGGAGTCCTGACGTCGCTGAACAAACACGTGTGTGGAAGGGCCATCCCCGTCGTAACTCGAGAATATACCCCAAGTTCCCGCCTCAACTCGAGAAAAACCATGAGACTTCCCCCTCGCCGCGAGATGAGGCCCGATTCCCCTGCGCTGCATGCAGAGCAATTCCGTGTTGCACATCACACGTGAAAGGAGCCTTGATTTCCTTGATGGCACTCCAGAGAAACCCCAAGAACACTGTTTTAAGGCTAGAGGTTTCCTGAGGTCACTGGAGCAACACAAAAGAGCTCTGTGGACAAAGAATCAACTCGAGATGAGAGGTTAGTCCCTGGCTTTCACTCCAGAGGAATACCACCTTATCACAAGCACCTCAAGAGGAGGCTTCTCTCAGCTCTAGGTATGTGAGAGGGACCCTGAGTTTGCGGCCTCAAGTGGAATGGACACCGCGATGCCCTTACTCGAAATAAGGCCGGATATCCCTGCAGTGACTTGAATGCAGGCTCGTCTTGCATCTCCCAAGACGAAAGGATGTCTGAATCCCCTGTGGAGACCACAGAGAAAGACGTAGTTCCCCACCTCATCGCGACCGGAGGCCTCACATCCTTTGAAAACTCCAGAGGTACGCGGAGATCAGTGCCTCCAAAGGAGACGATGCCTGACTCCTCGTGAAACTTGATACGAGTCCCAGGATTCCTGTGGCACGTGGAAAGGGACACTTGGTCTCCCGCCTCAGCTGGAGAGGCGTCCCAATTGCCCTGCCAAGCCTTGAGGAGAATCCCGAGTTGTCCCTCGCAACTAGGCAGGAGTCCTGACGTCGCTGAACAAACACGTGTGTGGAAGGGCCATCCCCGTCGTAACTCGAGAATATACCCCAGGTTCCCGCCGCAACTCGAGAAAATCCATGAGACTTACCCCTCGCCAGAGATGAGGTCCGATTCCCCTGCACTGCATGCAGAGCAATTCCGTGTTGCACATCAAACAGGAAAGGAGCCTTGATTTCCTTGATGGCACTCCAGAGAAACCCCAAGAACACTGTTTCAAGGCTAGAGGGATCCTGAGGTCAATGTAGCAACACGAAAGAGCTCCGTGGACCAAGAATCAACTCGAGATGAGAGGTTAGTCCCTGGATTCGACTCCAGAGGAATACCACCTTACCACAAGCACCTCAAGAGGAGGCTTCTGTCAGCTCTAGGTATGTGAGAGGCACCATAAGTTTGCGGCCTCAAGTGGAATGTACACCGCGATGCCCTGACTCGAAATAAGACCGGATATCCCTGCAGTGACTTGAATGCAGGCTCGTCTTGCATCTCCCAAGACGAAAGGATGTCTGAATCCCCTGTGGAGAACACAGAGAAAGACCTAGTTCCCCACGTCATCATGATCGGAGGCCTCACATCCTTTGAAAACTCCAGAGGTACGCGGAGATCAGTGCCTCCAAAGGAGACGATGCCTGACTCCTCGTGAAACTTGATAGGAGTCCCAGGATTCCTGTGGCACGTTGAAAGGGACCCGTGGTCTCCCGCCTCTGCTGGAGAGGCGTCCCAATTGCCTACCAAGCCTCGAGGAGAATCCCGAGTTGTCCCTCACAACTAGGCAGGAGTCCTGACGTCGCTGAACAAACACGTGTGTGGAAGGGCCATCCCCGTCGGAACTCGAGAATATACCCCAGGTTCCCGCCGCCACGCGAGAAAAACCATGAGACTTCCCATTCGCCGCGAGATGAGGCCCGATTCCCCTGCACTGCGTGCAAAGCAATTCCGTGTTGCACATCAAACATGAAAGGAGCCTTGATTTCCTTGATGGCACTCAAGAGTAACCCCAAGAACACTGTTTCAAGGCTAGAGGGATCCTGAGGTCACTGTAGCAACACGAAAGAGCTCCGTGGACCAAAAATCAACTCTAGATGAGAGGTTAGTCCCTGGCTTCGACTCCAGAGGAATACCACCTTACCACAAGCACCTCAAGAGGAGGCTTCTCTCAGCTCTAGGTATGTGAGAGGGAACCTGAGTTTGCGTCCTCAAGTGGAGTGGACACCGCGATGCCCTGACTCGAAATAAGGCCGGATATCCCTGCAGTGACTTGAATGCAGGCTCGTCTTGCATCTCCCAAGACGAAAGGATGTCTGAATCCCCTGTAGAGACCACAGAGAAAGACCTAGTTCCCCACCTCATTGCGACTGGAGGCCTCACATCTTTTGAAAACTGCAGAGAGACACGGAGATCAGTGCCTCCAAAGGAGACGATGCCTGACTCGTCGTGAAACTTGATAGGAGCCCCAGGATTCCTGTGGCACGTGGAAAGGGACCCTTGGTCTCCCGCCTCAGCTGGAGAGGCGTCCCAATTGCCCTGCCAAGCCTCGAGGAGAATCCCGAGTTGTCCCTCGCAACTAGGCAGGAGTCCTGACGTCGCTGAACAACCACGTGTGTGGAAGGGCCATCCCCGTCGGAACTCGAGAATATACCCCAGGTTCCCGCCGCAAAGCGAGAAAAACCATGAGACTTCCCCCTCGCCGCGAGATGAGGCCCGATTCCCCTGCACTGCATGCAGAGCAATTCCGTGTTGCACATCACACAGGAAAGGAGCCTTGATTTCCGTGATGGCACTCCAGAGAAACCCCAAGAACACTGTTTCAAGCTAGAGGGATCCTGAGGTCACTGTAGCAACAAGAAAGAGCTCCGTGGACCAAAAATCAACTCGAGATGAGAGGTTAGTCCCTGGATTCGACTCCAGACGAACACCACCTTACCACAAGCACCTCAAGAGGAGGCTTCTATCAGCTCTAGGTATGTGAGAGGAACCCTGAGTTTGCGGCCTCAATTGGAATGGACACCGCGATGCCCTGACTCGAAATAAGGCCGGATATCCCTGCAGTGACTTGAATGCAGGCTCGTCTTGCATCTCCCAAGACGAAAGGATGTCTGAATCCCCTGTGGAGACCACAGAGAAAGACCTAGTTCCCCACCTCATCGCGACCGGAGGCCTCAAATCTTTTGAAAACTCGAGAGGTACGCGGAGATCAGTGCCTCCGAAGGAGACGATGCCTGACTCCTCGTGAAACTTGATAGGAGTCCCAGGATTCCTGTGGCACATGGAAAGGGACCCTTGGTCTCCCGCCTCAGCTGGAGAGGCGTCCCAATTGCCCTGCCATGCCTCGAGGAGAATCCCGAGTTGTCCCTCGCAACTAGGCAGGAGTCCTGACGTCGCTGAACAAACACGTGTGTGGAAGGGCCATCCCCGTCGTAACTCGAGAATATACCCCAGGTTCCCGCCGCAACTCGAGAAAAACCATGAGACTTCGCCCTCGCCGCGAGATGAGGCCCGATTCCCCTGCACTGCGTGCAGAGCAATTCCGTGTTGCACATCACACATGAAAGGAGCCTTGATTTCCTTGATGGCACTCCAGAGAAAGCCCAAGAACACTGTTTCAAGGCTAGAGGAATCCTGAGGTCACTGTAGCAACACGAATGAACTCCGTGGACCAAAAATCAACTCGAGATGAGAGGTTAGTCCCTGGCTTCGAATCGAGAGGAATACCACCTTACCACAAGCACCTCAAGAGGAGGCTTCTCTCAGCTATAGGCATATGTGAGAGGGACCCTGAGTTTGCGGCCTCAAGTGGAATGGACACCGCGATGCCCTGACTCGAAATAAGACCGGATATCTCTGCAGTGACTTGAATGCAGGCTCGTCTTGCATCTCCCAAAACGAAAGGATGTCTGAATCCCCTGTAGAGACCACAGAGAAAGACCTAGTTCCCCACCTCAACGCGACTGCAGGCCTCACATCCTTTGAACACTCCAGAGGTACGCGGAGATCAGTGCCTCCAAAGGAGACGAAGCCTGACTTCTCGTGAAACTTGATAGGAGTCTCAGGATTCCTGTGGCACGTGGAAAGGGACCCTTGGTCTCCCGCCTGAGCTGGAGAGGCGTCCCAATTGCCCTGCCAAGCCTCGAGGTGAATCCCGAGTTGTCCCTCGCAACTAGGCAGGAGTCCTGACGTCGCTGAACAAACACGTGTGTGGAAGGGCCATCCCCGTCGTAACTCGAGAATATACCCCAAGTTCCCGCCTCAACTCGAGAAAAACCATGAGACTTCCCCCTCGCCGCGAGATGAGGCCCGATTCCCCTGCGCTGCATGCAGAGCAATTCCGTGTTGCACATCACACGTGAAAGGAGCCTTGATTTCCTTGATGGCACTCCAGAGAAACCCCAAGAACACTGTTTTAAGGCTAGAGGTTTCCTGAGGTCACTGGAGCAACACAAAAGAGCTCTGTGGACAAAGAATCAACTCGAGATGAGAGGTTAGTCCCTGGCTTTCACTCCAGAGGAATACCACCTTATCACAAGCACCTCAAGAGGAGGCTTCTCTCAGCTCTAGGTATGTGAGAGGGACCCTGAGTTTGCGGCCTCAAGTGGAATGGACACCGCGATGCCCTTACTCGAAATAAGGCCGGATATCCCTGCAGTGACTTGAATGCAGGCTCGTCTTGCATCTCCCAAGACGAAAGGATGTCTGAATCCCCTGTGGAGACCACAGAGAAAGACGTAGTTCCCCACCTCATCGCGACCGGAGGCCTCACATCCTTTGAAAACTCCAGAGGTACGCGGAGATCAGTGCCTCCAAAGGAGACGATGCCTGACTCCTCGTGAAACTTGATACGAGTCCCAGGATTCCTGTGGCACGTGGAAAGGGACACTTGGTCTCCCGCCTCAGCTGGAGAGGCGTCCCAATTGCCCTGCCAAGCCTTGAGGAGAATCCCGAGTTGTCCCTCGCAACTAGGCAGGAGTCCTGACGTCGCTGAACAAACACGTGTGTGGAAGGGCCATCCCCGTCGTAACTCGAGAATATACCCCAGGTTCCCGCCGCAACTCGAGAAAATCCATGAGACTTACCCCTCGCCAGAGATGAGGTCCGATTCCCCTGCACTGCATGCAGAGCAATTCCGTGTTGCACATCAAACAGGAAAGGAGCCTTGATTTCCTTGATGGCACTCCAGAGAAACCCCAAGAACACTGTTTCAAGGCTAGAGGGATCCTGAGGTCAATGTAGCAACACGAAAGAGCTCCGTGGACCAAGAATCAACTCGAGATGAGAGGTTAGTCCCTGGATTCGACTCCAGAGGAATACCACCTTACCACAAGCACCTCAAGAGGAGGCTTCTGTCAGCTCTAGGTATGTGAGAGGCACCATAAGTTTGCGGCCTCAAGTGGAATGTACACCGCGATGCCCTGACTCGAAATAAGACCGGATATCCCTGCAGTGACTTGAATGCAGGCTCGTCTTGCATCTCCCAAGACGAAAGGATGTCTGAATCCCCTGTGGAGAACACAGAGAAAGACCTAGTTCCCCACGTCATCATGATCGGAGGCCTCACATCCTTTGAAAACTCCAGAGGTACGCGGAGATCAGTGCCTCCAAAGGAGACGATGCCTGACTCCTCGTGAAACTTGATAGGAGTCCCAGGATTCCTGTGGCACGTTGAAAGGGACCCGTGGTCTCCCGCCTCTGCTGGAGAGGCGTCCCAATTGCCTACCAAGCCTCGAGGAGAATCCCGAGATGTCCCTCGCAAATGGGAAGGAGTCCTGTCGTCGCTGAACAAACACGTGTGTGGAAGGGCAAACCCCGTCGTAACTCGAGAATATAACCCAGGTTGCCGCCGCAACTCGAGAAAAACCATCAGACTTCCCCCTCGCCGCTGATGAGGCCCGATTCCCCTGCACTGCGTGCAGAGCAATTCCATGCTGCACATCACACATGAAAGGAGCCTTGATTTCCTTGATGGCACTCCAGAGAAACCCCAAGAACACTGTTTCAAGGCTAGAGGGATCCTGAGGTCACTGTAGCAACACGAAAGAGCTCCGTGGACCAAAAATGAACTCGAGATGAGAGGTTAGTCCCTGGCTTCGACTCAAGGGAATACCACCTTACCACAAGCACCTCAAGAGGAGGCTTCTCTCAGCTCTAGGTATGTGAGAAGGACCCTGAGTTTGCGGACTCAAGTGGAATGGACACCGTGATACCCTGACTCAAAATAAGGCAGGATATCCCTGCAGTGACTTGAATGCAGGCTCATCTTGCATCTCCCAAGATGAAAGGATGTCTGAATCCCCTGTGGAGACCACAGAGAAAGACCTCGTTGTCCACCTCATCGCGACCGGAGGCCTCACATCCTTTTGAAACTCCAGAGGTACGTGGAGATGAGTGCCTCCAAAGGAGACGAAGCCTGACTTCTCGTGAAAATTGATAGGAGTCCCAGGATTCCTGTGGCACGTGGAAAGGGACCCTTGGTCTGCCGCCTCAGCTGGAGAGGCGTCCCAATTGCCCTGCCAAGCCTCGAGGAGAATCCCGAGTTGTTCCTCGCAACTAGGCAGGAGTCCTGTCGTCGCTAAACAAACACGTGTGTGGAAGGGCCATCCCCATCGTAAGTCGAGAATATAACCCAGGTTGCCGCCGCAACTCGAGAAAAACAATGAGACTTCCCCCTCGCCGAGAGATGAGGCCCGATTCCCCTGCACGGTGTGCAGAGCAATTCAGTGCTGCACATCACACATGAAAGGAGCCTTGATTTCCTTGATGCCACTCCAGAGAAACCCCAAGAACACTGTTTCAAGGCTAGAGGGATCCTGAGGTCACTGTAGCAACACGAAAGAGCTCCGTGGACCAAAAATCAACTCGAGATGAGAGGTTAGTCCCTGGCTTCGACTCCAGAGGAATACCACCTTACCACAAGCACCTCAAGAGGAGGCTTCTCTCAGCTCTAGGTATGTGAGAGGCACCCTGAGTTTGCGGCCTCAAGTGGAATGCACACCGCGATGCCCTGACTCGAAATAAGTCCGGATATACCCTCAGTGACTTGAATGCAGGCATGTCTTGCATCTCCCAAGACGGAAGGATGTCTGAATCCCCTGTGGAGACCACAGAGAAAGAACAAGTTACCCACCTAATTGCGAACGGAGGCCTCACATCCTTTGAAAACTCCAGAGGTACGCGGAGATCAGTGCCTCCAAAGGAGACGATGCCTGACTCCTCGTGAAACTTGATAGGAGTCCCAGGAATCCTGTGGCACGTGGAAAGGGACCCTTGGTCTACCGCCTCAGCTGGACAGGCGTCCCAATTGCCCTGCCAAGCCTCAAGGAGAATCCCGAGTTGTCCCTCGCAACTGGGCAGGAGTCCTGACGTCGCTGAACAAACACGTGTGTGGAAGGGCCATCCCCGTCGTAACTCGAGAATATACCCCAGGTTCCCGCCACAACTCGAGAAAAACCATGAGACTTCCCCCTCGCTGCGAGAAGAGGCCCGATTCCCCTGCACTGCGTGCAGAGCAATTCCGTGTTGCACATCACACATGAAAGGAGCCTTGATTTCCTTGATGGCACTCCAGAGAAACCCCAAGAACACTGTTTCAAGGCTAGAGGTTTCCTGAGGTCACTGGAGCAACACGAAAGAGCTCCGTGGATCAAAAATCAACTCGAGATGAGAGGTTAGTCCCTGGATTCGACTCCAGAGGAATACCACCTGACCACAAGCACCTCAAGAGGAGGCTTCTCTCAGCTCTAGGTATGTGAGAAGGACCCTGAGTTTGCGGCCTCTAGTGGAATGGACACCGCGGTGCCCTGACTCAAAATAAGGCAGGATATCCCTGCAGTGACTTGAATGCAGGCTCGTCTTGCATCTCCCAAGATGAGAGGATGTCTGAATCCCCTCTGGAGACCACAGAGAAAGACCAAGTTGCCCACCTCATCGCGACCGGAGGCCTCACATCCTTTGGAAACTCCAGAGGAACGCGGAGATCAGTGCCTCCAAAGGAGACGATGCCTGACTCCTCGTGAAACTTGATACGAGTCCCAGGATTCCTGTGGCACGTGGAAAGGGACACTTGGTCTCCCGCCTCAGCTTGAGAGGCGTCCCAATTGCCCTGCCAAGCCTTGAGGAGAATCCCGAGTTGTCCATCGCAACTAGGCAGGAGTCCTCACGTCGCTGAACAAACACGTGTGTGGAAGGGCCATCCCCGTCGTAACTCGAGAATATACCCCAGGTTCCCGCCGCAACTCGTGAAAATCCATGAGACTTACCCCTAGCCAGAGATGAGGTCCGATTCCCCTGCACTGCATGCAGAGCAATTCCGTGTTGCACATCAAACAGGAAAGGAGCCTTGATTTCCTTGATGGCACTCCAGAGAAACCCCAAGAACACTGTTTCAAGGCTAGAGGTTTCCTGAGGTCACTGGAGCAACACAAAAGAGCTCTGTGGACCAAAAATCAACTCGAGATGAGAGGTTAGTCCCTGGCTTTCACTCCAGAGGAATACCACCTTATCACAAGCACCTCAAGAGGAGGCTTCTCTCAGCTCTAGGTATGTGAGAGGGACCCTGAGTTTGCGGCCTCAAGTGGAATGGACACCGCGATGCCCTTACTCGAAATAAGGCCGGATATCCCTGCAGTGACTTGAATGCAGGCTCGTCTTGCATCTCCCAAGACGAAAGGATGTCTGAATCCCCTGTGGAGACCACAGAGAAAGACGTAGTTCCCCACCTCATCGCGACCGGAGGCCTCACATCCTTTGAAAACTCCAGAGGTACGCGGAGATCAGTGCCTCCAAAGGAGACGATGCCTGACTCCTCG
Organism: Cervus elaphus; assembly: GCF_910594005.1. NCBI lineage: Eukaryota > Metazoa > Chordata > Mammalia > Artiodactyla > Cervidae > Cervus > Cervus elaphus. The sequence continues at coordinate 50,172,345 of NC_057820.1, forward strand.
TGAAACTTGATACGAGTCCCAGGATTCCTGTGGCACGTGGAAAGGGACACTTGGTCTCCCGCCTCAGCTGGAGAGGCGTCCCAATTGCCCTGCCAAGCCTTGAGGAGAATCCCGAGTTGTCCCTCGCAACTAGGCAGGAGTCCTGACGTCGCTGAACAAACACGTGTGTGGAAGGGCCATCCCCGTCGTAACTCGAGAATATACCCCAGGTTCCCGCCGCAACTCGAGAAAATCCATGAGACTTACCCCTCGCCAGAGATGAGGTCCGATTCCCCTGCACTGCATGCAGAGCAATTCCGTGTTGCACATCACACAGGAAAGGAGCCTTGATTTCCTTGATGGCACTCCAGAGAAACCCCAAGAACACTGTTTCAAGGCTAGAGGGATCCTGAGGTCAATGTAGCAACACGAAAGAGCTCCGTGGACCAAGAATCAACTCGAGATGAGAGGTTAGTCCCTGGATTCGACTCCAGAGGAATACCACCTTACCACAAGCACCTCAAGAGGAGGCTTCTGTCAGCTCTAGGTATGTGAGAGGCACCCTAAGTTTGCGGCCTCAAGTGGAATGTACACCGCGATGCCCTGACTCGAAATAAGGCCGGATATCCCTGCAGTGACTTGAATGCAGGCTCGTCTTGCATCTCCCAAGACGAAAGGATGTCTGAATCCCCTGTGGAGAACACAGAGAAAGACCTAGTTCCCCACGTCATCATGATCGGAGGACTCACATCCTTTGAAAACTCCAGAGGTACGCGGAGATCAGTGCCTCCAAAGGAGACGATGCCTGACTCCTCGTGAAACTTGATAGGAGTCCCAGGATTCCTGTGGCACGTTGAAAGGGACCCGTGGTCTCCCGCCTCTGCTGGAGAGGCGTCCCAATTGCCTACCAAGCCTCGAGGAGAATTCCGAGATGTCCCTCGCAAATGGGAAGGAGTCCTGTCGTCGCTGAACAAACACGTGTGTGGAAGGGCCAACCCCGTCGTAACTCGAGAATATAACCCAGGTTGCCGCCGCAACTCGAGAAAAACCATCAGACTTCCCCCTCGCCGCTGATGAGGCCCGATTCCCCTGCACTGCGTGCAGAGCAATTCCATGCTGCACATCACACATGAAAGGAGCCTTGATTTCCTTGATGGCACTCCAGAGAAACCCCAAGAACACTGTTTCAAGGCTAGAGGGATCCTGAGGTCACTGTAGCAACACGAAAGAGCTCCGTGGACCAAAAATGAACTCGAGATGAGAGGTTAGTCCCTGGCTTCGACTCAAGGGAATACCACCTTACCACAAGCACCTCAAGAGGAGGCTTCTCTCAGCTCTAGGTATGTGAGAAGGACCCTGAGTTTGCGGACTCAAGTGGAATGGACACCGTGATACCCTGACTCAAAATAAGGCAGGATATCCCTGCAGTGACTTGAATGCAGGCTCATCTTGCATCTCCCAAGATGAAAGGATGTCTGAATCCCCTGTGGAGACCACAGAGAAAGACCTCGTTGTCCACCTCATCGCGACCGGAGGCCTCACATCCTTTTGAAACTCCAGAGGTACGCGGAGATGAGTGCCTCCAAAGGAGACGAAGCCTGACTTCTCGTGAAAATTGATAGGAGTCCCAGGATTCCTGTGGCACGTGGAAAGGGACCCTTGGTCTGCCGCCTCAGCTGGAGAGGCGTCCCAATTGCCCTGCCAAGCCTCGAGGAGAATCCCGAGTTGTTCCTCGCAACTAGGCAGGAGTCCTGTCGTCGCTAAACAAACACGTGTGTGGAAGGGCCATCCCCATCGTAAGTCGAGAATATAACCCAGGTTGCCGCCGCAACTCGAGAAAAACAATGAGACTTCCCCCTCGCCGAGAGATGAGGCCCAATTCCCCTGCACGGTGTGCAGAGCAATTCCGTGTTGCACATCACACATGAAAGGAGCCTTGATTTCCTTGATGCCACTCCAGAGAAACCCCAAGAACACTGTTTCAAGGCTAGAGGGATCCTGAGGTCACTGTAGCAACACGAAAGAGCTCCGTGGACCAAAAATCAACTCGAGATGAGAGGTTAGTCCCTGGCTTCGACTCCAGAGGAATACCACCTTACCACAAGCACCTCAAGAGGAGGGTTCTCTCAGCTCTAGGTATGTGAGAGGCACCCTGAGTTTGCGGCCTCAAGTGGAATGCACACCGCGATGCCCTGACTCGAAATAAGTCCGGATATACCCTCAGTGACTTGAATGCAGGCAGGTCTTGCATCTCCCAAGACGGAAGGATGTCTGAATCCCCTGTGGAGACCACAGAGAAAGAACAAGTTACCCACCTAATTGCGACCGGAGGCCTCACATCCTTTGAAAACTCCAGAGGTACGCGGAGATCAGTGCCTCCAAAGGAGACGATGCCTGACTCCTCGTGAAACTTGATAGGAGTCCCAGGAATCCTGTGGCACGTGGAAAGGGACCCTTGGTCTACCGCCTCAGCTTGAGAGGCGTCCCAATTGCCCTGCCAAGCCTTGAGGAGAATCCCGAGTTGTCCCTCGCAACTAGGCAGGAGTCCTGACGTCGCTGAACAAACACATGTGTGGAAGGGCCATCCCCGTCGTAACTCGAGAATATACCCCAGGTTCCCGCCGCAACTCGAGAAAATCCATGAGACTTACCCCTCGCCAGAGATGAGGTCCGATTCCCCTGCACTGCATGCAGAGCAATTCCGTGTTGCACATCAAACAGGAAAGGAGCCTTGATTTCCTTGATGGCACTCCAGAGAAACCCCAAGAACACTGTTTCAAGGCTAGAGGTTTCCTGAGGTCACTGGAGCAACACAAAAGAGCTCTGTGGACAAAGAATCAACTCGAGATGAGAGGTTAGTCCCTGGCTTTCACTCCAGAGGAATACCACCTTATCACAAGCACCTCAAGAGGAGGCTTCTCTCAGCTCTAGGTATGTGAGAGGGACCCTGAGTTTGCGGCCTCAAGTGGAATGGACACCGCGATGCCCTTACTCGAAATAAGGCCGGATATCCCTGCAGTGACTTGAATGCAGGCTCGTCTTGCATCTCCCAAGACGAAAGGATGTCTGAATCCCCTGTGGAGACCACAGAGAAAGACGTAGTTCCCCACCTCATCGCGACCGGAGGCCTCACATCCTTTGAAAACTCCAGAGGTACGCGGAGATCAGTGCCTCCAAAGGAGACGATGCCTGACTCCTCGTGAAACTTGATACGAGTCCCAGGATTCCTGTGGCACGTGGAAAGGGACACTTGGTCTCCCGCCTCAGCTGGAAAGGCGTCCCAATTGCCCTGCCAAGCCTTGAGGAGAATCCCGAGTTGTCCCTCGCAACTAGGCAGGAGTCCTGACGTCGCTGAACAAACACGTGTGTGGAAGGGCCATCCCCGTCGTAACTCGAGAATATACCCCAGGTTCCCGCCGCAACTCGAGAAAATCCATGAGACTTACCCCTCGCCAGAGATGAGGTCCGATTCCCCTGCACTGCATGCAGAGCAATTCCGTGTTGCACATCAAACAGGAAAGGAGCCTTGATTTCCTTGATGGCACTCCAGAGAAACCCCAAGAACACTGTTTCAAGGCTAGAGGGATCCTGAGGTCACTGTAGCAACACGAAAGAGCTCCGTGGACCAAGAATCAACTCGAGATGAGAGGTTAGTCCCTGGATTCGACTCCAGAGGAATACCACCTTACCACAAGCACCTCAAGAGGAGGCTTCTGTCAGCTCTAGGTATGTGAGAGGCACCCTAAGTTTGCGGCCTCAAGTGGAATGTACACCGCGATGCCCTGACTCGAAATAAGACCGGATATCCCTGCAGTCACTTGAATGCAGGCTCGTCTTGCATCTCCCAAGACGAAAGGATGTCTGAATCCCCTGTGGAGAACACAGAGAAAGACCTAGTTCCCCACGTCATCATGATCGGAGGACTCACATCCTTTGAAAACTCCAGAGGTACGCGGAGATCAGTGCCTCCAAAGGAGACGATGCCTGACGCTTTGTGAAACTTGATAGGAGTCCCAGGACTCCTGTGGTACATGGAAAGGGAACCTTGGTCTCCCACCTCAGCTGGAGAGGCGTCCCAATTGCCCTGCCAAGCCTTGAGGAGAATCCCGAGTTGTCCCTCGCAACTAGGCAGGAGTCCTGTCGTCGCTGAAAAAACACGTGTGTGGAAGAGCCATCCCCTTGGTAACTCGAGAATATACCGCAGGTTCCCGCAGCAACTCGAGAAAAACCATGAGACTTCCCCCTCGCCGCGAGATGAGGCCCGATTCTCCTGCACTGTGTGCACAGCAATTCCCTGTTGCACATCACACATGAAAGGAGCCTTGATTTCCTTGCTGGCACTCCGGAGAAACCCCAAGAACACTGTTTCAAGGCTAGAGGGATCCTGAGGACACTGGAGCAATATAAAAGAACTCCGTGGACCAAAAATCAACTCGAGATGAGAGGTCAGTCCCTGGCTTTGACTCCAGAGGAATACCACCTTAGCACAAGCACCTCAAGAGGAGGCTTCTCTCAGCTCTAGGTATGTGAGAGCGTCCCTGAGTTTGCGGCCTCAAGTGGAATAGACACCGAGATGCCCGGACTCAAATAGGGCCGGATATCCTTGCAGAGACTCGATTGCAGGCCCGTCTTTCAGCTCCGAAGACAAAAGGATGTCTGAATCCCCTGTGGAGACCACAGAGAAAGACCTCGTTTCCCACCTCATCGCGACCGGAGGCCTCACATTCTTTGAAAACTCCAGAGGTACACGGAGATCAGTGCCTCAAAAGGTGATGATGGTGACGCTCTGTGAAATTTGATAGGAGTCCCAGGACTCCTGTGGTACGTGGAAAGGGACCCTTGGTCTCCCACCTCAGCTGGAGAGGTGTCCCAATTGCCCTGCCAAGCCTCGAGGAGAATCCCCAGTTGTCCCTCGCAACTAGGCAGGAGTCCTGAAGACGCTGAACAAACACGTGTGTGGAAGGGCCATTCCCGTCGTAACTCGAGAATCTACCCCAGGTTCCCGCCGCAACTCGAGAAAAACCATGAGACTTCCCACTCGCCGAGAGACGAGGACCGATTCCCCTGCACTGCATGCAGAGCAATTCCTTGTTGCACATCAAACATGAAAGGAGCCTTGATTTCCTTGATGGCACTCCAGAGAAACCCCAAGAACACTGTTTCAAGGCTAGAGGGATCCTGAGGTCACCGTAGCAACACGAAAGAGCTCCGTGGACCAAAAATCAACTGGAGATGTGATGTTAGTCCCTGGCTTCGAATCCAGAGGAATACTACCTTACCACAAGCACCTCAAGTGGAGGCTTCTCTCAGCTCTAGGTATGTGAGGGGGACCCTGAGTTGCGGCCTCAAGTGGAATGGACACCGAGATGCCCTGACTCGAAATAAGGCCGGATATCCCTGCAGTGACTTGAAAGCAGGCACGTCTTGCATCTCCCAAATGAAAGGATGTCTGAAGCCCCTGTGGAGACCACAGAGAAAGACCTATTTCCCCACCTCATCGCGACCGCAGGCCTCACATCCTTTGAAAACTCCAGAGGTACACGGAGATCAGTGCCTGAAAAGGAGACGATGCCTGACTCCTGGTGAAACTTGATAGGAGTCCCAGGATTCCTGTGGCACATGGAAAGGGACACTTGGTCGCCCGCCTCAGCTGGAGAGGTGTCCCAATTGCCCTGCCAAGCCTTGAGGAGAATCCCGAGATGTCCCTCGCAACTAGGCAGGAGTCCTGTCGTCGCTGAACAAACACGTGTGTGGAAGAGCCATCCCCTTGGTAACTCGAGAATATACCGGCAGGTTCCCGCCCCAACTCGAGAAAAACCATGAGACTTCCCCCTCGCCGCGAGATGAGGCCCGATTCTCCTGCACTGCGTGCACAGCAATTCCCTGTTGCACATCAAACATGAAAGGATCCTTGATTTCCTTGCTGGCACTCCGGAGAAACCCCAAGAACACTGTTTCAAGGCTAGAGGGATCCTGAGGACACTGGAGCAACATAAAAGAGCTCCGTGGACCAAAAATCAACTCGAGATGAGAGGTCAGTCCCTGGCTTCGACTCCAGAGGAATACCACCTTAGCACAAGCACCTCAAGAGGAGGCTTCTCTCAGCTCTAGGTATGTGAGAGCATCCCTGAGTTTGCGGCCTCAAGTGGAATGGACACCGAGATGCCCTGACTCAAAATAAGGCCGGATATCCTTGCAGAGACTCGAATGCAGGCCCGTCTTTCAGCTCCGAAGACAAAAGGATGTCTGAATCCCCTGTGGAGACCACAGAGAAAGACCTAGTTCCCCACCTCATCGCGACCGGAGGCCTCACATCCTTTGAAAACTCCAGAGGTACGCGGAGATCAGTGCCTCCAAAGGAGATGATGCCTGACGCTTTGTGAAACTTGATAGGAGTCCCAGGACTCCTGTGGTACATGGAAAGGGACCCTTGGTCTCCCACCTCAGCTGGAGAGGCGTCCCAATTGCCCTGCCAAGCCTCGAGGAGAATCCCCAGTTGTCTCTCGCAACTAGGCAGGAGTCCTGAAGTCGCTGAACAAACACGTGTGTGGAAGGGCCATCCCCGTCGTAACTCGAGAATATACCCCAGGTTCCCGCCGCAACTCGAGAAAAACCATGAGACTTCCCACTCGCCGAGAGACGAGGACCGATTCCCCTGCACTGCATGCAGAGCAATTCCCTGTTGCACATCAAACATGAAAGGAGCCTTGATTTCCTTGATGGCACTCCAGAGAAACCCCAAGAACACTGTTTCAAGGCTAGAGGGATCCTGAGGTCACCGTAGCAACACGAAAGAGCTCCGTGGACCAAAAATCAACTGGAGATGTGATGTTAGTCCCTGGCTTCGAATCCAGAGGAATACTACCTTACCACAAGCACCTCAAGAGGAGGCTTCTCTCAGCTCTAGGTATGTGAGGGGGACCCTGAGTTGCGGCCTCAAGTGGAATGGACACCGAGATGCCCTGACTCGAAATAAGGCCGGATATCCCTGCAGTGACTTGAAAGCAGGCACGTCTTGCATCTCCCAAATGAAAGGATGTCTGAAGCCCCTGTGGAGACCACAGAGAAAGACCTATTTCCCCACCTCATCGCGACCGCAGGCCTCACATCCTTTGAAAACTCCAGAGGTACACGGAGATCAGTGCCTGAAAAGGAGACGATGCCTGACTCCTGGTGATACTTGATAGGAGTCCCAGGATTCCTGTGGCACATGGAAAGGGACACTTGGTCTCCCGCCTCAGCTGGAGAGGCGTCCCAATTGCCCTGCCAAGCCTTGAGGAGAATCCCGAGATGTCCCTCGCAACTAGGCAGGAGTCCTGTCGTCGCTGAATAAACACGTGTGTGGAAGAGCCATCCCCTTGGTAACTCGAGAATATACCGGCAGGTTCCCGCCCCAACTCGAGAAAAACCATGAGACTTCCCCCTCGCCGCGAGATGAGGCCCGATTCTCCTGCACTGCGTGCACAGCAATTCCCTGTTGCACATCAAACATGAAAGGATCCTTGATTTCCTTGCTGGCACTCCGGAGAAACCCCAAGAACACTGTTTCAAGGCTAGAGGGATCCTGAGGACACTGGAGCAACATAAAAGAGCTCCGTGGACCAAAAATCAACTCGAGATGAGAGGTCAGTCCCTGGCTTCGACTCCAGAGGAATACCACCTTAGCACAAGCACCTCAAGAGGAGGCTTCTCTCAGCTCTAGGGATGTGAGAGCATCCCTGAGTTTGCGGCCTCAAGTGGAATGGACACCGAGATGCCCTGACTCAAAATAAGGCCGGATATCCTTGCAGAGACTCGAATGCAGGCCCGTCTTTCAGCTCCGAAGACAAAAGGATGTCTGAATCCCCTGTGGAGACCACAGAGAAAGAACTAGTTCCCCACCTCATCGCGACCGGAGGCCTCACATCCTTTGAAAACTCCAGAGGTACGCGGAGATCAGTGCCTCCAAAGGAGATGATGCCTGACGCTTTGTGAAATTTGATAGGAGTCCCAGGACTCCTGTGGTACATGGAAAGGGACCCTTGGTCTCCCACCTCAGCTGGAGAGGCGTCCCAATTGCCCTGCCAAGCCTCGAGGAGAATCCCCAGTTGTCTCTCGCAACTAGGCAGGAGTCCTGAAGTCGCTGAACAAACACGTGTGTGGAAGGGCCATCCCCGTCGGAACTCGAGAATATACCCCAGGTTCCCGCCGCAACTCGAGAAAAACCATGAGACTTCCCCCTCGCCGCGAGATGAGGCCCGATTCCCCTGCGCTGCATGCAGAGCAATTCCGTGTTGCACATCACACATGAAAGGAGCCTTGATTTCCTTGATGGCACTCCAGAGAAACCCCAAGAACACTGTTTCAAGGCTAGAGGAATCCTGAGGTCACTGTAGCAACACGAAAGAGCTCCGTGGACCAAAAATCAACTCGAGATGAGAGGTTAGTCCCTGGCTTCGACTCCAGACGAACACCACCTACCACAAGCACCTCAAGAGGAGGCTTCTCTCAGCTCAAGGTATGTGAGAGGGACCCTGAGTTTGCGTCCTCAAGTGGAATGGACACCACGATGCCCTGACTCGAAATAAGGCCGGATATCCCTGCAGTGACTTGAATGCAGGCTCGTCTTGCATCTCCCAAGACGAAAGGATGTCTGAATCCCCTGTAGAGACCACAGAGAAAGACCTAGTTCCCCACCTCAATGCGACTGGAGGCCTCACATCCTTTGAAAACTGCAGAGGGACACGGAGATCAGTGCATCCAAAGGAGACGATGCCTGACTCCTCGTGAAACTTGATAGGAGTCCCAGGATTCCTGTGGCACGTGGAAAGGGACCCTTGGTCTCCCGCCTCAGCTGGAGAGGCGTCCCAATTGCCCTGCCATGCCTCGAGGAGAATCCCGAGTTGTCCCTCGCAACTAGGCAGGAGTCCTGACGTCGCTGAACAACCACGTGTGTGGAAGGGCCATCCCCGTCGGAACTCGAGAATATACCCCAGGTTCCCGCCGCCACGCGAGAAAAACCATGAGACTTCCCATTCGCCGCGAGATGAGGCCCGATTCCCCTGCACTGCGTGCAAAGCAATTCCGTGTTGCACATCAAACATGAAAGGAGCCTTGATTTCCTTGATGGCACTCAAGAGTAACCCCAAGAACACTGTTTCAAGGCTAGAGGGATCCTGAGGTCACTGTAGCAACACGAAAGAGCTCCGTGGACCAAAAATCAACTCTAGATGAGAGGTTAGTCCCTGGCTTCGACTCCAGAGGAATACCACCTTACCACAAGCACCTCAAGAGGAGGCTTCTCTCAGCTCTAGGTATGTGAGAGGGAACCTGAGTTTGCGTCCTCAAGTGGAGTGGACACCGCGATGCCCTGACTCGAAATAAGGCCGGATATCCCTGCAGTGACTTGAATGCAGGCTCGTCTTGCATCTCCCAAGACGAAAGGATGTCTGAATCCCCTGTAGAGAACACAGAGAAAGACCTAGTTCCCCACCTCATTGCGACTGGAGGCCTCACATCTTTTGAAAACTGCAGAGAGACACGGAGATCAGTGCCTCCAAAGGAGACGATGCCTGACTCGTCGTGAAACTTGATAGGAGCCCCAGGATTCCTGTGGCACGTGGAAAGGGACCCTTGGTCTCCCGCCTCAGCTGGAGAGGCGTCCCAATTGCCCTGCCAAGCCTCGAGGAGAATCCCGAGTTGTCCCTCGCAACTAGGCAGGAGTCCTGACGTCGCTGAACAACCACGTGTGTGGAAGGGCCATCCCCGTCGGAACTCGAGAATATACCCCAGGTTCCCGCCGCAAAGCGAGAAAAACCATGAGACTTCCCCCTCGCCGCGAGATGAGGCCCGATTCCCCTGCACTGCATGCAGAGCAATTCCGTGTTGCACATCACACAGGAAAGGAGCCTTGATTTCCGTGATGGCACTCCAGAGAAACCCCAAGAACACTGTTTCAAGCTAGAGGGATCCTGAGGTCACTGTAGCAACAAGAAAGAGCTCCGTGGACCAAAAATCAACTCGAGATGAGAGGTTAGTCCCTGGATTCGACTCCAGACGAACACCACCTTACCACAAGCACCTCAAGAGGAGGCTTCTATCAGCTCTAGGTATGTGAGAGGAACCCTGAGTTTGCGGCCTCAATTGGAATGGACACCGCGATGCCCTGACTCGAAATAAGGCCGGATATCCCTGCAGTGACTTGAATGCAGGCTCGTCTTGCATCTCCCAAGACGAAAGGATGTCTGAATCCCCTGTGGAGACCACAGAGAAAGACCTAGTTCCCCACCTCATCGCGACCGGAGGCCTCAAATCTTTTGAAAACTCGAGAGGTACGCGGAGATCAGTGCCTCCGAAGGAGACGATGCCTGACTCCTCGTGAAACTTGATAGGAATCCCAGGATTCCTGTGGCACGTGGAAAGGGACCCTTGGTCTCCCGCCTCAGCTGGAGAGGCGTCCCAATTGCCCTGCCATGCCTCGAGGAGAATCCCGAGTTGTCCCTCGCAACTAGGCAGGAGTCCTGACGTCGCTGAACAAACACGTGTGTGGAAGGGCCATCCCCGTCGTAACTCGAGAATATACCCCAGGTTCCCGCCGCAACTCGAGAAAAACCATGAGACTTCGCCCTCGCAGCGAGATGAGGCCCGATTCCCCTGCACTGCGTGCAGAGCAATTCCGTGTTGCACATCACACATGAAAGGAGCCTTGATTTCCTTGATGGCACTCCAGAGAAAGCCCAAAAACACTGTTTCAAGGCTAGAGGAATCCTGAGGTCACTGTAGCAACACGAATGAACTCCGTGGACCAAAAATCAACTCGAGATGAGAGGTTAGTCCCTGGCTTCGAATCGAGAGGAATACCACCTTACCACAAGCACCTCAAGAGGAGGCTTCTCTCAGCTATAGGCATATGTGAGAGGGACCCTGAGTTTGCGGCCTCAAGTGGAATGGACACCGCGATGCCCTGACTCGAAATAAGACCGGATATCTCTGCAGTGACTTGAATGCAGGCTCGTCTTGCATCTCCCAAAACGAAAGGATGTCTGAATCCCCTGTAGAGACCACAGAGAAAGACCTAGTTCCCCACCTCAACGCGACTGCAGGCCTCACATCCTTTGAACACTCCAGAGGTACGCGGAGATCAGTGCCTCCAAAGGAGACGAAGCCTGACTTCTCGTGAAACTTGATAGGAGTCTCAGGATTCCTGTGGCACGTGGAAAGGGACCCTTGGTCTCCCGCCTCAGCTGGAGAGGCGTCCCAATTGCCCTGCCAAGCCTCGAGGAGAATCCCGAGTTGTTTCTCGCAACTAGGCAGGAGTCCTGTCGTCGCTAAACAAACACGTGTGTGGAAGGGCCATCCCCATCGTAAGTCGAGAATATAACCCAGGTTGCCGCCGCAACTCGAGAAAAACAATGAGACTTCCCCCTCGCCGAGAGATGAGGCCCGATTCCCCTGCACGGTGTGCAGAGCAATTCCGTGTTGCACATCACACATGAAAGGAGCCTTGATTTCCTTGATGCCACTCCAGAGAAACCCCAAGAACACTGTTTCAAGGCTAGAGGGATCCTGAGGTCACTGTAGCAACACGAAAGAGCTCCGTGGACCAAAAATCAACTCGAGATTAGAGGTTAGTCCCTGGCTTCGACTCCAGAGGAATACCACCTTACCACAAGCACCTCAAGAGGAGGCTTCTCTCAGCTCTAGGTATGTGAGAGGCACCCTGAGTTTGCGGCCTCAAGTGGAATGCACACCGCGATGCCCTGACTCGAAATAAGTCCGGATATACCCTCAGTGACTTGAATGCAGGCATGTCTTGCATCTCCCAAGACGGAAGGATGTCTGAATCCCCTGTGGAGACCACAGAGAAAGAACAAGTTACCCACCTAATTGCGACCGGAGGCCTCACATCCTTTGAAAACTCCAGAGGTACGCGGAGATCAGTGCCTCCAAAGGAGACGATGCCTGACTCCTCGTGAAACTTGATAGGAGTCCCAGGAATCCTGTGGCACGTGGAAAGGGACCCTTGGTCTACCGCCTCAGCTGGACAGGCGTCCCAATTGCCCTGCCAAGCCTCAAGGAGAATCCCGAGTTGTCCCTCGCAACTGGGCAGGAGTCCTGACGTCGCTGAACAAACACGTGTGTGGAAGGGCCATCCCCGTCGTAACTCGAGAATATACCCCAGGTTCCCGCCACAACTCGAGAAAAACCATGAGACTTCCCCCTCGCTGCGAGAAGAGGCCCGATTCCCCTGCACTGCGTGCAGAGCAATTCCGTGTTGCACATCACACATGAAAGGAGCCTTGATTTCCTTGATGGCACTCCAGAGAAACCCCAAGAACACTGTTTCAAGGCTAGAGGTTTCCTGAGGTCACTGTAGCAACACGAAAGAGCTCCGTGGATCAAAAATCAACTCGAGATGAGAGGTTAGTCCCTGGATTCGACTCCAGAGGAATACCACCTGACCACAAGCACCTCAAGAGGAGGCTTCTCTCAGCTCTAGGTATGTGAGAAGGACCCTGAGTTTGCGGCCTCTAGTGGAATGGACACCGCGGTGCCCTGACTCAAAATAAGGCAGGATATCCCTGCAGTGACTTGAATGCAGGCTCGTCTTGCATCTCCCAAGATGAGAGGATGTCTGAATCCCCTCTGGAGACCACAGAGAAAGACCAAGTTGCCCACCTCATCGCGACCGGAGGCCTCACATCCTTTGGAAACTCCAGAGGAACGCGGAGATCAGTGCCTCCAAAGGAGACGATGCCTGACTCCTCGTGAAACTTGATACGAGTCCCAGGATTCCTGTGGCACGTGGAAAGGGACACTTGGTCTCCCGCCTCAGCTTGAGAGGCGTCCCAATTGCCCTGCCAAGCCTTGAGGAGAATCCCGAGTTGTCCCTCGCAACTAGGCAGGAGTCCTCACGTCGCTGAACAAACACGTGTGTGGAAGGGCCATCCCCGTCGTAACTCGAGAATATACCCCAGGTTCCCGCCGCAACTCGAGAAAATCCATGAGACTTACCCCTCGCCAGAGATGAGGTCCGATTCCCCTGCACTGCATGCAGAGCAATTCCGTGTTGCACATCAAACAGGAAAGGAGCCTTGATTTCCTTGATGGCACTCCAGAGAAACCCCAAGAACACTGTTTCAAGGCTAGAGGTTTCCTGAGGTCACTGGAGCAACACAAAAGAGCTCTGTGGACCAAAAATCAACTCGAGATGAGAGGTTAGTCCCTGGCTTTCACTCCAGAGGAATACCACCTTATCACAAGCACCTCAAGAGGAGGCTTCTCTCAGCTCTAGGTATGTGAGAGGGACCCTGAGTTTGCGGCCTCAAGTGGAATGGACACCGCGATGCCCTTACTCGAAATAAGGCCGGATATCCCTGCAGTGACTTGAATGCAGGCTCGTCTTGCATCTCCCAAGACGAAAGGATGTCTGAATCCCCTGTGGAGACCACAGAGAAAGACGTAGTTCCCCACCTCATCGCGACCGGAGGCCTCACATCCTTTGAAAACTCCAGAGGTACGCGGAGATCAGTGCCTCCAAAGGAGACGATGCCTGACTCCTCGTGAAACTTGATACGAGTCCCAGGATTCCTGTGGCACGTGGAAAGGGACACTTGGTCTCCCGCCTCAGCTGGAGAGGCGTCCCAATTGCCCTGCCAAGCCTTGAGGAGAATCCCGAGTTGTCCCTCGCAACTAGGCAGGAGTCCTGACGTCGCTGAACAAACACGTGTGTGGAAGGGCCATCCCCGTCGTAACTCGAGAATATACCCCAGGTTCCCGCCGCAACTCGAGAAAATCCATGAGACTTACCCCTCGCCAGAGATGAGGTCCGATTCCCCTGCACTGCATGCAGAGCAATTCCGTGTTGCACATCACAGAGGAAAGGAGCCTTGATTTCCTTGATGGCACTCCAGAGAAACCCCAAGAACACTGTTTCAAGGCTAGAGGGATCCTGAGGTCAATGTAGCAACACGAAAGAGCTCCGTGGACCAAGAATCAACTCGAGATGAGAGGTTAGTCCCTGGATTCGACTCCAGAGGAATACCACCTTACCACAAGCACCTCAAGAGGAGGCTTCTGTCAGCTCTAGGTATGTGAGAGGCACCCTAAGTTTGCGGCCTCAAGTGGAATGTACACCGCGATGCCCTGACTCGAAATAAGACCGGATATCCCTGCAGTGACTTGAATGCAGGCTCGTCTTGCATCTCCCAAGACGAAAGGATGTCTGAATCCCCTGTGGAGAACACAGAGAAAGACCTAGTTCCCCACGTCATCATGATCGGAGGACTCACATCCTTTGAAAACTCCAGAGGTACGCGGAGATCAGTGCCTCCAAAGGAGACGATGCCTGACTCCTCGTGAAACTTGATAGGAGTCCCAGGATTCCTGTGGCACGTTGAAAGGGACCCGTGGTCTCCCGCCTCTGCTGGAGAGGCGTCCCAATTGCCTACCAAGCCTCGAGGAGAATCCCGAGATGTCCCTCGCAAATGGGAAGGAGTCCTGTCGTCGCTGAACAAACACGTGTGTGGAAGGGCCAACCCCGTCGTAACTCGAGAATATAACCCAGGTTGCCGCCGCAACTCGAGAAAAACCATCAGACTTCCCCCTCGCCGCTGATGAGGCCCGATTCCCCTGCACTGCGTGCAGAGCAATTCCATGCTGCACATCACACATGAAAGGAGCCTTGATTTCCTTGATGGCACTCCAGAGAAACCCCAAGAACACTGTTTCAAGGCTAGAGGGATCCTGAGGTCACTGTAGCAACACGAAAGAGCTCCGTGGACCAAAAATGAACTCGAGATGAGAGGTTAGTCCCTGGCTTCGACTCAGAGGAATACCACCTTACCACAAGCACCTCAAGAGGAGGCTTCTCTCAGCTCTAGGTATGTGAGAAGGACCCTGAGTTTGCGGACTCAAGTGGAATGGACACCGTGATACCCTGACTCAAAATAAGGCAGGATATCCCTGCAGTGACTTGAATGCAGGCTCATCTTGCATCTCCCAAGATGAAAGGATGTCTGAATCCCCTGTGGAGACCACAGAGAAAGACCTCGTTGTCCACCTCATCGCGACCGGAGGCCTCACATCCTTTTGAAACTCCAGAGGTACGCGGAGATGAGTGCCTCCAAAGGAGACGAAGCCTGACTTCTCGTGAAAATTGATAGGAGTCCCAGGATTCCTGTGGCACGTGGAAAGGGACCCTTGGTCTGCCGCCTCAGCTGGAGAGGCGTCCCAATTGCCCTGCCAAGCCTCGAGGAGAATCCCGAGTTGTTCCTCGCAACTAGGCAGGAGTCCTGTCGTCGCTAAACAAACACGTGTGTGGAAGGGCCATCCCCATCGTAAGTCGAGAATATAACCCAGGTTGCCGCCGCAACTCGAGAAAAACAATGAGACTTCCCCCTCGCCGAGAGATGAGGCCCAATTCCCCTGCACGGTGTGCAGAGCAATTCCGTGTTGCACATCACACATGAAAGGAGCCTTGATTTCCTTGATGCCACTCCAGAGAAACCCCAAGAACACTGTTTCAAGGCTAGAGGGATCCTGAGGTCACTGTAGCAACACGAAAGAGCTCCGTGGACCAAAAATCAACTCGAGATGAGAGGTTAGTCCCTGGCTTCGACTCCAGAGGAATACCACCTTACCACAAGCACCTCAAGACGAGGGTTCTCTCAGCTCTAGGTATGTGAGAGGCACCCTGAGTTTGCGGCCTCAAGTGGAATGCACACCGCGATGCCCTGACTCGAAATAAGTCCGGATATACCCTCAGTGACTTGAATGCAGGCAGGTCTTGCATCTCCCAAGACGGAAGGATGTCTGAATCCCCTGTGGAGACCACAGAGAAAGAACAAGTTACCCACCTAATTACGACCGGAGGCCTCACATCCTTTGAAAACTCCAGAGGTACGCGGAGATCAGTGCCTCCAAAGGAGACGATGCCTGACTCCTCGTGAAACTTGATAGGAGTCCCAGGAATCCTGTGGCACGTGGAAAGGGACCCTTGGTCTACCGCCTCAGCTTGAGAGGCGTCCCAATTGCCCTGCCAAGCCTTGAGGAGAATCCCGAGTTGTCCCTCGCAACTAGGCAGGAGTCCTGACGTCGCTGAACAAACACATGTGTGGAAGGGCCATCCCCGTCGTAACTCGAGAATATACCCCAGGTTCCCGCCGCAACTCGAGAAAATCCATGAGACTTACCCCTCGCCAGAGATGAGGTCCGATTCCCCTGCACTGCATGCAGAGCAATTCCGTGTTGCACATCAAACAGGAAAGGAGCCTTGATTTCCTTGATGGCACTCCAGAGAAACCCCAAGAACACTGTTTCAAGGCTAGAGGTTTCCTGAGGTCACTGGAGCAACACAAAAGAGCTCTGTGGACAAAGAATCAACTCGAGATGAGAGGTTAGTCCCTGGCTTTCACTCCAGAGGAATACCACCTTATCACAAGCACCTCAAGAGGAGGCTTCTCTCAGCTCTAGGTATGTGAGAGGGACCCTGAGTTTGCGGCCTCAAGTGGAATGGACACCGCGATGCCCTTACTCGAATTAAGGCCGGATATCCCTGCAGTGACTTGAATGCAGGCTCGTCTTGCATCTCCCAAGACGAAAGGATGTCTGAATCCCCTGTGGAGACCACAGAGAAAGACGTAGTTCCCCACCTCATCGCGACCGGAGGCCTCACATCCTTTGAAAACTCCAGAGGTACGCGGAGATCAGTGCCTCCAAAGGAGACGATGCCTGACTCCTCGTGAAACTTGATACGAGTCCCAGGATTCCTGTGGCACGTGGAAAGGGACACTTGGTCTCCCGCCTCAGCTGGAAAGGCGTCCCAATTGCCCTGCCAAGCCTTGAGGAGAATCCCGAGTTGTCCCTCGCAACTAGGCAGGAGTCCTGACGTCGCTGAACAAACACGTGTGTGGAAGGGCCATCCCCGTCGTAACTCGAGAATATACCCCAGGTTCCCGCCGCAACTCGAGAAAATCCATGAGACTTACCCCTCGCCAGAGATGAGGTCCGATTCCCCTGCACTGCATGCAGAGCAATTCCGTGTTGCACATCAAACAGGAAAGGAGCCTTGATTTCCTTGATGGCACTCCAGAGAAACCCCAAGAACACTGTTTCAAGGCTAGAGGGATCCTGAGGTCACTGTAGCAACACGAAAGAGCTCCGTGGACCAAGAATCAACTCGAGATGAGAGGTTAGTCCCTGGATTCGACTCCAGAGGAATACCACCTTACCACAAGCACCTCAAGAGGAGGCTTCTGTCAGCTCTAGGTATGTGAGAGGCACCCTAAGTTTGCGGCCTCAAGTGGAATGTACACCGCGATGCCCTGACTCGAAATAAGACCGGATATCCCTGCAGTCACTTGAATGCAGGCTCGTCTTGCATCTCCCAAGACGAAAGGATGTCTGAATCCCCTGTGGAGAACACAGAGAAAGACCTAGTTCCCCACGTCATCATGATCGGAGGACTCACATCCTTTGAAAACTCCAGAGGTACGCGGAGATCAGTGCCTCCAAAGGAGACGATGCCTGACTCCTCGTGAAACTTGATAGGAGTCCCAGGATTCCTGTGGCACGTTGAAAGGGACCCGTGGTCTCCCGCCTCTGCTGGAGAGGCGTCCCAATTGCCTACCAAGCCTCGAGGAGAATCCCGAGATGTCCCTCGCAAATGGGAAGGAGTCCTGTCGTCGCTGAACAAACACGTGTGTGGAAGGGCCAACCCCGTCGTAACTCGAGAATATAACCCAGGTTGCCGCCGCAACTCGAGAAAAACCATCAGACTTCCCCCTCGCCGCTGATGAGGCCCGATTCCCCTGCACTGCGTGCAGAACAATTCCATGCTGCACATCACACATGAAAGGAGCCTTGATTTCCTTGATGGCACTCCAGAGAAACCCCAAGAACACTGTTTCAAGGCTAGAGGGATCCTGAGGTCACTGTAGCAACAAGAAAGAGCTCCGTGGACCAAAAATGAACTCGAGATGAGAGGTTAGTCCCTGGCTTCGACTCAAGGGAATACCACCTTACCACAAGCACCTCAAGAGGAGGCTTCTCTCAGCTCTAGGTATGTGAGAAGGACCCTGAGTTTGCGGACTCAAGTGGAATGGACACCGTGATACCCTGACTCAAAATAAGGCAGGATATCCCTGCAGTGACTTGAATGCAGGCTCATCTTGCATCTCCCAAGATGAAAGGATGTCTGAATCCCCTGTGGAGACCACAGAGAAAGACCTCGTTGTCCACCTCATCGCGACCGGAGGCCTCACATCCTTTTGAAACTCCAGAGGTACGCGGAGATGAGTGCCTCCAAAGGAGACGAAGCCTGACTTCTCGTGAAAATTGATAGGAGTCCCAGGATTCCTGTGGCACGTGGAAAGGGACCCTTGGTCTGCCGCCTCAGCTGGAGAGGCGTCCCAATTGCCCTGCCAAGCCTCGAGGAGAATCCCGAGTTGTTCCTCGCAACTAGGCAGGAGTCCTGTCGTCGCTAAACAAACACGTGTGTGGAAGGGCCATCCCCATCGTAAGTCGAGAATATAACCCAGGTTGCCGCCGCAACTCGAGAAAAACAATGAGACTTCCCCCTCGCCGAGAGATGAGGCCCGATTCCCCTGCACGGTGTGCAGAGCAATTCCGTGTTGCACATCACACATGAAAGGAGCCTTGATTTCCTTGATGCCACTCCAGAGAAACCCCAAGAACACTGTTTCAAGGCTAGAGGGATCCTGAGGTCACTGTAGCAACACGAAAGAGCTCCGTGGACCAAAAATCAACTCGAGATTAGAGGTTAGTCCCTGGCTTCGACTCCAGAGGAATACCACCTTACCACAAGCACCTCAAGAGGAGGCTTCTCTCAGCTCTAGGTATGTGAGAGGCACCCTGAGTTTGCGGCCTCAAGTGGAATGCACACCGCGATGCCCTGACTCGAAATAAGTCCGGATATACCCTCAGTGACTTGAATGCAGGCATGTCTTGCATCTCCCAAGACGGAAGGATGTCTGAATCCCCTGTGGAGACCACAGAGAAAGAACAAGTTACCCACCTAATTGCGACCGGAGGCCTCACATCCTTTGAAAACTCCAGAGGTACGCGGAGATCAGTGCCTCCAAAGGAGACGATGCCTGACTCCTCGTGAAACTTGATAGGAGTCCCAGGAATCCTGTGGCACGTGGAAAGGGACCCTTGGTCTACCGCCTCAGCTGGACAGGCGTCCCAATTGCCCTGCCAAGCCTCAAGGAGAATCCCGAGTTGTCCCTCGCAACTGGGCAGGAGTCCTGACGTCGCTGAACAAACACGTGTGTGGAAGGGCCATCCCCGTCGTAACTCGAGAATATACCCCAGGTTCCCGCCACAACTCGAGAAAAACCATGAGACTTCCCCCTCGCTGCGAGAAGAGGCCCGATTCCCCTGCACTGCGTGCAGAGCAATTCCGTGTTGCACATCACACATGAAAGGAGCCTTGATTTCCTTGATGGCACTCCAGAGAAACCCCAAGAACACTGTTTCAAGGCTAGAGGTTTCCTGAGGTCACTGTAGCAACACGAAAGAGCTCCGTGGATCAAAAATCAACTCGAGATGAGAGGTTAGTCCCTGGATTCGACTCCAGAGGAATACCACCTGACCACAAGCACCTCAAGAGGAGGCTTCTCTCAGCTCTAGGTATGTGAGAAGGACCCTGAGTTTGCGGCCTCTAGTGGAATGGACACCGCGGTGCCCTGACTCAAAATAAGGCAGGATATCCCTGCAGTGACTTGAATGCAGGCTCGTCTTGCATCTCCCAAGATGAGAGGATGTCTGAATCCCCTCTGGAGACCACAGAGAAAGACCAAGTTGCCCACCTCATCGCGACCGGAGGCCTCACATCCTTTGGAAACTCCAGAGGAACGCGGAGATCAGTGCCTCCAAAGGAGACGATGCCTGACTCCTCGTGAAACTTGATACGAGTCCCAGGATTCCTGTGGCACGTGGAAAGGGACACTTGGTCTCCCGCCTCAGCTTGAGAGGCGTCCCAATTGCCCTGCCAAGCCTTGAGGAGAATCCCGAGTTGTCCCTCGCAACTAGGCAGGAGTCCTCACGTCGCTGAACAAACACGTGTGTGGAAGGGCCATCCCCGTCGTAACTCGAGAATATACCCCAGGTTCCCGCCGCAACTCGAGAAAATCCATGAGACTTACCCCTCGCCAGAGATGAGGTCCGATTCCCCTGCACTGCATGCAGAGCAATTCCGTGTTGCACATCAAACAGGAAAGGAGCCTTGATTTCCTTGATGGCACTCCAGAGAAACCCCAAGAACACTGTTTCAAGGCTAGAGGTTTCCTGAGGTCACTGGAGCAACACAAAAGAGCTCTGTGGACCAAAAATCAACTCGAGATGAGAGGTTAGTCCCTGGCTTTCACTCCAGAGGAATACCACCTTATCACAAGCACCTCAAGAGGAGGCTTCTCTCAGCTCTAGGTATGTGAGAGGGACCCTGAGTTTGCGGCCTCAAGTGGAATGGACACCGCGATGCCCTTACTCGAAATAAGGCCGGATATCCCTGCAGTGACTTGAATGCAGGCTCGTCTTGCATCTCCCAAGACGAAAGGATGTCTGAATCCCCTGTGGAGACCACAGAGAAAGACGTAGTTCCCCACCTCATCGCGACCGGAGGCCTCACATCCTTTGAAAACTCCAGAGGTACGCGGAGATCAGTGCCTCCAAAGGAGACGATGCCTGACTCCTCGTGAAACTTGATACGAGTCCCAGGATTCCTGTGGCACGTGGAAAGGGACACTTGGTCTCCCGCCTCAGCTGGAGAGGCGTCCCAATTGCCCTGCCAAGCCTTGAGGAGAATCCCGAGTTGTCCCTCGCAACTAGGCAGGAGTCCTGACGTCGCTGAACAAACACGTGTGTGGAAGGGCCATCCCCGTCGTAACTCGAGAATATACCCCAGGTTCCCGCCGCAACTCGAGAAAATCCATGAGACTTACCCCTCGCCAGAGATGAGGTCCGATTCCCCTGCACTGCATGCAGAGCAATTCCGTGTTGCACATCACACAGGAAAGGAGCCTTGATTTCCTTGATGGCACTCCAGAGAAACCCCAAGAACACTGTTTCAAGGCTAGAGGGATCCTGAGGTCAATGTAGCAACACGAAAGAGCTCCGTGGACCAAGAATCAACTCGAGATGAGAGGTTAGTCCCTGGATTCGACTCCAGAGGAATACCACCTTACCACAAGCACCTCAAGAGGAGGCTTCTGTCAGCTCTAGGTATGTGAGAGGCACCCTAAGTTTGCGGCCTCAAGTGGAATGTACACCGCGATGCCCTGACTCGAAATAAGACCGGATATCCCTGCAGTGACTTGAATGCAGGCTCGTCTTGCATCTCCCAAGACGAAAGGATGTCTGAATCCCCTGTGGAGAACACAGAGAAAGACCTAGTTCCCCACGTCATCATGATCGGAGGACTCACATCCTTTGAAAACTCCAGAGGTACGCGGAGATCAGTGCCTCCAAAGGAGACGATGCCTGACTCCTCGTGAAACTTGATAGGAGTCCCAGGATTCCTGTGGCACGTTGAAAGGGACCCGTGGTCTCCCGCCTCTGCTGGAGAGGCGTCCCAATTGCCTACCAAGCCTCGAGGAGAATCCCGAGATGTCCCTCGCAAATGGGAAGGAGTCCTGTCGTCGCTGAACAAACACGTGTGTGGAAGGGCCAACCCCGTCGTAACTCGAGAATATAACCCAGGTTGCCGCCGCAACTCGAGAAAAACCATCAGACTTCCCCCTCGCCGCTGATGAGGCCCGATTCCCCTGCACTGCGTGCAGAGCAATTCCATGCTGCACATCACACATGAAAGGAGCCTTGATTTCCTTGATGGCACTCCAGAGAAACCCCAAGAACACTGTTTCAAGGCTAGAGGGATCCTGAGGTCACTGTAGCAACACGAAAGAGCTCCGTGGACCAAAAATGAACTCGAGATGAGAGGTTAGTCCCTGGCTTCGACTCAGAGGAATACCACCTTACCACAAGCACCTCAAGAGGAGGCTTCTCTCAGCTCTAGGTATGTGAGAAGGACCCTGAGTTTGCGGACTCAAGTGGAATGGACACCGTGATACCCTGACTCAAAATAAGGCAGGATATCCCTGCAGTGACTTGAATGCAGGCTCATCTTGCATCTCCCAAGATGAAAGGATGTCTGAATCCCCTGTGGAGACCACAGAGAAAGACCTCGTTGTCCACCTCATCGCGACCGGAGGCCTCACATCCTTTTGAAACTCCAGAGGTACGCGGAGATGAGTGCCTCCAAAGGAGACGAAGCCTGACTTCTCGTGAAAATTGATAGGAGTCCCAGGATTCCTGTGGCACGTGTAAAGGGACCCTTGGTCTGCCGCCTCAGCTGGAGAGGCGTCCCAATTGCCCTGCCAAGCCTCGAGGAGAATCCCGAGTTGTTCCTCGCAACTAGGCAGGAGTCCTGTCGTCGCTAAACAAACACGTGTGTGGAAGGGCCATCCCCATCGTAACTCGAGAATATAACCCAGGTTGCCGCCGCAACTCGAGAAAAACAATGAGACTTCCCCCTCGCCGAGAGATGAGGCCCAATTCCCCTGCACGGTGTGCAGAGCAATTCCGTGTTGCACATCACACATGAAAGGAGCCTTGATTTCCTTGATGCCACTCCAGAGAAACCCCAAGAACACTGTTTCAAGGCTAGAGGGATCCTGAGGTCACTGTAGCAACACGAAAGAGCTCCGTGGACCAAAAATCAACTCGAGATGAGAGGTTAGTCCCTGGCTTCGACTCCAGAGGAATACCACCTTACCACAAGCACCTCAAGAGGAGGGTTCTCTCAGCTCTAGGTATGTGAGAGGCACCCTGAGTTTGCGGCCTCAAGTGGAATGCACACCGCGATGCCCTGACTCGAAATAAGTCCGGATATACCCTCAGTGACTTGAATGCAGGCAGGTCTTGCATCTCCCAAGACGGAAGGATGTCTGAATCCCCTGTGGAGACCACAGAGAAAGAACAAGTTACCCACCTAATTACGACCGGAGGCCTCACATCCTTTGAAAACTCCAGAGGTACGCGGAGATCAGTGCCTCCAAAGGAGACGATGCCTGACTCCTCGTGAAACTTGATAGGAGTCCCAGGAATCCTGTGGCACGTGGAAAGGGACCCTTGGTCTACCGCCTCAGCTTGAGAGGCGTCCCAATTGCCCTGCCAAGCCTTGAGGAGAATCCCGAGTTGTCCCTCGCAACTAGGCAGGAGTCCTGACGTCGCTGAACAAACACATGTGTGGAAGGGCCATCCCCGTCGTAACTCGAGAATATACCCCAGGTTCCCGCCGCAACTCGAGAAAATCCATGAGACTTACCCCTCGCCAGAGATGAGGTCCGATTCCCCTGCACTGCATGCAGAGCAATTCCGTGTTGCACATCAAACAGGAAAGGAGCCTTGATTTCCTTGATGGCACTCCAGAGAAACCCCAAGAACACTGTTTCAAGGCTAGAGGTTTCCTGAGGTCACTGGAGCAACACAAAAGAGCTCTGTGGACAAAGAATCAACTCGAGATGAGAGGTTAGTCCCTGGCTTTCACTCCAGAGGAATACCACCTTATCACAAGCACCTCAAGAGGAGGCTTCTCTCAGCTCTAGGTATGTGAGAGGGACCCTGAGTTTGCGGCCTCAAGTGGAATGGACACCGCGATGCCCTTACTCGAAATAAGGCCGGATATCCCTGCAGTGACTTGAATGCAGGCTCGTCTTGCATCTCCCAAGACGAAAGGATGTCTGAATCCCCTGTGGAGACCACAGAGAAAGACGTAGTTCCCCACCTCATCGCGACCGGAGGCCTCACATCCTTTGAAAACTCCAGAGGTACGCGGAGATCAGTGCCTCCAAAGGAGACGATGCCTGACTCCTCGTGAAACTTGATACGAGTCCCAGGATTCCTGTGGCACGTGGAAAGGGACACTTGGTCTCCCGCCTCAGCTGGAAAGGCGTCCCAATTGCCCTGCCAAGCCTTGAGGAGAATCCCGAGTTGTCCCTCGCAACTAGGCAGGAGTCCTGACGTCGCTGAACAAACACGTGTGTGGAAGGGCCATCCCCGTCGTAACTCGAGAATATACCCCAGGTTCCCGCCGCAACTCGAGAAAATCCATGAGACTTACCCCTCGCCAGAGATGAGGTCCGATTCCCCTGCACTGCATGCAGAGCAATTCCGTGTTGCACATCAAACAGGAAAGGAGCCTTGATTTCCTTGATGGCACTCCAGAGAAACCCCAAGAACACTGTTTCAAGGCTAGAGGGATCCTGAGGTCACTGTAGCAACACGAAAGAGCTCCGTGGACCAAGAATCAACTCGAGATGAGAGGTTAGTCCCTGGATTCGACTCCAGAGGAATACCACCTTACCACAAGCACCTCAAGAGGAGGCTTCTGTCAGCTCTAGGTATGTGAGAGGCACCCTAAGTTTGCGGCCTCAAGTGGAATGTACACCGCGATGCCCTGACTCGAAATAAGACCGGATATCCCTGCAGTCACTTGAATGCAGGCTCGTCTTGCATCTCCCAAGACGAAAGGATGTCTGAATCCCCTGTGGAGAACACAGAGAAAGACCTAGTTCCCCACGTCATCATGATCGGAGGACTCACATCCTTTGAAAACTCCAGAGGTACGCGGAGATCAGTGCCTCCAAAGGAGACGATGCCTGACTCCTCGTGAAACTTGATAGGAGTCCCAGGATTCCTGTGGCACGTTGAAAGGGACCCGTGGTCTCCCGCCTCTGCTGGAGAGGCGTCCCAATTGCCTACCAAGCCTCGAGGAGAATCCCGAGATGTCCCTCGCAAATGGGAAGGAGTCCTGTCGTCGCTGAACAAACACGTGTGTGGAAGGGCCAACCCCGTCGTAACTCGAGAATATAACCCAGGTTGCCGCCGCAACTCGAGAAAAACCATCAGACTTCCCCCTCGCCGCTGATGAGGCCCGATTCCCCTGCACTGCGTGCAGAACAATTCCGTGTTGCACATCACACATGAAAGGAGCCTTGATTTCCTTGATGGCACTCCAGAGAAACCCCAAGAACACTGTTTCAAGGCTAGAGGGATCCTGAGGTCACTGTAGCAACAAGAAAGAGCTCCGTGGACCAAAAATGAACTCGAGATGAGAGGTTAGTCCCTGGCTTCGACTCAAGGGAATACCACCTTACCACAAGCACCTCAAGAGGAGGCTTCTCTCAGCTCTAGGTATGTGAGAAGGACCCTGAGTTTGCGGACTCAAGTGGAATGGACACCGTGATACCCTGACTCAAAATAAGGCAGGATATCCCTGCAGTGACTTGAATGCAGGCTCATCTTGCATCTCCCAAGATGAAAGGATGTCTGAATCCCCTGTGGAGACCACAGAGAAAGACCTCGTTGTCCACCTCATCGCGACCGGAGGCCTCACATCCTTTTGAAACTCCAGAGGTACGCGGAGATGAGTGCCTCCAAAGGAGACGAAGCCTGACTTCTCGTGAAAATTGATAGGAGTCCCAGGATTCCTGTGGCACGTGGAAAGGGACCCTTGGTCTGCCGCCTCAGCTGGAGAGGCGTCCCAATTGCCCTGCCAAGCCTCGAGGAGAATCCCGAGTTGTTCCTCGCAACTAGGCAGGAGTCCTGTCGTCGCTAAACAAACACGTGTGTGGAAGGGCCATCCCCATCGTAACTCGAGAATATAACCCAGGTTGCCGCCGCAACTCGAGAAAAACAATGAGACTTCCCCCTCGCCGAGAGATGAGGCCCGATTCCCCTGCACGGTGTGCAGAGCAATTCCGTGTTGCACATCACACATGAAAGGAGCCTTGATTTCCTTGATGACACTCCAGAGAAACCCCAAGAACACTGTTTCAAGGCTAGAGGGATCCTGAGGTCACTGTAGCAACACGAAAGAGCTCCGTGGACCAAAAATCAACTCGAGATGAGAGGTTAGTCCCTGGCTTCGACTCCAGAGGAATACCACCTTACCACAAGCACCTCAAGAGGAGGGTTCTCTCAGCTCTAGGTATGTGAGAGGCACCCTGAGTTTGCGGCCTCAAGTGGAATGCACACCGCGATGCCCTGACTCGAAATAAGTCCGGATATACCCTCAGTGACTTGAATGCAGGCATGTCTTGCATCTCCCAAGACGGAAGGATGTCTGAATCCCCTGTGGAGACCACAGAGAAAGAACAAGTTACCCACCTAATTGCGACCGGAGGCCTCACATCCTTTGAAAACTCCAGAGGTACGCGGAGATCAGTGCCTCGAAAGGAGAAGATGCCTGACTCCTCGTGAAACTTGATAGGAGTCCCAGGAATCCTGTGGCACGTGGAAAGGGACCCTCGGTCTCCCGCCTCAGCTGGACAGGCGTCTCAATTGCCCTGCCAAGCCTCAAGGAGAATCCCGAGTTGTCCCTCGCAACTGGGCAGGAGTCCTGACGTCGCTGAACAAACACGTGTGTGGAAGGGCCATCCCCGTCGTAACTCAAGAATATACCCCAGGTTCCCGCCGCAACTCGAGAAAAACCATGAGACTTCCCCCTCGCTGCGAGATGAGGCCCGATTCCCCTGCACTGCGTGCAGAGCAATTCCGTGTTGCACATCACACATGAAAGGAGCCTTGATTTCCTTGATGGCACTCCAGAGAAACCCCAAGAACACTGTTTCAAGGCTAGAGGTTTCCTGAGGTCACTGTAGCAACACGAAAGAGCTCCGTGGATCAAAAATCAACTCGAGATGAGAGGTTAGTCCCTGGATTCCACTCCAGAGGAATACCACCTTACCACAAGCACCTCAAGAGGAGGCTTCTCTCAGCTCTAGGTATGTGAGAAGGACCCTGAGTTTGCGGCCTCAAGTGGAATGGACACCGCAGTGCCCTGACTCAAAATAAGGCAGGATATCCCTGCAGTGACTTGAATGCAGGCTCGTCTTGCATCTCCCAAGATGAGAGGATGTCTGAATCCCCTGTGGAGACCACAGAGAAAGACCTAGTTGCCCACCTCATCGCGACCGGAGGCCTCACATCCTTTGGAAACTCCAGAGGTACGCGGAGATCAGTGCCTCCAAAGGAGACGATGCCTGACTCCTCGTGAAACTTGATAAGAGTCCCAGGATTCCTGTGGCACGTGGAAAGGGACCCTCGGTCTCCCGCCTCAGCTGGACAGGCGTCCCAATTGTCCTGCCAAGCCTCGAGGAGAATCCCGAATTGTCCCTCGCAACTAGGCAGGAGTCCTGACGTCGCTGAACAAACATGTGTGTGGAAGGGCCATCCCCGTCGTAACTCGAGAATATACCCCAGGTTCCCGCCGCAACTCGAGAGAAACCATGAGACTTCCCCCTCGCCGCGAGATGAGGCCCGATTCGCCTGCACTGCGTGCAGAGCAATTCCGTGTTGCACATCACACGTGAAAGGAGCCTTGATTTCCTTGATGGCACTCCAGAGAAACCCCAAGAACACTGTTTCAAGGCTAGAGGGATCCTGAGGTCACTGGAGCAACACAAAAGAGCTCTGTGGACAAAGAATCAAGTCGAGATGAGAGGTTAGTCCCTGGCTTTCACTCCAGAGGAATACCACCTTATCACAAGCACCTCAAGAGGAGGCTTCTCTCAGCTCTAGGTATGTGAGAGGGACCCTGAGTTTGCGGCCGCAAGTGGAATGGACACCGCGATGCCCTGACTCGAAATAAGGCCGGATATCCCTGCAGTGACTTGAATGCAGGCTCGTCTTGCATCTCCCAAGACGAAAGGATGTCTGAATCCCCTGTGGAGACCACAGAGAAAGACGTAGTTCCCCACCTCATCGCGACCGGAGGCCTCACATCCTTTGAAAACTCCAGAGGTACGCGGAGATCAGTGCCTCCAGAGGAGACGATGCCTGACTCCTCGTGAAACTTGATACGAGTCCCAGGATTCCTGTGGCAAGGGGGAAGGGACACTTGGTCTCCCGCCTCAGCTGGAGAGGCGTCCCAATTGCCCTGCCAAGCCTCGAGGAGAATCCCGAGTTGTCCCTCGCAACTAGGCAGGAGTCCTGACGTCGCTGAACAAACACGTGTGTGGAAGGGCCATCCCCGTCGTAACTCGAGAATATACCCCAGGTTCCCGCCGCAACTCGAGAAAATCCATGAGACTTACACCTCGCCAGAGATGAGGTCCGATTCCCCTGCACTGCATGCAGAGCAATTCCGTGTTGCACATCAAACAGGAAAGGAGCCTTGATTTCCTTGATGGCACTCCAGAGAAACCCCAAGAACACTGTTTCAAGGCTAGAGGGATCCTGAGGTCACTGTAGCAACACGAAAGAGCTCCGTGGACCAAGAATCAACTCGAGATGAGAGGTTAGTCCCTGGCTTCGACTCCAGAGGAATACCACCTTACCACAAGCACCTCAAGAGGAGGGTTCTCTCAGCTCTAGGTATGTGAGAGGCACCCTGAGTTTGCGGCCTCAAGTGGAATGCACACCGCGATGCCCTGACTCGAAATAAGTCCGGATATACCCTCAGTGACTTGAATGCAGGCATGTCTTGCATCTCCCAAGACGGAAGGATGTCTGAATCCCCTGTGGAGACCACAGAGAAAGAAGAAGTTACCCACCTAATTGCGACCGGAGGCCTCACATCCTTTGAAAACTCCAGAGGTACACGGAGATCAATTCCTCAAAAGGAGACGATGCCTGACTCCTCGTGAAACTTGATAGGAGTCCCAGGAATCCTGTGGCACGTGGAAAGGGACCCTCGGTCTCCCGCCTCAGCTGGACAGGCGTCCCAATTGCCCTGCCAAGCCTCAAGGAGAATCCCGAGTTGTCCCTCCCAACTGGGCAGGAGTCCTGACGTCGCTGAACAAACACGTGTGTGGAAGGGCCATCCCCGTCGTAACTCGAGAATATACCCCAGGTTCCCGCCGCAACTCGAGAAAAACCATGAGACTTCCCCCTCGCTGCGAGATGAGGCCCGATTCCCCTGCACTGCGTGCAGAGCAATTCCGTGTTGCACATCACACATGAAAGGAGCCTTGATTTCCTTGATGGCACTCCAGAGAAACCCCAAGAACACTGTTTCAAGGCTAGAGGTTTCCTGAGGTCACTGTAGCAACACAAAAGAGCTCCGTGGACCAAAAATCAACTCGAGATGAGAGGTTAGTCCCTGGATTCGACTCCAGAGGAATACCACCTTACCACAAGCACCTCAAGAGGAGGCTTCTCTCAGCTCTAGGTATGTGAGAAGGACCTTGAGTTTGCGGCCTCAAGTGGAATGGACACCGCGGTGCCCTGACTCAAAATAAGGCAGGATATCCCTGCAGTGACTTGAATGCAGGCTCGTCTTGCATCTCCCAAGATGAGAGGATGTCTGAATCCCCTGTGGAGACCACAGAGAAAGACCTAGTTGCCCACCTCATCGCGACCGGAGGCCTCACATCCTTTGGAAACTCCAGAGGAACGCGGAGATCAGTGCCTCCAAAGGAGACGATGCCTGACTCCTCGTGAAACTTGATAAGAGTCCCAGGATTCCTGTGGCACGTGGAAAGGGACCCTTGGTCTCCCGCCTCAGCTGGAGAGGCATCCCAATTGTCCTGCCAAGCCTCGAGGAGAATCCCAAATTGTCCCTCGCAACTAGGCAGGAGTCCTGACGTCGCTGAACAAACATGTGTGTGGAAGGGCCATCCCCGTCGTAACTTGAGAATATACCCCAGGTTCCCGCCGCAACTCGAGAGAAACCATGAGACTTCCCCCTCGCCGCGAGATGAGGCCCGATTCCTCTGCACTGCGTGCAGAGCAATTCCGTGTTGCACATCACACGTGAAAGGAGCCTTGATTTCCTTGATGGCACTCCAGAGAAACCCCAAGAACACTGTTTCAAGGCTAGAGGGATCCTGAGGTCACTGGAGCAACACGAAAGAGCTCCGTGGACCAAGAATCAACTCGAGATGAGAGGTTAGTCCCTGGCTTCGACTCCAGAGGAATACCACCTTACCACAAGCACCTCAAGAGGAGGGTTCTCTCAGCTCTAGGTATGTGAGAGGCACCCTGAGTTTGCGGCCTCAAGTGCAATGCACACCGCGATGCCCTGACTCGAAATAAGTCCGGATATACCCTCAGTGACTTGAATGCAGGCATGTCTTGCATCTCCCAAGACGGAAGGATGTCTGAATCCCCTGTGGAGACCACAGAGAAAGAACAAGTTACCCACCTCATTGCGACCGGAGGCCTGACATCCTTTGAAAACTCCAGAGGTACGCGGAGATCAGTGCCTCCAAAGGAGACGATGCCTGACTCCTCGTGAAACTTGATAGGAGTCCCAGGAATCCTGTAGCACGTGGAAAGGGACCCTCGGTCTCCCGCCTCAGCTGGACAGGCGTCCCAATTGCCCTGCCAAGCCTCAAGGAGAATCCCGAGTTGTCCCTCTCAACTAGGCAGGAGTCCTGACGTCGCTGAACAAACACGTGTGTGGAAGGGCCATCCCCGTCGTAACTCGAGAATATACCCCAGGTTCCCGCCGCAACTCGAGAAAAACCATGAGACTTCCCCCTCGCCGCGAGATGAGGCCCGATTCCCCTGCACTGCGTGCAGAGCAATTCCGTGTTGCACATCACACATGAAAGGAGCCTTGATTTCCTTGATGGCACTCCAGAGAAACCCCAAGAACACTGTTTCAAGGCTAGAGGGATCCTGAGGTCACTGTAGCAACACGAAAGAGCTCCGTGGACCAAAAATCAACTCGAGATGAGAGGTTAGTCCCTGGCTTCGACTCCAGAGGAATACCACCTTACCGCAAGCACCTCAAGAGGAGGCTTCTCTCAGCTCTAGGTATGTGAGAAGGACCCTGAGTTTGCGGTCTCAAGTGGAATGCATACCACGATGCCCTGACTCGGAATAAGGCCGGATATCCCTTCAGTGTCTTGAATGCAGGCTCGTCTTGCATCTCCCAAGACGAAAGGATGTCTGAATCCCCTGTGGAGAACACAGAGAAAGACCTAGTTCCCCACGTCATCATGATCGGAGGCCTCACATCCTTTGAAAACTCCAGAGGTACGCGGAGATCAGTGCCTCCAAAGGAGACGATGCCTGACTCCTCGTGAAACTTGATAGGAGTCCCAGGATTCCTGTGGCACGTTGAAAGGGACCCGTGGTCTCCCGCCTCAGCTGGAGAGGCGTCCCAATTGCCTACCAAGCCTCGAGGAGAATCCCGAGATGTCCCTCGAAAATAGGAAGGAGTCCTGTCGTCGCTGAACAAACACGTGTGTGGAAGGGCCAACCCCGTCGTAACTCGAGAATATAACCCAGGTTGCCACCGCAACTCGAGAAAAACCATCAGACTTCCCCCTCGCCGCTGGTGAGGCCCGATTCCCCTGCACTGCGTGCAGAGCAATTCCATGCTGCACATCACACATGAAAGGAGCCTTGATTTCCTTGATGGCACTCCAGAGAAACCCCAAGAACACTGTTTAAAGGCTAGAGGGATCCTGAGGTCACTGGAGCAACACGAAAGAGCTCCGTGGACCAAAAATGAACTCGAGATGAGAGGTTAGTCCCTGGCTTCGACTCAGAGGAATACCACCTTACCACAAGCACCTCAAGAGGAGGCTTCTCTCAGCTCTAGGTATGTGAGAAGGACCCTGAGTTTGCAGACTCAAGTGGAATGGACACCGTGATACCCTGACTCAAAATAAGGCAGGATATCCCTGCAGTGACTTGAATGCAGGCTCATCTTGCATCTCCCAAGATGAAAGGATGTCGGAATCCCCTGTGGAGACCACAGAGAAAGACCTCGTTGTCCACCTCATCGCGACCGGAGGCCTCACATCCTTTTGAAACTCCAGAGGTACGCGGAGATTAGTGCCTCCAAAGGAGACGAAGCCTGACTTCTCGTGAAAATTGATAGGAGTCCCAGGATTCCTGTGGCACGTGGAAAGGGACCCTTGGTCTGCCGCCTCAGCTGGAGAGGCGTCCCAATTGCCCTGCCAAGTCTCGAGGAGAATCCCGAGTTGTTCCTCGCAACTAGGCAGGAGTCCTGTCGTCGCTAAACAAACACGTGTGTGGAAGGGCCATCCCCATTGTAACTCGAGAATATAACCCAGGTTGCCGCCGCAACTCGAGAAAAACGATGAGACTTCCCCCTCGCCGAGAGATGAGGCCCGATTCCCCTGCACTGCGTGCAGAGCAATTCCGTGTTGCACATCACACATGAAAGGAGCCTTGATTTCCTTGATGCCACTCCAGAGAAACCCCAAGAACACTGTTTCAAGGCTAGAGGGATCCTGAGGTCACTGTAGCAACACGAAAGAGCTCCGTGGACCAAAAATCAACTCGAGATGAGAGGTTAGTCCCTGGCTTCGACTCCAGAGGAATACCACCTTACCACAAGCACCTCAAGAGGAGGGTTTTCTCAGCTCTAGGTATGTGAGAGGCACCCTGAGTTTGCGGCCTCAAGTGGAATGCACACCGCGATGCCCTGACTCGAAATAAGTCCGGATATACCCTCAGTGACTTGAATGCAGGCATGTCTTGGATCTCCCAAGACGGAAGGATGTCTGAATCCCCTGTGGAGACCACAGAGAAAGAACAAGTTACCCACCTATTTGCGACCGGAGGCCTCACATCCTTTGAAAACTCCAGAGGTACGCGGAGATCAGTGACTCCTAAGGAGACGATGCCTGACTCCTCGTGAAACTTGATAGGAGTCCCAGGAATCCTGTGGCACGTGGAAAGGGACCCTCGGTCTCCCGCCTCAGCTGGACAGGCGTCCCAATTGCCCTGCCAAGCCTCAAGGAGAATCCCGAGTTGTCCCTCGCAACTGGGCAGGAGTCCTGACGTCGCTGAACAAACACGTGTGTGGAAGGGCCATCCCCGTCGTAACTCGAGAATATACCCCAGGTTCCCGCCGCAACTCGAGAAAAACCATGAGACTTCCCCCTCGCTGCGAGATGAGGCCCGATTCCCTTGCACTGCGTGCAGAGCAATTCCGTGTTGCACATCACACATGAAAGGAGCCTTGATTTCCTTGATGGCACTCCAGAGAAACCCCAAGAACACTGTTTCAAGGCTAGAGGTTTCCTGAGGTCACTGTAGCAACATGAAAGAGCTCCGTGGACCAAAAACCAACTCGAGATGAGAGGTTAGTCCCTGGATTCGACTCCAGAGGAATACCACCTTACCACAAGCACCTCAAGAGGAGGCTTCTCTCAGCTCTAGGTATGTGAGAAGGACCCTGAGTTTGCGGCCTCAAGTGGAATGGACACCGCGGTGCCCTGACTCAAAATAAGGCAGGATATCCCTGCAGTGACTTGAATGCAGGCTCGTCTTGCATCTCCCAAGATGAGAGGATGTCTGAATCCCCTGTGGAGACCACAGAGAAAGACCTAGTTGCCCACCTCATCGCGACCGGAGGCCTCACATCCTTTGGAAACTCCAGAGGAACGCGGAGATCAGTGCCTCCAAAGGAGACGATGCCTGACTCCTCGTGAAACTTGATAAGAGTCCCAGGATTCCTGTGGCACGTGGAAAGGGACCCTTGGTCTCCCGCCTCAGCTGGAGAGGCGTCCCAATTGTTCTGCCAAGCCTCGAGGAGAATCCCGAATTGTCCCTCGCAACTAGGCAGGAGTCCTGACGTCGCTGAATAAACACGTGTGTGGAAGGGCCATCCCCGTCGTAACTCGAGAATATACCCCAGGTTCCCGCCGCAACTCGAGAAAATCCATGAGACTTACCCCTCGCCAGAGATGAGGTCCGATTCCCCTGCACTGCATGCAGAGCAATTCCGTGTTGCACATCAAACAGGAAAGGAGCCTTGATTTCCTTGATGGCACTCCAGAGAAACCCCAAGAACACTGTTTCAAGGCTAGAGGGATCCTGAGGTCACTGTAGCATCACGAAAGAGCTCCGTGGACCAAGAATCAACTCGAGATGAGAGGTTAGTCCCTGGCTTCGACTCCAGAGGAATACCACCTTACCACAAGCACCTCAAGAGGAGGCTTCTGTCAGCTCTAGGTATGTGAGAGGGACCCTGAGTTTGCGGCCTCAAGTGGAATGTACACCGCGATGCCCTGACTCGAAATAAGACCGGATATCCCTGCAGTGACTTGAATGCAGGCTCGTCTTGCATCTCCCAAGACGAAAGGATGTCTGAATCCCCTGTGGAGAACACAGAGAAAGACCTAGTTCCCCACGTCATCATGATCGGAGGCCTCACATCCTTTGAAAACTCCAGAGGTACGCGGAGATCAGTGCCTCCAAAGGAGACGATGCCTGACTCCTCGTGAAACTTGATAGGAGTCCCAGGATTCCTGTGGCACGTTGAAAGGGACCCGTGGTCTCCCGCCTCTGCTAGAGAGGCGTCCCAATTGCCTACCAAGCCTCGAGGAGAATCCCGAGATGTCCCTCGCAAATGGGAAGGAGTCCTGTCGTCGCTGAACAAACACGTGTGTGGAAGGGCCAACCCCGTCGTAACTCGAGAATATAACCCAGGTTGCCGCCGCAACTCGAGAAAAACAATGAGACTTCCCCCTCGCCGAGAGATGAGGCCCGATTCCCCTGCACGGTGTGCAGAGCAATTCAGTGCTGCACATCACACATGAAAGGAGCCTTGATTTCCTTGATGCCACTCCAGAGAAACCCCAAGAACACTGTTTCAAGGCTAGAGGGATCCTGAGGTCACTGTAGCAACACGAAAGAGCTCCGTGGACCAAAAATCAACTCGAGATGAGAGGTTAGTCCCTGGCTTCGACTCCAGAGGAATACCACCTTACCACAAGCACCTCAAGAGGAGGGTTCTCTCAGCTCTAGGTATGTGAGAGGCACCCTGAGTTTGCGGCCTCAAGTGGAATGCACACCGCGATGCCCTGACTCGAAATAAGTCCGGATATACCCTCAGTGACTTGAATGCAGGCATGTCTTGCATCTCCCAAGACGGAAGGATGTCTGAATCCCCTGTGGAGACCACAGAGAAAGAACAAGTTACCCACCTAATTGCGACCGGAGGCCTCACATCCTTTGAAAACTCCAGAGGTACGCGGAGATCAGTGCCTCCAAAGGAGACGATGCCTGACTCCTCGAGAAACTTGATAGGAGTCCCAGGAATCCTGTGGCACGTGGAAAGGGACCCTCGGTCTCCCGCCTCAGCTGGACAGGCGTCCCAATTGCCCTGCCAAGCCTCAAGGAGAATCCCGAGTTGTCCCTCGCAACTGGGCAGGAGTCCTGACGTCGCTGAACAAACACGTGTGTGGAAGGGCCATCCCCGTCGTAACTCGAGAATATACCCCAGGTTCCCGCCGCAACTCGAGAAAAACCATGAGACTTCCCCCTCGCTGCGAGATGAGGCCCGATTCCCCTGCACTGCGTGCAGAGCAATTCCGTGTTGCACATCACACATGAAAGGAGCCTTGATTTCCTTGATGGCACTCCAGAGAAACCCCAAGAACACTGTTTCAAGGCTAGAGGTTTCCTGAGGTCACTGTAGCAACACGAAAGAGCTCCGTGGATCAAAAATCAACTCGAGATGAGAGGTTAGTCCCTGGATTCGACTCCAGAGGAATACCACCTTACCACAAGCACCTCAAGAGGAGGCTTCTCTCAGCTCTAGGTATGTGAGAAGGACCCTGAGTTTGCGGCCTCAAGTGGAATGGACACCGCGGTGCCCTGACTCAAAATAAGGCAGGATATCCCTGCAGTGACTTGAATGCAGGCTCGTCTTGCATCTCCCAAGATGAGAGGATGTCTGAATCCCCTGTGGAGACCACAGAGAAAGACCTAGTTGCCCACCTCATCGCGACCGGAGGCCTCACATCCTTTGGAGACTCCAGAGGAACGCGGAGATCAGTGCCTCCAAAGGAGACGATGCCTGACTCCTCGTGAAACTTGATAAGAGTCCCAGGATTCCTGTGGCACGTGGAAAGGGACCCTTGGTCTCCCGCCTCAGCTGGAGAGGCGACCCAATTGTCCTGCCAAGCCTCGAGGAGAATCCCGAATTGTCCCTCGCAACTAGGCAGGAGTCCTGACGTCGCTGAACAAACATGTGTGTGGAAGGGCCATCCCCGTCGTAACTCGAGAATATACCCCAGGTTCAGGCCGCAACTCGAGAGAAACCATGAGACTTCCCCCTCGCCGCGAGATGAGGCCCGATTCCCCTGCACTGCATGCAGAGCAATTCCGTGTTGCACATCAAACAGGAAAGGAGCCTTGATTTCCTAGATGGCACTCCAGAGAAACCCCAAGAACACTGTTTCAAGGCTAGAGGGATCCTGAGGTCACTGTAGCAACACGAAAGAGCTCCGTGGACCAAGAATCAACTCGAGATGAGAGGTTAGTCCCTGGATTCGACTCCAGAGGAATACCACCTTACCACAAGCACCTCAAGAGGAGGCTTCTGTCAGTTCTATGTATGTGAGAGGCACCCTAAGTTTGCGGCCTCAAGTGGAATGTACACCGCGATGCCCTGACTCGAAATAAGACCGGATATCCCTGCAGTGACTTGAATGCAGGCTCGTCTTGCATCTCCCAAGACGAAAGGATGTCTGAATCCCCTGTGGAGACCACAGAGAAAGACCTAGTTCCCCACTTCATCACGACCAGAGGTCTCACATCCTTTGAAAACTCCAGAGGTATGCGGAGATCAGTGCCTCCAAAGGAGACGATGCCTGACTCCTCGTGAAACTTGATAGGAGTCCCAGGATTCCTGTGGCACGTGGAAAGGGACCCTTGGTCTCCAGCCTCAGCTGGAGAGGCGTCCCAATTGCCCTGCCAAGCCTCGAGGAGAATCCCGAGTTGTCCCTCGCAACTAGGCAGGAGTCCTGACGTCGATGAAGAAACACGTGAGTGGAAGGGCCATCCCCGTCGTAACTCGAGAATATACCCCAGGTTCCCGCCGCAACTCGAGAAAAACCATAAGACTTCCCCCTCGCCGAGAGATGAGGCCCGATTCCCCTGCACTGCGTGCAGAGCAATTCCGTGTTGCACATCACACATGAAAAGAGCCTTGATATCCTTGATGGCACTCCAGAGAAACCCCAAGAACACTGTTTAAAGGCTAGAGGGATCCTGAGGTCACTGGAGCAACACGAAAGAGCTCCGTGGACCAAGAATGAACTCGAGTTGAGAGGTTAGTCCCTGGCTTCGACTCCAGAGGAATATCACCTTACCACAAGCACCTCAAGAGGAGGCTTCTCTCAGCTCTAGGTATGTGAGAGGGACCCTGAGTTTGGGGCCTCAAGTGGAATGGACACCGTGATGCCCTGACTCGAAATAAGTCCGAATATACCCTCAGTGACGTGAATGCAGGCTTGTCTTGCATCTCCCAAGACGGAAGGATGTCTGAATCCCCTGTGGAGACCACAGAGAAAGACCTTGTTCCCCAACTCATCGTGACCGGAGGCCTCACATCCTTTGAAAACTCCAGAGGTACGCGGAGATCAGTGCCTGCAAAGGAGAAGATGCCTGACTCCTCGTGAAACTTGATAGGAGTCCCAGGATTCCTTTTGCACGTGGAAAGGGACCCTTGGTCTCCCGCCTCAGCTGGAGAGGCGTCCCAATTTCCCTGCCAAGCCTCGAGGAGAATCCCGAGTTGTCCCTCGCAACTAGGCAGGAGTCCTGACGTCGCTGAACAAACACGTGTGTGGAAGGACCAACCCCGTCGTAACTCGAGATTTACCCCAGGTTCCCGCCGCAACTCGAGAAAAACCATGAGACTTCCCACTCGCCGCGAGATGAGGCCCGATTCTCCTGCACTGCGTGCAGTGCAATTCCGTGTTGCACATCACCCATGAAAGGAGCCTTGATTTCCTTGATGGCACTCCAGAGAAACCCCAAGAACACTGTTTCAAGGCTAGAGGGATCCTGAGGTCACTGGAGCAACACGAAAGAGCTCCGTGGACCAAGAATCAACTCGAGATGAGAGGTTAGTCCCTGGCTTCGACTCCAGAGGAATACAACCTTACCACAAGCACCTCAAAGGAGGCTTCTCTCAGCTCTAGGTATGTGAGAGTGACCCTGAGTTTGCGGCCTTAAGTGGAATGGACACCGCGATGCCCTGACTCGAAATAAGTCCGGATATCCCTGCAGTGACTTGAATGCAGGCTCGTCTTGCATCTCCCAAGACGAAAGGATGTCTGAATGCCCTCTGGAGTCCACAGAGAAAGACCTAGTTCCCCACCTCATCGCGACCGGAGGTCTCACATCCTTTGAAAACTCCAGAGGAACGCGGAGATCAGTGCCTCCAAAGGAGACGATGCCTGACTCCTCGTGAAACTTGATATTGGTCCCAGGATTCCTGTGGCACGTGGAAAGGGACCCTTGCTCTCCCGCCTCAGCTGGAGAGGCGTCCCAATTGCCCTGCCAAGCCTCGAGGAGAATCCCGAGTTGTCCCTTGCAACTAGGCAGGAGTCCTGACGTCGCTGAACAAACACGTGTGTGGAAGGGCCATCCCCGTCGTAACTCGAGAATATACCCCAGGTTCCCGCCGCAACTCGAGAAAAACCATGAGACATCCCCCTCGCCGAGAGATGAGGCCCGATTCCCCTGCACTGCCTGCAGAGCAATTCCGTGTTGCACATCACACATGAAAGGAGCCTTGATTTCCCTGTTGAGACTCCAGAGAACCCCAAGAACACTGTTTCAAGGCTAGAGGATCCTGAGTTCACTGGAGCAACACAAAAGAGCTCTCTGCACCAAGAATCAACTCGAGATGAGAGGTTAGTCCCTGGCTTCGACTGCAGAGGAATACCACCTTACCACAAGCACCTCAATAGGAGGCTTTTCTCAGCTCTAGGTTTGTGAGAGGGAACCTGAGTTTGCGGCCTCAAGTGGAATGGACACCGCGATGCCCTGACTCTAACTAAGGTCGGATATCCCTTCAGTGACTTGAATGCAGGCTCGTCTTGCATCTCTCAAGATGAAAGGATTTCTGAATCCCCTGTGGAGACCACAGAAAAAGACCTAGTTCCCCACCTCATCCGACCGGGGGCCTCACATCCTTTGAAAACACCAGAGGTACACGGTGATCAGTGCCTCCAAAGGAGACGATGCCTGACTCCTGGTGAAACTTGATAGGCGTCCCAGGATTCCTGTGGCACGTGGAAAGGGACCCTTGATCTACCGCCTCAGCTGGAGAGGCGTCCCATTTGTACTGCCAAGCCTCGAGGATAATCCCGAGTTGTCCCACGCAACTAGGCAGGAGTCCTGACGTCGCTGAACAAACACGTGTGTGGAAGGGCCATCCCCATCTTAACTCCAGAATATACCCCAGGTTCCCGCCGAAACTCGAAAAAAACCATGAGACTTCCCCCTTGCTGCGAGATGAGTCCCGATTACCCTGCACTACGTGCAGAGCAATTCCGTGTTTCACATCACACATGAAAGGAGCCTTGATTTCCTTGATGGCATTCCAGATAAACCCCAAGAACTCTGTTTCCAGTCTAGAGGGATCCTGAGGTCACTGTAGCAACACGAAAGAGCTCCGTGGACCAAAAATCAACTCGAGATGACAGGTTAGTCCCTGGCTTCGACTCCAGAGGAATACCACCTTACCACAAGCACCTCAAGAGGAGGCTTCTCTCAGCTCTAGGTATGTGAGAGGGACCCTGAGTTTGCGGCCTCAAGTGGAATGGACACCGCGATGCCCTGACTTGAAATACGTCCGGATATTCCTGCAGTGACTTGAATGCAGGCTCGTCTTGTATCTCCCAAGATGAAAGGATGTCTGAATCCCCTGTGGGGACCACAGAGAAAGACCTAGTTCCCCACCTCATTGCGACCGGAGGCCTCACATCCTTTGAAAACTCCAGAGGTACGCGGAGATCAGTGCCTCCAAAGGAGACGATGCCTGACTCCTCGTGAAACTTGATTGGAGTCCCAGGATTCCTGTGGTACGTGCAAAGGGACCCTTGGATTCCCGCCTCAGCTGGAGAGGCATCCCAATTGCCCTGCCAAGCCTCGAGGACAATCCCGAGTTGTCCCTCGCAACTAGGCAGGAGTCCTGACGTCGCTGAAGAAACATGTGTGTGGAAGGGCCATCCCCGTCGTAACTCGAGAATATACCCCAGGTTCCCGTCGCAACTCGAGAAAAAGCATGAGACTTCCCCCTCACCATGAGATGAGGCCCGATTCCCCTGCACTGCGTGCAGAGCAATTCCCTGTTGCACATCACACATGAAAGGAGCCTTGATTTCCTTGATGGCACTCCAGAGAACCCCGAAGAACACTGTTTCAAGGCTAGAGGGATCCGGAGGTCACTGGAGCAACACGAAAGAGCTCCGTGGACCAAGAATGAACTCGAGTTGAGAGGTTAGTCCCTGGCTTCGACTCCAGAGGAATACCACCTTACCACAAGCACCTCAAGAGGAGGCTTCTCTCAGCTCTAGGTATATGAGAAGGACCCTGAGTTTGCGGCCTCAAGTGGAATGGACACCGCGATGCCCTGACTCGAAATAAGTCCGGATATACCTACAGTGAAGTGAATGCAGGCTCGTCTTGCATCTCCCAAGACGAAAGGATGTCTGAATCCCCTGTGGAGACCACAGAGAAAGACCTAGTTCCCCACTTCATCGCGACCAGAGTCCTCACATCCTTTGAAAACTACAGAGGTACGCAGGAGATCAGTGCCTCCAAAGGAGACGATGCCTGACTCCTCGTGAAACTTGATAGGAGTCCCAGGATTCCTGTGGCACGTGGAAAGGGACTCTTGGTCTCCCGCCTCAGCTGGAGAGGCGTCCCAATTGCCCTGCCAAGCCTCGAGGAGAATCCCGAGTTGTCCCACGCAACTAGGCATGAGTCCTGACGTCGCTGAACAAACACGTGTGTGGAAGCGCCATCCCCGTCGTAACTTGAGAATATACCCCAGGTTCCCGCCGCAACTCGAGAAAAACCATGAGACTTCCCCCTCGCCGCGGAATGAGGCCCAATTCCCATGCACTGCGTGCAGAGCAATTCCGTGTTGCACATCACACATGAAATTAACCTTGAAATCCTTGATGGCACTCCAGAGATACCCAAAGAATACTGTTTCAAGGATAGAGTGATCCTGAGGTCACTGGAGAAACACGAAAGAGCTCCGTGGACCAAGAATGAACTCGAGTTGAGAGGTTAGTCCCTGGCTTCGACTCCAGAGGAATACCACCTTACCACAAGCACCTCAAGGGGAGGCTTCTCTCAGCTCTAGGTATGTGAGAGGGACCCTGAGTTTGCGGCCTCAAGTGGAATGGACACAGCGATGCCCTGACTCGAAATAAGGCCGGATATGCCTACAGTGACTTGAATTCAGGCTCGCCTTGCATCTCCCAAGACGAAAGGATGTCTGAATGCCCTCTGGACACCACAGAGTAAGACCTAGTTCCCCACCTCTTCGCCATCGGAGGCCTCACATCATTTGAAAACTCCAGACGTACACGGAAATCAGTGCCTCCAAAGGAGACGATGCCTGACTCCTCATGAAACTTGATAAGACTCCCAGGATTCCTGTGGCACGTGGAAAGGGACTCTTGGTCTCCCGCCTCAGCTGGAGAGGCGTCCAAATTGTCCTGCCAAGCCTCGAGGAGAATCCCGAATTGTCCCTCGCAACTAGGAAGGAGTCCTGACGTCGCTGAACAAACACGTGTGTGGAAGGGCCATCCCCGTCGTAACTCGAGAATATACCCCAGGTTCCCGCCGCAACTCGAGAAAAACCATGAGACTTCCCCCTCGCCACGAGATGACGCCCGATTCCCCTGCACTGCGTGCAGAGCAGTTCCGTGTTGCACATCACACATGAAAGGAGCCTTGATTTCCTTGATGGCACTCCAGAGAAACCCCAAGAACACTGTTTAAAGGCTAGAGGGATCCCGAGGTCACTGGAGCAACACGAAAGAGCTCCGTGGACCAAGAATCAACTCGAGATGAGAGGATAGTCCCTGGCTTCGACTCCAGAGGAATACCACCTTACCACAAGCACCTCAAGAGGAGGCTTCTCTCAGCTCTAGGTATGTGAGAGGGACCCTAAGTTTGCGGCCTCAAGTGGAATGGACACCGCGATGCCCTGACTCGAAATAAGGCCGGATATCCCTGCAGTGACTTGAATGCAGGCTCGTCTTGCATCTCCCAAGACGAAAGGATGTCTGAATCCCCTGTGGAGACCACAGAGAAAGACCTAGTTCCCCACCTCATCACGACCGGAGGTCTCACATCCTTTGAAAACTCCAGAGGAACGCGGAGATCAGTGCCTCCAAAGGAGACGATGCCTGACTCCTCGTGAAACTTGATATTGGTCCCAGGATTCCTGTGGCACGTGGAAAGGGACCCTTGCTCTCCCGCCTCAGCTGGAGAGGCGTCCCAATTGCCCTGCCAAGCCTCGAGGAGAATCCCGAGTTGTCCCTTGCAACTAGGCAGGAGTCCTGACGTCGCTGAACAAACACGTGTGTGGAAGGGCCATCCCCGTCGTAACTCGAGAATATACCCCAGGTTCCCGCCGCAACTCGAGAAAAACCATGAGACATCCCCCTCGCCGAGAGATGAGGCCCGATTCCCCTGCACTGCCTGCAGAGCAATTCCGTGTTGCACATCACACATGAAAGGAGCCTTGATTTCCCTGTTGAGACTCCAGAGAACCCCAAGAACACTGTTTCAAGGCTAGAGGATCCTGAGTTCACTGGAGCAACACAAAAGAGCTCTGTGCACCAAGAATCAACTCGAGATGAGAGGTTAGTCCCTGGCTTCGACTGCAGAGGAATACCACCTTACCACAAGCACCTCAATAGGAGGCTTTTCTCAGCTCTAGGTTTGTGAGAGGGAACCTGAGTTTGCGGCCTCAAGTGGAATGGACACCGCGATGCCCTGACTCTAACTAAGGTCGGATATCCCTTCAGTGACTTGAATGCAGGCTCGTCTTGCATCTCTCAAGATGAAAGGATTTCTGAATCCCCTGTGGAGACCACAGATAAAGACCTAGTTCCCCACCTCATCCGACCGGGGGCCTCACATCCTTTGAAAACACCAGAGGTACACGGTGATCAGTGCCTCCAAAGGAGACGACGCCTGACTCCTGGTGAAACTTGATAGGCGTCCCAGGATTCCTGTGGCACGTGGAAAGGGACCCTTGATCTACCGCCTCAGCTGGAGAGGCGTCCCATTTGTACTGCCAAGCCTCGAGGATAATCCCGAGTTGTCCCACGCAACTAGGCAGGAGTCCTGACGTCGCTGAACAAACACGTGTGTGGAAGGGCCATCCCCATCTTAACTCCAGAATATACCCCAGGTTCCCGCCGAAACTCGAAAAAAACCATGAGACTTCCCCCTTGCTGCGAGATGAGTCCCGATTACCCTGCACTACGTGCAGAGCAATTCCGTGTTTCACATCACACATGAAAGGAGCCTTGATTTCCTTGATGGCATTCCAGATAAACCCCAAGAACTCTGTTTCCAGTCTAGAGGGATCCTGAGGTCACTGTAGCAACACGAAAGAGCTCCGTGGACCAAAAATCAACTCGAGATGACAGGTTAGTCCCTGGCTTCGACTCCAGAGGAATACCACCTTACCACAAGCACCTCAAGAGGAGGCTTCTCTCAGCTCTAGGTATGTGAGAGGGACCCTGAGTTTGCGGCCTCAAGTGGAATGGACACCGCGATGCCCTGACTTGAAATAAGTCCGGATATTCCTGCAGTGACTTGAATGCAGGCTCGTCTTGCATCTCCCAAGATGAAAGGATGTCTGAATCCCCTGTGGGGACCACAGAGAAAGACCTAGTTCCCCACCTCATTGCGACCGGAGGCC
This sequence comes from Cervus elaphus, assembly GCF_910594005.1. Lineage (NCBI taxonomy): Eukaryota > Metazoa > Chordata > Mammalia > Artiodactyla > Cervidae > Cervus > Cervus elaphus. The sequence continues at coordinate 50,216,011 of NC_057820.1, forward strand.
TCACATCCTTTGAAAACTCCAGAGGTACGCGGAGATCAGTGCCTCCAAAGGAGACGATGCCTGACTCCTCGTGAAACTTGATTGGAGTCCCAGGATTCCTGTGGTACGTGCAAAGGGACCCTTGGATTCCCGCCTCAGCTGGAGAGGCATCCCAATTGCCCTGCCAAGCCTCGAGGACAATCCCGAGTTGTCCCTCGCAACTAGGCAGGAGTCCTGACGTCGCTGAAGAAACATGTGTGTGGAAGGGCCATCCCCGTCGTAACTCGAGAATATACCCCAGGTTCCCGTCGCAACTCGAGAAAAAGCATGAGACTTCCCCCTCACCATGAGATGAGGCCCGATTCCCCTGCACTGCGTGCAGAGCAATTCCCTGTTGCACATCACACATGAAAGGAGCCTTGATTTCCTTGATGGCACTCCAGAGAACCCCGAAGAACACTGTTTCAAGGCTAGAGGGATCCGGAGGTCACTGGAGCAACACGAAAGAGCTCCGTGGACCAAGAATGAACTCGAGTTGAGAGGTTAGTCCCTGGCTTCGACTCCAGAGGAATACCACCTTACCACAAGCACCTCAAGAGGAGGCTTCTCTCAGCTCTAGGTATATGAGAAGGACCCTGAGTTTGCGGCCTCAAGTGGAATGGACACCGCGATGCCCTGACTCGAAATAAGTCCGGATATACCTACAGTGAAGTGAATGCAGGCTCGTCTTGCATCTCCCAAGACGAAAGGATGTCTGAATCCCCTGTGGAGACCACAGAGAAAGACCTAGTTCCCCACTTCATCGCGACCAGAGGCCTCACATCCTTTGAAAACTACAGAGGTACGCAGGAGATCAGTGCCTCCAAAGGAGACGATGCCTGACTCCTCGTGAAACTTGATAGGAGTCCCAGGATTCCTGTGGCACGTGGAAAGGGACCCTTGGTCTCCCGCCTCAGCTGGAGAGGCGTCCCAATTGCCCTGCCAAGCCTCGAGGAGAATCCCGAGTTGTCCCACGCAACTAGGCATGAGTCCTGACGTCGCTGAACAAACACATGTGTGGAAGCGCCATCCCCGTCGTAACTTGAGAATATACCCCAGGTTCCCGTCGCAACTCGAGAAAAACCATGAGACTTCCCCCTCGCCGCGGAATGAGGCCCAATTCCCAAGCACTGCGTGCAGAGCAATTCCGTGTTGCACATCACACATGAAATTAACCTTGAAATCCTTGATGGCACTCCAGAGATACCCAAAGAACACTCTTTCAAGGATAGAGTGATCCTGAGGTCACTGGAGAAACACGAAAGAGCTCCGTGGACCAAGAATGAACTCGAGTTGAGAGGTTAGTCCCTGGCTTCGACTCCAGAGGAATATCACCTTACCACAAGCACCTCAAGGGGAGGCTTCTCTCAGCTCTAGGTATGTGAGAGGGACCCTGAGTTTGCGGCCTCAAGTGGAATGGACACAGCGATGCCCTGACTCGAAATAAGGCCGGATATGCCTACAGTGACTTGAATTCAGGCTCGTCTTGCATCTCCCAAGACGAAAGGATGTCTGAATGCCCTCTGGACACCACAGAGAAAGACCTAGTTCCCCACCTCTTCGCCATCGGAGGGCTCACATCATTTGAAAACTCCAGACGTACACGGAGATCAGTGCCTCCAAAGGAGACGATGCCTGACTCCTCATGAAACTTGATAAGAGTCCCAGGATTCCTGTGGCACGTGGAAAGGGACTCTTGGTCTCCCGCCTCAGCTGGAGAGGCGTCCAAATTGTCCTGCCAAGCCTCGAGGAGAATACCGAATTGTCCCTCGCAACTAGGAAGGAGTCCTGACGTCGCTGAACAAACACGTGTGTGGAAGGGCCATCCCCGTCGTAACTTGAGAATATACCCCAGGTTCCCGTCGCAACTCGAGAAAAACCATGAGACTTCCCCCTCGCCGCGAGATGAGGCCCGATGCGCCTGCACTGCGTGCAGAGCAATTCCGTGCTGCACATCACCCATGAAAGGAGCCTTGATTTCCTTGATGGTACTCCAGAGAAAACCCAAGAACACTGTTTCAAGGCTAGAGGGATCCTGAGGTCACTGGAGCAACACAAAAGAGCTCTGTGGACCAAGAATCAACTCGAGATGAGAGGTTAGTCCCTGGCTTCGACTCCAGAGGAATACCACCTTACCACAAGCACCTCAAGAAGAGGCTGCTCACAGCTCTAGGTATGTGAGAGGGACCCTGAGTTTGCGACCTCAAGTGGAATGGACACCGCGATGCCCTGACTCGAAATAAGTTCGGATATCCCTGCAGTGACTTGAATGCAGGCTCGTCTTGCATCTCCCAAGACGATAGGATGTCTGAATCCTCTGTGGAGACCACAGAGAAAGACGTAGTTCCCCACCTCATCGCAACCGGAGGCCTCACATCCTTTGAAAACTCCAGAGGTACGCGGAGATCAGTGCCTCCAAAGGAGACGATTCTGACTCCTCGTGAAACTTGATAGGAGTCCCAGGATTCCTGTGGCACGTGGAAAGGGACCCTTGGTCTCCCGCCTCAGCTGGAGAGGCATCCCAATAACCCTGCCAAGCCTCGAGGAGAATCCCGAGTTGTCCCTCGCAACTAGGCAGGAATCCTGACGTCGCTGAACAAACACGTGTGTGGAAGGGCCATCCCCGTCGTAACTCGAGAATATACCCCAGGTTCCCGCCGCAACTCGAGAAAAACCATGAGACTTCCCCCTCGCCACGAGATGAGGCCCGATTCCCCTGCACTGAGTGCAGAGCAATTCCCTGTTGCACATCACACATGAAAGGAGCCTTGATTTCCTTGATGCCACTCCAGAGAACCCCGAAGAACCCTGTTTCAAGGCTAGAGGGATCCGGAGGTCATTGTAGCAACACGAAAGAGCTCCGTGGACCAAGAATGAACTCGAGATGAGAGGTTAGTCCCTGGCTTCGACTCCAGAGGAATACCACCTTACCACAAGCACCTCAAGAGGAGGCTTCTCCCATCTCTAGTGATGTGAGAAGGACCCTGAGTTTGCGGCCTCAAGTGGAATGGATACCGCGATGCCCTGACTCGAAATAAGTCCGGATATACCTACAGTGACCTGAATGCAGGCTCGTCTTGCATCTCCCAAGACGAAAGGTTGTCTGAATCCCCTGTGGAGACCACAGAGAAAGACCTAGTTCCCCACCTCATAGCGACCGGAGCCTCACATCCTTTGAAAATTCCAGAGGTACGCGGAAATCAGTGCCTCCAAAGGAGACGATGCCTGACTCCTCGTGAAACTTGATAGGGGTCCCAGGATTCCTGTGGCACGTGGAAAGGGACTCTTGGTCTCCCGCCTCAGCTGGAGAGGCGTCCCAATTGCCCTGCCAAGCCTCGAGGAGAATCCCAAGTCGTCGCTCGCAACTAGGCAGGAGTCCTGACGTCGCAGAACAAACACGTGTGTGGAAGGGCCATCCCCATCTAAACTCGAGAATATACCCCAGGTTCCCGCCGCAACTCAAGAGAAACCATGAGACTTCCCCGTCGCCGCGAGATGAGGCCCGATTCCCCTGCACTGCGTGCAGAGCAATTCCGTGTTGCACATCACACGTGAAAGGAGCCTTGATTTCCTTGATGGCACTCCAGAGAAACCCCAAGAACACTGTTTCAAGGCTAGAGGGATCCTGAGGTCACTGAATCAACATGAAAGAGCTCCGTGGACCAAGAATCAACTCGAGATGAGAGGTTAGTCCCTGGCTTCGACTCCAGAGGAATACCACCTTACCACAAGCACCTCAAAGGAGGCTTCTCTCAGCTCTAGGTATGTGAGAGGGACCCTGAGTTTGCGGCCTTAAGTGGAATGGACACCGCGATGCCCTGACTCGCAATAAGTCCGGATATCATTGCAGTGACGTGAATGCAGGCTCGTCTTGCATCTCCCAAGATGAAAGGATGTCTGAATCCCCTGTGAAGACCACAGAGAAAGACCTAGTTCCCCACCTCATCGTGACCGGAGGCCTCACATCCTTTGAAAATTCCAGAGGTATGCAGAGATCAGTGCCTCCAAAGGAGACGATGCCTGACTCCTCGTGAAACTTGATAGGAGTCCCAGGATTCCTGTGGCACGTGGAAAGGGGACCTTGGTCTCCCGCCTCAGCTGGAGAGGCGTCCCAATTGCCCTGCCAAGCCTCGAGGAGAATCCCGAGCTGTCCCTCGCAACTAGGCAGGAATCCTGACGTTGCTGAACAAACACGTGTGTGGAAGGGCCATCCCCGTCGTAGCTCGAGAATATACCCCAGGTTCCAGCCGTAACTCGAGAAAAACAATGAGACTTCCCCCTCGCCGAGAGATGAGGCCCGATTCCCCTGCACTGCGTGCAGAGCAATACCATGTTGCACATCACACATGAAAGGAGCCTTGATTTCCATGATGGCACTCCAGAGAAACCCCAAGAACACTGTTTCAAGGCTAGAGGGATCCGGAGGTCACTGTAGCAACACAAAAGAGCTCCGTGGACCAAGAATGAACTCGAGATGAGAGGTTAGTCCCTGGCTTCGACTCCAGAGGAATACCACCTTACCACAAGCACCTCAAGAGGAGGCTTCTCCCATCTCTAGTTATGTGAGAAGGACCCTGAGTTTGCGGCCTCAAGTGGAATGGATACCGCGATGCCCTGACTCGAAATAAGTCCGGATATACCTGCAGTGACGTGAATGCAGGCTCGTCTTGCATCTCCCAAGACGAAAGGTTGTCGGAATCCCCTGTGGAGACCACAGAGAAAGACCTAGTTCCCCACCTCATAGCGACCGGAGGCCTCACATCCTTTGAAAACTACAGAGGTACGCGGAAATCAGTGCCTCCAAAGGAGACGATGCCTGACTCCTCGTGAAACTTGATAGGGGTCCCAGGATTCCTGTGGCACGTGGAAAGGGACTCTTGGTCTCCCGCCTCAGCTGGAGAGGCGTCCCAATTGCCCTGCCAAGCCTCGAGGAGAATCCCAAGTCGTCGCTCGCAACTAGGCAGGAGTCCTGACGTCGCTGAACAAACACGTGTGTGGAAGGGCCATCCCCATCTAAACTCGAGAATATACCCCAGGTTCCCGCCGCAACTCGAGAGAAACCATGAGACTTCCCCGTCGCCGCGAGATGAGGCCCGATTCCCCTGCACTGCGTGCAGAGCAATTCCGTGTTGCACATCACACGTGAAAGGAGCCTTGATTTCCTTGATGGCACTCCAGAGAAACCCCAAGAACACTGTTTCAAGGCTAGAGGGATCCTGAGGTCACTGAATCAACATGAAAGAGCTCCGTGGACCAAGAATCAACTCGAGATGAGAGGTTAGTTCCTGGCTTCGATTCCAGAGGAATACCACCTTACCACAAGCACCTCAAAGGAGGCTTCTCTCAGCTCTAGGTATGTGAGAGGGACCCTGAGTTTGCGGCCTTAAGGGGAATGGACACCGCGATGCCCTGACTCGCAATAAGTCCGGATATCATTGCAGTGACGTGAATGCAGGCTCGTCTTGCATCTCCCAAGATGAAAGGATGTCTGAATCCCCTGTGAAGACCACAGAGAAAGACCTAGTTCCCCACCTCATCGTGACCGGAGGCCTCACATCCTTTGAAAACTCCAGAGGTATGCAGAGATCAGTGCCTCCAAAGGAGACGATGCCTGACTCCTCGTGAAACTTGATAGGAGTCCCAGGATTCCTGTGGCACGTGGAAAGGGGCCCTTGGTCTCCCGCCTCAGCTGGAGAGGCGTCCCAATTGCCCTGCCAAGCCTCGAGGAGAATCCCGAGCTGTCCCTCGCAACTAGGCAGGAATCCTGACGTTGCTGAACAAACACGTGTGTGGAAGGGCCATCCCCGTCGTAGCTCGAGAATATACCCCAGGTTCCCGCCACAACTCGAGAAAAACAATGAGACTTCCCCCTCGCCGAGAGATGAGGCCCGATTCCCCTGCACTGCGTGCAGAGCAATACCATGTTGCACATCACACATGAAAGGAGCCTTGATTTCCTTGATGGCACTCCAGAGAAACCCCAAGAACACTGTTTCAAGGCTAGAGGGATCCTGAGGTCACTGTAGCAACACGAAAGAGCTCCGTGGACCAAGAATCAACTCTAGATGAGAGGTTAGTCCCTGGCTTCGACTCCAGAGGAATAGCACCTTACCACAAGCACCTCAAGAGGAGGCTTCTCACAGCTCTATGTATGTGAGAGGGACCTTGAATTCGTGGCCTCAAGTGGAATGGACACCGCGATGCCCTGACTCACAATAAGTCCAGATATCCCTGCAGTGACTTGAATGCAGGCTCGTCTTGCATCTCCCAAGACGAAAGGATGTCTGAATCCCCTGTGGAGACCACAGAGAAAGACGTAGTTCCCCACCTCATCGCGACCGGAGGCCTCACATCCTTTGAAAACTCCAGAGGTACGTGGAGATCAGTGCCTCCAAAGGAGACGATGCCTGACTCCTCGTGAAACTTGATACGAGTCCCAGGATTCCTGTGGCACGTGGAAAGGGACACTTGGTCTCCCGCCTCAGCTGGAGAGGCGTCCCAATTGCCCTGCCAAGCCTTGAGGAGAATCCCGAGCTGTCCCTCGCAACTAGGCAGGAGTCCTGACGTCGCTGAACAAACACGTGTGTCGAAGGGCCATCCCCGTCGTAACTCGAGAATATACCCCAGGTTCCCGCCGCAACTCGAGAAAATCCATGAGACTTACCCCTCGCCAGAGATGAGGTCCGATTCCCCTGCACTGCATGCAGAGCAATTCCGTTTTGCACATCAAACAGGAAAGGAGCCTTGATTTCCTTGATGGCACTCCAGAGAAACCCCAAGAACACTGTTTCAAGGCTAGAGGGATCCTGAGGTCACTGTAGCAACACGAAAGAGCTCCGTGGACCAAGAATCAACTCGAAATGAGAGGTTAGTCCCTGGATTCGACTCCAGAGGAATACCACCTTACCACAAGCACCTCAAGAGGAGGCTTCTCTCAGCTCTAGGTATGTGAGAGGCACCCTAAGTTTGCGGCCTCAAGTGGAATGTACACCGCGATGCCCTGACTCGAAATAAGACCGGATATCCCTGCAGTGACTTGAATGCAGGCTCGTCTTGCATCTCCCAAGACGAAAGGATGTCTGAATCCCCTGTGGAGACCACAGAGAAAGACCTAGTTCCCCACTTCATCACGACCAGAGGTCTCACATCCTTTGAAAACTCCAGAGGTACGCGGAGATCAGTGCCTCCAAAGGAGACGATGCCTGACTCCTCGTGAAACTTGATAGGAGTCCCAGGATTCCTGTGGCATGTGGAAAGGGACCCTTGGTCTCCCGCCTCAGCTGGAGAGGCGTCCCAATTGCCCTGCCAAGCCTCGAGGAGAATCCCGAGTTGTCCCACGCAACTAGGCATGAGTCCTGACGTCGCTGAACAAACACGTGTGTGGAAGCGCCATCCCCGTCGTAACTTGAGAATATACCCCAGGTTCCCGCCGCAACTCGAGAAAAACCATGAGACTTCCCCCTCGCCGCGGAATGAGGCCCAATTCCCATGCACTGCGTGCAGAGCAATTCCGTGTTGCACATCACACATGAAATTAACCTTGAAATCCTTGATGGCACTCCAGAGATACCCAAAGAATACTGTTTCAAGGATAGAGTGATCCTGAGGTCACTGGAGAAACACGAAAGAGCTCCGTGGACCAAGAATGAACTCGAGTTGAGAGGTTAGTCCCTGGCTTCGACTCCAGAGGAATATCACCTTACCACAAGCACCTCAAGGGGAGGCTTCTCTCAGCTCTAGGTATGTGAGAGGGACCCTGAGTTTGCGGCCTCAAGTGGAATGGACACAGCGATGCCCTGACTCGAAATAAGGCCGGATATGCCTACAGTGACTTGAATTCAGGCTCGTCTTGCATCTCCCAAGACGAAAGGATGTCTGAATGCCCTCTGGACACCACAGAGAAAGACCTAGTTCCCCACCTCTTCGCCATCGGAGGGCTCACATCATTTTAAAACTCCAGACGTACACGGAGATCAGTGCCTCCAAAGGAGACGATGCCTGACTCCTCATGAAACTTGATAAGAGTCCCAGGATTCCTGTGGCACGTGGAAAGGGACTCTTGGTCTCCCGCCTCAGCTGGAGAGGCGTCCAAATTGTCCTGCCAAGCCTCGAGGAGAATCCCGAATTGTCCCTCGCAACTAGGAAGGAGTCCTGACGGCGCTGAACAAACACGTGTGTGGAAGGGCCATCCCCGTCGTAACTCGAGAATATACCCCAGGTTCCCGCCGCAACTCGAGAAAAACCATGAGACTTCCCCCTCGCCGCGAGATGAGGCCCGATGCGCCTGCACTGCGTGCAGAGCAATTCCGTGCTGCACATCACCCATGAAAGGAGCCTTGATTTCCTTGATGGTACTCCAGCGAAAACCCAAGAACACTGTTTCAAGGCTAGAGGGATCCTGAGGTCACTGGAGCAACACAAAAGAGCTCTGTGGACCAAGAATCAACTCGAGATGAGAGGTTAGTCCCTGGCTTCGACTCCAGAGGAATACCACCTTACCACAAGCACCTCAAGAAGAGGCTGCTCACAGCTCTAGGTATGTGAGAGGGACCCTGAGTTTGCGACCTCAAGTGGAATGGACACCGCGATGCCCTGACTCAAAATAAGTTCGGATATCCCTGCAGTGACTTGAATGCAGGCTCGTCTTGCATCTCCCAAGACGAAAGGTTGTCTGAATCCCCTGTGGAGACCACAGAGAAAGACGTAGTTCCCCACCTCATCGCAACCGGAGGCCTCACATCTTTTGAAAACTCCAGAGGTACGCGGAGATCAGTGCCTCCAAAGGAAACGATTCTGACTCCTCGTGAAACTTGATAGGAGTCCCAGGATTCCTGTGGCACGTGGAAAGGGACCCTTGGTCTCCCGCCTCAGCTGGAGAGGCATCCCAATAACCCTGCCAAGCCTCGAGGAGAATCCCGAGTTATCCCTCGCAATCAGTCAGGAGTCCTGACGTCGCTGAACAAACACGTGTGTGGAAGGGCCATCCCCGTCGTAACTCGAGAATATACCCCAGGTTCCCGCCGCAACTCGAGAAAAACCATGAGACTTCCCCCTCGCCACGAGATGAGGCCCGATTCCCCTGCACTGCGTGCAGAGCAATTCCCTGTTGCACATCACACATGAAAGGAGCCTTGATTTCCTTGATGCCACTCCGGAGAACCCCGAAGAACCCTGTTTCAAGGCTAGAGGGATCCGGAGGTCACTGTAGCAACACGAAAGAGCTCCGTGGACCAAGAATGAACTCGAGATGAGAGGTTAGTCCCTGGCTTCGACTCCAGAGGAATACCACCTTACCACAAGCACCTCAAGAGGAGGCTTCTCCCATCTCTAGTTATGTGAGAAGGACCCTGAGTTTGCGGCCACAAGTGGAATGGGCACCGCGATGCCCTGACTCGAAATAAGTCCGGATATACCTACAGTGACGTGAATGCAGGCTCGTCTTGCATCTCCCAAGACGAAAGGTTGTCTGAATCCCCTGTGGAGACCACAGAGAAAGACCTAGTTCCCCACCTCATAGCGACCCGAGGCCTCACATCCTTTGAAAACTCCAGAGGTACGCGGAAATCAGTGCCTCCAAAGGAGACGATGCCTGACTCCTCGTGAAACTTGATAGGGGTCCCAGGATTCCTGTGGCACGTGGAAAGGGACTCTTGGTCTCCCGCCTCAGCTGGAGAGGCGTCCCAATTGCCCTGCCCAGCCTCGAGGAGAATCCCAAGTCGTCGCTCGCAACTAGGCAGGAGTCCTGACGTCGCTGAACAAACACGTGTGTGGAAGGGCCATCCCCATCTAAACTCGAGAATATACCCCAGGTTCCCGCCGCAACTCGAGAGAAACCATGAGACTTCCCCGTCGCCGCGAGATGAGGCCCGATTCCCCTGCACTGCGTGCAGAGCAATTCCGTGTTGCACATCACACGTGAAAGGAGCCTTGATTTCCTTGATGGCACTCCAGAGAAACCCCAAGAACACTGTTTCAAGGCTAGAGGGATCCTGAGGTCACTGAATCAACATGAAAGAGCTCCGTGGACCAAGAATCAACTCGAGATGAGAGGTTAGTCCCTGGCATCGACTCCAGAGGAATACCACCTTACCATAAGCACCTCAAAGGAGGCTTCTCTCAGCTCTAGGTATGTGAGTGGGACCCTGAGTTTGCGGCCTTAAGTGGAATGGACACCGCGATGCCCTGACTCGCAATAAGTCCGGATATCCCTGCAGTGACTTGAATGCAGGCTCGTCTTGCATCTCCCAAGATGAAAGGATGTCTGAATCCCCTGTGAAGACCACAGAGAAAGACCTAGTTCCCCACCTCATCGTGACCGGAGGCCTCACATCCTTTGAAAACTCCAGAGGTATGCAGAGATCAGTGCCTCCAAAGGAGACGATGCCTGACTCCTCGTGAAAATTGATAGGAGTCCCAGGATTCCTGTGGCACGTGGAAAGGGGCCCTTGGTCTCCCGCCTCAGCTGGAGAGGCGTCCCAATTGCCCTGCCAAGCCTCGAGGAGAATCCCGAGCTGTCCCTCGCAACTAGGCAGGAATCCTGACGTTGCTGAACAAACACGTGTGTGGAAGGGCCATCCCCGTCGTAACTCGAGAATATACCCCAGGTTCCAGCCGTAACTCGAGAAAAACAATGAGACTTCCCCCTCGCCGAGAGATGAGGCCCGATTCCCCTGCACTGCGTGCAGAGCAATACCATGTTGCACATCACACATGAAAGGAGCCTTGATTTCCTTGATGGCACTCCAGAGAAACCCCAAGAACACTGTTTCAAGGCTAGAGGGATCCTGACGTCACTGTAGCAACACGAAAGAGCTCCGTGGACCAAGAATCAACTCTAGATGAGAGGTTAGTCCCTGGCTTCGACTCCAGAGGAATAGCACCTTACCACAAGCATCTCAAGAGGAGGCTTCTCACACTCTAGGTATGTGAGAGGGACCTTGAATTCATGGCCTCAAGTGGAATGGACACCGCGATGCCCTGACTCGCAATAAGTCCAGATATCCCTGCAGTGACTAGAATGCAGGCTCGTCTTGCATCTCCCAAGACGAAAGGATGTCTGAATCCCCTGTGGAGACCACAGAGAACGACATAGTTCCCCACCTCATAGCGACCGGAGGCCTCACATCCTTTGAAAACTCCAGAGGTTCGCGGAGATCAGTGCCTCCAAAGAGACGATGCCTGACTCCTCGTGAAACTTGATAGGAGTCCCAGGATTCCTGTGTCACGTGGAAAGGGACCCTTGGTCTCCCGCCTCAGGTGGAGAGGCGTTCCAATTGCCCTACCAAGCCTCGAGGAGAATCCCGAGTTGTCCCTCGCAACTAGGCAGGAGTCCTGACGTCGCTGAACAAAAACGTGTGTGGAAGGGCCATCCCCGTCGTAACTCGAGAATATACCCCAGGTTCCCGCCGCAACTCGAGAAAAACCATGAGACTTCCCCCTCGCCGAGAGATGAGGCCCGATTCCCCTGCACTGCGTGCAGAGCAATTCCGTGTTACACATCACACATGAAAGGAGCCTTGATATCCTTGATGGCACTCCAGAGAAACCCCAAGAACACTGTTTCAAGGCTAGAGGGATCCTGAGGTCACTGGTGCAACACCAAAGAGCTCCGTGGACCAAGAATGAACTCGAGTTGAGAGGTTAGTCCCTGGCTTCGACTCCAGAGGAATACCACCTTACCACAAGCACCTCAAGAGGAGGCTTCTCTCAGCTCTAGGTATGTGAGAGGGACCCTGAGTTTGCGGCCTCAAGTGGAATGGACACCGCGATGCCCTGACTCGAAATAAGTCTGGATATACCAGCAGTGACGTGAATGCAGGCTGGTCTTGCATCTCCCAAGACTAAAGAATGTCTGAATCCCCTGTGCAGACCACAGAGAAAGACCTAGTTCCCCCCCTCATCGCGACCGGAGGCCTCACATCCTTTGAAAACTCCAGAGGTACGCGGAGATCAGTGCTTCCAAAGGAGACGATGCCTGACTCGTCGTGAAACTTGATAGGAGTCCCAGGATTCCTGTGGCACGTGGAAAGGGACCCTTGGTCTCCCGCCTCAGCTGGAGAGGCGTCCCAATTGCCTACCAAGCCTCGTGGAGAATCCCGAGACGTCCCTCGCAAATAGGAAGGAGTCCTGTCGTCGCTGAACAAACACGTGTGTGGAAGGGCCATCCCCGTCGTAACTCGAGAATATACCCCAGGTTCCCGCCGCAACTCGAGAAAAACCATGCGACTTCCCCCTTGCTGCGAGATGAGTCCCGATTCCCCTGCACTGCCTGCAGAGCAATTCCGTGTTGCACATCACACATGAAAGGAGCCTTGATTTCCCTGTTGAGACTCCAGAGAAACCCCAAGAACACTGTTTCAAGGCTAGAGGATCCTGAGTTCACTGGAGCAACACAGAAGAGCTCTCTGCACCAAGAATCAACTTGAGATGAGAGGTTAGTCCCTGGATTCGACTGCAGAGGAATACCACCTTACCACAAGCACCTCAACAGGAGGCTTTTCTCAGCTCTAGGTATGTGAGAGGAAACCTGAGTTTGCGGCCTCAAGTGGAATGGACACCGCGATGCCCTGACTCTAAATAAGGTCGGATATCCCTTCAGTGACTTGAATGCAGGCTCGTCTTGCATCTCCCAAGACGAAAGGATGTCTGAATCCCCTGTGGAGACCACAGAGAAAAACCTAGTTCCCCACCTCATCGCGACCGGAGGCCTCACATCCATTGAAAACTCCAGAATCACGCCGAGATCAGTGCCTCCAAAGGAGACGATGCCTGACTCCTCTTAAATCTTGATAGGAGTCCCAGGATTCCTGTGGCAGGTGGAAAGGGAACCTTGGTCTCCTGTCTCAGATGTAGAGGCGTCCCAATTGTCCTGCCAAGCCTCGAGGAGAATCCCGAGTTGTCCCTCGCAACTAGGCAGGAGTCCTGACGTCGCTGAACAAACACGTGTGTGGAAGCGCAATCGCCGTCGTAACTCGAGAATATACCCCAGGTCCCGCCGCAAGTCGAGAAAAACCATGAGACTTCCCCCTCGAAGCGAGATGAGGCCCGATTCCCCTGCACTGCGTGAAGAGCAATTTCGTGTTGCAAATCACACATGAAAGGAGCCTTGATATCCTTGATGGCACTCCAGAGAAACCCCAAGAACACTGTTTCAAGGCTAGAGGGATCCTGAGGTCACTGGAGCAACACGAAAGAGCTCCGTGGACCAAAAATCAACTCGAGATGAGAGGTTAGTCCCTGGATTCGACTCCAGAGGAATACCACCTTACCACAAGCACCTCAAGAGGAGGCTTCTCTCAGCTCTAGGTATGTGAGAAGGACCCTGAGTTTGCGACCTCAAGTGGAATGGACACCGCGGTGCCCTGACTCAAAATAAGGCAGGATATCCCTGCAGTGACTTGAATGCAGGCTCGTCTTGCAACTCCCAAGATGAAAGGATGTCTGAATCCCCTGTGGAGACCACAGAGAAAGACCTAGTTGCCCACCTCATCGCGACCGGAGGCCTCACATCCTTTGGAAACTCCAGAGGAACGCGGAAATCAGTGCCTCCAAAGGAGACGATGCATGACTCCTCGTGAAACTTGATAGGAGTCCCAGGATTCCTGTGGCACGTGGAAAGGGACACTTGGTCTCCCGACTCAGCTGGAGAGGCGTCCCAAGTGTCCTGCCAAGCCTCGAGGAGAATCCCGAATTTTCCCTCGCAACTAGGCAGGAGTCCTGACGTCGCTGAACAAACACGTGTGTGGAAGGGCCATCCCCGTCGTAACTCGAGAATATACCCCAGGTTCCCGCCGCAACTCGAGAGAAACCATGAGACTTCCCCCTCGCCGCGAGATGATGCCCGATTCCCCTGCACTGCGTGAGAGCAATTCCGTGTTGCACATCACACGTGAAAGGAGCCTTGATTTCCTTGATTGCACTCCAGAGAAACCCCAAGAACACTGTTTCAAGGCTAGAGGGATCCTGAGGTCACTGGAGCAACACAAAAGAGCTCTGTGGACCAAGAATCAACTCGAGATGAGAGCTTAGTCCCTGGCTTTCACTCCAGAGGAATACCACCTTATCACAAGCACCTCAAGAGGAGGCTTCTCTCAGCTCTAGGTATGTGAGAGGGATCCTGAGTTTGCGGCCTCAAGTGGAATGGACACCGCGATGCCCTGACTCGAAATAAGTTCGGATATCCCTGCAGTGACTTGAATGCAGGCTCGTCCTGCATCTCCCAAGACGAAAGGATGTCTGAATCCCCTGTGGAGACCACAGAGAAAGACGTAGTTCCCCACCTCATCGCGACCGGAGGCCTCTCATCCTTTGAAAACTCCAGAGGTACGCGGAGATCAGTACCTCCAAAGGAGACGATGCCTGACTCCTCGTGAAACTTGATACGAGTCCCAGGATTCCTGTGGCACGTGGAAAGGGACACTTGGCCTCCCGCCTCAGCTGTAGAGGCGTCCCAATTGCCCTGCCAAGCCTTGAGGAGAATCCCGAGTTGTCCCTCACAACTAGGCAGGAGTCCTGACGTCGCTGAACAAACACGTGTGTGGAAGTGCCATCCCCGTTGTAATTCGAGATTATACCCCAGGTTCCCGCCACAACTCGAGAAAAACCATGAGATTTCCCCCTCGCCGCGAGATGAGGCCCGCTTCCAATGCCCTGCGTGCAGAGCAATTCCGTGTTGCACATCAAACAGGAAAGGAGCCTTGATTTCCTTGATGGCACTCCAGAGAAACCGCAAGAACACTGTTTCCAGGCTGGAGGGATCCTGAGGTCACTGTAGCAACAAGAAAGAGCTCCGTGGACCACAAATCAACTCGAGATGAGAGGTTAGTCCCTGGCTTCGACTCCAGAGGAATACCACCTTAACACAAGCACCTCAAGAGGAGGTTTCTCTCAACTCTATGTATGTGACGGGAGCCTGAGTTTGCGGTCTCAAGTGGAATGGACACCGCGATGACCTGACTCGAAATAAGGCCGGATATCCCTGCAGTGACTTGAATGCAGGCTCGTCTTGCATCTTCCAAAACGAAAGGATGTCTGAATCCCCTGTGGAGACCACAGAGAAAGACCTAGTTCCCAACCTCATCGCGAGCGGAGGCCTCACATCCTTTGAAAACTCGAGAGGTGGGCGGAGATCAGTGCCTCCAAAGGAGACGATGCCTGATTCCTCGTGAAACTTGATAGGAGTCCCAGGATTCCTGTGGCACGTAGAAAGGGACCCTTGGTCTCCCGCCTCAGCTGGAGAGGGGTCCCAATTGCCCTGCCAAGCCTCGAGGAGAATCCCGAATTGTCCCTCGCAACTTGGCAATACTCCTGACGTCGATGAACAACCACGTGTGTGGAAGGGCCATCCCCGTCGGAACTCGAGAATATACCCCAGGTTCCCGCCACAAATCGAGAATAACCATGAGACTTCCCCCTTGCCGCCAGTTGAGGCCCGATTCCCCTGCACTGCGTGCAGAGCAATTCCGTGTTGCACATCACACAAGAAAGGAGCCTTGGTTTCCTTGATGGCACTCCAGAGAAACCCCAAGAACACGGTTTCAAGGCGAGAGGGATCCTTAGGTCACTGTAGCAACAAGAAAGAGCTCCGTGGACCAAAAATCAACTTGAAATGAGAAGTTAGTCCCTGGCTTCGACTCCAGAGGAATCCCACCTTACCACAAGCACCTCAAGAGGAGGCTTCTCTCAGCTCTAGGTATGTGAGAGGGACCCTGAGATTGCGGCCCCAAGTGGAATGGACACGGAGATGACCTGACTCGAAGTAAGGCCAGATATCCCTGCAGTGACTTGAATGCAGGCTCATCTTGCATCTCCCAAGACGAAAGCATGTCTGAATCCCCTGTGGAGACCACAGAGAAAGACCTAGTTCCCCATCTCATCGCGACCGGAAGCCTCACATCCTTTGACAACTACAGAGGTACGCGGAGCTCAGTGCCTCCAAAGGAGACCATGCCTGACTCCTCGTGAAACTTGATAGGAGTCCCAGGATCCCTGTGGCACGTGGAAAGGGACCCTTGGTCTCCCGCCTCAGCTGGAGAGGTGTCCCAATTGCCCTGCCAAGGCTTGAGGAGAATCCCGAGTTGTCCCTCGCAACTAGGCAGGAGTCCTGACGTCGCAGAACAAACACGTGAGTGGAAGGGCAATCACCGTCGTAACTCGAGAATATACCCCAGGTTCCCGCCGCAACTCGAGAAAAATCATGAGACTTGCCCCTCGCCGGGAGTTGAGGCACGATTCCCCTGCACTGCGTGCAGAGCAATTCCGTGTTGCACATCACACATGAAAGGAGCCTTGGTATCCTTGAAGGCACTCCAGACAAACCCTAAGAACACGGTTTCAAGGCGAGAGGGATCCTGAGGTCACTGTAGCAACACGAAAGAGCTCCGTGGACCAAAAATCAACTCGAGATGAGAGGTTAGTCCCTGGCTTCGACTCCAGACGAATACCACCTTACCACAAGCACCTCAAGAGGAGGCTTCTCTCAGCTCTATGTATGTGAGAGGGACCCTGAGTTTGCGGCCTCAAGTGGAATGGACACCGCGATGCCCTGACTCGAAATAAGGCCGGATATCCCTGCAGTGACTTGAATGCAGGCTCGTCTTGCATCTCCCAAGACGAAAGGATGTCTGAATCCCCTCTGGAGACCACAGAGAAAGACCTAGTTCCCCACCTCATCGCGACCGGGGGCCGCAAATCCTTTGAAAACTCCAGAGGTACGCGGAAATCAGTGCCTCTAGAGGAGCCGATGCCTGACTCCTCGAGAAACTTGATAGGAGTCCCAGGATTCCTGTGGCACGTGGAAAGGGACACTTGTTCTCCCGCCTCAGCTGGAGAGGCATCCAAATTGCCCTGCCAAGCCTCGAGGAGAATCTCGAGTTGTCCCTCGCAACTATGCAGGAGTCCTGACGTCGCTGACCAAACACGTGTGTGGAAGGGACTTCCCCGTCGTAACTCGAGAATATACCCCAGATTCCCGCTGCAACTCGAGAAAAACCATGAGACTTGCCCCTCGCCGCGAGATGAGGCCCGATTCCCCTGCACTGCGTGCAGAGCAATTCCGTGTTGCACATCACACATGAAAGGAGCCTTGATTTCCTTGATGGCACTCCAGAGAAACCCCAAGAACACTGTTTCAAGGCTAGTGGGATGCTGAGGTCACTGTAGCAACACGAAAGAGCTCCGTGGGCCAAAAATCAACTCGAGATGAGAGGTTAGTCCCTGGCTTCGACTCCAGAGGAATCCCCCGTTACCACAAGCACCTCAAGAGGAGGCTTCTCTCAGCTCTAGGTATGTGAGAGGGACCCTGAATTTGTGGCCTCAAGTGGAATGGACACCGCGATGCCCTGACTCGAAATAAGGCCGGATATCCCTGCAGTGACTTGAATGCAGGCTCGTCTTGCATCTCCCAAGACGAAAGGATGTCTGAATCCCCTGTGGAGTCCACAGAGAAAGACCTAGTTCCCCACCTCATCACCACCGGATGCCTCACATCCTTTGAAAACTCCAGAGGTACGCGGAGATCAGTGCCTCCAAAGGAGACGATGCCTGACTCATCGTGAATATTGATAGGAGTCCCAGGATCCCTGTGAAACGTGGTAAGGGACCCTTGGTCTCCCGCCTCAGCTGGAGAGGCGTCCCAATTGCCCTGCCAAGCCTCGAGGAGAATCCCGAGTTGTCCTTCGCAACTAGGCAGGAGTCCTGACGTCGCTGAACAAACACGTGTGTGGAAGGGCCATCCCCGTCGTAACTCGAGAATATACCCCAGATTCCCGCCGCAACTCGAGAAAAACCATGAGACTTGCCCCTCGCCGCGAGATGAGGCTCGATTCCCCTGCACTGCGTGCAGAGCAATTCTGTGTTGCACATCACACATGAAAGGAGCCTTAATTTCCTTGATGGCACTCCAGAGAATCCAAAGAACACTGTTTCAAGGCTAGAGGGATCCTGAGGTGACTGTAGCAACACGAAAGAGCTCCGTGGACCAAAAATCAACTCGAGATGAGAGGTTAGTCCCTGGATTCGACTCCAGAGGAATACCACCTTAACACAAGCACCTCAAGAGGAGGTTTCTCTCAACTCTCTGTATGTGACGTGAGCCTGAGTTTGCGGTCTCAAGTGGAATGGACACCGCGATGACCTGACTCGAAATAAGGCCAGATATCCCTGCAGTGACTTGAATGCACGCTCGTCTTGCATCTCCCAAAACGAAAGGATGTCTGAATCCCCTGTGGAGACCACAGAGAAAGACCTAGTTCCCCACCTCATCGCGACCGGAGGCCTCACATCCTTTGAAAACTCGAGAGGTGGGCGGAGATCAGTGCCTCCAAAGAAGACGATGCCTGACTCCTCGTGAAATTTGATAGGAGTCCCAGGATTCCTGTGGCACGTGGAAAGGGACACTTGGTCTCCCACCTCAGCTGGAGAGGTGTCCCAATTGCCCTGCCAAGCCTCAAGGAGAATCCGGAGTTGTCCCTCGCAACTAGGCAATACTCCTGACGTCGCTGAACAAACACGTGTGTGGAAGGGCCATCCTCGTCGTAACTCGAGAATATACCCCAGGTACCCGCCGCAAATCGAGAATAACCATGAGACTTCCCCCTCGCAGCGAGTTGAGGCCCGATTCTCATGCACTGCGTGCAGAGCAAATCCGTGTTGCACATCACACATGAAAGGAGCCTTGGTATCCTTGATGGCATTCCAGAGAAATCCCAAGAACACGGTTTCAAGGCGAGAGGGATCCTGAGGTCACTGTAGCAACACGAAAGAGCTCCGTGGACCAAACATCAACTTGAGATGAGAGGTTAGTCCCTTGCTTCGTCTCCAAGGAATCCCACCTTACCACAAGCACCTCAAGAGGAGGCTTCTCTCAGCTCTAGGTATGTGAGAGGGACCCTGAGATTGCGGCCTCAAGTGGAATGGACACGGGGATGCCCTGACTCGAAATAAGGCCAGATATCCCTGCAGTGACTTGAATGCAGGCTCCTCTTGCATCTCCCAAGACGAAAGGGTGTCTGAAGCCCCTGTGGAGACCACAGAGAAAGACCTAGTTCCCCATCTCATCGCGACCGGAGGACTCACATCCTTTGAAAACTCCAGAGGGACGCTGAGATCAGTGCCTCCAAAGGAGACGATGTCTGACTCCTCGTGAAACTTGATAGGAGTCCCAGGATTCCTGTGGCACGAAGGGACACTTGGTCTCCCTCCTCAGCTGGAGAGGCGTCCCAATTGCCCTGCCAAGCCTCGAGGAGAATCCCGAGTTGTCCCTCGCAACTAGGCAGGAGTCCTGACGTCGCTGAACAAACACGTGTGTGGAAGGGCCATCCCCGTCGGAACTCGAGAATATACCCCAGGTTCCCGCCGCAACTCGAGAAAAACCATGAAAGTTCCCCCTCGCCGCCAGATGAGGCTCGATTCCCCTGCACTGCGTGCAGAGCAATTCCGTGTTGCACATCACATATGAAAGTAGCATTCAATTCCTTGATGGCACTCCAGAGAAACCCCAAGAACACGGTTTCAAGGCTAGAGGGATCCTGAGGTCACTGTAGCAACTTAAAAGAGCTCCGTGGACCAAAAATCAACTCGAGATGAGAGGTTAGTCCCTGGCTTCGAATCCAGAGGAATCCCACCTTACCACAAGCACCTCAAGAGGAGGCTTCAATCAGCTCTAGGTATGTGAGAGGGAGCCTGAGTTTGCGGCCTCAAGTGGAATGGATACCGCGATGCCCTGCCTCAAAATAATGCCGGATATCCCTGCAGTGACTTGAATTCAGGCTCGTCTTGCATCTGCCAAGACGAAAGGATGTCTGAATCCCCTGTGGAGACCACAGAGGAAGACCTAGTTCCCCATCTCATCGCGACCGGAGGCCTCACATCCTTTGAAAACTCCAGAGGTACGCGGAGATCAGTGCCTACAAAGGAGACGATGCCTGACTCCTCGTGAAACTTAATAGGAGTCCCAGGATTCCTGAGGCACGTGGAAAGGGACCCTTGGTCTCCCGCCTCAGCTGGAGAGGCATCCCAATTGCCCTGCCAAGCCTCGAGGAGAATCCCGAGTTGTCCCTCGCAACTAGGCAGGAGTCCTGACGTCGCTGAACAAAAACGTGTGTGGAAGTGCCATCCCCGTTGTAATTCGAGAATATACCCCAGGTTCCCGCCACAACTCGAGAAAAACCATGAGATTTCCCCCTCGCCGCGAGATGAGGCCCGATTCGCCTGCACTGCGTGCAGAGCAATTCCGTATTGCACATCACACATGAAAGGAGCCTTGATTTCCTTGATGGCACTCCAGAGAAACCCCAAGAACACTGTTTCAAGGCTAGAGGGATCCTGTGGTCACTGAGGCAACACGAAAGAGCTCCGTGGACCAAAAATCAACTCGAGATGAGAGGTTAGTCCCTGGCTTCGACTCCAGAGGAATACCACCTTACCACAAGCACCTCAAGAGGAGGCTTCTCTCAGCTCTAGGTATGTGAGAGGGACCCTGAATTTGCGGCCTCACGTGGAATAGACACCGCGATGCGCTGACTCGAAATAAGGCCGGATATCCCTGCAGTGACTCGAATGCAGGCTCGTCTTGCATCTCCCAAGACGAAAGTACGTCTCAATCCCCTGTGGAGACCACAGAGAAAGGCCTAGTTCCCCACCTCATTGCGACCGGAGGCCTCACATCCTTTGAAAACTCCAGAGGTACGCGGAGATCAGTGCCTCCAAAGGAGACGATGCCTGACTCCTCGTGAAACTTGATAGGAGTCCCAGGATTCCAGTGGCACGTGGGAAGGGACCCTTGGTTTCCTGCCTCAGCTGGAGAGGCGTCCCAATTGCCCTGCCAAGCCTCGAGGAGAATCCCGACTTGTCCTTCGCAACTAGGCAGGAGTCCTGACGTCGCTGAACAAACACGTTTGTGGAAGGGCCATCCCCGTCGTAACTCGAGAATATACCCCAGGTTCCCGCCACAACTCGAGAAAAACCATGAGACTTCCCCCTCGCCGCGAGATGAGGCCCGACTCCCCTGCAGTGCGTGCAGAGCAATTCCCTCTTGCACATCACACATGAAAGGAGCCTTGATTTCCTTGATGGCACTCCAGAGAAACCCCAAGAACACTGTTTCAAGGCTAGAGGGATCCTGAGGTCACTGTAGCAACACAAAACAGCACCGTGGGCCAAAAATCAACTCAAAATGAGAGGTTAGTCCCTGGCTTCGACTCCAAAGGAATACCACCTTACCACAAGCACCTCAAGAGGAGGCTTCTCTCAGCTCTAGGTATGTGAGAGGGACGCTGAGTTTGCGACCTCAAGTGGAATGGACACCGCGATGCCCTGACTCGAAATAAGGCCGGATATCCCTGCAGTGACTTGAATGCAGGCTCGTCTTGCATCTCCCAAGAAGAAAGGGTGTCTGAATCCCCTGTGGAGACCACAGAGAAAGACCTAGTTCCCCACCTCATCGCGACCGGAGGCCTCACATCCTTTGAAAACTCCAGAGGTACACGGAGATCAGTGCCTCCAAAGGAGACGATGCCTGACTCCTCGTGAAACTTGATAGGAGTCCCAGGATTCCTGTGGCACGTGGAAAGGGACCCTTGGTCTCCCGCCTCAGCTGGAGAGGCGTTCCAATTGCCCTGCCCAGCCTCGAGGAGAATCCCGAGTTGTCCCTCGGAACTAGGCAGGAGTCCTGACGTCGCTGAAGAAACACGTGTGTGGAAGGGCCATCATCGTCGTAACTCGAGAATATACCCCAGGGTCCCACCGCAACTGGAGAAAAACCATGAGACTTCCCCCTCGCCGCCAGATGAGGCCCGACTCCCCTGCACTGCGTGCAGAGCAATTCCGTGTTGCACATCCCACAGGAAAGGAGCATTGATTTCCTTGATGGCACTCCAGAGAAACCCCAAGAACAGTGTTTCAAGGCTAGAGGGATCCTGAGGTCACTGTAGCAACACGAAAGAGCTCCGTGGACCAAAAATCAACTCGAGATGAGAGGTTAGTCCCTGGCTTCGACTCCAGAGGAATCCCACCTTACCACAAGCACCTCAAGACGAGACTACTCTCAGCTCTAGGAATGTGAGAGGGACCCTGAGTTTGCTGCCTCCAGTGGAATGTACACCGCGATGCCCTGAGTCGAAATAAGGGCGGATATCCCTGCAGTGACTTGAATGCAGGCTCGTCTTGCATTTTCCAAAACGAAAGGGTGTCTGAATCCCCTGTGGAGACCACAGAGAAAGACCTAGCTCCCCACCTCATTGCGACCGGAGGCCTCACATTCTTTGAAAACTCCAGAGGTATGCGGAGATCAGTGCCTCCAAAGGAGACGATGCCTGACTCCTCGTGATCCTTGATAGGAGTCCCAGGATTCCTGTGGCACGTGGAAAGGGACCCTTGGTCTCCCGCCTCAGCTGGAGAGGCGTCCCAATTGCCCTGCCAAGCCTCGAGGAGAATCCCGAGTTGTCCCTCGCAACTAGGCAGGAGTCCTGACGTCGCTGAACAAACACGTGTGTGGAAGGGCCATCCCCGTCGGAACTCGAGAATATACCCCAGGTTCCCGCCGCAACTCGAGAAAAACCATGAGACTTCTCCCTCGCCGCCAGATGAGGCCCGATTCCCCTGCACTGCGTGCAGAACAATTCCGTGTTGCACATCACACAGGAAAAGAGCCTTGATTTCCTTGATGGCACTCCAGAGAAACCACAAGAACACGGTTTCAAGGCTAGAGGGATCCTGAGGTCACTGTAGCATCACGAAAGAGCTCCGTGGACCAAGAATCAACTCGAGATGACAGGTTATTCCCTGGCTTCGACTCCAGAGGAATACCATCTTACCACAAGCACCTCAAGAGGAGACTTCTCTCAGCTCGAGGTATGTGAGAGGGACCCTGAGTTTGCGGGCTTAAGTGGAATGGACACCGCGATGCCCTGACTCGAAATAAGGCCGGATATCCCTGCAGTGACTTGAATGCAGGGTCGTCTTGCATCTCCCAAGACGAAGGGATGTCTGAATCCCCTGTGGAGACCACAAAGAAAGACCTAGTTCCCCACCTCATCGCGACCGGAGGCCTCACATCCTTTGAAAACTCCAGAGGTACGCGGAGATCAGTGCCTCCAAAGGAGACGATGCCTGACACCTCGTGAACCTTGATAGGAGTCCCAGGATTCCTATTGCACGTGGAAAGGGACCCTTGGTCTCCCGCCTCAGCTGGAGAGGCGTCCCAATTGCCCTGCCAAGCCTCGAGGAGAATCCCGAGTTGTCGCTCGCAACTAGGAAGGAGTCCTGACGTCGCTGAGCAAACACCTGTGTGGAAGGGCCATCCCCGTCGTAACTCGAGAATATACCCCAGGTTCCCGCCGCAATTCGAGAAAAACCATGAGACTTCCCCCTCGCCGCCAGATGAGGCCAGATTCCCCTGCACTGCGTGCAGAGCAATTCCGTGTTGCACATCACACATGAAAGGAACCTTGATTTCCTTGATGGCACTGCAGAGAAAACCCAAGAACACTGTTTCAAGGCTAGAGGGATCCTGAGGTCACTGTGGCAACACGAAAGAGCTCCGTGGACCAAAAATCAACTCGAGATGAGAGGTTAGTCCCTGGCTTCGACTCCAGAGGAATACCACCTTACCACAAGCACCTCAAGAGGAGGCTTCTCTCAGCTCTAGGTATGTGAGAGGGACCCTGAGTTTGCGGCCTCAAGTGGAATGGATACCGCGATGCCCTGCCTCAAAATAATGCCGGATATCCCTGCAGTGACATGAATTCAGGCTCGTCTTGCATCTGCCAAGACGAAAGGATGTCTGAATCCCCTGTGGAGACCACAGAGGAAGACCTAGTTCCCCATCTCATCGCGACCGGAGGCCTCACATCCTTTGAAAACTCCAGAGGTACGCGGAGATCAGTGCCTACAAAGGAGACGATGCCTGACTCCTCGTGAAACTTAATAGGAGTCCCAGGATTCCTGAGGCACGTGGAAAGGGACCCTTGGTCTCCCGCCTCAGCTGGAGAGGCATCCCAATTGCCCTGCCAAGCCTCGAGGAGAATCCCGAGTTGTCCCTCGCAACTAGGCAGGAGTCCTGACGTCGCTGAACAAAAACGTGTGTGGAAGTGCCATCCCCGTTGTAATTCGAGAATATACCCCAGGTTCCCGCCACAACTCGAGAAAAACCATGAGATTTCCCCCTCGCCGCGAGATGAGGCCCGATTCGCCTGCACTGCGTGCAGAGCAATTCCGTATTGCACATCACACATGAAAGGAGCCTTGATTTCCTTGATGGCACTCCAGAGAAACCCCAAGAACACTGTTTCAAGGCTAGAGGGATCCTGTGGTCACTGAGGCAACACGAAAGAGCTCCGTGGACCAAAAATCAACTCGAGATGAGAGGTTAGTCCCTGGCTTCGACTCCAGAGGAATACCACCTTACCACAAGCACCTCAAGAGGAGGCTTCTCTCAGCTCTAGGTATGTGAGAGGGACCCTGAATTTGCGGCCTCACGTGGAATAGACACCGCGATGCGCTGACTCGAAATAAGGCCGGATATCCCTGCAGTGACTCGAATGCAGGCTCGTCTTGCATCTCCCAAGACGAAAGTACGTCTCAATCCCCTGTGGAGACCACAGAGAAAGGCCTAGTTCCCCACCTCATTGCGACCGGAGGCCTCACATCCTTTGAAAACTCCAGAGGTACGCGGAGATCAGTGCCTCCAAAGGAGATGATGCCTGACTCCTCGTGAAACTTGATAGGAGTCCCAGGATTCCAGTGGCACGTGGGAAGGGACCCTTGGTTTCCTGCCTCAGCTGGAGAGGCGTCCCAATTGCCCTGCCAAGCCTCGAGGAGAATCCCGACTTGTCCTTCGCAACTAGGCAGGAGTCCTGACGTCGCTGAACAAACACGTTTGTGGAAGGGCCATCCCCGTCGTAACTCGAGAATATACCCCAGGTTCCCGCCACAACTCGAGAAAAACCATGAGACTTCCCCCTCGCCGCGAGATGAGGCCCGACTCCCCTGCAGTGCGTGCAGAGCAATTCCCTCTTGCACATCACACATGAAAGGAGCCTTGATTTCCTTGATGGCACTCCAGAGAAACCCCAAGAACACTGTTTCAAGGCTAGAGGGATCCTGAGGTCACTGTAGCAACACAAAACAGCACCGTGGGCCAAAAATCAACTCAAAATGAGAGGTTAGTCCCTGGCTTCGACTCCAAAGGAATACCACCTTACCACAAGCACCTCAAGAGGAGGCTTCTCTCAGCTCTAGGTATGTGAGAGGGACGCTGAGTTTGCGCCCTCAAGTGGAATGGACACCGCGATGCCCTGACTCGAAATAAGGCCGGATATCCCTGCAGTGACTTGAATGCAGGCTCGTCTTGCATCTCCCAAGAAGAAAGGGTGTCTGAATCCCCTGTGGAGACCACAGAGAAAGACCTAGTTCCCCACCTCATCGCGACCGGAGGCCTCACATCCTTTGAAAACTTCAGAGGTACACGGAGATCAGTGCCTCCAAAGGAGACGATGCCTGACTCCTCGTGAAACTTGATAGGAGTCCCAGGATTCCTGTGGCACGTGGAAAGGGACCCTTGGTCTCCCGCCTCAGCTGGAGAGGCGTTCCAATTGCCCTGCCCAGCCTCGAGGAGAATCCCGAGTTGTCCCTCGGAACTAGGCAGGAGTCCTGACGTCGCTGAAGAAACACGTGTGTGGAAGGGCCATCATCGTCGTAACTCGAGAATATACCCCAGGGTCCCACCGCAACTGGAGAAAAACCATGAGACTTCCCCCTCGCCGCCAGATGAGGCCCGACTCCCCTGCACTGCGTGCAGAGCAATTCCGTGTTGCACATCCCACAGGAAAGGAGCCTTGATTTCCTTGATGGCACTCCAGAGAAACCCCAAGAACAGTGTTTCAAGGCTAGAGGGATCCTGAGGTCACTGTAGCAACACGAAAGAGCTCCGTGGACCAAAAATCAACTCGAGATGAGAGGTTAGTCCCTGGCTTCGACTCCAGAGGAATCCCACCTTACCACAAGCACCTCAAGACGAGACTACTCTCAGCTCTAGGAATGTGAGAGGGACCCTGAGTTTGCTGCCTCCAGTGGAATGTACACCGCGATGCCCTGAGTCGAAATAAGGGCGGATATCCCTGCAGTGACTTGAATGCAGGCTCGTCTTGCATTTTCCAAAACGAAAGGGTGTCTGAATCCCCTGTGGAGACCACAGAGAAAGACCTAGCTCCCCACCTCATTGCGACCGGAGGCCTCACATTCTTTGAAAACTCCAGAGGTATGCGGAGATCAGTGCCTCCAAAGGAGACGATGCCTGACTCCTCGTGATCCTTGATAGGAGTCCCAGGATTCCTGTGGCACGTGGAAAGGGACCCTTGGTCTCCCGCCTCAGCTGGAGAGGCGTCCCAATTGCCCTGCCAAGCCTCGAGGAGAATCCCGAGTTGTCCCTCGCAACTAGGCAGGAGTCCTGACGTCGCTGAACAAACACGTGTGTGGAAGGGCCATCCCCGTCGGAACTCGAGAATATACCCCAGGTTCCCGCCGCAACTCGAGAAAAACCATGAGACTTCTCCCTCGCCGCCAGATGAGGCCCGATTCCCCTGCACTGCGTGCAGAACAATTCCGTGTTGCACATCACACAGGAAAAGAGCCTTGATTTCCTTGATGGCACTCCAGAGAAACCACAAGAACACGGTTTCAAGGCTAGAGGGATCCTGAGGTCACTGTAGCATCACGAAAGAGCTCCGTGGACCAAGAATCAACTCGAGATGACAGGTTATTCCCTGGCTTCGACTCCAGAGGAATACCATCTTACCACAAGCACCTCAAGAGGAGACTTCTCTCAGCTCGAGGTATGTGAGAGGGACCCTGAGTTTGCGGGCTTAAGTGGAATGGACACCGCGATGCCCTGACTCGAAATAAGGCCGGATATCCCTGCAGTGACTTGAATGCAGGGTCGTCTTGCATCTCCCAAGACGAAGGGATGTCTGAATCCCCTGTGGAGACCACAAAGAAAGACCTAGTTCCCCACCTCATCGCGACCGGAGGCCTCACATCCTTTGAAAACTCCAGAGGTACGCGGAGATCAGTGCCTCCAAAGGAGACGATGCCTGACACCTCGTGAACCTTGATAGGAGTCCCAGGATTCCTATTGCACGTGGAAAGGGACCCTTGGTCTCCCGCCTCAGCTGGAGAGGCGTCCCAATTGCCCTGCCAAGCCTCGAGGAGAATCCCGAGTTGTCGCTCGCAACTAGGAAGGAGTCCTGACGTCGCTGAGCAAACACCTGTGTGGAAGGGCCATCCCCGTCGTAACTCGAGAATATACCCCAGGTTCCCGCCGCAATTCGAGAAAAACCATGAGACTTCCCCCTCGCCGCCAGATGAGGCCAGATTCCCCTGCACTGCGTGCAGAGCAATTCCGTGTTGCACATCACACATGAAAGGAACCTTGATTTCCTTGATGGCACTGCAGAGAAAACCCAAGAACACTGTTTCAAGGCTAGAGGGATCCTGAGGTCACTGTAGCAACACGAAAGAGCTCCGTGGACCAAAAATCAACTCGAGATGAGAGGTTAGTCCCTGGCTTCGACTCCAGAGGAATACCACCTTACCACAAGCACCTCAAGAGGAGGCTTCTCTCAGCTCTAGGTATGTGAGAGGGACCCTGAGTTTGCGGCCTCACGTGGAATGGACACCGCGATGCGCTGACTCGAAATAAGGCCGGATATCCCTGCAGTGACTTGAATGCAGGCTCGTCTTGCATCTCCCAAGACGAAAGGACGTCTCAATCCCCTGTGGAAACCACAGAGAAAGGCCTAGTTCCCCACCTCATTGCGACCGGAGGCCTCACATCCTTTGAAAACTCCAGAGGTACGCGGAGATCAGTGCCTCCAAAGGAGACGATGCCTGACTCCTCGTGAAACTTGATAGGAGTCCCAGGATTCCAGTGGCACGTGGGAAGGGACCCTTGGTTTCCTGCCTCAGCTGGAGAGGCGTCCCAATTGCCCTGCCAAGCCTCGAGGAGAATCCCGACTTGTCCTTCGCAACTAGGCAGGAGTCCTGACGTCGCTGAACAAACACGTGTGTGGAAGGGCCATCCCCGTCGTAACTCGAGAATATACCCCAGGTTCCCGCCACAACTCGAGAAAAACCATGAGACTTCCCCCTCGCCGCGAGATGAGGCCTAACTCCCCTGCACTGCGTGCAGAGCAATTCCCTGTTGCACATCACACATGAAAGGAGCCTTGATTTCCTTGATGGCACTCCAGACAAACCCCAAGAACACTGTTTCAAGGCTAGAGGGATCCTGAGGTCACTGTAGCAACACAAAAGAGCTCCGTGGACCAAAAATCAACTTGAGATGAGAAGTTAGTTCCTGGCTTCGACTCCAGAGGAATACCACCTTACCACAAGCACCTCAAGAGGAGGCTTCTCTCAGCTCTAGGTATGTGAGAGGGACCCTGAGTTTGCGGCCTCAAGTGGATGGACACCGCGATGCCCTGACTCGAAATAAGGCCGGATATCCCTGCAGTGACTTGAATGCAGGCTCGTCTTGCATCTCCGAAGACGGAAGGATGTCTGAATCCCCTGTGGAGACAAAGAGAAAGACCTAGTTCCCTACCTCATCGCGACCGGAGGCCTCACATCCTTTCAAAAGTCCAGAGGTACGTAGAGATCAGTGCCTCGAAAGGAGACGATGCCTGACTCCTCGTGAAACTTGATAGGAGTCCCAGGATTTCTGTGGCACGTGGAAAGGGACCCTTGGTCTCCCGCCTCAGCTGGAGAGGCGTCCCAATTGCCCTGCCAAGCCTCGAGGAGAATCCCGAGTTGTCGCTCGCAACTAGGAAGGAGTCCTGACGTCGCTGAACAAACACGTGTGTGGAAGGGCCATCCCCGTCGTAACTCGAGAATATACCCCAGGTTCCCGCCGCAACTCGAGAGAAACCATGAGACTTCCCCCTCGCCACGAGATGAGGCCCCATTTCCCTGCACTGCATGCAGAGCAATTCCGTGTTGCACATCACACATTAAAGGAGCCTTGATTTCCTTGATGGCACTCCAGAGAATCCCCATGAACACTGTTTCAAGGCTAGAGAGATCCTGAGGTCAGTGTAGCAACACGAAAGAGCTCCGTGTACCAAAAATCAACTCGAGATGAGAGGGTAGGCCATGGCTTCAACTCCAGAGGAATACCACATTACCACAAGCACCTCAAGAGGAGGCTTCTCTCAGCTCTAGGTATGTGACAGGGACCCTGAGTTTGCGGCCTCAAGTGGAATGGACACGGGGATGCCCTGCCTTGAAATAAGGCTGGATATCCCTGCAGTGACTTGAATGCAGTCTCGTCTTGCATCTCCCAAGAGGAAAGGATGTCTGAATCCACTGTGGAGACCACAGAGAAAGACATATTTCCTCACCCCATCGCAACCGGAAGACTCACATCCTTTGAAAACTCCAGAGGTACGCGGAGATCAGTGCCTCCAAAGGAGACGATGCCTGACTCCTCGTCAAACTTGATAGGAGTCCCAGGATTCCTGCGGTACGTGGAAAGGGACCCTTGGTCTCCCGCCACAGCTGGAGAGGCGTCCTAATTGCCCTGCCAAGCCTCGAGGAGAATCCTGAGTTGTCCCTCCCAACTAGGCAGGAGTCCTGACCTCGCTGAACAAACACGTGTTTGATTCAGTTTTGTTATCCTCATATTTTTCACACCTTTATATTCTCCTCATATTTTTGACTCCTTTTCATGCTCTTCATATTTTTCCACCTTTCCTGCTCCTCATATTTTTGACACCTTTTCATGCTCTTCATATTTTTGACACCTTTTCATGCTCCTCGTATTTTTCAGACCTTTTCATGCTCCTCGTATATTTCAGACTTTTTCATGCTCCTCGTATTTTTCAAACCTTTTCATGCTCCTCGTATTTTTCAGACCTTTTCATGCTCCTCGGATTTTTCACAGCTTTTCATGCTCTTCGTATTTTTCACACCATTTCATGGGCTTCGTGCTTTTCACACCTTTTCATATTCTTCGTATTTTTCACACCTTTTCATGCTGTTCATATTTTTCACACTGTTTCATGCTCCTCATATTTTAGACACCTTTTCATGCTCCTCGTATTTATCAGAGTGTTTCATGCTCCTCTTATATTTCAGACAGTTTCATGCTCCTCATATTTTTCTGACCGTTCATGCTCCTCTTATTTTTCTCAGTTTTTCATGGTCCCCATATATTTCACACCTTTTCATGCTCTTCAAATTTTTCATACCGTTTCATGCTCCTCATATTTTTCATGCAGATTCATGCTACTCATATTATTCACACCTTTACATGCCCCTCATGTTTTTGACACCTTTTCATGCCTTCATAATTTTCACACCTTTTCATGCTGCTCATATTTTTGACACCTTTTCATGCTCTTCACATTTTAGACAACTTTTGAAGCCCTTCATATTTTTCACACAGTTTCATCCTCTTCATGTTTTCATAACGTTTCATGCTACTCATATTTTTGACACCTTTTCATGCTCCTCATATTTTTGACAACTTTTGAAGCTCTTCAAATTTTTCACACAGTTTCATGCTTTCATATTTTTCACAACTTTTCGTGCTCCTCCTATTTTTCACACCTTTTCATGCTCCTCCTATTTTTCCGACCTTTTCATGCTCCTCCTATTTTTCAGACCTTTTCATGCTCCTCCTATTTTTCAGAGCTTTTCATGCTCCTTGTATTTCTCAGAGCTTTTCATGCTCCTCCTATTTTGCAGGCCTTTTCATCCTCTCCTATTTTTCAGGACTTTTCATGCTCCTCGTATTTTTCACGCCTTTTCATGCTCCTCGTATTTTTCACACCTTTTCATGCTCTTCATATTTTTCTCACCGTTTCATGCTCCTCATATTTTTGACAGTTTTTCATGCTCCTCATATTTTTCAGACCGTTTCATGCTCCTCATATTTTTCAGACCGTCATGCTCCTCATATTTTTCACACCTTTACATGCTCCTCATGTTTTTCACACCTTTTCATGCTGATCATATTTTTCACAGCATTTCATGCTCCTCATATTTTTCATACTGATACATGCTCCTCTTATTTTTCTCACCTTTACATTCTACTCATATTTTTGACCCCTTTTCATGCTCTTCATATTTTTGACACCTTTTCAAGCTCCTCCTCTTTTTCACACCTTCTCGTGCTGCTCGTATTTTTCACACCTCTTCATGTTCGACGTATATTTCACACCGTTTCATGCTACTCGTATTTTTCACACCTTTTCATGCTCTTCATATTTTTCGCACCTTTTCAGGCTCTTCATATTTTTCAGATCTTTTTCTGCTACTCCTATTTTTCAGGCCTTTTCATACTCTTCATATTTTTCACACCTTTTCTCTCCTCGTATTTTTCAAACCTTTTCATGCTCCTCGTATTTTTCAGATTTTTTATGCTCCTCCTATTTCTCAGACCTTTTCATGCTCCTCATATTTTTCACACCTTTTCATTCTCCTCGTATTTTTCAGTCCTTTTCATGCTCCTCGTATTCTTCACACCTTTTCACGCTCCTCGTTTTTTTCAACAACTTTTCATTTTCCTCGTATTTTTCACACCTTTTCATGCTCCTCGTATTTTTGACACCTTTTCATGCTCCTCGTGGTTTTCACACCTTTTCATGCTCCTTGTAATTCTCACGCCTTTTCGTGCTCCTCCTATTTGTCACACCTTTTCGTGCTCCTCCTATTTGTCACACCTTTTCATGCTCCTCGTACTTTTTCACACCTTTTCATGCTCCTTGTATTTTTCACACCTTTTCATGCTCTTCATATTTTTTACACCTCTTCAGGCTCTTTATATTTCGCAGACCTTTTCATGCTCCTCATATTTTTCAGACCTTTCCATGCTCCTCGTATTTATCAAGCCTTTTCATGCTCCTCTTATTTTCCACTCCTTTTCATGCTCCTCGTATTTTTCACACCTTTTCATGCTCCTCATATTTTAACACCTATTCATGCTCTTAGTATTTTTCACACCTTTTCGTGCTCCTCCTGTTTTTCACACCTTGTCGTGCTCTTCGTATTTTTCAGACCTCTTCTTGCGCCTCGTGTTTTTCAGACCTGTTCATGCTCCAGGTATATCTCATACCTTTTCATGCTCCTCGTATTTTTGACACCTTTTCATGCTCCTCGTGGTTTTCACACCTTTTCATGCTCCTTGTAATTCTCACGCCTTTTCGTGCTCCTCCTATTTGTCACACCTTTTCGTGCTCCTCCTATTTGTCACACCTTTTCATGCTCCTCGTACTTTTTCACACCTTTTCATGCTCCTTGTATTTTTCACACCATTTCATGCTCTTCATATTTTTCACAACTTCAGGCGCTTCATATTTTTCAGACCTTTTCAGGCTCCTCGTATTTTTCAACCTTTCTGTGCTCCTCCAATTTTTCACACCTTTTCATGCTCCTCATATTTTTCACACATTTTCATGCCCGTTGTATATTTCACACCTTTTCATGCTTCTCCTATTTTTCACACCTTTTCATGCTCCTCGTATTTTTCAGATCTTTCCGTGCTCTTCATATTTTTCACACCTTTTCATGCTGTTCATATTTTTCACAGCTTTTCATGCTCCTCCTATTTTTCACAGCTTTTCGTGCTCTTCATGTTTTTCAAACCTTTTCATGCCCCTCGTATTTTTCAGACTTTTTCATGCTCCTCGTATTTCTCACATCGTTTCATGCTCCTCCTATTTTTCACACCTTTTCGTGCTCCTCGTATTTTTCAGAGCTTTTCATGCTCCTCGTATTTTTCACCCGTTTTCATGCTCCACATATTTTTCACACCTTTTCATGGTCCTCGTATTTTTCACACAGTTTTATGCTCATCGTATTCTTCACACCTTTTCAAGCTCCTCATGTTTTTCAGACCTTTTCATGCTCCTCGTATTTTTCAGACCTTTTCATGCTCCTCCTGTTTTTCAGACCTTTCCATGCTCCTCGTATTTTTCACACCTTTTCCTGCTCCTCCTATTTTTCACACCTTTTCGTGCTCTTCGTGTTTTTCAAAACTTTTCATGCCCCTCGTAATTTTCAGACCTTTTCATGCTCCTCGTATTTATCAGACCTTTTCATGCTCCTCGTATTTTTCACACCTTTTCCTACTCCTCCTATTTTTCACACCTTTTTGTGCTCTTTGTGTTTACAAACCTTTTCATGCCCCTCGTATTTTTCAGACTTTTTCATGCTCCTCGTATTTCTCAGATCGTTTCATGCTCCTAGTATTTTTCACACCTTTTTGTGCTCCTCCTATTTTTCACACGTTTTCGTGCTCTTCGTATTTGTCAGACCTTATCATGCTCCTCGTATATTTCAAACCTATTCATGCTCCTCGTATTTATCAGACTTTTTCATGCTCCTCGTATTTCTCAGACGTTTTCATGCTCCCCTGTATTTTTCACACCTTTTCATGCTCCTCGTATTTTTCACACCTTTCCATGCTCCTCGTGTTTTTCACACCTTTCCATGCTCCTCGTTTTTTTCACACCTTTTCATGCTCCTCTTTTTACACACCTTTTCATGCTCTTCATATATTTCTCACCTTTTCATGCTCTTCATATTTTTCACACCATTTCCTGCTCCACGTATTTTTAAGACCTTTTCGTGCTATTCATATTTTTCACACGTTTTCGTGCTCTTCATATTTTTCATACCATTTCATGCTCTTAATATATTTCACTAATTTTCAGGGACTTCATATTTTTCAGACCTTTTCATGCTCCTCGTATTTTTCAAACCTTTTCATGCTCCTCGTATTTTTCACACCTTTTCAGGCTCCTCTTATTTTTCACACCTTTTCATGCTCCTTGAATTTTTCACACCTTTTCAGGCTCTTCATATTTTTCGGACCTTTTCATGCTCCTCATATTTTTCAGACCTTTTCATTCTCGTCATATTTTTCACACCTTTTTGTGGCCCTCTTATTTTTCACACCTTTTGGTGCTCCTCGTTTTTTTCACACTTTTCCCTGTTCCTCTTGTTTTTCACACCTTTTCATGCTCCTCGTATTTTTCACCCGTTTTCATGCTCCTCGTATTTTTCACACCTTTTCACGGTCCTGGTATTTTTCACACGATTTTATGCTCATCTTATTCTTCACACCTTTTCAAGCTCCTCGTGTTTTTCAGACCTTTTCATGCCCCTCGTATTTTTCAGACTTTTTCATGGTCCTCGTATTTCTCACATCGTTTCATGCTCCTCGTATTTATCAGACTTTTTCATGCTCCTCGTATTTCTCAGACCTTTTCATGCTCCCTTGTATTTTTCACTCCTCTTCATGTTCCTCGTATATTTCACACCTTTCAATGCTCCTCATATTTTTCACACCTTTTCATGCTCCTCGAATTTTTCACACCTTTCATCCTCCTCATATTTTTTACGACTTTTCATGCTCCAACTATTTTTCACACCTTTTCATGCTCATCGTAATTTTCACACCTTTTCATGGTCCTCGTATTTTTCACACCTTTTCATGCTCCTCGTATTTTTCACCCGTTTTCATGCTCCACGTATTTTTCACACCTTTTCATGGTCCTCGTATTTTTCACACGGTTTTATGCTCATCTTATTCTTCACACCATTTCAAGCTCCTCATGTTTTTCAGACCTTTTCATGCTCCTCGTACTTTTCAGACCTTTTCATGCTCCTCGTGTTTTTCAGACCTTTCCATGCTCCTCGTATTTTTCACACCTTTTCGTGCTCCTCCTGTTTTTCACAACTTGTCGTGCTCTTCGTATTTTTCAGACCTCTTCTTGCGCCTCGTGTTTTTCAGACCTGTTCATGCTCCAGGTATATCTCATACCTTTTCATGCTCCTCATATTTTTCACACCTTTTCATGCTCCTCGTATTTTTCAGTCCTTTTCATGCTCCTCGTATTTTTCACACCTTTTCATGATCTTCGTATTTTTCACACATTTTCATGATCTTCGTATTTTTCAGACCTTTTCGTGCTCCTCGTATTTTTCACACCTTTTCGTGGTCCTCATATTTTTCACACCTTTTCGTGCTCTTTATATCTTTCAGACCTTTTCATGCTCTTCATATATTTCACACTTTTTCAGGTTCTTCATATATTTCAGACCTTTTCATGCTTCTCATATTTTTCATACCTTTTCATGCTCCTCATATTTTTCACACCTTTTCATGCTCCTCGTTTTTCAGATCTTTTTATGCTCGTCATATTTTTCACACCTTTTCATGCTCCTCCTATTTGTCACACCTTTTCATGCTCTTCATATTTTTCAGACCTTTTCATGTTCTTCATATTGTTCACACCTTTCAGGCTCTCCATATTTTCCACAAATATTCATGCTCCTCGTATTATTCAGACTTTTATATGCTCCTCCTATTTTTCAGGCCTTTTCATGGTCCTCGTATTTCTCAGACTTTTTCATGCTCCTCGTATTTCTCAGACCCTTTCATGATCCTCGTATTTCTCAGATGTTTTCATGTTCCTCGTATTTCTCAGACCTTTTCATGCTCCTCGAATTTTTCACACCTTTTTATGCTCCTCGTATTTTTCACACCTTTTCATGCTAGTCGTATTTTTCAAAGCTTTTCATGCTCCTCGTATTTTTCACACCTTTTCATGCTTCTCGTATTTTTCACACCTTTTCATGCTCCTCGTATTTTTCACACCTTTTCATGCTAGTCGTATTTTTCAAAGCTTTTCATGCTCCTCGTATTTTTCACACCTTTTCATGCTTCTCGTATTTTTCACACCTTTTCATGCTCCTCATATTTTTCACACCTTTTCATGCTCTTTGTATTTTTCACACCTTTTCATGCTCCTCATATTTTTCAGACCTTTTCATGCTCTTCATATTTTTCAGACTTTTTCATGCTCTTCATATTTTTCAGACCTTTTCATGTTCCTCGTATTATTCACACCTTTTCGTGCTCCTCGTATTTTTCACACGTTTTCGTGCTCCTCCTATTTTTCACACCTTTTTGTGCTCTTCATATTTTGAAGACCTTTTCATACTCCTGGTATTATTCACACCTTTTCATGTTCCTCGCATTTTTCAGACCTTTTCATGCTCTTCATATTTTTAAGACATTTGCTTGATCTTCGTATTTTTCACAGCTTTATAGGCTCTTTGTATTTTTCAGGCCATTTCATGCTCCTTGTATTTTTCAGGGCTTTTCATGCTCCCCGTAGTTTTCACACCTTTTCATGCTCCTCATATTTTTCAGACCTTTTCATACTCCTCGTAATTTTCACACCTTTTCATGCCCCTCATATTTTTCACACCTTTCATGCTCCTCCTATTTTTCACAAAATTTCGTGCTCTTCATATTTTTCAGACCTTTTCATTCTCTTTATATTTTTCAGACATTTTCATGCTCCTCGTATTTTTCAGACCTTTTCATGATCCTCGTATTTTTCAGACCTTTTCATGCTCTTTATATTTTTCAGACCTTTTCATGCTCTTTACATTTTTCAGACCTTTTCATGCTCCTCGTATTCTTCAGACCTTTTCAAGTTCCTCATATTTCTCAGACCTTTTCATGCTCCTCTTATTATTCAGGGCTTTGCATGCTCCTTGTATTTTTTAGGCCTTTTCATGCTCCTCCTATTTTTCACACCTTTACATGCTCCTCGTATTTTTGACACCTTTTCATGCTCCTCGTATTCTTCACACCTTTTCATGCTCCTCGTATTTTTCACACCTTTTCATGCTCCTAGTATTTTTCAGAACTTTTAGTGCTCTTCATATTTTTCACACCTTTTCGTGCTCTTCATATTTTTCAAACATTTTCATGCTCCTTGTATTTTTCAGACTTTTTCATGCTCCTCATATTTCTCAGACCTTTTCATGCTCTTCGTATTTTTCAGACTTTTCCATGCTCCTCTTATTTCTCAGACCTTTTTATTCTCCTCGTTTTTTCCACACCTTTTCATGATCCTCGTGTTTTTAACACCTTTTCATGCTCCTAGTAAATTTCACACCTTTTCATGCTCCTCGTATTTTTCACACCTTTTCATGCTCCGCGTATTTTTCACACCTTTCGTGATACTCATATTTTTCACACCTTTTCGGGATCCTCGTATATTTCAGACCTTTTCATGCTCTTCATATATTTCAGACCTTTTCATGCTCCTCGTATTTTTCACGCCTTTTCATGGTCCACCGAATTTTCACTGCTTTTCATGCTCTTCATATTTTCCGACAATTTCATGCTCTTCATATTTTTCACAGCATTTCCTGCTCCTCGTATATTTCAGACCTTTTCGTCCTCTTCATACGTTTCACACCGTTTCGTGCTCTTCATATTTTTCAGACCATTTCATGCTCTTCATATTTTTCACAACTTCAGGCGCTTCATATTTTTCAGACCTTTTCAGGCTCCTCGTATTTTTCAACCTTTCTGTGCTCCTCCAATTTTTCACACCTTTTCATGCTCCTCATATTTTTCACACATTTTCATGCCCGTTGTATATTTCACACCTTTTCATGCTTCTCCTATTTTTCACACCTTTTCATGCTCCTCGTATTTTTCAGATCTTTCCGTGCTCTTCATATTTTTCACACCTTTTCATGCTGTTCATATTTTTCACAGCTTTTCATGCTCCTCCTATTTTTCACAGCTTTTCGTGCTCTTCGTGTTTTTCAAACCTTTTCATGCCCCTCGTATTTTTCAGACTTTTTCATGCTCCTCGTATTTCTCACATCGTTTCATGCTCCTCCTATTTTTCACACCTTTTCGTGCTCCTCGTATTTTTCAGAGCTTTTCATGCTCCTCGTATTTTTCACCCGTTTTCATGCTCCACATATTTTTCACACCTTTTCATGGTCCTCGTATTTTTCACACAGTTTTATGCTCATCGTATTCTTCACACCTTTTCAAGCTCCTCATGTTTTTCAGACCTTTTCATGCTCCTCGTATTTTTCAGACCTTTTCATGCTCCTCCTGTTTTTCAGACCTTTCCATGCTCCTCGTATTTTTCACACCTTTTCCTGCTCCTCCTATTTTTCACACCTTTTCGTGCTCTTCGTGTTTTTCAAAACTTTTCATGCCCCTCGTAATTTTCAGACCTTTTCATGCTCCTCGTATTTTTCAGACCTTTTCATGCTCCTCGTATTTTTCACACCTTTTCCTACTCCTCCTATTTTTCACACCTTTTCACGGTCCTGGTATTTTTCACACGATTTTATGCTCATCTTATTCTTCACACCTTTTCAAGCTCCTCGTGTTTTTCAGACCTTTTCATGCCCCTCGTATTTATCAGACTTTTTCATGCTCCTCGTATTTCTCAGACCTTTTCATGCTCCCTTGTATTTTTCACTCCTCTTCATGCTCCTCGTATATTTCACACCTTTCAATGCTCCTCATATATTTCACACCTCTTCATGCTCCTCGTATATTTCACAACTTTTCATGCTCCTCATATTTTTCACACCTTTTCATGCTCCTCGAATTTTTCACACCTTTCATCCTCCTCATATTTTTTACGACTTTTCATGCTCCAACTATTTTTCACACCTTTTCATGCTCATCGTAATTTTCACACCTTTTCATGGTCCTCGTATTTTTCACACCTTTTCATGCTGCTCGTATTTTTCACCCGTTTTCATGCTCCACGTATTTTTCACACCTTTTCATGGTCCTCGTATTTTTCACACGGTTTTATGCTCATCTTATTCTTCACACCATTTCAAGCTCCTCATGTTTTTCAGACCTTTTCATGCTCCTCGTACTTTTCAGACCTTTTCATGCTCCTCGTGTTTTTCAGACCTTTCCATGCTCCTCGTATTTTTCACACCTTTTCGTGCTCCTCCTGTTTTTCACACCTTGTCATGCTCTTCGTATTTTTCAGACCTCTTCTTGCGCCTCGTGTTTTTCAGACCTGTTCATGCTCCAGGTATATCTCATACCTTTTCATGCTCCTCATATTTTTCACACCTTTTCATGCTCCTCGTATTTTTCAGTCCTTTTCATGCTCCCTGTATTTTTCACACCGTTTCATGATCTTCGTATTTTTCACACATTTTCATGATCTTCGTATTTTTCAGACCTTTTCGTGCTCCTCGTATTTTTCACACCTTTTCGTGGTCCTCATATTTTTCAGACCTTATCGTGCTCTTCATATTTTTCACACCTTTTCGTGCTCTTTATATCTTTCAGACCTTTTCATGCTCTTCATATATTTCACACTTTTTCAGGTTCTTCATATATTTCAGACCTTTTCATGCTTCTCATATTTTTCATACCTTTTCATGCTCCTCGTATTTTTCACACCTTTTCATGCTCCTCGTTTTTCAGATCTTTTTATGCTCGTCATATTTTTCACACCTTTTCATGCTCCTCCTATTTGTCACACCTTTTCATGCTCTTCATATTTTTCAGACCTTTTCATGTTCTTCATATTGTTCACACCTTTCAGGCTCTCCATATTTTCCACAAATATTCATGCTCCTCGTATTATTCAGACTTTTATATGCTCCTCCTATTTTTCAGGCCTTTTCATGGTCCTCGTATTTCTCAGACTTTTTCATGCTCCTCGTATTTCTCAGACCCTTTCATGATCCTCGTATTTCTCAGATGTTTTCATGTTCCTCGTATTTCTCAGACCTTTTCATGCTCCTCGAATTTTTCACACCTTTTTATGCTCCTCGTATTTTTCACACCTTTTCATGCTAGTCGTATTTTTCAAAGCTTTTCATGCTCCTCGTATTTTTCACACCTTTTCATGCTTCTCGTATTTTTCACACCTTTTCATGCTCCTCGTACTTTTCACACCTTTTCATGCTAGTCGTATTTTTCAAAGCTTTTCATGCTCCTCGTATTTTTCACACCTTTTCATGCTTCTCGTATTTTTCACACCTTTTCATGCTCCTCGTATTTTTCACACCTTTTCATGCTCTTTGTATTTTTCACACCTTTTCATGCTCCTCATATTTTTCAGACCTTTTCATGCTCTTTATATTTTTCAGACTTTTTCATGCTCTTCATATTTTTCAGACCTTTTCATGTTCCTCGTATTATTCACACCTTTTCGTGCTCCTCGTATTTTTCACACGTTTTCGTGCTCCTCCTATTTTTCACACCTTTTTGTGCTCTTCATATTTAGAAGACCTTTTCATACTCCTGGTATTATTCACACCTTTTCATGTTCCTCGCATTTTTCAGACCTTTTCATGCTCTTCATATTTTTAAGACATTTGCTTGATCTTCGTATTTTTCACAGCTTTATAGGCTCTTTGTATTTTTCAGGCCATTTCATGCTCCTTGTATTTTTCAGGGCTTTTCATGCTCCCCGTAGTTTTCACACCTTTTCATGCTCCTCATATTTTTCAGACCTTTTCATACTCCTCGTAATTTTCACACCTTTCATGCTCCTCCTATTTTTCACAAAATTTCGTGCTCTTCATATTTTTCAGACCTTTTCATTCTCTTTATATTTTTCAGACATTTTCATGCTCCTCGTATTTTTCAGACCTTTTCATGATCCTCGTATTTTTCAGACCTTTTCATGCTCTTTATATTTTTCAGACCTTTTCATGCTCTTTACATTTTTCAGACCTTTTCATGCTCCTCGTATTCTTCAGACCTTTTCAAGTTCCTCATATTTCTCAGACCTTTTCATGCTCCTCTTATTATTCAGGGCTTTGCATGCTCCTTGTATTTTTTAGGCCTTTTCATGCTCCTCCTATTTTTCACACCTTTACATGCTCCTCGTATTTTTGACACCTTTTCATGCTCCTCGTATTCTTCACACCTTTTCATGCTCCTCGTATTTTTCACACCTTTTCATGCTCCTAGTATTTTTCAGAACTTTTAGTGCTCTTCATATTTTTCACACCTTTTCGTGCTCTTCATATTTTTCAAACATTTTCATGCTCCTTGTATTTTTCAGACTTTTTCATGCTCCTCATATTTCTCAGACCTTTTCATGCTCTTCGTATTTTTCAGACTTTTCCATGCTCCTCTTATTTCTCAGACCTTTTTATTCTCCTCGTTTTTTCCACACCTTTTCATGATCCTCGTGTTTTTAACACCTTTTCATGCTCCTAGTAAATTTCACACCTTTTCATGCTCCTCGTATTTTTCACACCTTTTCATGCTCCGCGTATTTTTCACACCTTTCGTGATACTCATATTTTTCACACCTTTTCGGGATCCTCGTATATTTCAGACCTTTTCATGCTCTTCATATATTTCAGACCTTTTCATGCTCCTCGTATTTTTCACGCCTTTTCATGGTCCACCGAATTTTCACTGCTTTTCATGCTCTTCATATTTTCCGACAATTTCATGCTCTTCATATTTTTCACAGCATTTCCTGCTCCTCGTATATTTCAGACCTTTTCGTCCTCTTCATACGTTTCACACCGTTTCGTGCTCTTCATATTTTTCAGACCATTTCATGCTCTTCATATTTTTCACAACTTCAGGCGCTTCATATTTTTCAGACCTTTTCAGGCTCCTCGTATTTTTCAACCTTTCTGTGCTCCTCCAATTTTTCACACCTTTTCATGCTCCTCATATTTTTCACACATTTTCATGCCCGTTGTATATTTCACACCTTTTCATGCTTCTCCTATTTTTCACACCTTTTCATGCTCCTCGTATTTTTCAGATCTTTCCGTGCTCTTCATATTTTTCACACCTTTTCATGCTGTTCATATTTTTCACAGCTTTTCATGCTCCTCCTATTTTTCACAGCTTTTCGTGCTCTTCGTGTTTTTCAAACCTTTTCATGCCCCTCGTATTTTTCAGACTTTTTCATGCTCCTCGTATTTCTCACATCGTTTCATGCTCCTCCTATTTTTCACACCTTTTCGTGCTCCTCGTATTTTTCAGAGCTTTTCATGCTCCTCGTATTTTTCACCCGTTTTCATGCTCCACATATTTTTCACACCTTTTCATGGTCCTCGTATTTTTCACACAGTTTTATGCTCATCGTATTCTTCACACCTTTTCAAGCTCCTCATGTTTTTCAGACCTTTTCATGCTCCTCGTATTTTTCAGACCTTTTCATGCTCCTCCTGTTTTTCAGACCTTTCCATGCTCCTCGTATTTTTCACACCTTTTCCTGCTCCTCCTATTTTTCACACCTTTTCGTGCTCTTCGTGTTTTTCAAAACTTTTCATGCCCCTCGTAATTTTCAGACCTTTTCATGCTCCTCGTATTTATCAGACCTTTTCATGCTCCTCGTATTTTTCACACCTTTTCCTACTCCTCCTATTTTTCACACCTTTTCACGGTCCTGGTATTTTTCACACGATTTTATGCTCATCTTATTCTTCACACCTTTTCAAGCTCCTCGTGTTTTTCAGACCTTTTCATGCCCCTCGTATTTATCAGACTTTTTCATGCTCCTCGTATTTCTCAGACCTTTTCATGCTCCCTTGTATTTTTCACTCCTCTTCATGCTCCTCGTATATTTCACACCTTTCAATGCTCCTCATATATTTCACACCTCTTCATGCTCCTCGTATATTTCACAACTTTTCATGCTCCTCATATTTTTCACACCTTTTCATGCTCCTCGAATTTTTCACAGCTTTCATCCTCCTCATATTTTTTACGACTTTTCATGCTCCAACTATTTTTCACACCTTTTCATGCTCATCGTAATTTTCACACCTTTTCATGGTCCTCGTATTTTTCACACCTTTTCATGCTCCTCGTATTTTTCACCCGTTTTCATGCTCCACGTATTTTTCACACCTTTTCATGGTCCTCGTATTTTTCACACGGTTTTATGCTCATCTTATTCTTCACACCATTTCAAGCTCCTCATGTTTTTCAGACCTTTTCATGCTCCTCGTACTTTTCAGACCTTTTCATGCTCCTCGTGTTTTTCAGACCTTTCCATGCTCCTCGTATTTTTCACACCTTTTCGTGCTCCTCCTGTTTTTCACACCTTGTCGTGCTCTTCGTATTTTTCAGACCTCTTCTTGCGCCTCGTGTTTTTCAGACCTGTTCATGCTCCAGGTATATCTCATACCTTTTCATGCTCCTCATATTTTTCACACCTTTTCATGCTCCTCGTATTTTTCAGTCCTTTTCATGCTCCCTGTATTTTTCACACCGTTTCATGATCTTCGTATTTTTCACACATTTTCATGATCTTCGTATTTTTCAGACCTTTTCGTGCTCCTCGTATTTTTCACACCTTTTCGTGGTCCTCATATTTTTCAGACCTTATCGTGCTCTTCATATTTTTCACACCTTTTCGTGCTCTTTATATCTTTCAGACCTTTTCATGCTCTTCATAT
This sequence comes from Cervus elaphus, assembly GCF_910594005.1. Taxonomy (NCBI): domain Eukaryota; kingdom Metazoa; phylum Chordata; class Mammalia; order Artiodactyla; family Cervidae; genus Cervus; species Cervus elaphus. The sequence continues at coordinate 50,259,280 of NC_057820.1, forward strand.
ATTTCACACTTTTTCAGGTTCTTCATATATTTCAGACCTTTTCATGCTTCTCATATTTTTCATACCTTTTCATGCTCCTCGTATTTTTCACACCTTTTCATGCTCCTCGTTTTTCAGATCTTTTTATGCTCGTCATATTTTTCACACCTTTTCATGCTCCTCCTATTTGTCACACCTTTTCATGCTCTTCATATTTTTCAGACCTTTTCATGTTCTTCATATTGTTCACACCTTTCAGGCTCTCCATATTTTCCACAAATATTCATGCTCCTCGTATTATTCAGACTTTTATATGCTCCTCCTATTTTTCAGGCCTTTTCATGGTCCTCGTATTTCTCAGACTTTTTCATGCTCCTCGTATTTCTCAGACCCTTTCATGCTCCTCGTATTTCTCAGATGTTTTCATGTTCCTCGTATTTCTCAGACCTTTTCATGCTCCTCGAATTTTTCACACCTTTTTATGCTCCTCGTATTTTTCACACCTTTTCATGCTAGTCGTATTTTTCAAAGCTTTTCATGCTCCTCGTATTTTTCACACCTTTTCATGCTTCTCGTATTTTTCACACCTTTTCATGCTCCTCGTACTTTTCACACCTTTTCATGCTAGTCGTATTTTTCAAAGCTTTTCATGCTCCTCGTATTTTTCACACCTTTTCATGCTTCTCGTATTTTTCACACCTTTTCATGCTCCTCGTATTTTTCACACCTTTTCATGCTCTTTGTATTTTTCACACCTTTTCATGCTCCTCATATTTTTCAGACCTTTTCATGCTCTTCATATTTTTCAGACCTTTTCATGTTCCTCGTATTATTCACACCTTTTCGTGCTCCTCGTATTTTTCACACGTTTTCGTGCTCCTCCTATTTTTCACACCTTTTTGTGCTCTTCATATTTAGAAGACCTTTTCATACTCCTGGTATTATTCACACCTTTTCATGTTCCTCGCATTTTTCAGACCTTTTCATGCTCTTCATATTTTTAAGACATTTGCTTGATCTTCGTATTTTTCACAGCTTTATAGGCTCTTTGTATTTTTCAGGCCATTTCATGCTCCTTGTATTTTTCAGGGCTTTTCATGCTCCCCGTAGTTTTCACACCTTTTCATGCTCCTCATATTTTTCAGACCTTTTCATACTCCTCGTAATTTTCACACCTTTCATGCTCCTCCTATTTTTCACAAAATTTCGTGCTCTTCATATTTTTCAGACCTTTTCATTCTCTTTATATTTTTCAGACCTTTTCATGCTCCTCGTATTTTTCACACCTTTTCATGCTCCTCGTATTTTTCAGACCTTTTCATGCTCTTTATATTTTTCAGACCTTTTCATGCTCTTTACATTTTTCAGACCTTTTCATGCTCCTCGTATTCTTCAGACCTTTTCAAGTTCCTCATATTTCTCAGACCTTTTCATGCTCCTCTTATTATTCAGGGCTTTGCATGCTCCTTGTATTTTTTAGGCCTTTTCATGCTCCTCCTATTTTTCACACCTTTACATGCTCCTCGTATTTTTGACACCTTTTCATGCTCCTCGTATTCTTCACACCTTTTCATGCTCCTCGTATTTTTCACACCTTTTCATGCTCCTAGTATTTTTCAGAACTTTTAGTGCTCTTCATATTTTTCACACCTTTTCGTGCTCTTCATATTTTTCAAACATTTTCATGCTCCTTGTATTTTTCAGACTTTTTCATGCTCCTCATATTTCTCAGACCTTTTCATGCTCTTCGTATTTTTCAGACTTTTCCATGCTCCTCTTATTTCTCAGACCTTTTTATTCTCCTCGTTTTTTCCACACCTTTTCATGATCCTCGTGTTTTTAACACCTTTTCATGCTCCTAGTAAATTTCACACCTTTTCATGCTCCTCGTATTTTTCACACCTTTTCATGCTCCGCGTATTTTTCACACCTTTCGTGATACTCATATTTTTCACACCTTTTCGGGATCCTCGTATATTTCAGACCTTTTCATGCTCTTCATATATTTCAGACCTTTTCATGCTCCTCGTATTTTTCACGCCTTTTCATGGTCCACCGAATTTTCACTGCTTTTCATGCTCTTCATATTTTCCGACAATTTCATGCTCTTCATATTTTTCACAGCATTTCCTGCTCCTCGTATATTTCAGACCTTTTCGTCCTCTTCATACGTTTCACACCGTTTCGTGCTCTTCATATTTTTCAGACCATTTCATGCTCTTCATATTTTTCACAACTTCAGGCGCTTCATATTTTTCAGACCTTTTCAGGCTCCTCGTATTTTTCAACCTTTCTGTGCTCCTCCAATTTTTCACACCTTTTCATGCTCCTCATATTTTTCACACATTTTCATGCCCGTTGTATATTTCACACCTTTTCATGCTTCTCCTATTTTTCACACCTTTTCATGCTCCTCGTATTTTTCAGATCTTTCCGTGCTCTTCATATTTTTCACACCTTTTCATGCTGTTCATATTTTTCACAGCTTTTCATGCTCCTCCTATTTTTCACAGCTTTTCGTGCTCTTCGTGTTTTTCAAACCTTTTCATGCCCCTCGTATTTTTCAGACTTTTTCATGCTCCTCGTATTTCTCACATCGTTTCATGCTCCTCCTATTTTTCACACCTTTTCGTGCTCCTCGTATTTTTCAGAGCTTTTCATGCTCCTCGTATTTTTCACCCGTTTTCATGCTCCACATATTTTTCACACCTTTTCATGGTCCTCGTATTTTTCACACAGTTTTATGCTCATCGTATTCTTCACACCTTTTCAAGCTCCTCATGTTTTTCAGACCTTTTCATGCTCCTCGTATTTTTCAGACCTTTTCATGCTCCTCCTGTTTTTCAGACCTTTCCATGCTCCTCGTATTTTTCACACCTTTTCCTGCTCCTCCTATTTTTCACACCTTTTCGTGCTCTTCGTGTTTTTCAAAACTTTTCATGCCCCTCGTAATTTTCAGACCTTTTCATGCTCCTCGTATTTATCAGACCTTTTCATGCTCCTCGTATTTTTCACACCTTTTCCTACTCCTCCTATTTTTCACACCTTTTCACGGTCCTGGTATTTTTCACACGATTTTATGCTCATCTTATTCTTCACACCTTTTCAAGCTCCTCGTGTTTTTCAGACCTTTTCATGCCCCTCGTATTTATCAGACTTTTTCATGCTCCTCGTATTTCTCAGACCTTTTCATGCTCCCTTGTATTTTTCACTCCTCTTCATGCTCCTCGTATATTTCACACCTTTCAATGCTCCTCATATATTTCACACCTCTTCATGCTCCTCGTATATTTCACAACTTTTCATGCTCCTCATATTTTTCACACCTTTTCATGCTCCTCGAATTTTTCACACCTTTCATCCTCCTCATATTTTTTACGACTTTTCATGCTCCAACTATTTTTCACACCTTTTCATGCTCATCGTAATTTTCACACCTTTTCATGGTCCTCGTATTTTTCACACCTTTTCATGCTCCTCGTATTTTTCACCCGTTTTCATGCTCCACGTATTTTTCACACCTTTTCATGGTCCTCGTATTTTTCACACGGTTTTATGCTCATCTTATTCTTCACACCATTTCAAGCTCCTCATGTTTTTCAGACCTTTTCATGCTCCTCGTACTTTTCAGACCTTTTCATGCTCCTCGTGTTTTTCAGACCTTTCCATGCTCCTCGTATTTTTCACACCTTTTCGTGCTCCTCCTGTTTTTCACACCTTGTCGTGCTCTTCGTATTTTTCAGACCTCTTCTTGCGCCTCGTGTTTTTCAGACCTGTTCATGCTCCAGGTATATCTCATACCTTTTCATGCTCCTCATATTTTTCACACCTTTTCATGCTCCTCGTATTTTTCAGTCCTTTTCATGCTCCCTGTATTTTTCACACCGTTTCATGATCTTCGTATTTTTCACACATTTTCATGATCTTCGTATTTTTCAGACCTTTTCGTGCTCCTCGTATTTTTCACACCTTTTCGTGGTCCTCATATTTTTCAGACCTTATCGTGCTCTTCATATTTTTCACACCTTTTCGTGCTCTTTATATCTTTCAGACCTTTTCATGCTCTTCATATATTTCACACTTTTTCAGGTTCTTCATATATTTCAGACCTTTTCATGCTTCTCATATTTTTCATACCTTTTCATGCTCCTCGTATTTTTCACACCTTTTCATGCTCCTCGTTTTTCAGATCTTTTTATGCTCGTCATATTTTTCACACCTTTTCATGCTCCTCCTATTTGTCACACCTTTTCATGCTCTTCATATTTTTCAGACCTTTTCATGTTCTTCATATTGTTCACACCTTTCAGGCTCTCCATATTTTCCACAAATATTCATGCTCCTCGTATTATTCAGACTTTTATATGCTCCTCCTATTTTTCAGGCCTTTTCATGGTCCTCGTATTTCTCAGACTTTTTCATGCTCCTCGTATTTCTCAGACCCTTTCATGCTCCTCGTATTTCTCAGATGTTTTCATGTTCCTCGTATTTCTCAGACCTTTTCATGCTCCTCGAATTTTTCACACCTTTTTATGCTCCTCGTATTTTTCACACCTTTTCATGCTAGTCGTATTTTTCAAAGCTTTTCATGCTCCTCGTATTTTTCACACCTTTTCATGCTTCTCGTATTTTTCACACCTTTTCATGCTCCTCGTACTTTTCACACCTTTTCATGCTAGTCGTATTTTTCAAAGCTTTTCATGCTCCTCGTATTTTTCACACCTTTTCATGCTTCTCGTATTTTTCACACCTTTTCATGCTCCTCGTATTTTTCACACCTTTTCATGCTCTTTGTATTTTTCACACCTTTTCATGCTCCTCATATTTTTCAGACCTTTTCATGCTCTTCATATTTTTCAGACTTTTTCATGCTCTTCATATTTTTCAGACCTTTTCATGTTCCTCGTATTATTCACACCTTTTCGTGCTCCTCGTATTTTTCACACGTTTTCGTGCTCCTCCTATTTTTCACACCTTTTTGTGCTCTTCATATTTAGAAGACCTTTTCATACTCCTGGTATTATTCACACCTTTTCATGTTCCTCGCATTTTTCAGACCTTTTCATGCTCTTCATATTTTTAAGACATTTGCTTGATCTTCGTATTTTTCACAGCTTTATAGGCTCTTTGTATTTTTCAGGCCATTTCATGCTCCTTGTATTTTTCAGGGCTTTTCATGCTCCCCGTAGTTTTCACACCTTTTCATGCTCCTCATATTTTTCAGACCTTTTCATACTCCTCGTAATTTTCACACCTTTCATGCTCCTCCTATTTTTCACAAAATTTCGTGCTCTTCATATTTTTCAGACCTTTTCATTCTCTTCATATTTTTCAGACCTTTTCATACTCCTCGTATTTTTCAGACCTTTTCATGATCCTCGTATTTTTCAGACCTTTTCATGCTCTTTATATTTTTCAGACCTTTTCATGCTCTTTACATTTTTCAGACCTTTTCATGCTCCTCGTATTCTTCAGACCTTTTCAAGTTCCTCATATTTCTCAGACCTTTTCATGCTCCTCTTATTATTCAGGGCTTTGCATGCTCCTTGTATTTTTTAGGCCTTTTCATGCTCCTCCTATTTTTCACACCTTTACATGCTCCTCGTATTTTTGACACCTTTTCATGCTCCTCGTATTCTTCACACCTTTTCATGCTCCTCGTATTTTTCACACCTTTTCATGCTCCTAGTATTTTTCAGAACTTTTAGTGCTCTTCATATTTTTCACACCTTTTCGTGCTCTTCATATTTTTCAAACATTTTCATGCTCCTTGTATTTTTCAGACTTTTTCATGCTCCTCATATTTCTCAGACCTTTTCATGCTCTTCGTATTTTTCAGACTTTTCCATGCTCCTCTTATTTCTCAGACCTTTTTATTCTCCTCGTTTTTTCCACACCTTTTCATGATCCTCGTGTTTTTAACACCTTTTCATGCTCCTAGTAAATTTCACACCTTTTCATGCTCCTCGTATTTTTCACACCTTTTCATGCTCCGCGTATTTTTCACACCTTTCGTGATACTCATATTTTTCACACCTTTTCGGGATCCTCGTATATTTCAGACCTTTTCATGCTCTTCATATATTTCAGACCTTTTCATGCTCCTCGTATTTTTCACGCCTTTTCATGGTCCACCGAATTTTCACTGCTTTTCATGCTCTTCATATTTTCCGACAATTTCATGCTCTTCATATTTTTCACAGCATTTCCTGCTCCTCGTATATTTCAGACCTTTTCGTCCTCTTCATACGTTTCACACCGTTTCGTGCTCTTCATATTTTTCAGACCATTTCATGCTCTTCATATTTTTCACAACTTCAGGCGCTTCATATTTTTCAGACCTTTTCAGGCTCCTCGTATTTTTCAACCTTTCTGTGCTCCTCCAATTTTTCACACCTTTTCATGCTCCTCATATTTTTCACACATTTTCATGCCCGTTGTATATTTCACACCTTTTCATGCTTCTCCTATTTTTCACACCTTTTCATGCTCCTCGTATTTTTCAGATCTTTCCGTGCTCTTCATATTTTTCACACCTTTTCATGCTGTTCATATTTTTCACAGCTTTTCATGCTCCTCCTATTTTTCACAGCTTTTCGTGCTCTTCGTGTTTTTCAAACCTTTTCATGCCCCTCGTATTTTTCAGACTTTTTCATGCTCCTCGTATTTCTCACATCGTTTCATGCTCCTCCTATTTTTCACACCTTTTCGTGCTCCTCGTATTTTTCAGAGCTTTTCATGCTCCTCGTATTTTTCACCCGTTTTCATGCTCCACATATTTTTCACACCTTTTCATGGTCCTCGTATTTTTCACACAGTTTTATGCTCATCGTATTCTTCACACCTTTTCAAGCTCCTCATGTTTTTCAGACCTTTTCATGCTCCTCGTATTTTTCAGACCTTTTCATGCTCCTCCTGTTTTTCAGACCTTTCCATGCTCCTCGTATTTTTCACACCTTTTCCTGCTCCTCCTATTTTTCACACCTTTTCGTGCTCTTCGTGTTTTTCAAAACTTTTCATGCCCCTCGTAATTTTCAGACCTTTTCATGCTCCTCGTATTTATCAGACCTTTTCATGCTCCTCGTATTTTTCACACCTTTTCCTACTCCTCCTATTTTTCACACCTTTTCACGGTCCTGGTATTTTTCACACGATTTTATGCTCATCTTATTCTTCACACCTTTTCAAGCTCCTCGTGTTTTTCAGACCTTTTCATGCCCCTCGTATTTATCAGACTTTTTCATGCTCCTCGTATTTCTCAGACCTTTTCATGCTCCCTTGTATTTTTCACTCCTCTTCATGCTCCTCGTATATTTCACACCTTTCAATGCTCCTCATATATTTCACACCTCTTCATGCTCCTCGTATATTTCACAACTTTTCATGCTCCTCATATTTTTCACACCTTTTCATGCTCCTCGAATTTTTCACACCTTTCATCCTCCTCATATTTTTTACGACTTTTCATGCTCCAACTATTTTTCACACCTTTTCATGCTCATCGTAATTTTCACACCTTTTCATGGTCCTCGTATTTTTCACACCTTTTCATGCTCCTCGTATTTTTCACCCGTTTTCATGCTCCACGTATTTTTCACACCTTTTCATGGTCCTCGTATTTTTCACACGGTTTTATGCTCATCTTATTCTTCACACCATTTCAAGCTCCTCATGTTTTTCAGACCTTTTCATGCTCCTCGTACTTTTCAGACCTTTTCATGCTCCTCGTGTTTTTCAGACCTTTCCATGCTCCTCGTATTTTTCACACCTTTTCGTGCTCCTCCTGTTTTTCACACCTTGTCGTGCTCTTCGTATTTTTCAGACCTCTTCTTGCGCCTCGTGTTTTTCAGACCTGTTCATGCTCCAGGTATATCTCATACCTTTTCATGCTCCTCATATTTTTCACACCTTTTCATGCTCCTCGTATTTTTCAGTCCTTTTCATGCTCCCTGTATTTTTCACACCGTTTCATGATCTTCGTATTTTTCACACATTTTCATGATCTTCGTATTTTTCAGACCTTTTCGTGCTCCTCGTATTTTTCACACCTTTTCGTGGTCCTCATATTTTTCAGACCTTATCGTGCTCTTCATATTTTTCACACCTTTTCGTGCTCTTTATATCTTTCAGACCTTTTCATGCTCTTCATATATTTCACACTTTTTCAGGTTCTTCATATATTTCAGACCTTTTCATGCTTCTCATATTTTTCATACCTTTTCATGCTCCTCGTATTTTTCACACCTTTTCATGCTCCTCGTTTTTCAGATCTTTTTATGCTCGTCATATTTTTCACACCTTTTCATGCTCCTCCTATTTTTCACACCTTTTCATGCTCTTCATATTTTTCAGACCTTTTCATGTTCTTCATATTGTTCACACCTTTCAGGCTCTCCATATTTTCCACAAATATTCATGCTCCTCGTATTATTCAGACTTTTATATGCTCCTCCTATTTTTCAGGCCTTTTCATGGTCCTCGTATTTCTCAGACTTTTTCATGCTCCTCGTATTTCTCAGACCCTTTCATGATCCTCGTATTTCTCAGATGTTTTCATGTTCCTCGTATTTCTCAGACCTTTTCATGCTCCTCGAATTTTTCACACCTTTTTATGCTCCTCGTATTTTTCACACCTTTTCATGCTAGTCGTATTTTTCAAAGCTTTTCATGCTCCTCGTATTTTTCACACCTTTTCATGCTTCTCGTATTTTTCACACCTTTTCATGCTCCTCGTACTTTTCACACCTTTTCATGCTAGTCGTATTTTTCAAAGCTTTTCATGCTCCTCGTATTTTTCACACCTTTTCATGCTTCTCGTATTTTTCACACCTTTTCATGCTCCTCGTATTTTTCACACCTTTTCATGCTCTTTGTATTTTTCACACCTTTTCATGCTCCTCATATTTTTCAGACCTTTTCATGCTCTTCATATTTTTCAGACTTTTTCATGCTCTTCATATTTTTCAGACCTTTTCATGTTCCTCGTATTATTCACACCTTTTCGTGCTCCTCGTATTTTTCACACGTTTTCGTGCTCCTCCTATTTTTCACACCTTTTTGTGCTCTTCATATTTAGAAGACCTTTTCATACTCCTGGTATTATTCACACCTTTTCATGTTCCTCGCATTTTTCAGACCTTTTCATGCTCTTCATATTTTTAAGACATTTGCTTGATCTTCGTATTTTTCACAGCTTTATAGGCTCTTTGTATTTTTCAGGCCATTTCATGCTCCTTGTATTTTTCAGGGCTTTTCATGCTCCCCGTAGTTTTCACACCTTTTCATGCTCCTCATATTTTTCAGACCTTTTCATACTCCTCGTAATTTTCACACCTTTCATGCTCCTCCTATTTTTCACAAAATTTCGTGCTCTTCATATTTTTCAGACCTTTTCATTCTCTTTATATTTTTCAGACATTTTCATGCTCCTCGTATTTTTCAGACCTTTTCATGATCCTCGTATTTTTCAGACCTTTTCATGCTCTTTATATTTTTCAGACCTTTTCATGCTCTTTACATTTTTCAGACCTTTTCATGCTCCTCGTATTCTTCAGACCTTTTCAAGTTCCTCATATTTCTCAGACCTTTTCATGCTCCTCTTATTATTCAGGGCTTTGCATGCTCCTTGTATTTTTTAGGCCTTTTCATGCTCCTCCTATTTTTCACACCTTTACATGCTCCTCGTATTTTTGACACCTTTTCATGCTCCTCGTATTCTTCACACCTTTTCATGCTCCTCGTATTTTTCACACCTTTTCATGCTCCTAGTATTTTTCAGAACTTTTAGTGCTCTTCATATTTTTCACACCTTTTCGTGCTCTTCATATTTTTCAAACATTTTCATGCTCCTTGTATTTTTCAGACTTTTTCATGCTCCTCATATTTCTCAGACCTTTTCATGCTCTTCGTATTTTTCAGACTTTTCCATGCTCCTCTTATTTCTCAGACCTTTTTATTCTCCTCGTTTTTTCCACACCTTTTCATGATCCTCGTGTTTTTAACACCTTTTCATGCTCCTAGTAAATTTCACACCTTTTCATGCTCCTCGTATTTTTCACACCTTTTCATGCTCCGCGTATTTTTCACACCTTTCGTGATACTCATATTTTTCACACCTTTTCGGGATCCTCGTATATTTCAGACCTTTTCATGCTCTTCATATATTTCAGACCTTTTCATGCTCCTCGTATTTTTCACGCCTTTTCATGGTCCACCGAATTTTCACTGCTTTTCATGCTCTTCATATTTTCCGACAATTTCATGCTCTTCATATTTTTCACAGCATTTCCTGCTCCTCGTATATTTCAGACCTTTTCGTCCTCTTCATACGTTTCACACCGTTTCGTGCTCTTCATATTTTTCAGACCATTTCATGCTCTTCATATTTTTCACAACTTCAGGCGCTTCATATTTTTCAGACCTTTTCAGGCTCCTCGTATTTTTCAACCTTTCTGTGCTCCTCCAATTTTTCACACCTTTTCATGCTCCTCATATTTTTCACACATTTTCATGCCCGTTGTATATTTCACACCTTTTCATGCTTCTCCTATTTTTCACACCTTTTCATGCTCCTCGTATTTTTCAGATCTTTCCGTGCTCTTCATATTTTTCACACCTTTTCATGCTGTTCATATTTTTCACAGCTTTTCATGCTCCTCCTATTTTTCACAGCTTTTCGTGCTCTTCGTGTTTTTCAAACCTTTTCATGCCCCTCGTATTTTTCAGACTTTTTCATGCTCCTCGTATTTCTCACATCGTTTCATGCTCCTCCTATTTTTCACACCTTTTCGTGCTCCTCGTATTTTTCAGAGCTTTTCATGCTCCTCGTATTTTTCACCCGTTTTCATGCTCCACATATTTTTCACACCTTTTCATGGTCCTCGTATTTTTCACACAGTTTTATGCTCATCGTATTCTTCACACCTTTTCAAGCTCCTCATGTTTTTCAGACCTTTTCATGCTCCTCGTATTTTTCAGACCTTTTCATGCTCCTCCTGTTTTTCAGACCTTTCCATGCTCCTCGTATTTTTCACACCTTTTCCTGCTCCTCCTATTTTTCACACCTTTTCGTGCTCTTCGTGTTTTTCAAAACTTTTCATGCCCCTCGTAATTTTCAGACCTTTTCATGCTCCTCGTATTTATCAGACCTTTTCATGCTCCTCGTATTTTTCACACCTTTTCCTACTCCTCCTATTTTTCACACCTTTTCACGGTCCTGGTATTTTTCACACGATTTTATGCTCATCTTATTCTTCACACCTTTTCAAGCTCCTCGTGTTTTTCAGACCTTTTCATGCCCCTCGTATTTATCAGACTTTTTCATGCTCCTCGTATTTCTCAGACCTTTTCATGCTCCCTTGTATTTTTCACTCCTCTTCATGCTCCTCGTATATTTCACACCTTTCAATGCTCCTCATATATTTCACACCTCTTCATGCTCCTCGTATATTTCACAACTTTTCATGCTCCTCATATTTTTCACACCTTTTCATGCTCCTCGAATTTTTCACACCTTTCATCCTCCTCATATTTTTTACGACTTTTCATGCTCCAACTATTTTTCACACCTTTTCATGCTCATCGTAATTTTCACACCTTTTCATGGTCCTCGTATTTTTCACACCTTTTCATGCTCCTCGTATTTTTCACCCGTTTTCATGCTCCACGTATTTTTCACACCTTTTCATGGTCCTCGTATTTTTCACACGGTTTTATGCTCATCTTATTCTTCACACCATTTCAAGCTCCTCATGTTTTTCAGACCTTTTCATGCTCCTCGTACTTTTCAGACCTTTTCATGCTCCTCGTGTTTTTCAGACCTTTCCATGCTCCTCGTATTTTTCACACCTTTTCGTGCTCCTCCTGTTTTTCACACCTTGTCGTGCTCTTCGTATTTTTCAGACCTCTTCTTGCGCCTCGTGTTTTTCAGACCTGTTCATGCTCCAGGTATATCTCATACCTTTTCATGCTCCTCATATTTTTCACACCTTTTCATGCTCCTCGTATTTTTCAGTCCTTTTCATGCTCCTCGTATTTTTCACACCGTTTCATGATCTTCGTATTTTTCACACATTTTCATGATCTTCGTATTTTTCAGACCTTTTCGTGCTCCTCGTATTTTTCACACCTTTTCGTGGTCCTCATATTTTTCAGACCTTATCGTGCTCTTCATATTTTTCACACCTTTTCGTGCTCTTTATATCTTTCAGACCTTTTCATGCTCTTCATATATTTCACACTTTTTCAGGTTCTTCATATATTTCAGACCTTTTCATGCTTCTCATATTTTTCATACCTTTTCATGCTCCTCGTTTTTCAGATCTTTTTATGCTCGTCATATTTTTCACACCTTTTCATGCTCCTCCTATTTGTCACACCTTTTCATGCTCTTCATATTTTTCAGACCTTTTCATGTTCTTCATATTGTTCACACCTTTCAGGCTCTCCATATTTTCCACAAATATTCATGCTCCTCGTATTATTCAGACTTTTATATGCTCCTCCTATTTTTCAGGCCTTTTCATGGTCCTCGTATTTCTCAGACTTTTTCATGCTCCTCGTATTTCTCAGACCCTTTCATGCTCCTCGTATTTCTCAGATGTTTTCATGTTCCTCGTATTTCTCAGACCTTTTCATGCTCCTCGAATTTTTCACACCTTTTTATGCTCCTCGTATTTTTCACACCTTTTCATGCTAGTCGTATTTTTCAAAGCTTTTCATGCTCCTCGTATTTTTCACACCTTTTCATGCTTCTCGTATTTTTCACACCTTTTCATGCTCCTCGTACTTTTCACACCTTTTCATGCTAGTCGTATTTTTCAAAGCTTTTCATGCTCCTTGTATTTTTCACACCTTTTCATGCTTCTCGTATTTTTCACACCTTTTCATGCTTCTCGTATTTTTCACACCTTTTCATGCTCTTTGTATTTTTCACACCTTTTCATGCTCCTCATATTTTTCAGACCTTTTCATGCTCTTCATATTTTTCAGACTTTTTCATGCTCTTCATATTTTTCAGACCTTTTCATGTTCCTCGTATTATTCACACCTTTTCGTGCTCCTCGTATTTTTCACACGTTTTCGTGCTCCTCCTATTTTTCACACCTTTTTGTGCTCTTCATATTTAGAAGACCTTTTCATACTCCTGGTATTATTCACACCTTTTCATGTTCCTCGCATTTTTCAGACCTTTTCATGCTCTTCATATTTTTAAGACATTTGCTTGATCTTCGTATTTTTCACAGCTTTATAGGCTCTTTGTATTTTTCAGGCCATTTCATGCTCCTTGTATTTTTCAGGGCTTTTCATGCTCCCCGTAGTTTTCACACCTTTTCATGCTCCTCATATTTTTCAGACCTTTTCATACTCCTCGTAATTTTCACACCTTTTCATGCCCCTCATATTTTTCACACCTTTCATGCTCCTCCTATTTTTCACAAAATTTCGTGCTCTTCATATTTTTCAGACCTTTTCATTCTCTTTATATTTTTCAGACATTTTCATGCTCCTCGTATTTTTCAGACCTTTTCATGATCCTCGTATTTTTCAGACCTTTTCATGCTCTTTATATTTTTCAGACCTTTTCATGCTCTTTACATTTTTCAGACCTTTTCATGCTCCTCGTATTCTTCAGACCTTTTCAAGTTCCTCATATTTCTCAGACCTTTTCATGCTCCTCTTATTATTCAGGGCTTTGCATGCTCCTTGTATTTTTTAGGCCTTTTCATGCTCCTCCTATTTTTCACACCTTTACATGCTCCTCGTATTTTTGACACCTTTTCATGCTCCTCGTATTCTTCACACCTTTTCATGCTCCTCGTATTTTTCACACCTTTTCATGCTCCTAGTATTTTTCAGAACTTTTAGTGCTCTTCATATTTTTCACACCTTTTCGTGCTCTTCATATTTTTCAAACATTTTCATGCTCCTTGTATTTTTCAGACTTTTTCATGCTCCTCATATTTCTCAGACCTTTTCATGCTCTTCGTATTTTTCAGACTTTTCCATGCTCCTCTTATTTCTCAGACCTTTTTATTCTCCTCGTTTTTTCCACACCTTTTCATGATCCTCGTGTTTTTAACACCTTTTCATGCTCCTAGTAAATTTCACACCTTTTCATGCTCCTCGTATTTTTCACACCTTTTCATGCTCCGCGTATTTTTCACACCTTTCGTGATACTCATATTTTTCACACCTTTTCGGGATCCTCGTATATTTCAGACCTTTTCATGCTCTTCATATATTTCAGACCTTTTCATGCTCCTCGTATTTTTCACGCCTTTTCATGGTCCACCGAATTTTCACTGCTTTTCATGCTCTTCATATTTTCCGACAATTTCATGCTCTTCATATTTTTCACAGCATTTCCTGCTCCTCGTATATTTCAGACCTTTTCGTCCTCTTCATACGTTTCACACCGTTTCGTGCTCTTCATATTTTTCAGACCATTTCATGCTCTTCATATTTTTCACAACTTCAGGCGCTTCATATTTTTCAGACCTTTTCAGGCTCCTCGTATTTTTCAACCTTTCTGTGCTCCTCCAATTTTTCACACCTTTTCATGCTCCTCATATTTTTCACACATTTTCATGCCCGTTGTATATTTCACACCTTTTCATGCTTCTCCTATTTTTCACACCTTTTCATGCTGTTCATATTTTTCACAGCTTTTCATGCTCCTCCTATTTTTCACAGCTTTTCGTGCTCTTCGTGTTTTTCAAACCTTTTCATGCCCCTCGTATTTTTCAGACTTTTTCATGCTCCTCGTATTTCTCACATCGTTTCATGCTCCTCCTATTTTTCACACCTTTTCGTGCTCCTCGTATTTTTCAGAGCTTTTCATGCTCCTCGTATTTTTCACCCGTTTTCATGCTCCACATATTTTTCACACCTTTTCATGGTCCTCGTATTTTTCACACAGTTTTATGCTCATCGTATTCTTCACACCTTTTCAAGCTCCTCATGTTTTTCAGACCTTTTCATGCTCCTCGTATTTTTCAGACCTTTTCATGCTCCTCCTGTTTTTCAGACCTTTCCATGCTCCTCGTATTTTTCACACCTTTTCCTGCTCCTCCTATTTTTCACACCTTTTCGTGCTCTTCGTGTTTTTCAAAACTTTTCATGCCCCTCGTAATTTTCAGACCTTTTCATGCTCCTCGTATTTATCAGACCTTTTCATGCTCCTCGTATTTTTCACACCTTTTCCTACTCCTCCTATTTTTCACACCTTTTTGTGCTCTTTGTGTTTACAAACCTTTTCATGCCCCTCGTATTTTTCAGACTTTTTCATGCTCCTCGTATTTCTCAGATCGTTTCATGCTCCTAGTATTTTTCACACCTTTTTGTGCTCCTCCTATTTTTCACACGTTTTCGTGCTCTTCGTATTTGTCAGACCTTATCATGCTCCTCGTATATTTCAAACCTATTCATGCTCCTCGTATTTATCAGACTTTTTCATGCTCCTCGTATTTCTCAGACGTTTTCATGCTCCCCTGTATTTTTCACACCTTTTCATGCTCCTCGTATTTTTCACACCTTTCCATGCTCCTCGTGTTTTTCACACCTTTCCATGCTCCTCGTTTTTTTCACACCTTTTCATGCTCCTCTTATTTTACACACCTTTTCATGCTCTTCATATATTTCTCACCTTTTCATGCTCTTCATATTTTTCACACCATTTCCTGCTCCACGTATTTTTAAGACCTTTTCGTGCTATTCATATTTTTCACACGTTTTCGTGCTCTTCATATTTTTCATACCATTTCATGCTCTTAATATTTTTCACTAATTTTCAGGGACTTCATATTTTTCAGACCTTTTCATGCTCCTCGTATTTTTCAAACCTTTTCATGCTCCTCGTATTTTTCACACCTTTTCAGGCTCCTCTTATTTTTCACACCTTTTCATGCTCCTTGAATTTTTCACACCTTTTCAGCCTCTTCATATTTTTCGGACCTTTTCATGCTCCTCATATTTTTCAGACCTTTTCATTCTCATCATATTTTTCACACCTTTTTGTGGCCCTCTTATTTTTCACACCTTTTGGTGCTCCTCGTTTTTTTCACACTTTTCCCTGTTCCTCTTATTTTTCACACCTTTTCATGCTCCTCGTATTTTTCACCCGTTTTCATGCTCCTCGTATTTTTCACACCTTTTCACGGTCCTGGTATTTTTCACACGATTTTATGCTCATCTTATTCTTCACACCTTTTCAAGCTCCTCGTGTTTTTCAGACCTTTTCATGCCCCTCGTATTTTTCAGACTTTTTCATGGTCCTCGTATTTCTCACATCGTTTCATGCTCCTCGTATTTATCAGACTTTTTCATGCTCCTCGTATTTCTCAGACCTTTTCATGCTCCCCTGTATTTTTCACTCCTCTTCATGCTCCTCGTATATTTCACACCTTTCAATGCTCCTCGTATATTTCACACCTCTTCATGCTCCTCGTATATTTCACAACTTTTCATGCTCCTTATATTTTTCACACCTTTTCATGCTCCTCGAATTTTTCACACCTTTCATCCTCCTCATATTTTTCACGACTTTTCATGCTCCAACTATTTTTCACACCTTTTCATGCTCATCGTAATTTTCACACCTTTTCATGGTCCTCGTATTTTTCACACCTTTTCATGCTCCTCGTATTTTTCACCCGTTTTCATGCTCCACGTATTTTTCACACCTTTTCATGGTCCTCGTATTTTTCACACGGTTTTATGCTCATCTTATTCTTCACACCATTTCAAGCTCCTCATGTTTTTCCGACCTTTTCATGCTCCTCGTACTTTCAGACCTTTTCATGCTCCTCGTGTTTTTCAGACCTTTCCATGCTCCTCGTATTTTTCACACCTTTTCCTGCTCCTCCTATTTTTCACACCTTTTCAAGCTCTTCGTGTTTTCAAACCTTTTCATGCGCCTCATATTTTTGAGAGTTTTTCATGCTCCTCGTATTTCTCACATCGTTTCATGCTCCTCCTATTTTTCACACCTTTTCGTGCTCCTCGTATTTTTCAGACCTTTTCATGCTCCTCGTATTTATCAGACTTTTTCATGCTCCTCGTATTTCTCAGAGCTTTTCATGCTCCCCTGTATTGTTCAGACCTTTCCATGCTCCTCGTATTTTTCACACCTTATCATGCTCCTCGTATTTTACACACCTTTTCATGCTCTTCACATTTTTCTCACCTTTTTGTGCTCTTCATATTTTTCAGACCATTTCATGCTCTTCATATTTTTCACTACTTTTCAGGGACTTCATATTTTTCAGACCTTTTCATGCTCCTCGTAATTTTCACACCTTTTAGTGCTCCTCGTGTTTTTCACACCTTTTCAGGCTCTTCATATTTTTTGGACTTTTTGATGCTCCTCATATTTTTCAGACCTTTTCATGCGCCTCCTATTTTTCACACGTTTTCATGCTCATCGTATTTTTCACACCTTTTCAAGCTCCTCGTGTTTTTCACACGTTTTCATGCTCCTTGTATTTTTCTGACCTTTTCATGCTCCTCGTGTTTTTCAGACCTTTTCTTTCTCCTCGTATTTTTCACACCTTTTCCTGCTCCTCCTTTTTTTCACAGCTTTTCGTGCTCTTCGTGTCTCTCAAACCTTTTGATGCCCCTCGTATTTTTCAGACTTTTTCATGCTCCTCGTATTTCTCACGTCGTTTCATGCTCCTAGTATTTTTCACACCATTTCCTGCTCCTCGTATATTTCAGACTGTTTCGTGCTCTTCATATTTTTCACAGCTTTTCAGGCTCTTAATATTTTTTACACCTTTTCATGCTCCTCATATATCAGGCCTTTTTATGCTCCTCGTGTTTTTCAGACCTTTTCATGCTCCTCGTATTTTTCAGACCTTTTCCTGCTCGTCGTATTTTTCAGACCTTTTCATGCTCCTCATATTTTTCACACCTTTTCATGCTCCTCGTATTTTTCACACCTTTTCATGCTCCTCATATTTTTAAGGGCTTTTCATGCTCCTCTTATTTTTCACACCTTTTCATGCTCCTAGTATTTTTCACACCTTTTCATGCTCTTCGTATATTTCACACATTTTCATGCTCGTCATATTTTTCACACCTTTTCATGCTCCTTGCAATTTTCACTCCTTTTCATGCTCATCATATTTTTCACACCTTTTCATGCTCCTCGTATTTATCAGAATTTTTCATGCTCCTCATATTTTTCAGACCGTTTCATGCTCCTGATATATTTCAGACCTTTTCATGCTCCCTCTTTTTTTTCACACCTTTTTGTGTCCCTCGTATTTTTCAGACCTTTTCGTGCACTTCATATTGTTCACATCTTTCGTGCTCCTAATATTTTTCAGATATTTTCATGCTCTCGTATGTTTCAGGCCTGTTCATGCTCCTCGTATTTTTCACACCTTTTCATGCTCCTCATATTTTTCACACCTTTCATCCTTCTCGTATTTTTCACGCCTTTTCTTGCTCCACCTATCTTTCATGGCTTTTCATGTTCTTCGTAGTTTTCACAGCTTTTCAAGCTCCTAGTATTTTTCATGCCTTTTCATGCTCCTCGTATGTTTCACGCCTTTTCCTGCTCCTCATATGTTTCACACCTTTTCGTGGTCCTCGTATTTTTCTGGGCTTTTCATTCTCCTTGTAATTTTCACAACTTTTCAGGCTACTCATATATTTCACACCTTTTCATGCTCCTCATATTTTTCACCCGTTTTCATGCTCCTGGTAGTTTTCACAACTTTTCGTGGTCCTCGTATTTTTCACACGGTTTTATGCTCATCGTATTCTTCACACCTTTTCAAGCTCCTCGTGTTTTTCAGACCTGTTCATGCTCCTCGTATATTTCACACCTTTTCATGCTCCTCGAATTTTTCAGACCTTTTCATCTGCCTCGTATTTTTGATGCCTTTTCATGCTCCTCGTATTTTTGACACCTTTTCATGCTGCTCATATTTTTCACCCGTTTTCATGCTCCTCGTATTTTTCACACCTTTTCATGGTCCTCGTATTTTTCACACGGTTTTATGCTCATCGTATTTTTCACACCGTTTCAAGCTCCTCGTGTTTTTCAGACCTTTTCATGCTCCTCGTATATTTCACACCTTTTCATGCTCCTCGTATTTTTCACACCTTTACATCCCCCTCATATGTTTCACACGTTTTCATGTTCCTCTTATTTTTCACACGTTTTCATGCTCCTTGTATTTTTTAGACATTTTCATGCTCCTCGTGTTTTTCAGACCTTTTCTTTCTCCTCGTATTTTTCAGACCTTTTCATGCTCCTCGTACTTTTCTCACCTTTTCATGCTCCTCGTATTTTTCACACCTTTTCCTGCTCCTCCTATTTTTCTCACCTTTTCGTGCTCTTCGTGATTTTCAAACCTTTTCATGACCCTCGTATTTTTCAGACTTTTTCATGCTTCTCATATTTCTCACATCGTTTCACGCTCCTAGTATTTTTCACACCATTTCCTGCTCCTCGTATTTTTCAGACCTTTTCATGCTCTTCATATTTTTCACACGTTTTCGTGCTCTTCGTATTTTTCAGACCATTTCATGCTCTTCAAATTTTTCACTACTTTTCAGGGACTTCATATTTTACAGACCTCTTCATGCTCCTCGTATTTTTCAAACCTTTTCATGCTCCTCGTATTTTTCACAACTTTTCATGCTCCTCGTATTTTTCACACCTTTTCACTCTCCTGTATTTTTCACACATTATCGTGCTCCTCGTTTTTTTCAGATCTTTTCGTGCTGTTCATATTTTTCACACCTTTTCGTGCTGTTCATATTTTTCACAATTTTCATGTTCTTCCTATTTTTCACACCTTTTCATGCTCCTCGTATTTTTCACAACTTTTAGTGCTCCATGTATTTTTCACACCTTTTCATGCTCCTCGTATTTTTCAATGCTCTTCATGCTCCTCGTACTTTACAGGGCTTTTCATGCTCATCTTATTTTTCACACCTTTTCATGCCCCTCGTATTTTTCACACCTTTTCATGTCCCTTGTATTTTTCACACCTTTTCGTGGTCCTCGTGTTTTTCACACCATTTCTTGCTCCTCATTTTTTTCACACCTTTTCCTGCACCTCTGATTTTTCACACCTTTTCATGCTCCTTGTAATTTTCACACCTTTTCATGCTCCTCGTGTTTTTCACACCTTTTCATGCTCCTCGTATTTTTCACACCTTATAGTGCTCCTCGTATTTCTCAGATCTTTCGTGCTCTTTATATTTTTCACACCTTTTCGTGCTCTTCATATTTTTCACACCTTTTCGTGCTCGTCATATTTTTCAGACTTTTTCATGCTCCTCGTATTTTTCAAAACTTTTCATGCTCCTCGTATTTTTCACACCTTTTCATGCTCCACGTATTTTTCACACCTTTCGTGATACTCATATTTTTCACACCTTTTCGGGATCCTCGTATATTTCAGACCTTTTCATGCTCTTCATATATTTCAGACCTTTTCATGCTCCTCGTATTTTTCACGCCTTTTCATGCTCCACGTATTTTTCACACCTTTCGTGATACTCATATTTTTCACACCTTTTCGGGATCCTCGTATATTTCAGACCTTTTCATGCTCTTCATATATTTCAGACCTTTTCATGCTCCTCGTATTTTTCACGCCTTTTCATGGTCCACCGAATTTTCACTGCTTTTCATGCTCTTCATATTTTCCGACAATTTCATGCTCTTCATATTTTTCACAGCATTTCCTGCTCCTCGTATATTTCAGACCTTTTCGTCCTCTTCATACGTTTCACACCGTTTCGTGCTCTTCATATTTTTCAGACCATTTCATGCTCTTCATATTTTTCAAATCTTCAGGCGCTTCATATTTTTCAGACCTTTTCAGGCTCCTCGTATTTTTCAACCTTTCTGTGCTCCTCCAATTTTTCACACCTTTTCATGCTCCTCATATTTTTCACACATTTTCATGCCCGTTGTATATTTCACACCTTTTCATGCTTCTCCTATTTTTCACACCTTTTCATGCTCCTCGTATTTTTCAGATCTTTCCGTGCTCTTCATATTTTTCACACCTTTTCATGCTGTTCATATTTTTCACAGCTTTTCATGCTCCTCCTATTTTTCACAGCTTTTCGTGCTCTTCGTGTTTTTCAAACCTTTTCATGCCCCTCGTATTTTTCAGACTTTTTCATGCTCCTCGTATTTCTCACATCGTTTCATGCTCCTCCTATTTTTCACACCTTTTCGTGCTCCTCGTATTTTTCAGAGCTTTTCATGCTCCTCGTATTTTTCACCCGTTTTCATGCTCCACATATTTTTCACACCTTTTCATGGTCCTCGTATTTTTCACACAGTTTTATGCTCATCGTATTCTTCACACCTTTTCAAGCTCCTCATGTTTTTCAGACCTTTTCATGCTCCTCGTATTTTTCAGACCTTTTCAAGCTCCTCATGTTTTTCAGACCTTTTCATGCTCCTCATATTTTTCAGACCTTTTCATGCTCCTCCTGTTTTTCAGACATTTCCATGCTCCTCGTATTTTTCACACCTTTTCCTGCTCCTCCTATTTTTCACACCTTTTCGTGCTCTTCGTGTTTTTCAAAACTTTTCATGCCCCTCGTAATTTTCAGACCTTTTCATGCTCCTCGTATTTATCAGACCTTTTCATGCTCCTCGTATTTTTCACACCTTTTCCTACTCCTCCTATTTTTCACACCTTTTTGTGCTCTTTGTGTTTACAAACCTTTTCATGCCCCTCGTATTTTTCAGACTTTTTCATGCTCCTCGTATTTCTCAGATCATTTCATGCTCCTAGTATTTTTCACACCTTTTTGTGCTCCTCCTATTTTTCACACGTTTTCGTGCTCTTCGTATTTGTCAGACCTTATCATGCTCCTCGTATATTTCAAACCTATTCATGCTCCTCGTATTTATCAGACTTTTTCATGCTCCTCGTATTTCTCAGACGTTTTCATGCTCCCCTGTATTTTTCACACCTTTTCATGCTCCTCGTATTTTTCACACCTTTCCATGCTCCTCGTGTTTTTCACACCTTTCCATGCTCCTCGTTTTTTTCACACCTTTTCATGCTCCTCTTATTTTACACACCTTTTCATGCTCTTCATATATTTCTCACCTTTTCATGCTCTTCATATTTTTCACACCATTTCCTGCTCCACGTATTTTTAAGACCTTTTCGTGCTATTCATATTTTTCACACTTTTTCGTGCTCTTCATATTTTTCATACCATTTCATGCTCTTAATATTTTTCACTAATTTTCAGGGACTTCATATTTTTCAGACCTTTTCATGCTCCTCGTATTTTTCAAACCTTTTCATGCTCCTCGTATTTTTCACACCTTTTCAGGCTCCTCTTATTTTTCACACCTTTTCATGCTCCTTGAATTTTTCACACCTTTTCAGGCTCTTCATATTTTTCGGACCTTTTCATGCTCCTCATATTTTTCAGACCTTTTCATTCTCGTCATATTTTTCACACCTTTTTGTGGCCCTCTTATTTTTCACACCTTTTGGTGCTCCTCGTTTTTTTCACACTTTTCCCTGTTCCTCTTATTTTTCACACCTTTTCATGCTCCTCGTATTTTTCACCCGTTTTCATGCTCCTCGTATTTTTCACACCTTTTCACGGTCCTGGTATTTTTCACACGATTTTATGCTCATCTTATTCTTCACACCTTTTCAAGCTCCTCGTGTTTTTCAGACCTTTTCATGCCCCTCGTATTTTTCAGACTTTTTCATGGTCCTCGTATTTCTCACATCGTTTCATGCTCCTCGTATTTATCAGACTTTTTCATGCTCCTCGTATATTTCACACCTTTCAATGCTCCTCGTATATTTCACACCTCTTCATGCTCCTCGTATATTTCACAACTTTTCATGCTCCTCATATTTTTCACACCTTTTCATGCTCCTCGAATTTTTCACACCTTTCATCCTCCTCATATTTTTCACGACTTTTCATGCTCCAACTATTTTTCACACCTTTTCATGCTCATCGTAATTTTCACACCTTTTCATGGTCCTCGTATTTTTCACACCTTTTCATGCTCCTCGTATTTTTCACCCGTTTTCATGCTCCACGTATTTTTCACACCTTTTCATGGTCCTCGTATTTTTCACACGGTTTTATGCTCATCTTATTCTTCACACCATTTCAAGCTCCTCATGTTTTTCCGACCTTTTCATGCTCCTCGTACTTTCAGACCTTTTCATGCTCCTCGTGTTTTTCAGACCTTTCCATGCTCCTCGTATTTTTCACACCTTTTCCTGCTCCTCCTATTTTTCACACCTTTTCATGCTCTTCGTGTTTTCAAACCTTTTCATGCGCCTCATATTTTTGAGAGTTTTTCATGCTCCTCGTATTTCTCACATCGTTTCATGCTCCTCCTATTTTTCACACCTTTTCGTGCTCCTCGTATTTTTCAGACCTTTTCATGCTCCTCGTATTTATCAGACTTTTTCATGCTCCTCGTATTTCTCAGAGCTTTTCATGCTCCCCTGTATTGTTCAGACCTTTCCATGCTCCTCGTATTTTTCACACCTTATCATGCTCCTCGTATTTTACACACCTTTTCATGCTCTTCACATTTTTCTCACCTTTTTGTGCTCTTCATATTTTTCAGACCATTTCATGCTCTTCATATTTTTCACTACTTTTCAGGGACTTCATATTTTTCAGACCTTTTCATGCTCCTCGTAATTTTCACACCTTTTAGTGCTCCTCGTGTTTTTCACACCTTTTCAGGCTCTTCATATTTTTTGGACTTTTTGATGCTCCTCATATTTTTCAGACCTTTTCATGCGCCTCCTATTTTTCACACTTTTTCATGCTCATCGTATTTTTCACACCTTTTCAAGCTCCTCGTGTTTTTCACACGTTTTCATGCTCCTTGTATTTTTCTGACCTTTTCATGCTCCTCGTGTTTTTCAGACCTTTTCTTTCTCCTCGTATTTTTCACACCTTTTCCTGCTCCTCCTTTTTTTCACAGCTTTTCGTGCTCTTCGTGTCTCTCAAACCTTTTGATGCCCCTCGTATTTTTCAGACTTTTTCATGCTCCTCGTATTTCTCACGTCGTTTCATGCTCCTAGTATTTTTCACACCATTTCCTGCTCCTCGTATATTTCAGACTTTTTCGTGCTCTTCATATTTTTCACAGCTTTTCAGGCTCTTAATATTTTTTACACCTTTTCATGCTCCTCATATATCAGGCCTTTTTATGCTCCTCGTGTTTTTCAGACCTTTTCATGCTCCTCGTATTTTTCAGACCTTTTCATGCTCGTCGTATTTTTCAGACCTTTTCATGCTCCTCATATTTTTCACACCTTTTCATGCTCCTCGTATTTTTCACACCTTTTCATGCTCCTCATATTTTTAAGGGCTTTTCATGCTCCTCTTATTTTTCACACCTTTTCATGCTCCTAGTATTTTTCACACCTTTTCATGCTCTTCGTATATTTCACACATTTTCATGCTCGTCATATTTTTCACACCTTTTCATGCTCCTTGCAATTTTCACTCCTTTTCATGCTCATCATATTTTTCACACCTTTTCATGCTACTCGTATTTTCACACCTTTTCATGCTCCTCGTATTTATCAGAATTTTTCATGCTCCTCATATTTTTCAGACCGTTTCATGCTCCTGATATATTTCAGACCTTTTCATGCTCCCTCTTTTTTTTCACACCTTTTTGTGTCCCTCGTATTTTTCAGACCTTTTCGTGCACTTCATATTGTTCACATCTTTCGTGCTCCTAATATTTTTCAGATATTTTCATGCTCTCGTATGTTTCAGGCCTGTTCATGCTCCTCGTATTTTTCACACCTTTTCATGCTCCTCATATTTTTCACACCTTTCATCCTTCTCGTATTTTTCACGCTTTTTCTTGCTCCACCTATCTTTCATGGCTTTTCATGTTCTTCGTAGTTTTCACAGCTTTTCAAGCTCCTAGTATTTTTCATGCCTTTTCATGCTCCTCGTATGTTTCACGCCTTTTCCTGCTCCTCATATGTTTCACACCTTTTCGTGGTCCTCGTATTTTTCTGGGCTTTTCATTCTCCTTGTAATTTTCACAACTTTTCAGGCTACTCATATATTTCACACCTTTTCATGCTCCTCATATTTTTCACCCGTTTTCATGCTCCTGGTAGTTTTCACAACTTTTCGTGGTCCTCGTATTTTTCACACGGTTTTATGCTCATCGTATTCTTCACACCTTTTCAAGCTCCTCGTGTTTTTCAGACCTGTTCATGCTCCTCGTATATTTCACACCTTTTCATGCTCCTCGAATTTTTCAGACCTTTTCATCTGCCTCGTATTTTTGATGCCTTTTCATGCTCCTCGTATTTTTGACACCTTTTCATGCTGCTCGTATTTTTCACCCGTTTTCATGCTCCTCGTATTTTTCACACCTTTTCATGGTCCTCGTATTTTTCACACGGTTTTATGCTCATCGTATTTTTCACACCGTTTCAAGCTCCTCGTGTTTTTCAGACCTTTCATGCTCCTCGTATATTTCACACCTTTTCATGCTCCTCGTATTTTTCACACCTTTACATCCCCCTCATATGTTTCACACGTTTTCATGTTCCTCTTATTTTTCACACGTTTTCATGCTCCTTGTATTTTTTAGACATTTTCATGCTCCTCGTGTTTTTCAGACCTTTTCTTTCTCCTCGTATTTTTCAGACCTTTTCATGCTCCTCGTACTTTTCTCACCTTTTCATGCTCCTCGTATTTTTCACACCTTTTCCTGCTCCTCCTATTTTTCTCACCTTTTCGTGCTCTTCGTGATTTTCAAACCTTTTCATGACCCTCGTATTTTTCAGACTTTTTCATGCTTCTCATATTTCTCACATCGTTTCACGCTCCTAGTATTTTTCACACCATTTCCTGCTCCTCGTATTTTTCAGACCTTTTCATGCTCTTCATATTTTTCACACGTTTTCGTGCTCTTCGTATTTTTCAGACCATTTCATGCTCTTCAAATTTTTCACTACTTTTCAGGGACTTCATATTTTACAGACCTCTTCATGCTCCTCGTATTTTTCAAACCTTTTCATGCTCCTCGTATTTTTCACACCTTTTCACTCTCCTGTATTTTTCACACATTATCGTGCTCCTCGTATTTTTCAGATCTTTTCGTGCTCTTCATATTTTTCACACCTTTTCGTGCTGTTCATATTTTTCACAATTTTCATGTTCCTCCTATTTTTCACACCTTTTCATGCTCCTCGTATTTTTCACAACTTTTCATGCTCCTCGTATTTTTCACACCTTTTCACTCTCCTGTATTTTTCACACATTATCGTGCTCCTCGTTTTTTTCAGATCTTTTCGTGCTCTTCATATTTTTCACACCTTTTCGTGCTGTTCATATTTTTCACAATTTTCATGTTCCTCCTATTTTTCACACCTTTTCATGCTCCTCGTATTTTTCACAACTTTTAGTGCTCCATGTATTTTTCACACCTTTTCATGCTCCTCGTATTTTTCAATGCTCTTCATGCTCCTCGTACTTTACAGGGCTTTTCATGCTCATCTTATTTTTCACACCTTTTCATGCCCCTTGTATTTTTCACACCTTTTCGTGGTCCTCGTGTTTTTCACACCATTTCTTGCTCCTCATTTTTTTCACACCTTTTCCTGCACCTCTGATTTTTCACACCTTTTCATGCTCCTTGTAATTTTCACACCTTTTCATGCTCCTCGTGTTTTTCACACCTTTTCATGCTCCTCGTATTTTTCACACCTTATAGTGCTCCCCGTATTTCTCAGATCTTTCGTGCTCTTTATATTTTTCACACCTTTTCGTGCTCTTCATATTTTTCACACCTTTTCGTGCTCGTCATATTTTTCAGACTTTTTCATGCTCCTCGTATTTTTCAAAACTTTTCATGCTCCTCGTATTTTTCAAACCTTTTCATGCTCCTCGTATTTTTCACACCTTTTCATGCTCCTCCAATTTTTCACACCTTTCATCCTCCTCGTATTTTTCACGCCGTTTCATGCTCCTCCTATTTTTCATATCTTTTCGTGCTCTTCATATTTTTCACACCTTTTCGTGCTATTCATATTTTTCACACCTTTTCGTGCTCCTCATAATATTCAGACCTTTTCATGCTCGTCATATTTTTCAGACTTTTTCATGCTCCTCGTATTTTTCACACCTTTTCATGCTACTCGTATTTTTCACACCTTTTCATGCTCCTCGTATTTATCAGAATTTTTCATGCTCCTCGTATTTTTCAGACCGTTTCATGCTCCTCGTATTTTTCATACCTTTTCATGCTCCTCGTATTTTTCACACCTTTTCCTGTCCCTCGTATTTTTCAGACTTTTTCGTGCAATTCGTATTTTTCACACCTTTTCATGCTCCACATATTTTTCAGATATTTTCATGCTTTCGTATTTTTCAGGCCTGTTCATGCTCCTCATATTTTTCAGACCTTTTTATGCTCCTCATATTTTTCACTCTTTTTCGTGGTCCTCGTATTTTTCACACCTTTTCAAGGTCCTCGTATTTTTCACACCATTTCTTGCTCCTCGTTTTTTCACAACTTTTCCTGCTCCTCATTTTTCACACCTTTTCATGCTCCTCATAAATTTCACACCTTTTAATGCTCCTCGTCTTTTTCACACCTTTTCGTGGTCCTCGTATTTTTCACACCTTTACGTGGTCCTCGTATATTTCACACCATTTCGTGCTTCTCGTTTTTTTCCCACGTTTTCCTGCTCCTCTTTTTTTTCACACCTTTTCATGCTCCTCGTATTTTTCACACCTTTTCATGCTCCTCGTATTTTTCACAACTTTTCATGCTCCCTGTATTTTTCACACCTTTTCAGGGTCCTCGTATTTTTCACCCGTTTTCATGCTCATCGTATTTTTCACACCTTTTCAAACTCCTCGTGTTTTTCAGACCTTTTAATGCTCCTCGTAATTTCACAACTTTTAATGCTCCTCGTATTCTTCAAACCTTTACATGCCCCTTGTATTTTTCACACGTTTTCATGCTCCTTGTATTTTTCAGACCTTTTCATGCTGCTCGTGTTTTTCAGAGCTTTTCATGCTCCTCGTATTTTTCAGACCTTTTCATGTTCCTCGTATTTTTCAGGCCTTTTTATGCTGCTCGAATTTTTCAGACCTTTTCATGCTCCTCGTGTATTTCAGACCTTTTCATGCTCCTCGTATTTTTCAGACCTTTTCATGCTCCTCGTATTTTTCAGACCTTTTCATGCTCCCCGTATTTTTCACACCTTTTCATGCTTCTCGTATTTTTCACACCTTTTAACTCCTCCTATTTTTCACATCTTTTCGTGCTCTTCGTGTTTTTCAAACCTTTTCATGCTCCTCGTATTTTTCACACCTTTACATGCCCCTCGTATTTTTCACACGTTTTCATGCTCCTCGTATTTTTCACACCTTTTCATGCTCCTCGTGTTTTTCAGACCTTCTCATTCTCCTCATATTTATCACACCTTTTCATGCTCCTCGCGTTTTTCAGACCTTCTCATTCTCCTCATATTTTTCAGACCTTTTCATGCTCCTCCTATTTTTCACACCTTGTCGTGCTCTTTGTGTTTTCAAACCTTTTCATGCTCTTCGTATTTTTCAGACTGTTTCATGCTCCTCGTATTTCTCAGATCGTTTTATGCTGCTAGTATTTTTCACACCTTTTTTGCTCCTCCTATTTTTCACACGTTTTTGTGCTCTTCGTATTTGTCAGACCTTTTCATTCTCCTCGTATATTTCAGACCTTTTCATGCTCCTCGTATATTTCAGACCTTTTCATGCTCCTCGTATTTATCAGACTTTTTCATGCTCCTCGTATTTCTCAGACCTTTTCATGGTCCCCTGTATTTTTCACACCTTTTCATGCTCCTCGTATTTTTCACGCCTTTCCATGCTCCTCGTATTTTTCACGCCTTTTTATTCTGCTCCTATTTTTCATATATTTTCGTGCTCTTCATATTTTTCACACCTTTTCGTGCTCCTCATAATTTTCAGACCTTTTCATGCTCGTCATATTTTTCAAACTGTTTCATGCTCCTCGTATTTTTCACACATTTTCATGCTCCTCGTCTTTTTCACGCCTTTTCATGCCCCATGTATTTTTCACACCTTTTCATGCTCCTCGTATTTTTCATAACTTTTCATGCTCCTTGTAATTTTCACACCTTTTCATGCTCATCGTATTTTTCTCACCTTTTCATGCTTCTCGTATTTTCCACACCTTTTCATGCTCCTCGTATTTATCAGAATTTTTCATGCTCCTCGTATTTTTCAGAACGTTTCATGTTCCTCGTATTTTTCATACCTTTTCATGCTCCTCGTTTTTCTCACACCTTTTCCTGTCCCTCGTATTTTTGAGACTTTTTCGTGCACTTCATATTTTTCATACCTTTTCATTCTCCACATATTTTTCAGATATTTTCATGCTCTCGTATTTTTCAGGCCTGTTCATGCTCCTCGTATTTTTCACACCTTTTCATGCGCCTCATATTTTTCACACCTTTTCATGCCTCTCGTATTTTTCACTCCTTTTCATGCTCTACGTATTTTTCACACGTTTCATCCTCCTTGTATTTTTCACGCCTTTTCAATCTCCACCTATTTTTCACGGCTTTTCATGCTCCTCGTATTTTTCACACCATTTCATGCTCCTCGTTTTTTTCACACATTTCCTGCACCTCTTATTTTTTCACACCTTTTCATGCTCCACATATTTTTCAGACCTTTTCATGCTCTTTGTATTTTTCACTCGTTTTCATGCTCAACG
This sequence comes from Cervus elaphus, assembly GCF_910594005.1. Classification (NCBI taxonomy): domain Eukaryota; kingdom Metazoa; phylum Chordata; class Mammalia; order Artiodactyla; family Cervidae; genus Cervus; species Cervus elaphus. The sequence continues at coordinate 50,289,023 of NC_057820.1, forward strand.
TAGTTTTCACACCTTTTCAAGCTCCTCGTGTTTTTCAGACCTTTTCATACTCTTCGTATATTTCACACCTTTTAATGCTCCTCGTATTTTTCAAACCTTTACATGCCCCTCGTATTTTTCACACGTTTTCATGCTCCTTGTATTTTTCAGGCCTTTTCATGCTTCTCGTGTTTTTCAGACCTTCTCATTCTCCTCGTAATTTTCAGACCTTTTCATGCTCCTCTTATTTTTCACACCTCTTCGTGCTCTTCGTTTCTTTCAAACCTTTTGATGCCCCTCGTATTTTTCAGACTTTTTCATGCTTCTCATATTTCTCACATCATTTGATGCTCCTAGTATTTTCCCAACATTTCTTGCTCCTCGTATTTTTCAGACTTTTTCGTGCTCTTCATATTTTTACACGTTTTCGTGCTCTTCATATTTTTCAGACCATTTCATGCTCTTCATATTTTTCACTACTTTTCATGGACTTCATATTTTTCAAACCTTTTCATGCTCCTCGTATTTTACAGGGCTTTTCATGCTATTTGTATTTTCACACCTTTTCATGCTCCTCGTATTTATCAGAATTTCTCATGCTCCTCGTATTTTTCAGACCGTTTCATGCTCCTCATATACATCAGACCTTTTCATGCTCCACGAATTTTTCACACCTTTTCGTGTCCCTCGTATTTTTCCGACCATTTTGTGCACTTCATATTGTTCACACCTTTCGTGCTCCTCATATTTTTCAGATATTTTCATGCTCTCGTATTTTTCTGGCCTGTTCATGGTCCTCGTATTTTTCACACCTTTTCATGCTCCACCTATCTTTCATGGCTTTTCGTGCTCTTCGTAGGTTTCACACCTTTTCAAGCTCCTAGTATTTTTCGTGCCTTTTCATGCTCCTCCTATTTTTCACCCGTTTTCATGCTCCTCATACTTTTCACAACTTTTCGTGGTCCTCGCTTTTTTCACACGGTCTTTTGCTCATCGTATTCTTCACACCTTTTCAAGCTACTCGTGTTTTTCAGACCTGTTCATGCTCCTAGTATATTTCACACCTTTTCATGCTCCTCTTATTTTTCACACCTTTTCATGCTCCTCTTATTTTTCACACCTTTTCATGCTCCTTGAATTTTTCACACCTTTTCATGTTCCTCGTATTTTTCAGACCTTTTCATCCGCCTCATATTTTTGACACCTTTTCATGCTCCTCGTATTTTTGACACCTTTTCATGCTCCTCGTATTTTTCACCCGTTTTCATGCTCCTCGTATTTTTCACACCTTTTCATGGTCCTCGTATTTTTCACACGGTTTTATGCTCATCGTATTTTTCAAACCTTTTCAAGCTCCTCGTGTTTTTCAGACCTTTTCATGCTCCTCGTATATTTCACATCTTTTCATGCTCCTCGTATTTTTCACACCTTTACATACCCCTCATATATTTCACACGTTTTCATGCTCCTCTTATTTTTCACACCTTTTCATGCTCCTCGTATTTTTCACATCTTTTCATGCTCCTCGTATTTTTCACACCTTTTCCTGCTCCTCCTATTTTTCACACCTTTTCGTGCTCTTCGTGATTTTCAAACCTTTTCATGCCCCTCGTATTTTTCAGACCTTTTTGTGCACTTCATATTTTTCACACCTTTTCGTGCTCCACATACTTTTCGATATTTTCATGCTCTCGTATTTTTCAGGCCTGTTCATGTGCCTCGTATTTTTCACACCTTTTCATGCTCCTCATATTTTTCACACCTTTTCATTCCTCTCGTATTTTTCACTCCTTTTCATGCTCTACATATTTTTCAAACCTTTCATCCTCCTCGTATTTTTCACAACTTTTCATGCTGCTCGAATTTTTCACACCTTTTCAGGCTCTTCATATTTTTCAGACCTTTACATTCTCCTCATATTTTTCAGACCTTTTTATGCTCCTCATATTTTTCACACCTTTTCGTGGTCCTCGTATTTTTCACACCTTTTCTTGCTCTTTGTATTTTTCAGACCTTGTCATGCTCCTCGTATTTTTCACACCTTTTCATGCTCCTCGTATTTTTCACACCTTTTCATGCTCCTCTTTTTTTTCAGACCGTTTCATGCTCCTCGTATTTTTCAGGCCTTTTCATGCTCCTCGTATTTTTCAGGCCTTTTCATGCTCCTCGTATTTTTCACACCTTTTCATGCTCCTCATATTTTTCAGACATTTTCTTTCTCCTCATATTTTTCACACCTTTTCATACTCCTCGTATTTTCAGACATTTTCATGACCCTCGTATTTTTGAGGCCTTTTCATGCTCCTCGAATATTTCACACCATTTCATGCTCCTTCTATTTTTCACACCTTTTCATGCTCCTCCTATTTTGACACCTTTACGTGCTCTTCATATTTTTCACACTTTTTCATGCTCCTCATAATTTTCACACATTTTCATGCTCCTCGTATTTTTCACAGCTTTTCATGCTCCTCAAACTTTTCACACCTTTTCGTGGTCCTCCTATTTTTCACACCTTTTCGTGCTCTTCATATTTTTCACACCTTTTCATGCTCCTTGTAATTTTCACACCTTTTCATGCTCCTCCTATTTTTCACACCTTTTCATGCCCTTCATATTTTTCAGACCTTTTCATGCTCCTCATATATTTCAGACTTTTTCATGTTCCTCGTATCTTTCAGACTTTTTTATGCTCCTAGTATTTTTCATACCTTTTCATTCGCCTCTTACTTTTCACATGTTTTCGTGTTCCTCCTATTTTCACACCTTTTGTGCTGCTCCTATTTTCCAGAACTTTTCGTGCTCTCATATTTTTCAGACTTTTTCATGCTCCTCGTACTTTTCAGACATTTTTGTGAAAATACACGGAGCATGAAAAGGCGTGAAAACTACGAGGAGCATGAAAATTTGTGAAAAATCGAGGAGCATGAAAAGGTGTGAAAAATAAGAGGAGCATGGAAAGGTCTGAAAAATATGAAGACCTGAAAAGGTGTGAAAAATACGAGAAGCATGAAAAGCTGTGAAAAATACGAGGAGCATGAAAAGATCTGAAAAATATGAGGAGCATAAATAGGGGTGAAAAATATGAGGAGCATGAAAAGGTCTTCTAAATACGAGGTCATGAAAAGGACTGAGAAAAACGACGAGCATGATAAGGTGTGAAAAATATGAGGAGCATGAAGAGGTGTGAAAAATACGAGAGGCTGGAAGAAGTTTGAGAAAAACCAGGAGCATGAAAAGGTCTGAAAAATACGAGGAACATGAAAAAGTCTGACAAATACAGGAGCATGAAAAGGTCTGAAAAATATGAAGAGCATGAAATGGTCTGAAAAATACGAGGAGAATGAAAAGGTCTGAAAAAAACAAGATCCCAAAAAAGTGTGAAAAATATGATGAGCATGATAAGGTTTGAAAATTATGAAGAGCATGAAAAGGAGTGAAAAATATGAAGAGCACGAAAAGGTCTGAAAAATGCGAGGAGCACGAACAGGTCTGAAAAATACGACGAGCATGAAACGGTGTGAAAAATACGAGGAGCATGAAAATGTCTAGAAATAAGAGGAGCATAAAAAGGTCTGAAAAATACGAGGAGCATGAAAATGTGTGAAAAATACGAGGAGCATGAAAAGGTCTGAAAAATACGAGGGGAATGAAAATGTGTGAAAAATACGGGGATCATGAAAAGGTGTGAGAAACACGAGAAGTGTGAAAAGCTGTGAAAAATATGAGGAGCATGAAAAGGTCTGAAAAATACGAAGAGCCCAAAAAGGTGTGAAAAACACGTGGAGCATGAAAAGGTGTGAAAAATACGAGGAGGATGAAAAGGTGTGAAATATACGAGGAGCATGAGAAGGTATAGAAATATGAGGAGCATGAATAGGTGTGAATAATATGAGGTGCATGAAGAGGTGTGAAAAATATGAGGAGCAGGAAAAGTTTTGAAAAATACAGGGAGCTAGAAAAGGTGTGAAAAATATGAGGAGCAAGAAAAGGTCTGAAAAATACGAGGATCATGAAAACGTGTCAAAAATACGAGGAGCATGAAAGGGTGTGAAAAATACGAGGAGGAAGAAAACGTCTGAAAATTAAGAGGATCATGAAAAGGCGTGAAAAATACGAGGAGCATGAAAAGGCTTGAAAATTACGAGGATCATGAAAAGGCATTAGAAATACGAGGTGCATGAAAAGTTGAGAAAAATATGTGGAGCATGAAAAGGTGAGAACAATACGAGGAGCATGAAAAGGTGTGGAAAATTCGAGGAGCATGAAAAGGTCTGAAAAATACGAGGAGCATGAAAAGGACTGAGAAATACGACGAGCATGAAAAGGTGTGAAAAATACGAGGAGCATGAAAAGGTGTGGAAAATACGAGGAGCATGAAAAGGTGTGGAAAATACGAGGAGCATGAAAAGGTCTGAAAAATACGAGGGGCATGAAAAGTTGTGAAAATTATGAAGAGCAAGAAAAGGTCTGAAAAATATGAAGAGAATGAAAAGGTGTGAAAAATATGTAGGACACGATAAGGTCTCAAAAATATGAGGAGCATAAAAAGGACTTAGAAATACGACTAGCATGAAATGGTGTGAAAAATACGAGGAGCATGAAAAGGTGTGAAAAAAAAGAGGAGCATGAAAAGGTGTGAAATATATGAATAGCACGAAAATGTCTAAAAAATACGAGGAGCATGAAAATGACTGAGAAATACGACGAGCATGAAAAGGTCTGAAAAATATGAGGAGCATGAAAAGGTGTGAAACATACGAGTACGATGAAAAGGCCTGAAAAACAGGAGGAGAATTAAAAGGTCTGAAAAATATGAGGAGCATGAAAAGGTGTGAAAATAAGAGGAGCATTAAGAGGTGTCAAAAATATGAGGAGCAGGAAAAGGTGTGAAAAATACGGGAAGCTAGAAAAGGTCTGAAGAATACGAGGAGAATGAAACGGACTGAGAAACATGAGGAGCATGAAAAAGTCTGAGAAATACTAGGAGCATGAAAAGTTCTGAGAAATACGAGGAGCATGAAAAACTCTGAGAAATACGAGCAGCATGAAAAGGCGTGAAAAATACGAGGAGCATGAAAAGTTCTGAGAAATATGAGGAGCATGAAAAAGTCTGAGAAATACTAGGAGCATGAAAAGGTGTGAAAAATACGAGGAGCATGAAAAGGTGTGAAAAATACGAGGAGCATGAATTGGCATGAAAAATACGAGGAGCATGAAAAGGTGTGAAAAATGCAAGGATTAGGAAAAGGTGTGAAAAATATGAGGACCATGAAAATGTCTGAAATATACGAGGAGCATGAAAAGGTGTGAAAAATACTAGGAGCATGAAAAGGTGTGAAAAATATGAGGAGCATGAAAACGTGTGAAAAAGTCGAGGAGAATGAAAAGCTATGAAATGCGAGGAGCATGAAAAAGTGTGATAATATGAGGAGCCTGAAAATGTGTGAAAAATAGGTGGAGCACGAAAAGGTGTGAAAAATACAAGCAGCATCAAAAGGTGTGAAACATATGAGGAGCATGAAAAGGTGTTAAAAATTCGAGGAGTGTGAAAGGGTGTGAAAAATACGAGGAGCATGAAAAGTTCTGAGAAACACTAGGAGCATGAATAAGTCTGAAAAATACGAGGAGCATGAAAAGGTCTGAAAAATACGAGGAGCTTGAAAAATTCTGAAATATACAAAGAGCCCGAAATGGTGTGAAAAATAGGAGGAGCATGAAAAGGTGTGAAATATACGAGGAACATGAAAAGGTGTGAAAAATACGATAAGCATGAAAAGATCTGAGAAATAGGAGGAGCATAAAAAGGTCTGCAAAATAAGAGGAGCATGAAAAGGTGTGAAAAAGACGAGGAGCAAGAAAAGGTCTGAAAATACGAGGAGCAAGAAAAGGTCTGAAAAATATCTAGAGCCTGAAAAGGTGTGAAAAATATGAAGAGCATGAAAAGGTCTGAAAAATATGAAGAGCACACAAAGGTGTGAAAAAGAGGAAGAGCCCGAAAATGTGTGAAAAATACGAAGAGCATGAAAAGTTGTGAAATATATGAGGAGCATGAAAAAGTCTGAAAAATATGAGAAGCATGAAAAGGTCTGAAAAATACGAGGAGCATGAAAAGGTGTGAAAACAACAAAGAGCATGAAAAGGTCTGAAATATACGAGGAGCATGAAAAGGTGTCAAAAATATAAGGAGCATGAAAAGGTGTGACAATACGAGGAGCATGAAAAGGTCTGAAAAATACGAGGAGCATTAAAAGTTTGGAGAAATATGAGGAGCATGAAAAGGTCTGAAAAGTACGAGGAGCATGAAAAGGTGTGAATGATACGAGGAGCATGAAAAGGTGTGAAAGATACGAGGAGCATGAAAAGATGTGAAGCATACGAGGAGCCTGAAAAGGTGTGAAAAATACGAGGAGCATGAAAAGTGAAAAATACTAGGAGCGTGAAAAGCTGTGAAAAATATGAGGACCATGAAGAGGTTTGAAAAATACGAGGAGCATAAAAAAGTCTGAAAAATACGAGAAGTATGAAAACGTCTGAAAAAAAAGAGGAGAATGAAAAGTCCTGAAAAATACAAGCAGCAGGAAAAGGCCTGAAAAATACGAGGGAAATGAAAAGGCATGAAATATACGAGGAGCATGAAAAGGGGTGAAAAATACGAGGAGCACGAAAAGGTGTGAAAAATACGAGGAGCACGAAAAAGTGTGAAAAATACGAGGAGCATGAAAAGGTGTGAAAAATATGAAGAGCCTGAACAATGTGTGAAAAATATGAAGGGCCTGAAAAGGTCTGAAAAATATGAAGAACATGAAAAGTTCTGAAAAATATGAGGAGCATGAAACTGTATGAAATATATGAAGAGCATGAAAAGGTGAGAAAAATAGGAAGAGCACGAAAAAGTCTGAAAAATATGAAGGGCATAAAAAGTGTGAAAAATATGAAGAGCACAAAAAGGTCTGAAAATTATGAGGAGCAGGAAAAGGTGTGAAAAATAGGAGGAGCACGAAAGGTGTGAAAAATACGAGGACAATGAAAAGGCCTGAAAAATAGGAGGAGCATGAAAAGGTCTGAAAAATACGAGGAGCACGAAAAGGTGTGAAAAACACGAGGAGCATGAAAAGGTCTGAAAAATACGAGGAGCATGAAAAGGTCTGAGAAAAATAGGAGAATGAAAAGTCCTGAAAAATACGAGGAGGACGAAAAGGCCTGAAAAATACGAGGAGCGTGAAAAGGTCTGAAAAATACAAGGATCATGAAAAGGCATGAAATATACGAGGAGCATGAAAAGGCGTGAAAAATACTAGGAGCATGAAAAGGTGTGAAAAATAAGAGGAGCATGAAAAGCCCTGAAATATAGGTGGAGCGTGAAAAGGCGTGAAAAATACGAGGAGGATGAAAATGTGTGAAAAATACGAGGCACATGAAAAGGTATGAAAATACGAGGAGCATGAAGAGGTGTGAAAAATACGAGGTGCACGAAAAGGTGTGAAAAATACAAGGAGCATGAAAACGTCTGAAAAATATGAGGAGCATGAAAAGGTGTGAAAACTACGAAGAGCATGAAAAGGTGTGAAATATACGAGGAGCATGACAAGGTTTGAAAAATACGATAAGCATGAAAAGATCTGAGAAATAGGAGGAGCATAAAAAGGTCTGAAAATACGAGGAGCAAGAAAAGGTCTGAAAAATATGAAGAGCCAGAAAAGGTGTGAAAAATATGAAGAGCATGAAAAGGTCTGAAAAATATGAAGAGCACACAAAGGTGTGAAAAAGAGGAAGAGCCCGAAAAGGTGTGAAAAATACGAAGAGCATGAAATGTTGTGAAATATATGAGGAGCATGAAAAAGTCTGAAAAATTCGATGAGCATGAAAAGGTCTGAAAAATACGAGGAGCATGAAAAGGTGTGAAAACTATGAAGAGCATGAAAAGGGCTGAAATATACGAGGAGCATGAAAAGGTGTCAAAAATATGAAGAGCATGAAAAGGTGTGAAAATACGAGGAGCATGAAAAGTTGTGAAAAATACGAGGAGCATAAAAAGGTCTAAAAATACGAGGAGCATTAAAAGTTTGGAGAAATATGAGGAGCATGAAAATGTCTGAGAAATACGAGGAGCATGAAAAGGTCTGAAAAATACGAGGAGCATGAAAAGTTCTGAAAAATACGAGGAGCATGAAAAGGTCTGAAAAATACGAGGAGCAAGAAATGATCTGAAATATACGAGAAGCATGAAAAGGTCTGAAAAATACGAGGAGCATGAAAAGGTGTAAAAATACGAAGAGAATGAAAAGTTCTGAAAATTATGAAGTGCATGAAAAGGTGTGAAAAATACGAGGAGTGTGAAAAGGTGTGAAAAATACGAGGAGCATGAAAAGGTGTGAAAAATACGAGGAGCATGAAAAGGTTTTAAAAATACGAGGAGCATGAAAAGTTCTGAAAAGTACGAGGAGCATGAAAAGGTGTGAAGCATACGAGGAGCCTGAAAAGGTGTGAAAAATACGAGGAGCATGAAAAGTGAAAAATACTAGGAGCGTGAAAAGCTGTGAAAAATACGAGGACCATGAAGAGGTTTGAAAAATACGAGGAGCATAAAAAAGTCTGAAAAATACGAGAAGCATGAAAACGTCTGAAAAAAAAAGAGGAGAATGAAAAGTCCTGAAAAATACGAGCAGAAGGAAAAGGCCTGAAAAATACGAGGAAAATGAAAAGGTCTGAAAAATACGAGGAGCATGAAAAGGCGTGAAATATACGAGGAGCATGAAAAGGCGTGAAAAATACTAGGAGCATGAAAATGTGTGAAAAATACAAGGAGCATGAAAAGCCCTGAAAATAGGTGGAGCATGAAAAGGCGTGAAATATACGAGGAGGATGAAAATGTGTGAATAATACGAGGAGCATGAAAAGGTGTTAAAAAAACGAGGAGCATGAAAAGGTATTAAAATACGAGGAGCATGAAGAGGTGTGAAAAATACGAGGAGCACGAAAAGGTGTGAAAAATACGAGGAGCACGAAAAAGTGTGAAAAATACGAGGAGCATGAAAAGGTGTGAAAAATATGAAGAGCCTGAACAATGTGTGAAAAATATGAAGGGCCTGAAAAGGTCTGAAAAATATGAAGAACATGAAAAGTTCTGAAAAATATGACGAGCATGAAACTGTCTGAAATATATGAAGAGCATGAAAAGGTGAGAAAAACATGAAAAGCAGGAAAAGGTGTGGAATATATGAAAAGCTTCAAAAGGTGTCAAAAATATGAGGAGCATGAAATAGTCTGAAAGATATGAGGAGCATGAAACGGTGTGAAAAATACGAGGAGCATGAAACGTTCTGAAAATTATGAGGATCATGAAATGTTGTTGAAAAACATGTAGAGCATGAAAATGTGTGAAAAATATGAAGAGCTTCAAACAGGGTCAAAAATATGAGGAGAGTGAAATGGTCTGAAAAATATGAGGGGCATCAAAAGGTGTGGAAAAACATGAAGAGCATGAAACGGTGTTGAGAACATGAAGAGAATGAAAAAGTGTGGAAAACATGAAGAGCTTCAAAATGTGTCCAATATATGAGGAGCATGAAACGGTCTGAAAAATATGAGGAGCATGAAACGGTGTTGAAAAACATGAAGAGCATGAAACGGTGTGGAGAAACACGAAGAGCATGAAAAATTGTGAAAATTATGAAGAGATTCAAAAGGTGTCAAAAGTATGAGGAGCATGAAACGGTCTGAAAAATACGAGTTGCATGAAACGGTGTTCAAAAATATAAAGAGCATGAAACGGTGTTGAAAAAAAGAAGAGCATGAAAAGGTGTGAAAAACATGAAGAGCTTCAAAGGGTGTCAAAAATATGAGAAGCATGAAACGGTGTTAAAAAACATGAAGAGCATGAAAAGGTGTGAAATATATGAAGAGCTTCAAAAGGTGTCAAAATATGAGGAGCTGGAAATGGTCTGAAAAATATGAGGAGCATGAAACGGTGTTGAAAATCATGAAAAGCAGGAAAAGGTGGGGAAAATATGAAAAGCTTCAAAAGGTGTCAAAAATATGAGGTGCATGAAACAGTCTGAAAGATATGAGGAGCATGAAACGGTGTGAAAAATACGAGGAGCATGAAACGTTCTGAAAAATATGAGGAGCATGAAACGCTGTTGAAAAATATGAGGAGCAAGAAACGGGTTTGAAAAACATGAGGAGCATGAAAAGGTGGGAAAAACATGAAGAGCTTCAAAAGGTGTCAAAATATCAGGAGCATGAAACAGTCTGAAATATATGAGGAGCAAGAAACGGTGTTGAAAAACATAAAGAGCATGAAAAGTTGGGAAAAATATGAAGATCTTCAAAAGGTGTCAAAAATATGAGGAGCATGAAACGGTCTGAAAAATATGAGGAGCATGAAATGGTCTGAAATATAGGAGGAGCATGAAACGGTGTTGAGAAATATGAAGAGCACGAAAAGGTGGGAAAAATATGAATAGCTCCAAAAGGTGTCAAAAATATGAGGAGCATGAAACGGTCTGAAAAATATGAGGAGGATGAAATGGTGTTGAAAAATATAAGGAGCATGAAACGTCTGAAATATAGGAGGAGCATGAAACGGTGTGGAAAAACATGAAGCGCATGAAACGGTGTTGAAAAACATGAAGAGCATGAAAAGGTGTGAAAAGTATGAAGACCTTCAAAAGGTGTCAAAAATATGAGGAGCATGAAAAGGTTTGGAATATATGAAGAGCTTCAAAAGGTGCCAAAATATGAGGAGCTGGAAACGGTCTGAAAAACATGAGGAGGATAAAAGGGTGTGAAAAATATGAGGAGCATGAAACGTTCTGTAAAATATGAAGAGAATGAAACGGTGTAGAAAAACATGAAGAACATGAAAAGGTGTGAAAAATATGAAGAGCTTCAAAAGGTGGAAAAATAAGAGGAGCTGGAAACGGTTTGAAAATTATGAGGAGCATGAAACGGTGTTGAGAAATAAGAAGAGCATGAAAAGGTGTGAAAAATATGAAGAGCTTCAAAAGGTGTCCAATATATGAGGAGCATGAAACGGTCTGAAAAATATGAGGAGCATGAAACGGTGTTGAAAAACATGAAGAGCATGAAACGGTGTGGAGAAACACGAAGAGCATGAAAAATTGTGAAAATTATGAAGAGATTTAAAAGGTGTCAAAAGTATGAGGAGCATGAAACGGTCTGAAAAATACGAGTTGCATGAAACGGTGTTCAAAAATATAAAGAGCATGAAACGGTGTTGAAAAAAAAGAAGAGCATGAAAAGGTGTGAAAAACATGAAGAGCTTCAAAGGGTGTCAAAAATATGAGAAGCATGAAACGGTGTTAAAAAACATGAAGAGCATGAAAAGGTGTGAAATATATGAAGAGCTTCAAAAGGTGTCAAAAATATGAGGAGCACGTAACGGTCTGAAAAATATGAGGAGAATGAAACGGTGTTGAAAAACATTAGAAAATGAAAAGGTGTGAAAAATATAAGGAGCATGAAACGTCTGAAATATAGGAGGAGCATGAAACGGTGTGGAAAAACATGAAGCGCATGAAACGGTGTTGAAAAACATGAAGAGCATGAAAAGGTGTGAAAAGTATGAAGACCTTCAAAAGGTGTCAAAAATATGAGGAGCATGAAAATGTGTGGAAAATATGAAGAGCTTCAAACGGTGTCAAAAATATGAGGAGCATGAAACGGTCTGAAAAACAGGAGGAGCAGGAAACGGTGTTGAAAAACATGAAGAGCATGAAAAAGTATGAAAAATATGAAGAGCTTCAAATGGCGTCAAAAATATGAATAGCATGAAAAGTTGTGATAAATATGAGGAGCATGAAATGGTGTAGAAAAACATGAAGAGCATGAAAATGTGTGAAATATATGAAAAGCTTCAAAAGGTGTCACAATATGAGGAGCATGAAAAGGTGTGAAACATATGAGGAGCATGAAATGGTGTTGAAAACATGAAGAGCATGGAAACGTATGAAAAATATGAAGAGCTTCAAAAGGTGTCAAAATATGAGGAGCTGTAAACGGTCTGAAAAATATGAGGAGCATGAAACGGTGTTGAAAAACATGAAAAGCAGGAAAAGGTGTGGAAAATATGAAAAGCTTCAAAAGGTGTCAAAAATATGAGGAGCATGAAACAGTCTGAAAGATATGAGGAGCATGAAACGGTGTGAAAAATACGAGGAGCATGAAACGTTCTGAAAAATATGAGGAGCATGAAAGTGTGTTGAAAAACATGAAGAGCAGGAAAATGTGTGAAAAATATGAAGAGCTTCAAACAGGGTCAAAAATATGAGGAGAGTGAAATGGTCTGAAAAATATGAGGGGCATCAAAAGGTGTGGAAAAAACATGAAGAGCATGAAACGGTGTTGAGAACATGAAGAGAATGAAAAAGTGTGGAATATATGAAGAGCTTCAAAAGGTGTCAAAAATATGAGGATCATGAATCGGTCTGAAAAATTTGAGGAGCATCAAATGGTCTGAAATATAGGAGGAGCATGAAACGGTGTTGAGAAACATGAAGAGCATGAAAAGCTGGGAAAAATATGAAGAGCTTCAAAAGGTGTCAAAAATATGAGGAGCATGAAACGGTCTGAAAAATGAGGAGCATGAAATGGCCTGAAAAATATGAGGAGCATGAAACGGTCTGAAAAATAGGAGAAGCATGAAATGGTGTTGAAAAACATGAAGAACTTAAAAAGGTGTGAAAAACATGAAGAGCTTCAAAAGGTGTCAAAAATATGAGGAGCATGAAAAGGCGTGAAAAATATGAGGAGCATGAAAAGGTGTGAAAAATACAAGGAGCATGAAACGTTCTGAAAAATATGAGGAGCATGAAACGATGTTGAAAACATGAAGAGCATGAAAAGGTGTGAAAAATATGACGGGCTTCAAAAGGTGTCAAAAATAGGAGGAGCATGAAACGGTCTGAAAAACATGAGGAGGATGAAAGAGTGCTAAAAATATGAGGAGCTTCAAAAGGTGGCAAAAATAAGAGGAGCTGGAAAAGGTTTGAAAATTATGAGGAACATGAAACGGTGTTGAGAAACATGAAGAGCATGAAAATGTGTGAAAAATATGAGGAGCATGAAATGGTGTTGAAAAACATGAAGAGCATGAAAATGTGTGAAAAATATGAAGAGCTTCAAAGGGTGTCAAAATGAGGAGCATTAAACGGAGTTGAAAAACATGAAGAGCATGAAATTTTGTGAAATATATGAAGAGCTTCAAAAGGTGTCAAATATATCAGGAGCATGAAAAGTTGTGAAAAATATGAGAAGCATGAAAAGGTGTGAAAACTATGAGGAGCATGAAACGGTGTGAAAAAAAAGGAGGAGCATGAAACTGTGTTGACAAACACGAAGGGCATGAAAACGTGTGAAAAATAAAACAGCTTCGAAAGGTGTCAAAAATATGAGGAGCATGAAATGGTGTGAAAAATATGAGGAGCATGAAACGGTGTTGAAAAACATGAAGAGCATGCAAATGTGTGAAAAATATGAAAAGCTTCAAAAGGTTTCAAAAATATGAGGAGCATGAAAATGTGTGAAAAATATGAGGAGCATGAAACGGTGTTGAAAAACATGAAGAGCATGAAAAAGTATGAAAAATATGAAGTGCTTCAAAGGGTGTCAAAAATATGAAGAGCATTAAAAAGAGTTGAAAAACATGAAGAGCATGAAATTGTGTGAAAAATATGAAGAGCTTCAAAAGGTGTCAAATATATGAGGAGCATGAAAAGTTGGGAAAATTTGAGAAGCATGAAAAGGTGTGAAAACTATGAGGAGCATGAAACGTTCTGAAAATACGAGGAGCATGAAAAGGTCTGAAAAATACGAGAAGCATGAAAAGATATGAAAAATACGAGCAGCATGAAAAGGTGTGAAAAATACGAGGAGCATGAAAAGGTTTTAAAAATACGAGGAGCATGAAAAGGTGTTAAAAATACGAGGATGATGAAATGGTCTGAAAAATATGAGGAGCATGAAAATGTGTGAAAAATATGAGGAGCATGAAATGGTGTTGAAAAACATGAAGAGCATGAAAAAGTATGAAAAATATGAAGAGCTTCAGAAGGTGTCAAAAATATGAGGAAATGGAAACGGTCTGAAAAATATGAGGAGCATGAAACGGTGTTGAAAAACATAAAGAGCATGAAAAGGTGTGAAAAATATGAAAGGCTTCAAAAGGTGTCAAAAATATGAGGAGCATGAAAAGTTGTGAAAAATATGAGAAGCATGAAAAGGTGTGAAAACTATGAGGAGCATGAAATGTTCTGAAAAATACGAGGAGCATGAAAAGGTGTGAAAATTACGAGGAGCATGAAAAGCTGTGAAAAATACGAGGAGCATGAAAAGGTGTGAAAAATACGAGGAGCATGAAAAGGTTTTAAAAATACGAGGAGCATGAAATGGTGTTAAAAATACGAGGAGGATGAAATCGTCTGAAAAATATGAGGAGCATAAAAAGGTGTGAAAAATATGAGGAGCATGAAAGGGTGTGAAAAATACGAGGAGCATGAAAAGTTGTGAAAACAACGAGCATGAAACGTGTGAAAAATACAAGGAGCATGAAAAGGTTTGAAAAATACGAGGAGCATGAAAAGGTCTGAAAAATATTAGGAGGATGAAAAGTTGTGAAAAATATGAGGAGCATGAGAAAGAGTGAAAAATATGAGGAGCATGAAAAGATGTGAAAAATATGAGGAGCATGAAAAGGTGTGAAAAATATGAGGAGCATGAAAAGGTGTGAAAAATACGAGGAGCATGAAAAGTTGTGAAAAATACGAGGAGAATGAAAATGTGTGAAAAATATGAAGAGCATGAAAATGTCTGAAAAATACGAGAAGCATGAAAAGGTGTGAAAAATACGAGGAGCAAGAAAAGGTCTGAGATATACGAGGAGCATGAAAAGATGTGAAAAATACGAGGAGCATGAAAAGGTCTGAGAAATACGAGCAACATGAAAAGGTTTGAAAAATTACGAGGAGCATGAAAAGGTGTGAAAAATACTGGAGCATGAAAAGATGTGAAAAATCTGAGGAGCACGAAAAGGTGTGAAAAATACGAGGAGAGAAAAGGTGTCAAAAATATGAGGAGCATGAAACGGTTTGAAAAATATGAGGAGCATGAATCGGTGTTGAAAAACATGAAGAGCATGAAACGGTGTGAAAAATATGAAGAGCTTCAAAGGGTGTCCAACATATGAGGAGCATTAAACGGTCTGAATAATATGAGGAGCATGAAACGGTGTTGAAAAACATAAACAGCATGAAATGGTGTCAAAAATATGAAGAGCTTCAAAAGGTGTCAAAAATATGAGGAGCAGGAAACGGTCTGAAAAAATGAGGAGCAAGAAATGGTGTTGAAAAACACGAAGAGCAAGAAAAGGTGTAAAAAATATGAAGAGTTTCAAAAGGTGTCAAAAATATGAGGAGCATGAAAGGGTGTTGACAAACATGAAGAGCATGAAAAGGTGTGAAAAATACGAGGAGGATGAAATAGTCTGAAAAATACGAGAGGAAGAAATCGTCTTAAAAGTACGAGGAGCATTACAACGTGTGAAAAATACAAGAAGCCTGAAACGGTGTGAAAAATACGAGGAGCATGAAAAGGTGTGAAAAATATGAAGAGCATGAAAAGGTCTGACAAATACGAGGAGCAGGAAAAGGTCTGAGATATATGAGGAGCATGAAAAAGTCTGAAAAATACGAGGAACATGGAAAGGTCTGAGAAATACAAGGAGCATGAAAAGGTGTGAAAAATACAGGGAGCAGGAAAAGGTTTGAAACATTACGAGGAACATGGAAAGGTGTGAAAAATAGACTTTAGCTTTCACACGGTCCGTGGCTGTGGGATAGACTTTATCTTTCACACGGTCCGTGGTTGTGGAATAGACTTTATCTTTCACATGGTCCATGCCTGTGGGATAGACTTTTTCACACGGTCCTTGGCGTGGGGTAGACTTTATCTTTCACATGGTCCGTGGCTGTGGGAGTAGTCTTTATGTTTCGCACAGGTCCGTGGCTGTGGGAATAGACTTTATGTTTCACAAGGTCCGTGGCTCTGGGAATAGAATTTATCTTTCACATGGTCCATGGCTGTGTGATAGACTGTATCTTTCACACGGTCCGTGGCTGTGGGATAGACTTTATCTTTCACACGGTACGTGCCAGTGGAATAGACTTTATCTTTCACACGGTCCCTGCCTCTAGGACAGACTTTATCTTTCACACGGTCCGTGCCTGTGGGATAGACTTTTTCACACGGCCCGTGCCTGTGGGATAGACTTTATCTTTCACACGGTCCGTGCCTGTGGGATAGACTTTTTCACACGGTCCGTGCCTGTGGGATAGACTTTATCTTTCACACGGTCCGTCCCTGTGGGATAGACTTTATCTTTCACACGGTCCGTGACTGTGGGAATAGACTCTATCTTTCACACGCTCCGTGCTTGTGGGATAGACTTTATCTTTCACACGGTCCGTGCCTGTGGGATAGACTTTATCTTTCTCATGGTCCGTGGCTGTGGCATAGACTTTATCTTTCACACGGCCCGTGCCTGTGGGGTAGACATAATCTTTCACACGGCCCGTGGCTGTGGGGTAGACTTTATGTTTCACACGGTCCGGGGCTGTGGGAATAGACTTTATCTTTCACACGGTCCGTGGCTGTGGGATAGACTTTATCTTTCACACGGTACGTGCCAGTGGAATAGACTTTATCTTTCACACGGTCCCTGCCTCTAGGACAGACTATCTTTCACACGGTCCGTGCCTGTGGGATAGACTTTTTCACACGGCCCGTGCCTGTGGGATAGACTTTATCTTTCACACGGTCCGTGCCTGTGGGATAGACTTTTTCACACGGTCCGTGCCTGTGGGATAGACTTTATCTTTCACACGGTCCGTCCCTGTGGGATAGACTTTATCTTTCACACGGTCCGTGACTGTGGGAATAGACTCTATCTTTCACACGCTCCGTGCTTGTGGGATAGACTTTATCTTTCACACGGTCCGTGCCTGTGGGATAGACTTTATCTTTCTCATGGTCCGTGGCTGTGGCATAGACTTTATCTTTCACACGGCCCGTGCCTGTGGGGTAGACATAATCTTTCACACGGCCCGTGGCTGTGGGGTAGACTTTATGTTTCACACGGTCCGGGGCTGTGGGAATAGACTTTATCTTTCACACGGTCCGTGGCTGTGGGAATACACTTTATCTTTCACACGGTCTGTGGCTGTGGGAATAGACTTTATCTTTCACACGTTCCGTGCCTGTGGGATAGACTTTATCTTTCACATGGTCCCTGGCTTTGGGGTAGACTTTATCTTTCACACGGTCCCTGCCTGTGGGATAGACTTTTTCACACGGTCCGTGCCTGTGGGATAGACTTTATCTTTCACACTGTCCGTGGCTGTGGGATAGACTCTATCATGCACATGGTCTGTGGCTGCGGGGTAGACTTTATCTTTCAAATGGTCCGTGGCTGCGGGGTAGACTTTATCTTTCACACGGCCCGTGGCTGTGGGGTAGACTTTATCTTTCACACGGCCCGTGGCTGTGGGGTAGACTTTATCTTTCACACGGTCCGTGGCTGTGGGGTAGACTTTACCTTTCACACGGTCCGTGGCTGTGGGTAGACTTTACCTTTCACACGGTCCTTGGCTGTGGGGTAGACATTATCTTTCACAAGGTCAGTGGCTGTGGGGTAGACTTTATCTTTCACACGGCCCTTGCCTGTGGCATAGACTTTATCTTTCACACGGCCCGTGCCTGTGGCATAGACTTTATCTTTCACACGGCCCGTGCCTGTGGGATAGACTTTATCTTTCACACGGTCCGTGGCTGTGGGGTAGACTTTATGTTTCACAGGGTCCGTGGCTGTGGGAATAGACTTTATCTTTCACACGGTCCGTGGCTGTGGGAATAGACTTTATCTTTCACACGGTCCGTGCCTGTGGGATAGACTTTATCTTTCACACGTTCCGTGGCTGTGGGATAGACTCTATCTTTCCCTCGGTCCATGCCTGTGGGATACCCTCTATCTTTCACACGGTCCGTGGCTGTGGGAATAGACTTTACCTTTCACACAGTCCATGCCTGTGGGATAGAGTCTATCTTTCACATGGTCCGTGGCTGTGGGATAGCCTCTATCTATCACACGGTCCGTGGTTGTGTGAATAGGCTTTATCTTTCACACGGTCCGTGGCTGTGGGGTAGACTTTATCTTTCACAAGCTCAGTGGCTGTGGGAAAGACTATCTTTCACACGGTCCGTGTCTTTGTGGTAGACTTTATCTTTCACACGGTAGGTGGCTGTGGGGTAGACTTTATCTTTCACACGGTCCGTGGCTGTGCGAATAGACTTTATCTTTCACATGTTCCGTGGCTGTGGGATAGACTTTTTCACACGGTCCGTGGCTGTGGGATAGACTTTATCTTTCACACGGTCCGTGCCTGTGGGATAGACTTTATCTTTCACACGGTCCGTGCCTGTGGGATAGACTTTATCTTTCACATGATCCGTGGCTGTGGGATAGACTTTATCTTTCACACGTTCGTTAGATGTGGGAACAGACTCTATCTTTCACACGGTCTGTGGCTGTGGGATAGATTCTATATTTCACACGGTCCATGGCTGTGGAGTAGACTTTATCTTTAACACGGTCCGTGGCTGTGGGGTAGACTTTATCTTTCAACACGGCCCGTGGCTGTGGGGTAGACTTTATCTTTCACATGGCCCGTGCCTGTGGGGTAGACTTTATCTTTCACACGGTCCGTGCCTGTGGGGTAGACATTATCTTTCACATGGTCCGTGGCTGTGGGGTAGACTTTATCTTTCACACGGCCCGTGGTTGTGGGGTAGAGTTTATCTTTCACACGGCCCGTGGCTGTGGAGTAGACTTTATCTTTCACATGGTCCGTGGCTGTGGGGTAGACATTATCTTTCACACGGTCCGTGCCTGTGGGAAAGACTCCATCTTTCACACGGTCCGTGGCTGTGGGATAGACTTTTTCTTTCACATGGTCCGTGGCTGTGGGAATAGACTCTATCTTTCACACGGTCCATGGCTGTGGGATAGACTTTATCTTTCACACGGTCCATGGCTGTGGGAATAGACTCTATCTTTCACACGGTCCGTGGCTGTGGGAAAGACTTTATCTTCCGCACGGCCCGTGGCTGTGTGGTAGACTTTATCTTTCATACAGTCCGTGGCTTTGGGGTAGACATTATCTTTCACACGGTCCGTGCCTTTGGAATAGATTTTATCTTTCACATGGTCCGTGGCTCTGGTATAGACTTTATCTTTCACACGGTAAGTGGCTGTGTGATAGACTTTTTCACACGGTCCGTGCCTGTGGGATAGACTTTATCTTTCACATGGTCCATGGCTGTGGGATAGACTTTTTGATACGGTCCGTGCCTGTGGGATAGACTTTATCTTTCACACGATCCGTGGCTGTCGGATAGACTTTATCTTTCACAAGGTCTGTGCCTGTGGGACAGATTTATCTTTCAAACGGTCCGTGGCTTTGGGATAGACTTTATCTTTCACAAGGTCCGTGCCTGTGGGGTAGACATTATCTTTCACACGGTCCGTGGATGTGGGGTAGACTTTATCTTTCAAACGGTCCATGGCTGTGGGAATAGACTCTATCTTTCACACGGTCCGTGCCTGTGGGATAGACTTTATCTTTCACACGGTCCGTGCCTGTGGGGTAGACATTATCTTTCACACGTTTCGTGGATGTGGGGTAGACTTTTTCGTTCACACGGTCCGTGGCTGTGGGGTAGACTTTATCTTTCACACGGTCCGTGCCTGTGGGATAGACTTTATCTTTCACACGGTCCGTGGCTGTGGGATAGACTCTATCTTTCACACGGTCGTTTCCTGTGGGGTAGACTCTATCTTTCACACGGTTCATGGCTGTTGGAATAGACTTTATCTTTCACACGGTCCGTGGCTGTGGGATAGACTCTATCTTTCACACGGTCGTTTCCTGTGGGGTAGACTCTATCTTTCACACGGTTCATGGCTGTTGGAATAGACTTTATCTTTCACACGGTCCGTGGTGTGGGATAGACTTTATCTTTCACAAGGTCCGTGCCTGTGGGATAGACTTTATCTTTCACACGGTCCGTGCCTGTGGGGTAGACATTATCTTTCACAAGGTCCGTGCCTGTGGGGTAGACATTACTTTCACACGGTCCGTGGCTGTGGGGTAGACTTTATCTTTCACAAGGTCCGTGCCTGTGGGGTAGACATTACTTTCACACGGTCCGTGGCTGTGGGGTAGACTTTATCTTTCACACGGTCCGTGCCTGTGGGGTAGACTTTATCTTTCACATGGTCCGTGGCTCTGGTATAGACTTTATCTTTCACACGGTAAGTGGCTGTGTGATAGACTTTTTCACACGGTCCGTGCCTGTCGGATAGACTTTATCTTTCACATGGTCCGTGGCTGTGGGATAGACTTTTTGACACGGTCCGTGCCTGTGGGATAGACTTTATATTTCACACGGTCCGTGGCTGTGGGAACAGACTGTATCATTCACACTGTCCACGGCTGTGGGGTGGACTTTATCTTTCACACGGTCCGTGCCTGTGGGATAGACTTTATCTTTCACATGGTCTGTGGCTGAGGGATAGACTTTTTCACACGGTCCGTGGCTGTGGGATAGACTTTATCTTTCACACGGTCCGTGCCTGTGGGGTAGACATTATCTTTCACATGGTCCGTGGCTGTGGGGTAGACTTTATCTTTCACACGGTCCGTGCCTGTGGGAAAGACTCCATCTTTCACACGGTCCGTGGCTGTGGGATAGACTTTTTCTTTCATATGGTCCGTGGCTGTGGGAATAGACTCTATCTTTCACACGGTCCGTGGCTGTGGGATAGACTTTATCTTTCACACGGTCCGTGGCTGTGGGAAAGACTTTATCTTTCCCACGGCCCGTGGCTGTGTGGTAGACTTTATCTTTCATACAGTCCGTGGCTGTGGGGTAGACTTTATCTTTCACACGGTCCGTGCCTGTGGGATAGACTTTATCTTTCACATGATCCGTGGCTGTGGGATAGACTTTATCTTTCACACGTTCGTTAGATGTTGGAACAGACTCTATCTTTCACACGGTCCGTGGCTGTGGGATAGCCTCTATCTTTCACACGGTCCGTGTCTGTGGGGTAGACTTTATTTTTCACACGGTCCGTGGCTGTGGGGTAGACTTTATCTTTCACACGGCCCGAGGCTGTGGGGTAGACTTTATCTTTCACATGGCCCGTGCCTGTGGGGTAGACTTTATTTTTCACACGGTCCGTGCCTGTGGGGTAGACATTATCTTTCACATGGTCCGTGGATGTGGGGTAGACGTTATCTTTCACACGGTCCGTGGCTGTGGGGTAGACTTTATCTTTCACACGGCCCGTGGCTGTGGGGTAGAGTTTATCTTTCACACGGCCCGTGGCTGTGGAGTAGACTTTATCTTTCACATGGTCCGTGGCTGTGGGGTAGACTTTATCTTTCACACGGTCCGTGCCTGTGGGAAAGACTCCATCTTTCACACGGTCCGTGGCTGTGGGATAGACTTTTTCTTTCATATGGTCCGTGGCTGTGGGAATAGACTCTATCTTTCACACGGTCCGTGGCTGTGGGTTAGACTTTATCTTTCACACGGTCCGTGGCTGTGGGAAAGACTTTATCTTTCCCACGACCCGTGGCTGTGTGGTAGACTTTATCTTTCATACAGTCCGTGGCTGTGGGGTAGACTTTATCTTTCACACGGTCCGTGCCTGTGGAGTAGACTTTATCTTTCACATGGTCCGTGGCTCTGGTATAGACTTTATCTTTCACACGGTAAGTGGCTGTGTGATAGACTTTTTCACACGGTCCGTGCCTGTGGGATAGACTTTATCTTTCACACGATTCCGTGGCTGTCGGATAGAATTTAACTTTCACAAGGTCCGTGCCTGTGGGATAGACTTTATCTTTCACACGGTCCATGGCTGTGGGAATAGACTCTATCTTTCACACGGTCCGTGGCTGTGGGAAAGACTTTATCTTTCGCACGGTCCATGGCTGTGGGAATAGACTCTATCTTTCACACGGTCCGTGGCTGTGGGAAAGACTTTATCTTTCGCACGGCCCGTGGCTGTGTGGTAGACTTTATCTTTCATACAGTCCGTGGCTGTGGGGTAGACATTATCTTTCACACGGTCCGTGCCTTTGGAATAGACTTTATCTTTCACATGGTCCGTGGCTCTGGTATAGACTTTATCTTTCACACGGTAAGTGGCTGTGTGATAGACTTTTTCACACGGTCCGTGCCTGTGGGATAGACTTTATCTTTCACATGGTCCATGGCTGTGGGATAGACTTTTTGACACGGTCCGTGCCTGTGGGATAGACTTTATCTTTCACACGTTCCGTGGCTGTCGGATAGACTTTATCTTTCACAAGGTCAGTGCCTGTGGGACAGACTTTATCTTTCAAACGGTCCGTGGCTGTGGGATAGACTTTATCTTTCACAAGGTCCGTGCCTGTGCGGTAGACATTATCTTTCACACGGTCCGTGGATGTGGGGTAGACTTTATCTTTCAAACGGTCCGAAGCTGTGGGAATAGACTCTATCTTTCACACGGTCCGTGCCTGTGGGATAGACTTTATCTTTCACACGGTCCGTGCCTGTGGGGTAGACATTATCTTTCACATGGTTCGTGGATGTGGGGTAGACTTTATCGTTCACACGGTCCGTGGCTGTGGGGTAGACTTTATCTTTCACACGGTCCGTGCCTGTGGGATAGACTTTATCTTTCACACGGTCCGTGGCTGTGGGATAGACTTTATCTTTCACACGGTCCGTGCCTGTGGGATAGACTTTATCTTTCACACGGTCCGTGCCTGTGGGATAGACTTTATCTTTCACATGATCCGTGGCTGTGGGATAGACTCTATCTTTCACACGGTCGCTGGCTGTGGGAATAGACTCTATCTTTCACACGGTCCGTGCCTGTGGGATAGACTTTATTTTTCACACGGTCCGTGGCTGTGTGGTAGACTTTATCACTCACACGGTCCGTGGCTGTGGGATAGACTTTATCTTTCACACGGTCCGTGTCTTTGTGGTAGACTTTATCTTTCACACAGTAGGTTGCTGTGGGAGTAGACTTTATCTTTCACACGGTCCGTGGCTGTGCGAATAGACTTTATCTTTCACATGGTCCGTGGCTGTGGGATAGACTTTTTCACACGGTCCGTGGCTGTGGGATACACTTTATCTTTCACACGGTCCGTTCCTGTGGGATAGACTTTATCTTTCACACGGTCCGTGCCTGTGGGATAGACTTTATCTTTCACATGATCCGTGGCTGTGGGATAGACTTTATCTTTCACACGTTCGTTAGATGTTGGAAGAGACTGTATCTTTCACACGGTCCGTGTCTGTGGGATAGCCTCTATCTTTCACACGGTCCGTGTCTGTGGGGTAGACTTTATCTTTCACACGGCCCGTGGCTGTGTGGTAGACTTTATCTTTCACACGGCCCGGGGCTGTGGGGTAGACTTTATCTTTCACACGGCCCGTGCCTGTGGGGTAGACTTTATCTTTCACACGGTCCGTGCCTGTGGGGTAGACATTATCTTTCACATGGTCCGTGGATGTGGGGTAGACTTTATCTTTCAAACGGTCCGAAGCTGTGGGAATAGACTCTATCTTTCACACGGTCCGTGCCTGTGGGATAGACTTTATCTTTCACACGGTCCGTGCCTGTGGGGTAGACATTATCTTTCACATGGTTCGTGGATGTGGGGTAGACTTTATCGTTCACACGGTCCGTGGCTGTGGGGTAGACTTTATCTTTCACACGGTCCGTGCCTGTGGGGTAGACATTATCTTTCACACGGTCCGTGGATGTGGGGTAGACTTTATCTTTCAAACGGTCCGAAGCTGTGGGAATAGACTCTATCTTTCACACGGTCCGTGCCTGTGGGATAGACTTTATCTTTCACACGGTCCGTGCCTGTGGGGTAGACATTATCTTTCACATGGTTCGTGGATGTGGGGTAGACTTTATCGTTCACACGGTCCGTGGCTGTGGGGTAGACTTTATCTTTCACACGGTCCGTGCCTGTGGGATAGACTTTATCTTTCACACGGTCCGTGGCTGTGGGATAGACTTTATCTTTCACACGGTCCGTGCCTGTGGGATAGACTTTATCTTTCACACGGTCCGTGCCTGTGGGATAGACTTTATCTTTCACATGATCCGTGGCTGTGGGATAGACTCTATCTTTCACACGGTCGCTGGCTGTGGGAATAGACTCTATCTTTCACACGGTCCGTGCCTGTGGGATAGACTTTATTTTTCACACGGTCCGTGGCTGTGTGGTAGACTTTATCACTCACACGGTCCGTGGCTGTGGGATAGACTTTATCTTTCACACGGTCCGTGTCTTTGTGGTAGACTTTATCTTTCACACAGTAGGTTGCTGTGGGAGTAGACTTTATCTTTCACACGGTCCGTGGCTGTGCGAATAGACTTTATCTTTCACATGGTCCGTGGCTGTGGGATAGACTTTTTCACACGGTCCGTGGCTGTGGGATACACTTTATCTTTCACACGGTCCGTTCCTGTGGGATAGACTTTATCTTTCACACGGTCCGTGCCTGTGGGATAGACTTTATCTTTCACATGATCCGTGGCTGTGGGATAGACTTTATCTTTCACACGTTCGTTAGATGTTGGAAGAGACTGTATCTTTCACACGGTCCGTGTCTGTGGGATAGCCTCTATCTTTCACACGGTCCGTGTCTGTGGGGTAGACTTTATCTTTCACACGGCCCGTGGCTGTGGGGTAGACTTTATCTTTCACACGGCCCGTGGCTGTGGGGTAGACTTTATCTTTCACACGGCCCGTGCCTGTGGGGTAGACTTTATCTTTCACACGGTCCGTGCCTGTGGGGTAGACATTATCTTTCACATGGTCCGTGGATGTGGGGTAGACTTTATCTTTCACACGGTCCGTGGCTGTGGGGTAGACTTTATCTTTCACACGGCCCGTGGCTGTGGGGTAGAGTTTATCTTTCACACGGCCCGTGGCTGTGGAGTAGACTTTATCTTTCACATGGTCCGTGGCTGTGGGGTAGACTTTATCTTTCACACGGTCCGTGCCTGTGGGAAAGACTCCATCTTTCACACGGTCCGTGGCTGTGGGATAGACTTCTTCTTTCATATGGTCCGTGGCTGTGGGAATAGACTCTATCTTTCACACGGTCCGTGGCTGTGGGAAAGACTTTATCTTTCCCACGGCCCGTGGCTGTGTGGTAGACTTTATCTTTCATACAGTCCGTGGCTGTGGGGTAGAATTTATCTTTCACACGGTCCGTGCCTGTGGAGTAGACTTTATCTTTCACATGGTCCGTGGCTCTGGTATAGACTTTATCTTTCACACGGTAAGTGGCTGTGTGATAGACTTTTTCACACGGTCCGTGCCTGTGGGATAGACTTTATCTTTCACACGATTCCGTGGCTGTTGGATAGACTTTATCTTTCACAAGGTCCGTGCTTGTGGGATAGACTTTATCTTTCACACGGTCCGTGGCTGTGGGAATAGACTCTATCTTTCACACGGTCCGTGGCTGTGGGAAAGACTTTATCTTTCGCACGGCCCGTGGCTGTGTGGTAGACTTTATCTTTCATACAGTCCGTGGCTGTGGGGTAGACATTATCTTTCACACGGTCCGTGCCTTTGCAATAGACTTTATCTTTCACATGGTCCGTGGCTCTGGTATAGACTTTATCTTTCACACGGTAAGTGGCTGTGTGATAGACTTTTTCACACGGTCCGTGCCAGTGGGATAGACTTTATCTTTCACATGGTCCATGGCTGTGGGATAGACTTTTTGACACGGTCCGTGCCTGTGGGATAGACTTTAACTTTCACACGTTCCGTGGCTGTCGGATAGACTTTATCTTTCACAAGGTCCGTGCCTGTGGGACAGACTTTTTCTTTCAAACGGTCCGTGGCTGTGGGATAGACTTTATCTTTCACAAGGTCCGTGCCTGTGGGGTAGACATTATCTTTCACACGGTTCGTGGATGTGGGGTAGACTTTATCGTTCACACGGTCCGTGGCTGTGGGGTAGACTTTATCTTTCACACGGTCCGTGCCTGTGGGATAGACTTTATCTTTCACACGGTCCGTGGCTGTGGGATAGACTCTATCTTTCACACGGTCGTTTCCTGTGGGGTAGACTCTATCTTTCACATGGTTCATGGCTGTTGGAATAGACTTTATCTTTCACACGGTCCGTGGTGTGGGATAGACTTTATCTTTCACACGGTCCGTGCCTGTGGGATAGACTTTATCTTTCACACGGTCCGTGCCTGTGGGATAGACTTTATCTTTCACATGATCCGTGGCTGTGGGATAGACTTTATCTTTCACATGTTCGTTAGATGTGGGAACAGACTCTATCTTTCACACGGTCCGTGGCTGTGGGATAGACTCTATCTTTCACACGGTCCGTGCCTGTGGGATAGACTTTATCTTTCACATGGTCTGTGGCTGAGGGATAGACTTTTTCACACGGTCCGTTCCTGTGGAATAGACTTTATCTTTCACACGGTCCGTTCCTGTGGGATAGACTTTATCTTTCACACGGTCCGTGCCTGTGGGATAGACTTTATCTTTCACATGATCCGTGTCGTTGGGATAGACTTTTTCACACGGTCCGTGGCTGTGGGATAGACTTTATCTTTCACACGGTCCGTTCCTGTGGGATAGACTTTATCTTTCACACGGTCCGTGCCTGTGGGATAGAGTTTATCTTTCACAAGATCCGTGGCTGTGGGATAGACTTTATCTTTCACACGTTCGTTAGATGTTGGAACAGACTCTATCTTTCACACGGTCCGTGGCTGTGGGATAGCCTCTATCTTTCACACGGTCCGTGTCTGTGGGGTAGACTTTATCTTTCACACGGTCCGTGGCTGTGGGGTAGACTTTATCTTTCACACGGCCCGGGGCTGTGGGGTAGACTTTATCTTTCACATGGCCCGTGCCTGTGGGGTAGACTTTATCTTTCACACGGTCCGTGCCTGTGGGGTAGACATTATCTTTCACATGGTCCGTGGATGTGGGGTAGACTTTATCTTTCACACGGTCCGTGGCTGTGGGAAAGACTTTATCTTTCGCACGGCCCGTGGCTGTGTGGTAGACTTTATCTTTCATACAGTCCGTGGCTGTGGGGTAGACAGTATCTTTCACACGGTCCGTGCCTTTGGAATAGACTTTAACTTTCACATGGTCCGTGGCTCTGGTATAGACTTTATCTTTCACACGGTAAGTGGCTGTGTGATAGACTTTTTCACACGGTCCGTGCCTGTGGGATAGACTTTATCTTTCACACGATTCCGTGGCTGTCGGATAGACTTTATCTTTCACAAGGTCCGTGCCTGTGGGATAGACTTTATCTTTCACACGTTCCATGGCTGTGGGAATAGACTCTATCTTTCACACGGTCCGTGGCTGTGGGAAAGACTTTATCTTTCGCACGGTCCATGGCTGTGGGAATAGACTCTATCTTTCACATGGTCCGTGGCTGTGGGAAAGACTTTATCTTTCGCACGGCCCGTGGCTGTGTGGTAGACTTTATCTTTCATACAGTCCGTGGCTGTGGGGTAGACATTATCTTTCACACGGTCCGTGCCTTTGGAATAGACTTTATCTTTCACATGGTCCGTGGCTCTGGTATAGACTTTATCTTTCACACGGTAAGTGGCTGTGTGATAGACTTTTTCACACGGTCCGTGCCTGTGGGATAGACTTTATCTTTCACATGGTCCATGGCTGTGGGATAGACTTTTTGACACGGTCCGTGCCTGTGGGATAGACTTTATCTTTCACACGTTCCGTGGCTATCGGATAGACTTTATCTTTCACAAGGTCCGTGCCTGTGGGACAGACTTTATCTTTCAAACGGTCCGTGGCTGTGGGATAGACTTTATCTTTCACAAGGTCCGTGCCTGTGGGGTAGACATTATCTTTCACACGGTCCGTGGATGTGGGGTAGACTTTATCTTTCAAACGGTCCGTGGCTGTGGGAATAGACTCTATCTTTCACACGGTCCGTGCCTGTGGGATAGACTTTATCTTTCACACGGTCCGTGCCTGTGGGGTAGATATTATCTTTCACACGTTTCGTGGATGTGGGGTAGACTTTATCGTTCACACGGTCCGTGGCTGTGGGGTAGACTTTATCTTTCACACGGTCCGTGCCTGTGGGATAGACTTTATCTTTCACACGGTCCGTGCCTGTGGGATAGACTTTATCTTTCACACGGTCCGTGCCTGTGGGATAGACTTTATCTTTCACATGATCCGTGGCTGTGGGATAGACTCTATCTTTCACACGGTCGCTGGCTGTGGGAATAGACTCTATCTTTCACACGGTCCGTGCCTGTGGGATAGACTTTATTTTTCACACGGTCCGTGGCTGTGTGGTAGACTTTATCTTTCACATGGTCCGTGGCTGTGGGATAGACTTTATCTTTCACACGGTCCGTGTCTTTGTGGTAGACTTTATCTTTCACACAGTAGGTTGCTGTGGGAGTAGACTTTATCTTTCACACGGTCCGTGGCTGTGCGAATAGACTTTATCTTTCACATGGTCCGTGGCTGTGGGATAGACTTTTTCACACGGTCCGTGGCTGTGGGATAGACTTTATCTTTCACACGGTCCGTTCCTGTGGGATAGACTTTATCTTTCACACGGTCCGTGCCTGTGGGATAGACTTTATCTTTCACATGATCCGTGGCTTTGGGATAGACTTTATCTTTCACACCTTCGTTAGATGTTGGAAGAGACTCTATCTTTCACACGGTCCGTGGCTGTGGGATAGCCTCTATCTTTCACACGGTCCGTGTCTGTGGGGTAGACTTTATCTTTCACACGGTCCGTGGCTGTGGGGTAGACTTTATCTTTCACACGGCCCGGGGCTGTGGGGTAGACTTTATCTTTCACATGGCCCGTGCCTGTGGGGTAGACTTTATCTTTCACACGGTCCGTGCCTGTGGGGTAGACATTATCTTTCACATGGTCCGTGGATGTGGGGTAGACTTTATCTTTCACACGGTCCGTGCCTGTGGGAAAGACTCCATCTTTCACACGGTCCGTGGCTGTGGGATAGACTTTTTCTTTCATATGGTCCGTGGCTGTGGGAATAGACTCTATCTTTCACACGGTCCGTGGCTGTTGGAAAGACTTTATCTTTCCCATGGCCCGTGGCTGTGTGGTAGACTTTATCTTTCATACAGTCCGTGGCTGTGGGGTAGACTTTATCTTTCACACGGTCCGTGCCTGTGGAGTAGACTTTATCTTTCACATGGTCCGTGGCTCTGGTATAGACTTTATCTTTCACACGGTAAGTGGCTGTGTGATAGACTTTTTCACACGGTCCGTGCCTGTGGGATAGACTTTATCTTTCACACGATTCCGTGGCTGTCGGATAGACTTTATCTTTCACAAGGTCCGTGCTTGTGGGATAGACTTTATCTTTCACACGGTCCATGGCTGTGGGAATAGACTCTATCTTTCACACGGTCCGTGGCTGTTGGAAAGACTTTATCTTTCGCACGGTCCATGGCTGTGGGAATAGACTCTATCTTTCACACGGTCCGTGGCTGTGGGAAAGACTTTATCTTTCGCACGGCCCGTGGCTGTGTGGTAGACTTTATCTTTCATACAGTCCGTGGCTGTGGGGTACACATTATCTTTCACACGGTCCGTGCCTTTGCAATAGACTTTATCTTTCACATGGTCCGTGGCTCTGGTATAGACTTTATCTTTCACACGGTAAGTGGCTGTGTGATAGACTTTTTCACACGGTCCGTGCCTGTGGGATAGACTTTATCTTTCACATGGTCCATGGCTGTGGGATAGACTTTTTGACACGGTCCGTGCCTGTGGGATAGACTTTATCTTTCACACGTTCCGTGGCTGTCGGATAGACTTTATCTTTCACAAGGTCCGTGCCTGTGGGACAGACTTTATCTTTCAAACGGTCCGTGGCTGTGGGATAGACTTTATCTTTCACAAGGTCCGTGCCTGTGGGGTAGACATTATCTTTCACACGGTCCGTGGATGTGGGGTAGACTTTATCTTTCAAACGGTCCGTGGCTGTGGGAATAGACTCTATCTTTCACACGGTCCGTGCCTGTGGGATAGACTTTATCTTTCACACGGTCCGTGCCTGTGGGATAGACTTTATCTTTCACACGGTCCGTGCCTGTGGGGTAGACATTATCTTTCACACGGTCCGTGCCTGTGGGATAGACTTTATCTTTCACACGGTCCGTGGCTGTGGGATAGACTCTATCTTTCACACGGTCGTTTCCTGTGGGGTAGACTCTATCTTTCACACGGTTCATGGCTGTTGGAATAGACTTTATCTTTCACACGGTCCGTGGTGTGGGATAGACTTTATCTTTCACACGGTCCGTGCCTGTGGGATAGACTTTATCTTTCACACGGTCCGTGCCTGTGGGATAGACTTTATCTTTCACATGATCCGTGGCTGTGGGATAGACTTTATCTTTCACACGTTCGTTAGATGTGGGAACAGACTCTATCTTTCACACGGTCCGTGGCTGTGGGATAGACTCTATCTTTCACACGGTCCGTGCCTGTGGGATAGACTTTATCTTTCACATGGTCTGTGGCTGAGGGATAGACTTTTTCACACGGTCCGTGGCTGTGGGATAGACTTTATCTTTCACACGGTCCGTTCCTGTGGGATAGACTTTATCTTTCACACGGTCCGTGCCTGTGGGATAGACTTTATCTTTCACATGATCCGTGTCTGTGGGATAGACTTTTTCACACGGTCCGTGGCTGTGGGATAGACTTTATCTTTCACACGGTACGTTCCTGTGGGATAGACTTTATCTTTCACACGGTCCGTGCCTGTGGGATAGCCTTTATCTTTCACATGATCCGTGGCTGTGGGATAGACTTTATCTTTCACACGTTCGTTAGATGTTGGAACAGACTCTATCTTTCACACGGTCCGTGGCTGTGGGATAGCCTCTATCTTTCACACGGTCCGTGTCTGTGGGGTAGACTTTATCTTTCACACGGTCCGTGGCTGTGGGGTAGACTTTATCTTTCACACGGCCCGGGGCTGTGGGGTAGACTTTATCTTTCACATGGCCCGTGCCTGTGGGGTAGACTTTATCTTTCACACGGTCCGTGCCTGTGGGGTAGACATTATCTTCCACATGGTCCGTGGATGTGGGGTAGACTTTATCTTTCACACGGTCCGTGGCTGTGGGGTAGACTTTATCTTTCACACGGCCCGTGGCTGTGGGGTAGAGTTTATCTTTCACACGGCCCGTGGCTGTGGAGTAGACTTTATCTTTCACATGGTCCGTGGCTGTGGGGTAGACTTTATCTTTCACACGGTCCATGCCTGTGGGAAAGACTCCATCTTTCACACGGTCCGTGGCTGTGGGATAGACTTTTTCTTTCATATGGTCCGTGGCTGTGGGAATAGACTCTATCTTTCACACGGTCCGTGGCTGTGGGATAGACTTTATCTTTCACACGGTCCGTGGCTGTGGGAAAGACTTTATCTTTCACACGTTCGTTAGATGTTGGAACAGACTCTATCTTTCACACGGTCCGTGGCTGTGGGATAGCCTCTATCTTTCACACGGTCCGTGTCTGTGGGGTAGACTTTATCTTTCACACGGTCCGTGGCTGTGGGGTAGACTTTATCTTTCACACGGTCCGTGGCTGTGGGAAAGACTTTATCTTTCGCACGGCCCGTGGCTGTGTGGTAGACTTTATCTTTCATACAGTCCGTGGCTGTGGGGTAGACATTATCTTTCACACGGTCCGTGCCTTTGGAATAGACTTTATCTTTCACATGGTCCGTGGCTCTGGTATAGACTTTATCTTTCACACGGTAAGTGGCTGTGTGATAGACTTTTTCACACGGTCCGTGCCTGTGGGATAGACTTTATCTTTCACATGGTCCATGGCTGTGGGATAGACTTTTTGACACGGTCCGTGCCTGTGGGATAGACTTTATCTTTCACACGTTCCGTGGCTGTTGGATAGACTTTATCTTTCACAAGGTCCGTGCCTCTGGGACAGACTTTATCTTTCAAACGGTCCGTGGCTGTGGGATAGACTTTATCTTTCACAAGGTCCGTGCCTGTGGGGTAGACATTATCTTTCACTCGGTCCGTGGATGTGGGGTAGACTTTATCTTTCAAACGGTCCGTGGCTGTGGGAATAGACTCTATCTTTCACACGGTCCGTGGCTGTGTGGTAGACTTTATCACTCACACGGTCCGTGGCTGTGTGGTAGACTTTATCACTCACACGGTCCGTGGCTGTGGGATAGACTTTATCTTTCACACGGTCCGTGTCTTTGTGGTAGACTTTATCTTTCACACAGTAGGTTGCTGTGGGAGTAGACTTTATCTTTCACACGGTCCGTGGCTGTGCGAATAGACTTTATCTTTCACATGGTCCGTGGCTGTGGGATAGACTTTTTCACACGGTCCGTGGCTGTGGGATACACTTTATCTTTCACACGGTCCGTTCCTGTGGGATAGACTTTATCTTTCACACGGTCCGTGCCTGTGGGATAGACTTTATCTTTCACATGATCCGTGGCTGTGGGATAGACTTTATCTTTCACACGTTCGTTAGATGTTGGAAGAGACTGTATCTTTCACACGGTCCGTGTCTGTGGGATAGCCTCTATCTTTCACACGGTCCGTGTCTGTGGGGTAGACTTTATCTTTCACACGGCCCGTGGCTGTGTGGTAGACTTTATCTTTCACACGGCCCGGGGCTGTGGGGTAGACTTTATCTTTCACACGGCCCGTGCCTGTGGGGTAGACTTTATCTTTCACACGGTCCGTGCCTGTGGGGTAGACATTATCTTTCACATGGTCCGTGGATGTGGGGTAGACTTTATCTTTCACACGGTCCGTGGCTGTGGGGTAGACTTTATCTTTCACACGGCCCGTGGCTGTGGGGTAGAGTTTATCTTTCACACGGCCCGTGGCTGTGGAGTAGACTTTATCTTTCACATGGTCCGTGGCTGTGGGGTAGACTTTATCTTTCACACGGTCCGTGCCTGTGGGAAAGACTCCATCTTTCACACGGTCCGTGGCTGTGGGATAGACTTTTTCTTTCATATGGTCCGTGGCTGTGGGAATAGACTCTATCTTTCACACGGTCCGTGGCTGTGGGAAAGACTTTATCTTTCCCACGGCCCGTGGCTGTGTGGTAGACTTTATCTTTCATACAGTCCGTGGCTGTGGGGTAGAATTTATCTTTCACACGGTCCGTGCCTGTGGAGTAGACTTTATCTTTCACATGGTCCGTGGCTCTGGTATAGACTTTATCTTTCACACGGTAAGTGGCTGTGTGATAGACTTTTTCACACGGTCCGTGCCTGTGGGATAGACTTTATCTTTCACACGATTCCGTGGCTGTTGGATAGACTTTATCTTTCACAAGGTCCGTGCTTGTGGGATAGACTTTATCTTTCACACGGTCCGTGGCTGTGGGAATAGACTCTATCTTTCACACGGTCCGTGGCTGTGGGAAAGACTTTATCTTTCGCACGGCCCGTGGCTGTGTGGTAGACTTTATCTTTCATACAGTCCGTGGCTGTGGGGTAGACATTATCTTTCACACGGTCCGTGCCTTTGCAATAGACTTTATCTTTCACATGGTCCGTGGCTCTGGTATAGACTTTATCTTTCACACGGTAAGTGGCTGTGTGATAGACTTTTTCACACGGTCCGTGCCAGTGGGATAGACTTTATCTTTCACATGGTCCATGGCTGTGGGATAGACTTTTTGACACGGTCCGTGCCTGTGGTATAGACTTTAACTTTCACACGTTCCGTGGCTGTCGGATAGTCTTTATCTTTCACAAGGTCCGTGCCTGTGGGACAGACTTTTTCTTTCAAACGGTCCGTGGCTGTGGGATAGACTTTATCTTTCACAAGGTCCGTGCCTGTGGGGTAGACATTATCTTTCACACGGTTCGTGGATGTGGGGTAGACTTTATCGTTCACACGGTCCGTGGCTGTGGGGTAGACTTTATCTTTCACACGGTCCGTGCCTGTGGGATAGACTTTATCTTTCACACGGTCCGTGGCTGTGGGATAGACTCTATCTTTCACACGGTCGTTTCCTGTGGGGTAGACTCTATCTTTCACATGGTTCATGGCTGTTGGAATAGACTTTATCTTTCACACGGTCCGTGGTGTGGGATAGACTTTATCTTTCACACGGTCCGTGCCTGTGGGATAGACTTTATCTTTCACACGGTCCGTGCCTGTGGGATAGACTTTATCTTTCACATGATCCGTGGCTGTGGGATAGACTTTATCTTTCACATGTTCGTTAGATGTGGGAACAGACTCTATCTTTCACACGGTCCGTGGCTGTGGGATAGACTCTATCTTTCACACGGTCCGTGCCTGTGGGATAGACTTTATCTTTCACATGGTCTGTGGCTGAGGGATAGACTTTTTCACACGGTCCGTTCCTGTGGAATAGACTTTATCTTTCACACGGTCCGTTCCTGTGGGATAGACTTTATCTTTCACACGGTCCGTGCCTGTGGGATAGACTTTATCTTTCACATGATCCGTGTCGTTGGGATAGACTTTTTCACACGGTCCGTGGCTGTGGGATAGACTTTATCTTTCACACGGTCCGTTCCTGTGGGATAGACTTTATCTTTCACACGGTCCGTGCCTGTGGGATAGAGTTTATCTTTCACATGATCCGTGGCTGTGGGATAGACTTTATCTTTCACACGTTCGTTAGATGTTGGAACAGACTCTATCTTTCACACGGTCCGTGGCTGTGGGATAGCCTCTATCTTTCACACGGTCCGTGTCTGTGGGGTAGACTTTATCTTTCACACGGTCCGTGGCTGTGGGGTAGACTTTATCTTTCACACGGCCCGGGGCTGTGGGGTAGACTTTATCTTTCACATGGCCCGTGCCTGTGGGGTAGACTTTATCTTTCACACGGTCCGTGCCTGTGGGGTAGACATTATCTTTCACATGGTCCGTGGATGTGGGGTAGACTTTATCTTTCACACGGTCCGTGGCTGTGGGAAAGACTTTATCTTTCGCACGGCCCGTGGCTGTGTGGTAGACTTTATCTTTCATACAGTCCGTGGCTGTGGGGTAGACAGAATCTTTCACACGGTCCGTGCCTTTGGAATAGACTTTAACTTTCACATGGTCCGTGGCTCTGGTATAGACTTTATCTTTCACACGGTAAGTGGCTGTGTGATAGACTTTTTCACACGGTCCGTGCCTGTGGGATAGACTTTATCTTTCACACGATTCCGTGGCTGTCGGATAGACTTTATCTTTCACAAGGTCCGTGCCTGTGGGATAGACTTTATCTTTCACACGTTCCATGGCTGTGGGAATAGACTCTATCTTTCACACGGTCCGTGGCTGTGGGAAAGACTTTATCTTTCGCACGGTCCATGGCTGTGGGAATAGACTCTATCTTTCACATGGTCCGTGGCTGTGGGAAAGACTTTATCTTTCGCACGGCCCGTGGCTGTGTGGTAGACTTTATCTTTCATACAGTCCGTGGCTGTGGGGTAGACATTATCTTTCACACGGTCCGTGCCTTTGGAATAGACTTTATCTTTCACATGGTCCGTGGCTCTGGTATAGACTTTATCTTTCACACGGTAAGTGGCTGTGTGATAGACTTTTTCACACGGTCCGTGCCTGTGGGATAGACTTTATCTTTCACATGGTCCATGGCTGTGGGATAGACTTTTTGACACGGTCCGTGCCTGTGGGATAGACTTTATCTTTCACACGTTCCGTGGCTATCGGATAGACTTTATCTTTCACAAGGTCCGTGCCTGTGGGACAGACTTTATCTTTCAAATGGTCCGTGGCTGTGGGATAGACTTTATCTTTCACAAGGTCCGTGCCTGTGGGGTAGACATTATCTTTCACACGGTCCGTGGATGTGGGGTAGACTTTATCTTTCAAACGGTCCGTGGCTGTGGGAATAGACTCTATCTTTCACACGGTCCGTGCCTGTGGGATAGACTTTATCTTTCACACGGTCCGTGCCTGTGGGGTAGATATTATCTTTCACACGTTTCGTGGATGTGGGGTAGACTTTATCGTTCACACGGTCCGTGGCTGTGGGGTAGACTTTATCTTTCACACGGTCCGTGCCTGTGGGATAGACTTTATCTTTCACACGGTCCGTGCCTGTGGGATAGACTTTATCTTTCACACGGTCCGTGCCTGTGGGATAGACTTTATCTTTCACATGATCCGTGGCTGTGGGATAGACTCTATCTTTCACACGGTCGCTGGCTGTGGGAATAGACTCTATCTTTCACACGGTCCGTGCCTGTGGGATAGACTTTATTTTTCACACGGTCCGTGGCTGTGTGGTAGACTTTATCTTTCACATGGTCCGTGGCTGTGGGATAGACTTTATCTTTCACACGGTCCGTGTCTTTGTGGTAGACTTTATCTTTCACACAGTAGGTTGCTGTGGGAGTAGACTTTATCTTTCACACGGTCCGTGGCTGTGCGAATAGACTTTATCTTTCACATGGTCCGTGGCTGTGGGATAGACTTTTTCACACGGTCCGTGGCTGTGGGATAGACTTTATCTTTCACACGGTCCGTTCCTGTGGGATAGACTTTATCTTTCACACGGTCCGTGCCTGTGGGATAGACTTTATCTTTCACATGATCCGTGGCTTTGGGATAGACTTTATCTTTCACACCTTCGTTAGATGTTGGAAGAGACTCTATCTTTCAAAAGGTCCGTGGCTGTGGGATAGCCTCTATCTTTCACACGGTCCGTGTCTGTGGGGTAGACTTTATCTTTCACACGGTCCGTGGCTGTGGGGTAGACTTTATCTTTCACACGGCCCGGGGCTGTGGGGTAGACTTTATCTTTCACATGGCCCGTGCCTGTGGGGTAGACTTTATCTTTCACACGGTCCGTGCCTGTGGGGTAGACATTATCTTTCACATGGTCCGTGGATGTGGGGTAGACTTTATCTTTCACACGGTCCGTGCCTGTGGGAAAGACTCCATCTTTCACACGGTCCGTGGCTGTGGGATAGACTTTTTCTTTCATATGGTCCGTGGCTGTGGGAATAGACTCTATCTTTCACACGGTCCGTGGCTGTTGGAAAGACTTTATCTTTCCCATGGCCCGTGGCTGTGTGGTAGACTTTATCTTTCATACAGTCCGTGGCTGTGGGGTAGACTTTATCTTTCACACGGTCCGTGCCTGTGGAGTAGACTTTATCTTTCACATGGTCCGTGGCTCTGGTATAGACTTTATCTTTCACACGGTAAGTGGCTGTGTGATAGACTTTTTCACACGGTCCGTGCCTGTGGGATAGACTTTATCTTTCACACGATTCCGTGGCTGTCGGATAGACTTTATCTTTCACAAGGTCCGTGCTTGTGGGATAGACTTTATCTTTCACACGGTCCATGGCTGTGGGAATAGACTCTATCTTTCACACGGTCCGTGGCTGTTGGAAAGACTTTATCTTTCGCACGGTCCATGGCTGTGGGAATAGACTCTATCTTTCACACGGTCCGTGGCTGTGGGAAAGACTTTATCTTTCGCACGGCCCGTGGCTGTGTGGTAGACTTTATCTTTCATACAGTCCGTGGCTGTGGGGTAGACATTATCTTTCACACGGTCCGTGCCTTTGCAATAGACTTTATCTTTCACATGGTCCGTGGCTCTGGTATAGACTTTATCTTTCACACGGTAAGTGGCTGTGTGATAGACTTTTTCACACGGTCCGTGCCTGTGGGATAGACTTTATCTTTCACATGGTCCATGGCTGTGGGATAGACTTTTTGACACGGTCCGTGCCTGTGGGATAGACTTTATCTTTCACACGTTCCGTGGCTGTCGGATAGACTTTATCTTTCACAAGGTCCGTGCCTGTGGGACAGACTTTATCTTTCAAACGGTCCGTGGCTGTGGGATAGACTTTATCTTTCACAAGGTCCGTGCCTGTGGGGTAGACATTATCTTTCACACGGTCCGTGGATGTGGGGTAGACTTTATCTTTCAAACGGTCCGTGGCTGTGGGAATAGACTCTATCTTTCACACGGTCCGTGCCTGTGGGATAGACTTTATCTTTCACACGGTCCGTGCCTGTGGGATAGACTTTATCTTTCACACGGTCCGTGCCTGTGGGGTAGACATTATCTTTCACACGGTCCGTGCCTGTGG
Source organism: Cervus elaphus (assembly GCF_910594005.1). NCBI lineage: Eukaryota > Metazoa > Chordata > Mammalia > Artiodactyla > Cervidae > Cervus > Cervus elaphus. The sequence continues at coordinate 50,327,319 of NC_057820.1, forward strand.
GATAGACTTTATCTTTCACACGGTCCGTGGCTGTGGGGTAGACTTTATCTTTCACACGGTCCTTTCCTGTGGGGTAGACTCTATCTTTCACACGGTTCATGGCTGTTGGAATAGACTTTATCTTTCACACGGTCCGTGGTGTGGGATAGACTTTATCTTTCACACGGTCCGTGCCTGTGGGATAGACTTTATCTTTCACACGGTCCGTGCCTGTGGGATAGACTTTATCTTTCACATGATCCGTGGCTGTGGGATAGACTTTATCTTTCACACGTTCGTTAGATGTGGGAACAGACTCTATCTTTCACACGGTCCGTGGCTGTGGGATAGACTTTATCTTTCACACGGTCCGTGCCTGTGGGATAGACTTTATCTTTCACATGGTCTGTGGCTGAGGGATAGACTTTTTCACACGGTCCGTGGCTGTGGGATAGACTTTATCTTTCACACGGTACGTTCCTGTGGGATAGACTTTATCTTTCACACGGTCCGTGCCTGTGGGATAGACTTTATCTTTCACATGATCCGTGTCTGTGGGATAGACTTTTTCACACGGTCCGTGGCTGTGGGATAGACTTTATCTTTCACACGGTACGTTCCTGTGGGATAGACTTTATCTTTCACACGGTCCGTGCCTGTGGGATAGCCTTTATCTTTCACATGATCCGTGGCTGTGGGATAGACTTTATCTTTCACACGTTCGTTAGATGTTGGAACAGACTCTATCTTTCACACGGTCCGTGGCTGTGGGATAGCCTCTATCTTTCACACGGTCCGTGTCTGTGGGGTAGACTTTATCTTTCACACGGTCCGTGGCTGTGGGGTAGACTTTATCTTTCACACGGCCCGGGGCTGTGGGGTAGACTTTATCTTTCACATGGCCCGTGCCTGTGGGGTAGACTTTATCTTTCACACGGTCCGTGCCTGTGGGGTAGACATTATCTTCCACATGGTCCGTGGATGTGGGGTAGACTTTATCTTTCACACGGTCCGTGGCTGTGGGGTAGACTTTATCTTTCACACGGCCCGTGGCTGTGGGGTAGAGTTTATCTTTCACACGGCCCGTGGCTGTGGAGTAGACTTTATCTTTCACATGGTCCGTGGCTGTGGGGTAGACTTTATCTTTCACACGGTCCATGCCTGTGGGAAAGACTCCATCTTTCACACGGTCCGTGGCTGTGGGATAGACTTTTTCTTTCATATGGTCCGTGGCTGTGGGAATAGACTCTATCTTTCACACGGTCCGTGGCTGTGGGATAGACTTTATCTTTCACACGGTCCGTGGCTGTGGGAAAGACTTTATCTTTCACACGTTCGTTAGATGTTGGAACAGACTCTATCTTTCACACGGTCCGTGGCTGTGGGATAGCCTCTATCTTTCACACGGTCCGTGTCTGTGGGGTAGACTTTATCTTTCACACGGTCCGTGGCTGTGGGGTAGACTTTATCTTTCACACGGTCCGTGGCTGTGGGAAAGACTTTATCTTTCGCACGGCCCGTGGCTGTGTGGTAGACTTTATCTTTCATACAGTCCGTGGCTGTGGGGTAGACATTATCTTTCACACGGTCCGTGCCTTTGGAATAGACTTTATCTTTCACATGGTCCGTGGCTCTGGTATAGACTTTATCTTTCACACGGTAAGTGGCTGTGTGATAGACTTTTTCACACGGTCCGTGCCTGTGGGATAGACTTTATCTTTCACATGGTCCATGGCTGTGGGATAGACTTTTTGACACGGTCCGTGCCTGTGGGATAGACTTTATCTTTCACACGTTCCGTGGCTGTTGGATAGACTTTATCTTTCACAAGGTCCGTGCCTCTGGGACAGACTTTATCTTTCAAACGGTCCGTGGCTGTGGGATAGACTTTATCTTTCACAAGGTCCGTGCCTGTGGGGTAGACATTATCTTTCACTCGGTCCGTGGATGTGGGGTAGACTTTATCTTTCAAACGGTCCGTGGCTGTGGGAATAGACTCTATCTTTCACACGGTCCGTGCCTGTGGGATAGACTTTATCTTTCACACGGTCCGTGCCTGTGGGGTAGACATTATCTTTCACACGGTTCGTGGATGTGGGGTAGACTTTATCATTCACACGGTCCGTGGCTGTGGGGTAGACTTTATCTTTCACCCGGTCAGTGCCTGTGGGATAGACTTTATCTTTCACACGGTCCGTGGCTGTGGGATAGACTTTATCTTTCACACGGTCCGTGCCTGTGGGATAGACTTTATCTTTCACACGGTCCGTGCCTGTGGGATAGACTTTATCTTTCACATGATCCGTGGCTGTGGGATAGACTCTATCTTTCACACGGTCGCTGGCTGTGGGAATAGACTCTATCTTTCACACGGTCCCTGCCTGTGGGATAGACTTTATTTTTCACACGGTCCGTGGCTGTGTGGTAGACTTTATCTTTCACACGGTCCGTGGCTGTGGGATAGACTTTATCTTTCACACGGTCCGTGTCTTTGTGGTAGACTTTATCTTTCACACAGTAGGTTGCTGTGGGAGTAGACTTTATCTTTCACACGGTCCGTGGCTGTGCGAATAGACTTTATCTTTCACATGGTCCGTGGCTGTGGGATAGACTTTTTCACACGGTCCGTGCCTGTGGGATAGACTTTATCTTTTACACGGTCCGTGGCTGTGGGAAAGACTTTATCTTTCCCACGGCCCGTGGCTGTGTGGTAGACTTTATCTTTCATACAGTCCGTGGCTGTGGGGTAGACTTTATCTTTCACACGGTCCGTGCCTGTGGAGTAGACTTTATCTTTCACATGGTCCGTGGCTCTGGTATAGACTTTATCTTTCACACGGTAAGTGGCTGTGTGATAGACTTTTTCACACGGTCCGTGCCTGTGGGATAGACTTTATCTTTCACACGATTCCGTGGCTGTCGGATAGACTTTATCTTTCACAAGGTCCGTGGCTGTGGGATAGACTTTATCTTTCACACGGTCCATGGCTGTGGGCATAGACTCTATCTTTCACACGGTCCGTGGCTGTTGGAAAGACTTTATCTTTCGCACGGTCTATGGCTGTGGGAATAGACTCTATCTTTCACACGGTCCGTGGCTGGGGGAAAGACTTTATCTTTCGCACGGCCCGTGGCTGTGTGGTAGACTTTATCTTTCATACAGTCCGTGGCTGTGGGGTAGACATTATCTTTCACACGGTCTGTGCCTTTGCAATAGACTTTATCTTTCACATGGTCCGTGGCTCTGGTATAGACTTTATCTTTCACACGGTAAGTGGCTGTGTGATAGACTTTTTCACACGGTCCGTGCCTGTGGGATAGACTTTATCTCACACATGGTCCATGGCTGTGGGATAGACTTTTTGACACGGTCCGTGCCTGTGGGATAGACTTTATCTTTCACATGTTCCGTGGCTGTCGGATAGACTTTATCTTTCACAAGGTCCGTGCCTGTGGGACAGACTTTATCTTTCAAACGGTCCGTGGCTGTGGGATAGACTTTATCTTTCACAAGGTCCGTGCCTGTGGGGTAGACATTATCTTTCACACGGTCCGTGGATGTGGGGTAGACTTTATCTTTCAAACGGTCCGTGGCTGTGGGAATAGACTCTATCTTTCACACGGTCCGTGCCTGTGGGATAGACTTTATCTTTCACACGGTCCGTGCCTGTGGGGTAGACATTATCTTTCACACGGTTCGTGGATGTGGGGTAGACTTTATCGTTCACACGGTCCGTGGCTGTGGGGTAGACTTTATCTTTCACACGGTCCGTGCCTGTGGGATAGACTTTATCTTTCACACGGTCCGTGGCTGTGGGATAGACTCTATCTTTCACACGGTCGTTTCCTGTGGGGTAGACTCTATCTTTCACACGGTTCATGGCTGTTGGAATAGACTTTATCTTTCACACGGTCCGTGGTGTGGGATAGACTTTATCTTTCACATGGTCCGTGCCTGTGGGATAGACTTTATCTTTCACACGGTCCGTGCCTGTGGGATAGACTTGGTCTTTCACATGATCCGTGGCTGTGGTATAGACTTTATCTTTCACACGTTCGTTAGATGTGGGAACAGACTCTATCTTTCACACGGTCCGTGGCTGTGGGATAGACTCTATCTTTCACACGGTCCGTGCCTGTGGGATAGACTTTATCTTTCACATGGTCTGTGGCTGAGGGATAGACTTTTTCACACGGTCCGTGGCTGTGGGATAGACTTTATCTTTCACACGGTCCGTTCCTGTGGGATAGACTTTATCTTTCACACGGTCCGTGCCTGTGGGATAGACTTTATCTTTCACATGATCCGTGTCTGTGGGATAGACTTTTTCACACGGTCCGTGGCTGTGGGATAGACTTTATCTTTCACACGGTCCGTTCCTGTGGGATAGACTTTATCTTTCACACGGTCCGTGCCTGTGGGATAGACTTTATCTTTCACATGATCCGTGGCTGTGGGATAGACTTTATCTTTCACACGTTCGTTAGATGTTGGAACAGACTCTATCTTTCACACGGTCCGTGGCTGTGGGATAGCCTCTATCTTTCACACGGTCCGTGTCTGTGGGGTAGACTTTATCTTTCACACGGTCCGTGGCTGTGGGGTAGACTTTATCTTTCACACGGTCCGTGCCTGTGGGAAAGACTCCATCTTTCACACGGTCCGTGGCTGTGGGATAGACTTTTTCTTTCACATGGTCCGTGGCTGTGGGAATAGACTCTATCTTTCACACGGTCCGTGGCTGTTGGAAAGACTTTATCTTTCGCACGGTCTATGGCTGTGGGAATAGACTCTATCTTTCACACGGTCCGTGGCTGTGGGAAAGACTTTATCTTTCGCACGGCCCGTGGCTGTGTGGTAGACTTTATCTTTCATACAGTCCGTGGCTTTGGGGTAGACATTATCTTTCACATGGTCCGTGCCTTTGGAATAGATTTTATCTTTCACATGGTCCGTGGCTCTGGTATAGACTTTATCTTTCACACGGTAAGTGGCTGTGTGATAGACTTTTTCACATGGTCCGTGCCTGTGGGATAGACTTTATCTTTCACATGGTCCATGGCTGTGGGATAGACTTTTTGACACGGTCCGTGCCTGTGGGATAGACTTTATCTTTCACACGATCCGTGGCTGTCGGATAGACTTTATCTTTCACAAGGTCCGTGCCTGTGGGACAGACTTTATCTTTCAAACGGTCCGTGGCTGTGGGATAGACTTTATCTTTCACACGGTCCGTGCCTGTGGGATAGACTTTATCTTTCACACGGTCCGTGGCTGTGGGATAGACTCTATCTTTCACACGGTCGTTTCCTGTGGGGTAGACTCTATCTTTCACACGGTTCATGGCTGTTGGAATAGACTCTATCTTTCACACGGTCCGTGGCTGTGGGATAGACTCTATCTTTCACACGGTCCGTGGCTGTTGGGTAGACTTTATCTTTCATACAGTCCGTGGCTGTGGGGTAGAGTTTATCTTTCACACGGTCCGTGCCTGTGGGGTAGACTTTATCTTTCACATGGTCCGTGGCTCTGGTACAGACTTTATCTTTCACACGGTAAGTGGCTGTGTGATAGACTTTTTCACACGGTCCGTGCCTGTCGGATAGACTTTATCTTTCACATGGTCCGTGGCTGTGGGATAGACTTTTTGACACGGTCCGTGCCTGTGGGATAGACTTTATATTTCACACGATCCGTGGCTGTGGGAACAGACTGTATCATTCACACTGTCCACGGCTGTGGGGTGGACTTTATCTTTCACACGGTCCGTGCCTGTGGGATAGACTTTATCTTTCACATGGTCTGTGGCTGAGGGATAGACTTTTTCACACGGTCCGTGGCTGTGGGATAGACTTTATCTTTCACACGGTCCGTTCCTGTGGGATAGACTTTATCTTTCACACGGTCCGTGCGTGTGGGATAGACTTTATCTTTCACATGATCCGTGTCTGTGGGATAGACTTTTTCACACGGTCCGTGGCTGTGGGATAGACTTTATCTTTCACACGGTCCGTTCCTGTGGGATAGACTTTATCTTTCACACGGTCCGTGCCTGTGGGATAGACTTTATCTTTCACATGATCCGTGGCTGTGGGATAGACTTTATCTTTCACACGTTCGTTAGATGTTGGAACAGACTCTATCTTTCACACGGTCCGTGGCTGTGGGATAGCCTCTATCTTTCACACGGTCGGTGTCTGTGGGGTAGACTTTATCTTTCACACGGTCCGTGGCTGTGGGGTAGACTTTATCTTTCACACGGCCCGGGGCTGTGGGGTAGACTTTATCTTTCACATGGCCCGTGCCTGTGGGGTAGACTTTATCTTTCACACGGTCCGTGCCTGTGGGGTAGACATTATCTTTCACACGGTCCGTGGATGTGGGGTAGACTTTATCTTTCACACGGTCCGTGGCTGTGGGGTAGACTTTATCTTTCACACGGCCCGTGGCTGTGGGGTAGAGTTTATCTTTCACACGGCCCGTGGCTGTGGAGTAGACTTTATCTTTCACATGGTCCGTGGCTGTGGGGTAGACTTTATCTTTCACACGGTCCGTGCCTGTGGGAAAGACTCCATCTTTCACACGGTCCGTGGCTGTGGGATAGACTTTATCTTTCACACGGTCCGTGGCTGTGGGAAAGACTTTATCTTTCCCACGGCCCGTGGCTGTGTGGTAGACTTTATCTTTCATACAGTCCGTGGCTGTGGGGTAGACTTTATCTTTCACACGGTCCGTGCCTGTGGAGTAGACTTTATCTTTCACATGGTCCGTGGCTCTGGTATAGACTTTATCTTTGACACGGTAAGTGGCTGTGTGATAGACTTTTTCACACGGTCCGTGCCTGTGGGATAGACTTTATCTTTCACACGATTCCGTGGCTGTCGGATAGACTTTATCTTTCACAAGGTCCGTGCCTGTGGGATAGACTTTATCTTTCACACGGTCCATGGCTGTGGGAATAGACTCTATCTTTCACACGGTCCGTGGCTGTGGGAAAGACTTTATCTTTCGCACGGCCCGTGGCTGTGTGGTAGACTTTATCTTTCATACAGTCCGTGGCTGTGGGGTAGACATTATCTTTCACACGGTCCGTGCCTTTGGAATAGACTTTATCTTTCACATGGTCCGTGGCTCTGGTATAGACTTTATCTTTCACACGGTAAGTGGCTGTGTGATAGACTTTTTCACACGGTCCGTGCCTGTGGGATAGACTTTATCTTTCACATGGTCCATGGCTGTGGGATAGACTTTTTGACACGGTCCGTGCCTGTGGGATAGACTTTATCTTTCACACGTTCCGTGGCTGTCGGATAGACTTTATCTTTCACAAGGTCCGTGCCTGTGGGACAGACTTTATCTTTCAAACGGTCCGTGGCTGTGGGATAGACTTTATCTTTCACAAGGTCCGTGCCTGTGGGGTAGACATTATCTTTCACACGGTCCGTGGATGTGGGGTAGATTTTATCTTTCAAACGGTCCGTGGCTGTGGGAATAGACTTTATCTTTCACATGATCCGTGGCTGTGGGATAGACTCTATCTTTCACACGGTCGCTGGCTGTGGGAATAGACTCTATCTTTCACACGGTCCGTGCCTGTGGGATAGACTTTATCTTTCACACGGTCCGTGGCTGTGGGATAGGCTTTGTCTTTCACACGGTCCGTGTCTTTGTGGTAGACTTTATCTTTCACACAGTAGGTTGCTGTGGGAGTAGACTTTATCTTTCACACGGTCCGTGGCTGTGCGAATAGACTTTATCTTTCACATGGTCCGTGGCTGTGGGATAGACTTTTTCACACGGTTCATGGCTGTTGGAATAGACTTTATCTTTCACACGGTCCGTGGTGTGGGATAGACTTTATCTTTCACACGGTCCGTGCCTGTGGGATAGACTTTATCTTTCACACGGTCCGTGCCTGTGGTATAGACTTTATCTTTCACATGATCCGTGGCTGTGGTATAGACTTTATCTTTCACATGTTCGTTAGATGTGGGAACAGACTCTATCTTTCACACGGTCCGTGCCTGTGGGATAGACTTTATCTTTCACATGATCCGTGGCTGTGGGATAGACTTTATCTTTCACACGTTCGTTAGATGTTGGAACAGACTCTATCTTTCACACGGTCCGTGGCTGTGGGATAGCCTCTATCTTTCACACGGTCGGTGTCTGTGGGGTAGACTTTATCTTTCACACGGTCCGTGGCTGTGGGGTAGACTTTATCTTTCACACGGCCTGGGGCTGTGGGGTAGACTTTATCTTTCACATGGCCCGTGCCTGTGGGGTAGACTTTATCTTTCACACGGTCCGTGCCTGTGGGGTAGACATTATCTTTCACACGGTCCGTGGATGTGGGGTAGACTTTATCTTTCACACGGTCCGTGGCTGTGGGGTAGAGTTTATCTTTCACACGGTCCGTGGCTGTGGGAAAGACTTTATCTTTCCCACGGCCCGTGGCTGTGTGGTAGACTTTATCTTTCATACAGTCCGTGGCTGTGGGGTAGACTTTATCTTTCACACGGTCCGTGCCTGTGGAGTAGACTTTATCTTTCACATGGTCCGTGGCTCTGGTATAGACTTTATCTTTGACACGGTAAGTGGCTGTGTGATAGACTTTTTCACACGGTCCGTGCCTGTGGGATAGACTTTATCTTTCACACGATTCCGTGGCTGTCGGATAGACTTTATCTTTCACAAGGTCCGTGCCTGTGGGAAAGACTTTATCATTCGCACGGTCCATGGCTGTGGGAATAGACTCTATCTTTCACACGGTCCGTGGCTGTGGGAAAGACTTTATCTTTCGCACGGCCCGTGGCTGTGTGGTAGACTTTATCTTTCATACAGTCCGTGGCTGTGGGGTAGACATTATCTTTCACACGGTCCGTGCCTTTGGAATAGACTTTATCTTTCACATGGTCCGTGGCTCTGGTATAGACTTTATCTTTCACACGGTAAGTGGCTGTGTGATAGACTTTTTCACACGGTCCGTGCCTGTGGGATAGACTTTATCTTTCACATGGTCCATGGCTGTGGGATAGACTTTTTGACACGGTCCGTGCCTGTGGGATAGACTTTATCTTTCACACGTTCCGTGGCTGTCGGATAGACTTTATCTTTCACAAGGTCCGTGCCTGTGGGACAGACTTTATCTTTCAAACGGTCCGTGGCTGTGGGATAGACTTTATCTTTCACAAGGTCCGTGCCTGTGGGGTAGACATTATCTTTCACACGGTCCGTGGATGTGGGGTAGATTTTATCTTTCAAACGATCCGTGGCTGTGGGAATAGACTTTATCTTTCACATGATCCGTGGCTGTGGGATAGACTCTATCTTTCACACGGTCGCTGGCTGTGGGAATAGACTCTATCTTTCACACGGTCCGTGCCTGTGGGATAGACTTTATCGTTCACACGGTCCGTGGCTGTGGGATAGGCTTTGTCTTTCACACGGTCCGTGTCTTTGTGGTAGACTTTATCTTTCACACAGTAGGTTGCTGTGGGAGTAGACTTTATCTTTCACACGGTCCGTGGCTGTGCGAATAGACTTTATCTTTCACATGGTCCGTGGCTGTATGATAGACTTTTTCACACGGTTCATGGCTGTTGGAACAGACTTTAATTTTCACACGGTCCGTGGTGTGGGATAGACTTTATCTTTCACACGGTCCGTGCCTGTGGGATAGACTTTATCTTTCACACGGTCCGTGCCTGTGGTATAGACTTTATCTTTCACATGATCCGTGGCTGTGGTATAGACTTTATCTTTCACATGTTCGTTAGATGTGGGAACAGACTCTATCTTTCACACGGTCCGTGGCTGTGGGATAGACTCTATCTTTCACACGGTCCGTGGCTGTGGGGTAGACTTTATCTTTCATACAGTCCGTGGCTGTGGGGTAGACTTTATCTTTCACACGGTCCGTGCCTGTGGGGTAGACTTTATCTTTCACATGGTCCGTGTCTCTGGTATAGACTTTATCTTTCACACGGTAAGTGGCTGTGTGATAGACTTTTTCACACGGTCCGTGCCTGTCGGATAGACTTTATCTTTCACATGGTCCATGGCTGTGGGATAGACTTTTTGACACGGTCCGTGCCTGTGGGATAGACTTTATATTTCACACGGTCCGTGGCTGTGGGAACAGACTGTATCATTCACACGGTCCACGGCTGTGGGGTGGACTTTATCTTTCACACGGTCCGTGCCTGTGGGATAGACTTTATCTTTCACATGGTCTGTGGCTGAGGGATAGACTTTTTCACACGGTCCGTGGCTGTGGGATAGACTTTATCTTTCACACGGTCCGTTCCTGTGGGATAGACTTTATCTTTCACACGGTCCGTGCCTGTGGGATAGACTTTATCTTTCACATGATCCGTGTCTGTGGGATAGACTTTTTCACACGGTCCGTGGCTGTGGGATAGACTTTATCTTTCACACGGTCCGTTCCTGTGGGATAGACTTTATCTTTCACACGGTCCGTGCCTGTGGGATAGACTTTATCTTTCACACGGTCCGTGGCTGTGGGATAGACTTTATCTTTCACACGTTCGTTAGATGTTGGAACAGACTCTATCTTTCACACGGTCCGTGGCTGTGGGATAGCCTCTATCTTTCACACGGTCGGTGTCTGTGGGGTAGACTTTATCTTTCACACGGTCCGTGGCTGTGGGGTAGACTTTATCTTTCACACGGCCCGGGGCTGTGGGGTAGACTTTATCTTTCACATGGCCCGTGCCTGTGGGGTAGACTTTATCTTTCACACGGTCCGTGCCTGTGGGGTAGACATTATCTTTCACACGGTCCGTGGATGTGGGGTAGACTTTATCTTTCACACGGTCCGTGGCTGTGGGGTAGACTTTATCTTTCACACGGCCCGTGGCTGTGGGGTAGAGTTTATCTTTCACACGGCCCGTGGCTGTGGAGTAGACTTTATCTTTCACATGGTCCGTGGCTGTGGGGTAGACTTTATCTTTCACACGGTCCGTGCCTGTGGGAAAGACTCCATCTTTCACACGGTCCGTGGCTGTGGGATAGACTTTATCTTTCACACGGTCCGTGGCTGTGGGAAAGACTTTATCTTTCCCACGGCCCGTGGCTGTGTGGTAGACTTTATCTTTCATACAGTCCGTGGCTGTGGGGTAGACTTTATCTTTCACACGGTCCGTGCCTGTGGAGTAGACTTTATCTTTCACATGGTCCGTGGCTCTGGTATAGACTTTATCTTTGACACGGTAAGTGGCTGTGTGATAGACTTTTTCACACGGTCCGTGCCTGTGGGATAGACTTTATCTTTCACACGATTCCGTGGCTGTCGGATAGACTTTATCTTTCACAAGGTCCGTGCCTGTGGGAAAGACTTTATCTTTCGCACGGTCCATGGCTGTGGGAATAGACTCTATCTTTCACACGGTCCGTGGCTGTGGGAAAGACTTTATCTTTCGCACGGCCCGTGGCTGTGTGGTAGACTTTATCTTTCATACAGTCCGTGGCTGTGGGGTAGACATTATCTTTCACACGGTCCGTGCCTTTGGAATAGACTTTATCTTTCACATGGTCCGTGGCTCTGGTATAGACTTTATCTTTCACACGGTAAGTGGCTGTGTGATAGACTTTTTCACACGGTCCGTGCCTGTGGGATAGACTTTATCTTTCACATGGTCCATGGCTGTGGGATAGACTTTTTGACACGGTCCGTGCCTGTGGGATAGACTTTATCTTTCACACGTTCCGTGGCTATCGGATAGACTTTATCTTTCACAAGGTCCGTGCCTGTGGGACAGACTTTATCTTTCAAACGGTCCGTGGCTGTGGGATAGACTTTATCTTTCACAAGGTCCGTGCCTGTGGGGTAGACATTATCTTTCACACGGTCCGTGGATGTGGTGTAGATTTTATCTTTCAAACGATCCGTGGCTGTGGGAATAGACTTTATCTTTCACATGATCCGTGGCTGTGGGATAGACTCTATCTTTCACACGGTCGCTGGCTGTGGGAATAGACTCTATCTTTCACACGGTCCGTGCCTGTGGGATAGACTTTATTTTTCACACGGTCCGTGGCTGTGGGATAGGCTTTGTCTTTCACACGGTCCGTGTCTTTGTGGTAGACTTTATCTTTCACACAGTAGGTTGCTGTGGGAGTAGACTTTATCTTTCACACGGTCCGTGGCTGTGCGAATAGACTTTATCTTTCACATGGTCCGTGGCTGTGGGATAGACTTTTTCACACGGTTCATGGCTGTTGGAATAGACTTTATCTTTCACACGGTCCGTGGTGTGGGATAGACTTTATCTTTCACACGGTCCGTGCCTGTGGGATAGACTTTATCTTTCACACGGTCCGTGCCTGTGGTATAGACTTTATCTTTCACATGATCCGTGGCTGTGGTATAGACTTTATCTTTCACATGTTCGTTAGATGTGGGAACAGACTCTATCTTTCACACGGTCCGTGCCTGTGGGATAGACTTTATCTTTCACATGATCCGTGGCTGTGGGATAGACTTTATCTTTCACACGTTCGTTAGATGTTGGAACAGACTCTATCTTTCACACGGTCCGTGGCTGTGGGATAGCCTCTATCTTTCACACGGTCGGTGTCTGTGGGGTAGACTTTATCTTTCACACGGTCCGTGGCTGTGGGGTAGACTTTATCTTTCACACGGCCCGGGGCTGTGGGGTAGACTTTATCTTTCACATGGCCCGTGCCTGTGGGGTAGACTTTATCTTTCACACGGTCCGTGCCTGTGGGGTAGACATTATCTTTCACACGGTCCGTGGATGTGGGGTAGACTTTATCTTTCACACGGTCCGTGGCTGTGGGGTAGACTTTATCTTTCACACGGCCCGTGGCTGTGGGGTAGAGTTTATCTTTCACACGGCCCGTGGCTGTGGAGTAGACTTTATCTTTCACATGGTCCGTGGCTGTGGGGTAGACTTTATCTTTCACACGGTCCGTGCCTTTGGGAAAGACTCCATCTTTCACACGGTCCGTGGCTGTGGGATAGACTTTATCTTTCACACGGTCCGTGGCTGTGGGAAAGACTTTATCTTTCCCACGGCCCGTGGCTGTGTGGTAGACTTTATCTTTCATACAGTCCGTGGCTGTGGGGTAGACTTTATCTTTCACACGGTCCGTGCCTGTGGAGTAGACTTTATCTTTCACATGGTCCGTGGCTCTGGTATAGACTTTATCTTTGACACGGTAAGTGGCTGTGTGATAGACTTTTTCACACGGTCCGTGCCTGTGGGATAGACTTTATCTTTCACACGATTCCGTGGCTGTCGGATAGACTTTATCTTTCACAAGGTCCGTGCCTGTGGGAAAGACTTTATCTTTCGCACGGTCCATGGCTGTGGGAATAGACTCTATCTTTCACACGGTCCGTGGCTGTGGGAAAGACTTTATCTTTCGCACGGCCCGTGGCTGTGTGGTAGACTTTATCTTTCATACAGTCCGTGGCTGTGGGGTAGACATTATCTTTCACACGGTCCGTGCCTTTGGAATAGACTTTATCTTTCACATGGTCCGTGGCTCTGGTATAGACTTTATCTTTCACACGGTAAGTGGCTGTGTGATAGACTTTTTCACACGGTCCGTGCCTGTGGGATAGACTTTATCTTTCACATGGTCCATGGCTGTGGGATAGACTTTTTGACACGGTCCGTGCCTGTGGGATAGACTTTATCTTTCACACGTTCCGTGGCTGTCGGATAGACTTTATCTTTCACAAGGTCCGTGCCTGTGGGACAGACTTTATCTTTCAAACGGTCCGTGGCTGTGGGATAGACTTTATCTTTCACAAGGTCCGTGCCTGTGGGGTAGACATTATCTTTCACACGGTCCGTGGATGTGGGGTAGATTTTATCTTTCAAACGATCCGTGGCTGTGGGAATAGACTTTATCTTTCACATGATCCGTGGCTGTGGGATAGACTCTATCTTTCACACGGTCGCTGGCTGTGGGAATAGACTCTATCTTTCACACGGTCCGTGCCTGTGGGATAGACTTTATCGTTCACACGGTCCGTGGCTGTGGGATAGGCTTTGTCTTTCACACGGTCCGTGTCTTTGTGGTAGACTTTATCTTTCACACAGTAGGTTGCTGTGGGAGTAGACTTTATCTTTCACACGGTCCGTGGCTGTGCGAATAGACTTTATCTTTCACATGGTCCGTGGCTGTGGGATAGACTTTTTCACACGGTTCATGGCTGTTGGAACAGACTTTAATTTTCACACGGTCCGTGGTGTGGGATAGACTTTATCTTTCACACGGTCCGTGCCTGTGGGATAGACTTTATCTTTCACACGGTCCGTGCCTGTGGTATAGACTTTATCTTTCACATGATCCGTGGCTGTGGTATAGACTTTATCTTTCACATGTTCGTTAGATGTGGGAACAGACTCTATCTTTCACACGGTCCGTGGCTGTGGGATAGACTCTATCTTTCACACGGTCCGTGGCTGTGGGGTAGACTTTATCTTTCATACAGTCCGTGGCTGTGGGGTAGACTTTATCTTTCACACGGTCCGTGCCTGTGGGGTAGACTTTATCTTTCACATGGTCCGTGTCTCTGGTATAGACTTTATCTTTCACACGGTAAGTGGCTGTGTGATAGACTTTTTCACACGGTCCGTGCCTGTCGGATAGACTTTATCTTTCACATGGTCCATGGCTGTGGGATAGACTTTTTGACACGGTCCGTGCCTGTGGGATAGACTTTATATTTCACATGGTCCGTGGCTGTGGGAACAGACTGTATCATTCACACGGTCCACGGCTGTGGGGTGGACTTTATCTTTCACACGGTCCGTGCCTGTGGGATAGACTTTATCTTTCACATGGTCTGTGGCTGAGGGATAGACTTTTTCACACGGTCCGTGGCTGTGGGATAGACTTTATCTTTCACACGGTCCGTTCCTGTGGGATAGACTTTATCTTTCACACGGTCCGTGCCTGTGGGATAGACTTTATCTTTCACATGATCCGTGTCTGTGGGATAGACTTTTTCACACGGTCCGTGGCTGTGGGATAGACTTTATCTTTCACACGGTCCGTTCCTGTGGGATAGACTTTATCTTTCACACGGTCCGTGCCTGTGGGATAGACTTTATCTTTCACATGATCCGTGGCTGTGGGATAGACTTTATCTTTCACACGTTCGTTAGATGTTGGAACAGACTCTATCTTTCACACGGTCCGTGGCTGTGGGATAGCCTCTATCTTTCACACGGTCCGTGTCTGTGGGGTAGACTTTATCTTTCACACGGTCCGTGGCTGTGGGGTAGACTTTATCTTTCACACGGCCCGGGGCTGTGGGGTAGACTTTATCTTTCACATGGCCCGTGCCTGTGGGGTAGACTTTATCTTTCACACGGTCCGTGCCTGTGGGGTAGACATTATCTTTCACATGGTCCGTGGCTGTGGGGTAGACTTTATCTTTCACACGGTCCGTGGCTGTGGGGTAGACTTTATCTTTCACACGGCCCGTGGCTGTGGGGTAGAGTTTATCTTTCACACGGCCCGTGGCTGTGGAGTAGACTTTATCTTTCACATGGTCCGTGGCTGTGGGGTAGACTTTATCTTTCACACGGTCCGTGCCTGTGGGAAAGACTCCATCTTTCACACGGTCCGTGGCTGTGGGATAGACTTTTTCTTTCATATGGTCCGTGGCTGTGGGAATAGACTCTATCTTTCACACGGTCCGTGGCTGTGGGATAGACTTTATCTTTCACACGGTCCGTGGCTGTGGGAAAGACTTTATCTTTCCCACGGCCCGTGGCTGTGTGGTAGACTTTATCTTTCATACAGTCCGTGGCTGTGGGATAGACTTTATCTTTCACACGGTCCGTGCCTGTGGAGTAGACTTTATCTTTCACATGGTCCGTGGCTCTGGTATAGACTTTATCTTTCACACGGTAAGTGGCTGTGTGATAGACTTTTTCACACGGTCCGTGCCTGTGGGATAGACTTTATCTTTCACACGATTCCGTGGCTGTCGGATAGACTTTATCTTTCACAAGGTCCGTGCCTGTGGGATAGACTTTATCTTTCGCACGGTCCATGGCTGTGGGAATAGACTCTATCTTTCACACGGTCCGTGGCTGTGGGAAAGACTTTATCTTTCGCACGGCCCGTGGCTGTGTGGTAGACTTTATCTTTCATACAGTCCGTGGCTGTGGGGTAGACATTATCTTTCACACGGTCCGTGCCTTTGAAATAGACTTTATCTTTCACATGGTCCGTGGCTCTGGTATAGACTTTATCTTTCACACGGTAAGTGGCTGTGTGATAGACTTATTCACACGGTCCGTGCCTGTGGGATAGACTTTATCTTTCACATGGTCCATGGCTGTGGGATAGACTTTTTGACACGGTCCGTGCCTGTGGGATAGACTTTATCTTTCACACGTTCCGTGGCTGTCGGATAGACTTTATCTTTCACAAGGTCCGTGCCTCTGGGACAGACTTTATCTTTCAAACGGTCCGTGGCTGTGGGATAGACTTTATCTTTCACACGGTCCGTTCCTGTGGGATAGACTTTATCTTTCACACGGTCCGTGCCTGTGGGATAGACTTTATCTTTCACATGATCCGTGTCTGTGGGATAGACTTTTTCACACGGTCCGTGGCTGTGGGATAGACTTTATCTTTCACACGGTCCGTTCCTGTGGGATAGACTTTATCTTTCACACGGTCCGTGCCTGTGGGATAGACTTTATCTTTCACATGATCCGTGGCTGTGGGATAGACTTTATCTTTCACACGTTCGTTAGATGTTGGAACAGACTCTATCTTTCACACGGTCCGTGGCTGTGGGATAGCCTCTATCTTTCACACGGTCCGTGTCTGTGGGGTAGACTTTATCTTTCACACGGTCCGTGGCTGTGGGGTAGACTTTATCTTTCACACGGTCCGTGCCTGTGGGAAAGACTCCATCTTTCACACGGTCCGTGGCTGTGGGATAGAGTTTTTCTTTCACATGGTCCGTGGCTGTGGGAATAGACTCTATCTTTCACACGGTCCGTGGCTGTGGGATAGACTTTATCTTTCACACGGTCCATGGCTGTGGGAATAGACTCTATCTTTCACACGGTCCGTGGCTGTGGGAAAGACTTTATCTTTCGCACAGCCCGTGGCTGTGTGGTAGACTTTATCTTTCATACAGTCCGTTGCTTTGGGGTAGACATTATCTTTCACATGGTCCGTGCCTTTGGAATAGATTTTATCTTTCACATGGTCCGTGGCTCTGGTATAGACTTTATCTTTCACACGGTAAGTGGCTGTGTGATAGACTTTTTCACATGGTCCGTGCCTGTGGGATAGACTTTATCTTTCACATGGTCCATGGCTGTGGGATAGACTTTTTGACACGGTCCGTGCCTGTGGGATAGACTTTATCTTTCACACGATCCGTGGCTGTCGGATAGACTTTATCTTTCACAAGGTCCGTGCCTGTGGGACAGACTTTATCTTTCAAACGGTCCGTGGCTGTGGGATAGACTTTATCTTTCACAAGGTCCGTGCCTGTGGGGTAGACATTATCTTTCACACGGTCCGTGGATGTGGGGTAGACTTTATCTTTCAAACGGTCCATGGCTGTGGGAATAGACTCTATCTTTCACACGGTCCGTGCCTGTGGGATAGACTTTATCTTTCACACGGTCCGTGCCTGTGGGGTAGACATTATCTTTCACACGGTTCGTGGATGTGGGGTAGACTTTATCGTTCACACGGTCCGTGGCTGTGGGGTAAACTTTATCTTTCACACGGTCCGTGCCTGTGGGATAGACTTTATCTTTCACACGGTCCGTGGCTGTGGGATAGACTCTATCTTTCACACGGTCGTTTCCTGTGGGGTAGACTCTATCTTTCACACGGTTCATGGCTGTTGGAATAGACTCTATCTTTCACACGGTCCGTAGCTGTGGGATAGACTCTATCTTTCACACGGTCCGTGGCTGTTGGGTAGACTTTATCTTTCATACAGTCCGTGGCTGTGGGGTAGAGTTTATCTTTCACACGGTCCATGCCTGTGGGGTAGACTTTATCTTTCACATGGTCCGTGGCTCTGGTACAGACTTTATCTTTCACACGGTAAGTGGCTGTGTGATAGACTTTTTCACACGGTCCGTGCCTGTCGGATAGACTTTATCTTTCACATGGTCCGTGGCTGTGGGATAGACTTTTTGACACGGTCCGTGCCTGTGGGATAGACTTTATATTTCACACGATCCGTGGCTGTGGGAACAGACTGTATCATTCACACTGTCCACGGCTGTGGGGTGGACTTTATCTTTCACACGGTCCGTGCCTGTGGGATAGACTTTATCTTTCACATGGTCTGTGGCTGAGGGATAGACTTTTTCACACGGTCCGTTCCTGTGGGATAGACTTTATCTTTCACACGGTCCGTTCCTGTGGGATAGACTTTATCTTTCACATGATCCGTGTCTGTGGGATAGACTTTTTCACACGGTCCGTGGCTGTGGGATAGACTTTATCTTTCACACGGTCCGTTCCTGTGGGATAGACTTTATCTTTCACACGGTCCGTTCCTGTGGGATAGACTTTATCTTTCACATGATCCGTGGCTGTGGGATAGACTTTATCTTTCACACGTTCGTTAGATGTTGGAACAGACTCTATCTTTCACACGGTCCGTGGCTGTGGGATAGCCTCTATCTTTCACACGGTCCGTGTCTGTGGGGTAGACTTTATCTTTCACACGGTCCGTGGCTGTGGGGTAGACTTTATTTTTCACACGGCCCGGGGCTGTGGGGTAGACTTTATCTTTCACATGGCCCGTGCCTGTGGGGTAGACTTTATCTTTCACACGGTCCGTGCCTGTGGGGTAGACATTATCTTTCACACGGTCCGTGGATGTGGGGTAGACTTTATCTTTCACACGGTCCGTGGCTGTGGGGTAGACTTTATCTTTCACACGGCCCGTGGCTGTGGGGTAGAGTTTATCTTTCACACGGCCCGTGGCTGTGGAGTAGACTTTATCTTTCACATGGTCCGTGGCTGTGGGGTAGACTTTATCTTTCACACGGTCCGTGCCTGTGGGAAAGACTCCATCTTTCACACGGTCCGTGGCTGTGGGATAGACTTTATCTTTCACACGGTCCGTGGCTGTGGGAAAGACTTTATCTTTCCCACGGCCCGTGGCTGTGTGGTAGACTTTATCTTTCATACAGTCCGTGGCTGTGGGGTAGACTTTATCTTTCACACGGTCCGTGCCTGTGGAGTAGACTTTATCTTTCACATGGTCCGTGGCTCTGGTATAGACTTTATCTTTGACACGGTAAGTGGCTGTGTGATAGACTTTTTCACACGGTCCGTGCCTGTGGGATAGACTTTATCTTTCACACGATTCCGTGGCTGTCGGATAGACTTTATCTTTCACAAGGTCCGTGCCTGTGGGAAAGACTTTATCTTTCGCACGGTCCATGGCTGTGGGAATAGACTCTATCTTTCACACGGTCCGTGGCTGTGGGAAAGACTTTATCTTTCGCACGGCCCGTGGCTGTGTGGTAGACTTTATCTTTCTTACAGTCCGTGGCTGTGGGGTAGACATTATCTTTCACACAGTCCGTGCCTTTGGAATAGACTTTATCTTTCACATGGTCCGTGGCTCTGGTATAGACTTTATCTTTCACACGGTAAGTGGCTGTGTGATAGACTTTTTCACACGGTCCGTGCCTGTGGGATAGACTTTATCTTTCACATGGTCCATGGCTATGGGATAGACTTTTTGACACGGTCCGTGCCTGTGGGATAGACTTTATCTTTCACACGTTCCGTGGCTGTCGGATAGACTTTATCTTTCACAAGGTCCGTGCCTGTGGGACAGACTTTATCTTTCAAACGGTCCGTGGCTGTGGGATAGACTTTATCTTTCACAAGGTCCGTGCCTGTGGGGTAGACATTATCTTTCACACGGTCCGTGGATGTGGGGTAGATTTTATCTTTCAAACGATCCGTGGCTGTGGGAATAGACTTTATCTTTCACATGATCCGTGGCTGTGGGATAGACTCTATCTTTCACACGGTCGCTGGCTGTGGGAATAGACTCTATCTTTCACACGGTCCGTGCCTGTGGGATAGACTTTATTTTTCACACGGTCCATGGCTGTGGGATAGGCTTTGTCTTTCACACGGTCCGTGTCTTTGTGGTAGACTTTATCTTTCACACAGTAGGTTGCTGTGGGAGTAGACTTTATCTTTCACACGGTCCGTGGCTGTGCGAATAGACTTTATCTTTCACATGGTCCGTGGCTGTGGGATAGACTTTTTCACACGGTTCATGGCTGTTGGAATAGACTTTATCTTTCACACGGTCCGTGGTGTGGGATAGACTTTATCTTTCACACGGTCCGTGCCTGTGGGATAGACTTTATCTTTCACACGGTCCGTGCCTGTGGTATAGACTTTATCTTTCACATGATCCGTGGCTGTGGGATAGACTTTATCTTTCACATGTTCATTAGATGTGGGAACAGACTCTATCTTTCACACGGTCCGTGGCTGTGGGATAGACTCTATCTTTCACACGGTCCGTGGCTGTGGGGTAGACTTTATCTTTCATACAGTCCGTGGCTGTGGGGTAGACTTTATCTTTCACACGGTCCGTGCCTGTGGGGTAGACTTTATCTTTCACATGGTCCGTGTCTCTGGTATAGACTTTATCTTTCACACGGTAAGTGGCTGTGTGATAGACTTTTTCACACGGTCCGTGCCTGTCGGATAGACTTTATCTTTCACATGGTCCATGGCTGTGGGATAGACTTTTTGACACGATCCGTGCCTGTGGGATAGACTTTATATTTCACACGGTCCGTGGCTGTGGGAACAGACTGTATCATTCACACGGTCCACGGCTGTGGGGTGGACTTTATCTTTCACACGGTCCGTGCCTGTGGGATAGACTTTATCTTTCACATGGTCTGTGGCTGAGGGATAGACTTTTTCACACGGTCCGTGGCTGTGGGATAGACTTTATCTTTCACACGGTCCGTTCCTGTGGGATAGACTTTATCTTTCACACGGTCCGTGCCTGTGGGATAGACTTTATCTTTCACATGATCCGTGTCTGTGGGATAGACTTTTTCACACGGTCCGTGGCTGTGGGATAGACTTTATCTTTCACACGGTCCGTTCCTGTGGGATAGACTTTATCTTTCACACGGTCCGTGCCTGTGGGATAGACTTTATCTTTCACATGATCCGTGGCTGTGGGATAGACTTTATCTTTCACACGTTCGTTAGATGTTGGAACAGACTCTATCTTTCACACGGTCCGTGGCTGTGGGATAGCCTCTATCTTTCACACGGTCCGTGTCTGTGGGGTAGACTTTATCTTTCACACGGTCCGTGGCTGTGGGGTAGACTTTATCTTTCACACAGCCCGGGGCTGTGGGGTAGACTTTATCTTTCACATGGCCCGTGCCTGTGGGGTAGACTTTATCTTTCACACGGTCCGTGCCTGTGGGGTAGACATTATCTTTCACATGGTCCGTGGCTGTTGGGTAGACTTTATCTTTCACACGGTCCGTGGCTGTGGGGTAGACTTTATCTTTCACACGGCCCGTGGCTGTGGGGTAGAGTTTATCTTTCACACGGCCCGTGGCTGTGGGGTAGACTTTATCTTTCACATGGTCCGTGGCTGTGGGGTAGACTTTATCTTTCACACGGTCCGTGCCTGTGGGAAAGACTCCATCTTTCACACGGTCCGTGGCTGTGGGATAGACTTTTTCTTTCATATGGTCCGTGGCTGTGGGAATAGACTCTATCTTTCACACGGTCCGTGGCTGTGGGATAGACTTTATCTTTCACACGGTCCGTGGCTGTGGGAAAGACTTTATCTTTCCCACGGCCCGTGGCTGTGTGGTAGACTTTATCTTTCATACAGTCCGTGGCTGTGGGATAGACTTTATCTTTCACACGGTCCGTGCCTGTGGAGTAGACTTTATCTTTCACATGGTCCGTGGCTCTGGTATAGACTTTATCTTTCACACGGCAAGTGGCTGTGTGATAGACTTTTTCACACGGTCCGTGCCTGTGGGATAGACTTTATCTTTCACACGATTCCGTGGCTGTCGGATAGACTTTATCTTTCACAAGGTCCGTGCCTGTGGGATAGACTTTATCTTTCACACGGTCCATGGCTGTGGGAATAGACTCTATCTTTCACACGGTCCGTGGCTGTGGGAAAGACTTTATCTTTCGCACGGTCCATGTCTGTGGGAATAGACTCTATCTTTCACACGGTACGTGGCTGTGGGAAAGACTTTATCTTTCGCACGGCCCGTGGCTGTGTGGTAGACTTTATCTTTCATACAGTCCGTGGCTGTGGGGTAGACATTATCTTTCACACGGTCCGTGCCTTTGGAATAGACTTTATCTTTCACATGGTCCGTGGCTCTGGTATAGACTTTATCTTTCACACGGTAAGTGGCTGTGTGATAGACTTTTTCACACGGTCCGTGCCTGTGGGATAGACTTTATCTTTCACATGGTCCATGGCTGTGGGATAGACTTTTTGACACGGTCCGTGCCTGTGGGATAGACTTTATCTTTCACACGTTCCGTGGCTGTCGGATAGACTTTATCTTTCACAAGGTCCGTGCCTCTGGGACAGACTTTATCTTTCAAACGGTCCGTGGCTGTGGGATAGACTTTATCTTTCACAAGGTCCGTGCCTGTGGGGTAGACATTATCTTTCACACGGTCCGTGGATGTGGGGTAGACTTTATCTTTCAAACGGTCCGTGGCTGTGGGAATAGACTCTATCTTTCACACGGTCCGTGCCTGTGGGATAGACTTTATCTTTCACACGGTCCGTGCCTGTGGGAATAGACTCTATCTTTCACACGGTCCGTGCCTGTGGGAGTAGACTTTATCTTTCACACGGTCCGTGGCTGTGCGAATAGACTTTATCTTTCACATGGTCCGTGGCTGTGGGATAGACTTTTTCACACGGTCCGTGGCTGTGGGATAGACTTTATCTTTCACACGGTCCGTTCCTGTGGGATAGACTTTATCTTTCACACGGTCCGTGCCTGTGGGATAGACTTTATCTTTCAAACGGTCCGTGGCTGTGGGAATAGACTCTATCTTTCACACGGTCCGTGCCTGTGGGAGTAGACTTTATCTTTCACACGGTCCGTGGCTGTGCGAATAGACTTTATCTTTCACATGGTCCGTGGCTGTGGGATAGACTTTTTCACACGGTCCGTGGCTGTGGGATAGACTTTATCTTTCACACGGTCCGTTCCTGTGGGATAGACTTTATCTTTCACACGGTCCGTGCCTGTGGGATAGACTTTATCTTTCACATGATCCGTGGCTGTGGGATAGACTTTATCTTTCACACGTTCGTTAGATGTTGGAACAGACTCTATCTTTCAAACGGTCCGTGGCTGTGGGATAGCCTCTATCTTTCACACGGTCCGTGTCTGTGTGGTAGACTTTATCTTTCACACGGTCCGTGGCTGTGGGGTAGACTTTATCTTTCACACGGCCCGGGGCTGTGGGGTAGACTTTATCTTTCACATGGCCCGTGCCTGTGGGGTAGACTTTATCTTTCACACGGTCCGTGCCTGTGGGGTAGACATTATCTTTCACATGGTCCGTGGATGTGGGGTAGACTTTATCTTTCACACGGTCCGTGGCTGTGGGGTAGACTTTATCTTTCACACGGCCCGTGGCTGTGGGGTGGAGTTTATCTTTCACACGGCCCGTGACTGTGGAGTAGACTTTATCTTTCACATGGTCCGTGGCTGTGGGGTAGACTTTATCTTTCACACGGTCCGTGCCTGTGGGAAAGACTCCATCTTTCACACGGTCCGTGGCTGTGGGATAGACTTTTTCTTTCATATGGTCCGTGGCTGTGGGAATAGACTCTATCTTTCACACGGTCCGTGGCTGTGGGAAAGACTTTATCTTTCCCACGGCCCGTGGCTGTGTGGTAGACTTTATCTTTTATACAGTCCGTGGCTTTGGGGTAGACTTTATCTTTCACACGGTCCGTGCCTGTGGAGTAGACTTTATCTTTCACATGGTCCGTGGCTCTGGTATAGACTTTATCTTTCACACGGTAAGTGGCTGTGTGATAGACTTTTTCACAAGGTCCGTGCCTGTCGGATAGACTTTATCTTTCACATGGTCCGTGGCTGTGGGATAGACTTTTTGACACGGTCCGTGCCTGTGGGATAGACTTTATATTTCACACGGTCCGTGTCTGTCGGAAAAACTTTATCTTTCACAAGGTCCGTGCCTGTGGGATAGACTTTATCTTTCAAACGGTCCGTGGCTGTGGGATAGAATTTATCTTTCACACGGTCCATGGCTGTGGGAATAGACTCTATCTTTCACACGGTCCGTGCCTGTGGGGTAAACATTATCTTTCACACGGTCCGTGGCTGTGGGGTAGACTTCATCTTGCACACGGTCCGTGGCTGTGGGATAGACTTTATCTTTCACACGGTCCGTGGCTGTGGGAACAGACTGTATCATTCACACTGTCCACGGCTGTGGGGTGAACTTTATCTTTCACACGGTCCGTGCCTGTGGGATAGACTTTATCTTTCACATGGTCTGTGGCTGAGGGATAGACTTTTTCACACGGTCCGTGGCTGTGGGATAGACTTTATCTTTCACACGGTCCGTTCCTGTGGGATAGACTTTATCTTTCACACGGTCCGTGCCTGTGGGATAGACTTTATCTTTCACATGATCCGTGGCTGTGGGATAGACTCTATCTTTCACACGGTCGCTGGCTGTGGGAATAGACTCTATCTTTCACACGGTCCGTGCCTGTGGGATAGACTTTATTTTTCACACGGTCCGTGGCTGTGGGGTAGACTTTATCTTTCACACGGTCCGTGGCTGTGGGATAGACTTTATCTTTCACACGGCCCGTGGCTGTGGGCAAGACTTTATCTTTCACACGGCCCGTGGCTGTGAGAATAGACTTTATCTTTCACACGGTCCGTTACTGTGGGGCAGACTTTATCTTTCACACGGTCCGTGGCTGTGGGAACAGACTGTATCATTCACACTGTCCACGGCTGTGGGGTGAACTTTATCTTTCACGCGGTCCGTGCCTGTGGGATAGACTTTATCTTTCACATGGTCTGTGGCTGAGGGATAGACTTTTTCACACGGTCCGTGGCTGTGGGATAGACTTTATCTTTCACACGGTCCGTTCCTGTGGGATAGACTTTATCTTTCACACGGTCCGTGCCTGTGGGATAGACTTTATCTTTCACATGATCCGTGGCTGTGGGATAGACTCTATCTTTCACACGGTCGCTGGCTGTGGGAATAGACTCTATCTTTCACACGGTCCGTGCCTGTGGGATAGACTTTATTTTTCACACGGTCCCTGGCTGTGGGGTAGACTTTATCTTTCACACGGCCCGTGCCTGTGGGGTAGACTTAATCTTTCACACGGCCGGTGGCTGTGGTGTAGACTTTATGTTTCACACGGTCCGTGGCTGTGAGAATAGACTTTATCTTTCACACGGTCCTTGGCTGTGGGAATAGACTTTATCTTTCACACGGTCCGTGCCTGTGGGATAGACTTTATCTTTCACACGGTCCGTGGCTGTGGGATAGACTCTATCTTTCCCTCGGTCCATGACTGTGGGATAGCCTCTATCTTTCACACGGTCTGTGGCTGTGGGAATAGACTTTATCTTTCACACAGTCCATGCCTGTGGGATAGACTCTATCTTTCACATGGTCCGTGGCTGTGGGATAGCCTCTATCTTTCACACGGTCCGTGGCTGTGTGAATAGGCTTTATCTTTCACACGGTCCGTGGCTGTGGGGTAGACTTTATCTTTCACAAGCTCCGTGGCTGTGGGATAGACTTTATCTTTCACACGGTCCGTGTCTTTGTGGTAGACTTTATCTTTCACACGGTAGGTGGCTGTGGGAGTAGACTTTATCTTTCCCACGGTCCGTGGCTGTGCGAATAGACTTTATCTTTAACATGGTCCGTGGCTTGGGATAGACTTTTTCACACGGTCCGTGGCTGTGGGATAGACTTTATCTTTCACACGGTCCGTGCCTGTGGGATAGACTTTATCTTTCACACGGTCCGTGCCTGTGGGATAGACTTTATCTTTCATATGATCCGTGGCTGTGGGATAGACTTTATCTTTCACAGGTTCGCTGGATGTGGGAACAGACTCTATCTTTCACACGGTCCGTGGCTGTGGGATAGCCTCTATCTTTCACACGGTCCGTGGCTGTGGGGTAGACTTTATCTTTCACACGGTCCGTGGCTGTGGGGTAGACTTTATCTTTCACACGGCCCGTGGCTGTGGGGTAGACTTTATCTTTCACATGGTCCGTGGCTGTGGGGTAGACTTTATCTTTCACACGGTCCGTGCCTGTGGGAAAGACTCCATCTTTCACACGGTCCGTGGCTTGGGATACACTTTTTCTTTCACATGGTCCGTGGCTGTGGGAATAGACTCTATCTTTCACACGGTCTGTGGCTGTGGGATAGACTTTATCTTTCACACGGTCCATGGCTGTGGGAATAGACTCTATCTTTCACACGGTCCGTGGCTGTGGGAAAGACTTTATCTTTCACACGGTCCTCGGCTGTGGGGTAGACTTTATTTTTCACAAGGTCCGTGGCTGTGGTAGTAGACTTTATCTTTCACACGGTCCGTGGCTGTGGAAATAGACTTTATGTTTCACACGGCCCGTGGCTCTGGGAATAGACTTTATCTTTCACACGGTCCGTGCCTGTGGGGTAGACTTTATCTTTCACACGGTCCGTGCCTGAGGGATAGACTCTATCTTGCACATGGTCTGTCGCTGTGGGAATAGACTCTAACTTTCACACGGTCCATCGCTGTGGGTTAGACTTTATCTTTCACACGGTCCCTGGCTGTGGGGTAGACTTTATCTTTCACACGGTCCGTGGTTGTCGGATAGACTTTATCTTTCACACGGTCCGTGCCTGTGGGATAGACCTTTTCACACGGTCTGTGGCTGTGGTTTAGACTTTATCTTTCACATGGTCCATGGCTGTGGGAGTAGTCTTTATCTTTCACACGGTCCGTGGCTCTGGGAATAGACTTTATGTTTCACAAGGTCCGTGGCTCTGGGAATAGAATTTATCTTTCACATGGTCTGTGGCTCTGGGGTAGAATTTATCTTTCATACGGTCCGTGCCTGTGGGATAGACTTTATATTTCACACGGTCCGTGCCTGTCGGATAGACTTTTTCACAAGGTCCGTGGCTGTGGGATAGACTTTATCTTTCACACGGTCCGTGCATGTGGGATAGACTTCGTCTTTCACACGGTCCGTGGTTGTGGGATAGACTTTATCTTTCACAAGGTCCGTGCCTGTGGGATAGACTTTATCTTTCACATGGTCCGTGGCTGTGGGGTTGATTTTATCTTTCACATGATCTGTGGCTGTGGGATAGACTTTATCTATCACATGGTCCGTGTCTGTGGGGTAGACTTTATCTTTCACAACACCCGTGGCTGTGGGGTAGGCTTTATCTTTCACACGGTCCGTGGCTGTGGGAAAGACTTTATCTTTCGCACGGCCCGTGGCTGTGTGGTAGACTTTATCTTTCATACAGTCCGTGGCTTTGGGGTAGACATTATCTTTCACACGGTCCGTGCCTTTGGAATAGATTTTATCTTTCACATGGTCCGTGGCTCTGGTATAGACTTTATCTTTCACACGGTAAGTGGCTGTGTGATAGACTTTTTCACACGGTCCGTGCCTGTGGGATAGACTTTATCTTTCACATGGTCCATGGCTGTGGGATAGACTTTTTGACACGGTCCGTGCCTGTGGGATAGACTTTATCTTTCACACGATCCGTGGCTGTGGGATAGACTTTATCTTTCACAAGGTCCGTGGATGTGGGGTAGACTTTATCTTTCAAACGGTCCATGGCTGTGGGAATAGACTCTATCTTTCACACGGTCCGTGCCTGTGGGATAGACTTTATCTTTCACACGGTCCGTGCCTGTGGGGTAGACATTATCTTTCACACGGTTCGTGGATGTGGGGTAGACTTTATCGTTCACACGGTCCGTGGCTGTGGGGTAGACTTTATCTTTCACACGGTCCGTGCCTGTGGGATAGACTTTATCTTTCACACAGTCCGTGGCTGTGGGATAGACTCTATCTTTCACACGGTCGTTTCCTGTGGGGTAGACTCTATCTTTCACACGGTTCATGGCTGTTGGAATAGACTTTATCTTTCACACGGTCCGTGGTGTGGGATAGACTTTATCTTTCACACGGTCCGTGCCTGTGGGATAGACTTTATCTTTCACACGGTCCGTGCCTGTGGGATAGAGTTTATCTTTCACATGATCCGTGGCTGTGGGATAGACTTTATCTTTCACACGTTCGTTAGATGTGGGAACAGACTCTATCTTTCACACGGTCCGTGGCTGTGGGATAGACTCTATCTTTCACACGGTCCGTGCCTGTGGGATAGACTTTATCTTTCACATGGTCTGTGGCTGAGGGATAGACTTTTTCACACGGTCCGTGGCTGTGGGATAGACTTTATCTTTCACACGGTCCGGTCCTGTGGGATAGACTTTATCTTTCACACGGTCCGTGCCTGTGGGATAGACTTTATCTTTCACATGATCCTTGTCTGTGGGATAGACTTTTTCACACGGTCCGTGGCTGTGGGATAGACTTTATCTTTCACACGGTCCGTTCCTGTGGGATAGACTTTATCTTTCACACGGTCCGTGCCTGTGGGATAGACTTTATCTTTCACATGATCCGTGGCTGTGGGATAGACTTTATCTTTCACACGTTCGTTAGATGTTGGAACAGACTCTATCTTTCACACGGTCCGTGGCTGTGGGATAGCCTCTATCTTTCACACGGTCCGTGTCTGTGGGGTAGACTTTATCTTTCACACGGTCCGTGGCTGTGGGGTAGAATTTATCTTTCACACGGTCCGTGCCTGTGGGAAAGACTCCATCTTTCACACGGTCCGTGGCTGTGGGATAGACTTTTTCTTTCACATGGTCCGTGGCTGTGGGAATAGACTCTATCTTTCACACGGTCCGTGGCTGTGGGATAGACTTTATCTTTCACACGGTCCATGGCTGTGGGAATAGACTCTATCTTTCACACGGTCCGTGGCTGTGGGAAAGACTTTATCTTTCGCACGGCCCGTGGCTGTGTGGTAGACTTTATCTTTCATACAGTCCGTGGCTTTGCGGTAGACATTATCTTTCACATGGTCCGTGCCTTTGGAATAGATTTTATTTTTCACATGGTCCGTGGCTCTGGTATAGACTTTATCTTTCACACGGTAAGTGGCTGTGTGATAGACTTTTTCACACGGTCCGTGCCTGTGGGATAGACTTTATCTTTCACATGGTCCATGGCTGTGGGATAGACTTTTTGACACGGTCCGTGCCTGTGGGATAGACTTTATCTTTCACACGATCCGTGGCTGTCGGATAGACTTTATCTTTCACAAGGTCCGTGCCTGTGGGACAGACTTTATCTTTCAAACGGTCCGTGGCTGTGGGATAGACTTTATCTTTCACAAGGTCCGTGCCTGTGGGGTAGACATTATCTTTCACACGGTCCGTGGATGTGGGGTAGACTTTATCTTTCAAACGGTCCATGGCTGTGGGAAAAGACTCTATCTTTCACACGGTCCGTGCCTGTGGGATAGACTTTATCTTTCACACGGTCCGTGCCTGTGGGGTAGACATTATCTTTCACACGGTTCGTGGATGTGGGGTAGACTTTACCGTTCACACGGTCCGTGGCTGTGGGGTAGACTTTATCTTTCACACGGTCCGTGCCTGTGGGATAGACTTTATCTTTCACACGGTCCGTGGCTGTGGGATAGACTCTATCTTTCACACGGTCGTTTCCTGTGGGGTAGACTCTATCTTTCACACGGTTCATGGCTGTTGGAATAGACTTTATCTTTCACACGGTCCGTGGTGTGGGATAGACTTTATCTTTCACACGGTCCGTGCCTGTGGGACAGACTTTATCTTTCACACGGTCCGTGCCTGTGGGATAGACTTTATCTTTCACATGATCCGTGGCTGTGGGATAGACTTTATCTTTCACATGTTCGTTAGATGTGGGAACAGACTCTATCTTTCACACGGTCCGTGGCTGTGGGATAGACTCTATCTTTCACACGGTCCGTGGCTGTTGGGTAGACTTTATCTTTCATACAGTCCGTGGCTGTGGGGTAGAGTTTATCTTTCACACGGTCCGTGCCTGTGGGGTAGACTTTATCTTTCACATGGTCCGTGGCTCTGGTATAGACTTTATCTTTCACACGGTAAGTGGCTGTGTGATAGACTTTTTCACACGGTCCGTGCCTGTCGGATAGACTTTATCTTTCACATGGTCCGTGGCTGTGGGATAGACTTTTTGACACGGTCCGTGCCTGTGGGATAGACTTTATATTTCACACGGTCCGTGGCTGTGGGAACAGACTGTATCATTCACACTGTCCACGGCTGTGGGGTGGACTTTATCTTTCACACGGTCCGTGCCTGTGGGATAGACTTTATCTTTCACATGGTCTGTGGTTGAGGGATAGACTTTTTCACACGGTCCGTGGCTGTGGGATAGACTTTATCTTTCACACGGTCCGTTCCTGTGGGATAGACTTTATCTTTCACATGATCCGTGTCTGTGGGATAGACTTTTTCACACGGTCCGTGGCTGTGGGATAGACTTTATCTTTCACACGGTCCGTTCCTGTGGGATAGACTTTATCTTTCACACGGTCCATGCCTGTGGGATAGACTTTATCTTTCACATGATCCGTGGCAGTGGGATAAACTTTATCTTTCACACGTTCGTTAGATGTTGGAACAGACTCTATCTTTCACACGGTCCGTGGCTGTGGGATAGCCTCTATCTTTCACACGGTCCGTGTCTGTGGGCTAGACTTTATCTTTCACACGGTCCGTGGCTGTGGGGTAGACTTTATCTTTCACACGGCCCGGGGCTGTGGGGTAGACTTTATCTTTCACATGGCCCGTGCCTGTGGGGTAGACTTTATCTTTCACACGGTCCGTGCCTGTGGGGTAGACATTATCTTTCACACGGTCCGTGGATGAGGGGTAGACTTATCTTTCACACGGTCCGTGGCTGTGGGGTAGACTTTATCTTTCACACGGCCCGTGGCTGTGGGGTAGAGTTTATCTTTCACACGGCCCGTGGCTGTGGAGTAGACTTTATCTTTCACAAGGTCCGTGGCTGTGGGGTAGACTTTATCTTTCACACGGTCCGTGCCTGTGGGAAAGACTCCATCTTTCACACGGTCCGTGGCTGTGGGATAGACTTTTTCTTTCATATGGTCCGTGGCTGTGGGAATAGACTCTATCTTTCACACGGTCCGTGGCTGTGGGATAGACTTTATCTTTCCCACGGCCCGTGGCTGTGTGGTAGACTTTATCTTTCATACAGTCCGTGGCTGTGGGGTAGACTTTATCTTTCACACAGTCCGTGCCTGTGGAGTAGACTTTATCTTTCACATGGTCCGTGGCTCTGGTATAGACTTTATCTTTCACACGGTAAGTGGCTGTGTGATAGACTTTTTCACACGGTCCGTGCCTGTGGGATAGACTTTATCTTTCACACGATTCCGTGGCTGTCGGATAGACTTTATCTTTCACAAGGTCCGTGCCTGTGGGATAGACTTTATCTTTCACACGGTCCATGGCTGTGGGAATAGACTCTATCTTTCACACGGTCCGTGGCTGTGGGAAAGACTTTATCTTTCGCACGGTCCATGGCTGTGGGAATAGACTCTATCTTTCACACGGTCCGTGGCTGTGGGAAAGACTTTATCTTTCGCACGGCCCGTGGCTGTGTGGTAGACTTTATCTTTCATACAGTCCGTGGCTGTGGGGTAGACATTATCTTTCACACGGTCCGTGCCTTTGGAATAGACTTTATCTTTCACATGGTCCGTGGCTCTGGTATAGACTTTATCTTTCACACGGTAAGTGGCTGTGTGATAGACTTTTTCACACGGTCCGTGCCTGTGGGATAGACTTTATCTTTCACATGGTCCATGGCTGTGGGATAGACTTTTTGACACGGTCCGTGCCTGTGGGATAGACTTTATCTTTCACACGATCCGTGGCTGTCGGATAGACTTTATCTTTCACAAGGTCCGTGCCTGTGGGACAGACTTTATCTTTCAAACGGTCCGTGGCTGTGGGATAGACTTTATCTTTCACAAGGTCCGTGCCTGTGGGGTAGACATTATCTTTCACACGGTCCGTGGATGTGGGGTAGACTTTATCTTTCAAACGGTCCATGGCTGTGGGAAAAGACTCTATCTTTCACACGGTCCGTGCCTGTGGGATAGACTTTATCTTTCACACGGTCCGTGCCTGTGGGGTAGATATTATCTTTCACACGGTTCGTGGATGTGGGGTAGACTTTACCGTTCACACGGTCCGTGGCTGTGGGGTAGACTTTATCTTTCACACGGTCCGTGCCTGTGGGATAGACTTTATCTTTCACACGGTCCGTGGCTGTGGGATAGACTCTATCTTTCACACGGTCGTTTCCTGTGGGGTAGACTCTATCTTTCACACGGTTCATGGCTGTTGGAATAGACTTTATCTTTCACACGGTCCGTGGTGTGGGATAGACTTTATCTTTCACACGGTCCGTGCCTGTGGGACAGACTTTATCTTTCACACGGTCCGTGCCTGTGGGATAGACTTTATCTTTCACATGATCCGTGGCTGTGGGATAGACTTTATCTTTCACATGTTCGTTAGATGTGGGAACAGACTCTATCTTTCACACGGTCCGTGGCTGTGGGATAGACTCTATCTTTCACACGGTCCGTGGCTGTTGGGTAGACTTTATCTTTCATACAGTCCGTGGCTGTGGGGTAGAGTTTATCTTTCACACGGTCCGTGCCTGTGGGGTAGACTTTATCTTTCACATGGTCCGTGGCTCTGGTATAGACTTTATCTTTCACACGGTAAGTGGCTGTGTGATAGACTTTTTCACACGGTCCGTGCCTGTCGGATAGACTTTATCTTTCACATGGTCCGTGGCTGTGGGATAGACTTTTTGACACGGTCCGTGCCTGTGGGATAGACTTTATATTTCACACGGTCCGTGGCTGTGGGAACAGACTGTATCATTCACACTGTCCACGGCTGTGGGGTGGACTTTATCTTTCACACGGTCCGTGCCTGTGGGATAGACTTTATCTTTCACATGGTCTGTGGTTGAGGGATAGACTTTTTCACACGGTCCGTGGCTGTGGGATAGACTTTATCTTTCACACGGTCCGTTCCTGTGGGATAGACTTTATCTTTCACATGATCCGTGTCTGTGGGATAGACTTTATCTTTCACATGATCCGTGGCAGTGGGATAAACTTTATCTTTCACACGTTCGTTAGATGTTGGAACAGACTCTATCTTTCACACGGTCCGTGGCTGTGGGATAGCCTCTATCTTTCACACGGTCCGTGTCTGTGGGCTAGACTTTATCTTTCACACGGTCCGTGGCTGTGGGGTAGACTTTATCTTTCACACGGCCCGGGGCTGTGGGGTAGACTTTATCTTTCACATGGCCCGTGCCTGTGGGGTAGACTTTATCTTTCACACGGTCCGTGCCTGTGGGGTAGACATTATCTTTCACACGGTCCGTGGATGAGGGGTAGACTTATCTTTCACACGGTCCGTGGCTGTGGGGTAGACTTTATCTTTCACACGGCCCGTGGCTGTGGGGTAGAGTTTATCTTTCACACGGCCCGTGGCTGTGGAGTAGACTTTATCTTTCACAAGGTCCGTGGCTGTGGGGTAGACTTTATCTTTCACACGGTCCGTGCCTGTGGGAAAGACTCCATCTTTCACACGGTCCGTGGCTGTGGGATAGACTTTTTCTTTCATATGGTCCGTGGCTGTGGGAATAGACTCTATCTTTCACACGGTCCGTGGCTGTGGGATAGACTTTATCTTTCCCACGGCCCGTGGCTGTGTGGTAGACTTTATCTTTCATACAGTCCGTGGCTGTGGGGTAGACTTTATCTTTCACACGGTCCGTGCCTGTGGAGTAGACTTTATCTTTCACATGGTCCGTGGCTCTGGTATAGACTTTATCTTTCACACGGTAAGTGGCTGTGTGATAGACTTTTTCACACGGTCCGTGCCTGTGGGATAGACTTTATCTTTCACACGATTCTGTGGCTGTCGGATAGACTTTATCTTTCACAAGGTCCGTGCCTGTGGGATAGACTTTATCTTTCACACGGTCCATGGCTGTGGGAATAGACTCTATCTTTCACACGGTCCGTGGCTGTGGGAAAGACTTTATCTTTCGCACGGTCCATGGCTGTGGGAATAGACTCTATCTTTCACACGGTCCGTGGCTGTGGGAAAGACTTTATCTTTCGCACGGCCCGTGGCTGTGTGGTAGACTTTATCTTTCATACAGTCCGTGGCTGTGGGGTAGACATTATCTTTCACACGGTCCGTGCCTTTGGAATAGACTTTATCTTTCACATGGTCCGTGGCTCTGGTATAGACTTTATCTTTCACACGGTAAGTGGCTGTGTGATAGACTTTTTCACACGGTCCGTGCCTGTGGGATAGACTTTATCTTTCACATGGTCCATGGCTGTGGGATAGACTTTTTGACACGGTCCGTGCCTGTGGGATAGACTTTATCTTTCACACGTTCCGTGGCTGTCGGATAGACTTTATCTTTCACAAGGTCCGTGCCTGTGGGACAGACTTTATCTTTCAAACGGTCCGTGGCTGTGGGATAGACTTTATCTTTCACAAGGTCCGTGCCTGTGGGGTAGACATTATCTTTCACACGGTCCGTGGATGTGGGATAGATTTTATCTTTCAAACGGTCCGTGGCTGTGGGAATAGACTCTATCTTTCACACGGTCCGTGCCTGTGGGATAGACTTTACTTTTCACACGGTCCGTGGTGTGGGATAGACTTTATCTTTCACACGTTCGTTAGATGTGGGAACAGACTCTATCTTTCACACGGTCCGTGGCTGTGGGATAGACTCTATCTTTCACACGGTCCGTGGCTGTGGGGTAGACTTTATCTTTCATACAGTCCTTGGCTGTGGGGTAGACTTTATCTTTCACACGGTCCGTGCCTGTGGGATAGACTTTATCTTTCAAACGGTCCGTGGCTGTGGGATAGAATTTATCTTTCACACGGTCCATGGCTGTGGGAATAGACTCTATCTTTCACACGGTCCGTGCCTGTGGGGTAAACATTATCTTTCACACGGTCCGTGGCTGTGGGGTAGACTTCATCTTGCACACGGTCCGTGGCTGTGGGATAGACTTTATCTTTCACACGGCCCGTGGCTGTGGGCAAGACTTTATCTTTCACACGGCCCGTGGCTGTGAGAATAGACTTTATCTTTCACACGGTCCGTGACTGTGGGGCAGACTTTATCTTTCACACGGTCCGTGGCTGTGGGAACAGTCTGTATCATTCACACTGTCCACGGCTGTGGGGTGAACTTTATCTTTCACACGGTCCGTGCCTGTGGGATAGACTTTATCTTTCACATGGTCTGTGGCTGAGGGATAGACTTTTTCACACGGTCCGTGGCTGTGGGATAGACTTTATCTTTCACACGGTCCGTTCCTGTGGGATAGACTTTATCTTTCACACGGTCCGTGCCTGTGGGATAGACTTTATCTTTCACATGATCCGTGGCTGTGGGATAGACTCTATCTTTCACACGGTCGCTGGCTGTGGGAATAGACTCTATCTTTCACACGGTCCGTGCCTGTGGGATAGACTTTATTTTTCACACGGTCCGTGGCTGTGGGGTAGACTTTATCTTTCACACGGCCCGTGCCTGTGGGGTAGACTTAATCTTTCACACGGCCGGTGGCTGTGGTGTAGACTTTATGTTTCACACGGTCCGTGGCTTTGAGAATAGACTTTATCTTTCACACGGTCCTTGGCTGTGGGAATAGACTTTATCTTTCACACGGTCCGTGCCTGTGGGATAGACTTTATCTTTCACACGGTCCGTGGCTGTGGGATAGACTCTATCTTTCACACGGTCCGTGCCTGTGGGGTAGACTTTATCTTTCACATGGTCCGTGGCTCTGGTACAGACTTTATCTTTCACACGGTAAGTGGCTGTGTGATAGACTTTTTCACACGGTCCGTGCCTGTCGGATAGACTTTATCTTTCACATGGTCCGTGGCTGTGGGATAGACTTTTTGACACGGTCCGTGCCTGTGGGATAGACTTTATATTTCACACGGTCCGTGGCTGTGGGAACAGACTGTATCATTCACACGGTCCACGGCTGTGGGGTGGACTTTATCTTTCACACGGTCCGTGCCTGTGGGATAGACTTTATCTTTCACATGGTCTGTGGCTAAGGGATAGACTTTTTCACACGGTCCGTGGCTGTGGGATAGACTTTATCTTTCACACGGTCCGTTCCTGTGGGATAGACTTTATCTTTCACACGGTCCGTGCCTGTGGGATAGACTTTATCTTTCACATGATCCGTGTCTGTGGGATAGACTTTTTCACACGGTCCGTGGCTGTGGGATAGACTTTATCTTTCACACGGTCCGTTCCTGTGGGATAGACTTTATCTTTCACACGGTCCGTGCCTGTGGGATAGACTTTATCTTTCACATGATCCGTGGCTGTGGGATAGACTTTATCTTTCACACGTTCGTTAGATGTTGGAACAGACTCTATCTTTCACACGGTCCGTGGCTGTGGGATAGCCTCTATCTTTCACACGGTCCGTGTCTGTGGGGTAGACTTTATCTTTCACACGGTCCGTGGCTGTGGGGTAGACTTTATCTTTCACACGGCCCGGGGCTGTGGGGTAGACTTTATCTTTCACATGGCCCGTGGCTGTGGGGTAGACTTTATCTTTCACACGGTCCGTGCCTGTGGGAAAGACTCCATCTTTCACACGGTCCGTGGCTGTGGGATAGACTTTTTCTTTCATATGGTCCGTGGCTGTGGGAATAGACTCTATCTTTCACACGGTCCGTGGCTGTGGGATAGACTTTATCTTTCACACGGTCCGTGGCTGTGGGAAAGACTTTATCTTTCCCACGGCCCGTGGCTGTGTGGTAGACTTTATCTTTCATACAGTCCGTGGCTGTGGGGTAGACTTTATCTTTCACACGGTCCGTGCCTGTGGAGTAGACTTTATCTTTCACATGGTCCGTGGCTCTGGTATAGACTTTATCTTTCACACGGTAAGTGGCTGTGTGATAGACTTTTTCACACGGTCCGTGCCTGTGGGATAGACTTTATCTTTCACATGGTCCATGGCTGTGGGATAGACTTTTTGACACGGTCCGTGCCTGTGGGATAGACTTTATCTTTCACACGGTAAGTGGCTGTGTGATAGACTTTTTCACACGGTCCGTGCCTGTCGGATAGACTTTATCTTTCACAAGGTCCGTGCATGTGGGATAGACTTTATCTTTCACACTGTCCATGGCTGTGGGAATAGACTCTATCTTTCACACGGTCCGTGGCTGTGGGAAAGACTTTATCTTTCGCACGGTCCATGGCTGTGGGAATAGACTCTATCTTTCACACGGTCCGTGGCTGTGGGAAAGACTTTATCTTTCGCACGGCCCGTGGCTGTGTGGTAGACTTTATCTTTCATACAGTCCGTGGCTGTGGGGTAGACATTATCTTTCACACGGTCCGTGCCTTTGGAATAGACTTTATCTTTCACATGGTCCGTGGCTCTGGTATAGACTTTATCTTTCACACGGTAAGTGGCTGTGTGATAGACTTTTTCACACGGTCCGTGCCTGTCGGATAGACTTTATCTTTCACATGGTCCATGGCTGTGGGATAGACTTTTTGACACGGTCCGTGCCTGTGGGATAGACTTTATCTTTCACACGTTCCGTGGCTGTCGGATAGACTTTATCTTTCACAAGGTCCGTGCCTCTGGGACAGACTTTATCTTTCAAACGGTCCGTGGCTGTGGGATAGACTTTATCTTTCACAAGGTCCGTGCCTGTGGGGTAGACATTATCTTTCACACGGTCCGTGGATGTGGGGTAGACTTTATCTTTCAAACGGTCCGTGGCTGTGGGAATAGACTCTATCTTTCACACGGTCCGTGCCTGTGGGATAGACTTTATCTTTCACACGGTCCGTGCCTGTGGGGTAGACATTATCTTTCACACGGTTCGTGGATGTGGGGTAGACTTTATCGTTCACACGGTCCGTGGCTGTGGGGTAGACTTCATCTTTCACACGGTCCGTGCCTGTGGGATAGACTTTATCTTTCACACGGTCCGTGGCTGTGGGATAGACTTTATCTTTCACACGGTCCGTGGCTGTGGGATAGACTTTATCTTTCACACGGTCCGTGCCTGTGGGATAGACTTTATCTTTCACATGATCCGTGGCTGTGGGATAGACTCTATCTTTCACACGGTCGCTGGCTGTGGGAATAGACTCTATCTTTCACACGGTCCGTGGCTGTGGGATAGACTTTATCTTTCACACGGTCCGTGTCTTTGTGGTAGACTTTATCTTTCACACAGTAGGTTGCTGTGGGAGTAGACTTTATCTTTCACACGGTCCGTGGCTGTGCGAATAGACTTTATCTTTCACATGGTCCGTGGCTGTGGGATAGACTTTTTCACACGGTCCGTGGCTGTGGGATAGACTTTATCTTTCACACGGTCCGTTCCTGTGGGATAGACTTTATCTTTCACACGGTCCGTGCCTGTGGGATAGACTTTATCTTTCACATGATCCGTGGCTGTGGGATAGACTTTATCTTTCACACGTTCGTTAGATGTTGGAACAGACTCTATCTTTCACACGGTCCGTGGCTGTGGGATAGCCTCTATCTTTCACACGGTACGTGTCTGTGTGGTAGACTTTATCTTTCACACGGTCCGTGGCTGTGGGGTAGACTTTATCTTTCACACGGCCCGGGGCTGTGGGGTAGACTTTATCTTTCACATGGCCCGTGCCTGTGGGGTAGACTTTATCTTTCACACGGTCCGTGCCTGTGGGGTAGACATTATCTTTCACATGGTCCGTGGATGTGGGGTAGACTTTATCTTTCACACGGTCCGTGACTGTGGGGTAGACTTTATCTTTCACACGGCCCGTGGCTGTGGGGTAGAGTTTATCTTTCACACGGCCCGTGGCTGTGGAGTAGACTTTATCTTTCACATGGTCCGTGGCTGTGGGGTAGACTTTATCTTTCACACGGTCCGTGCCTGTGGGAAAGACTCCATCTTTCACACGGTCCGTGGCTGTGGGATAGACTTTTTCTTTCATATGGTCCGTGGCTGTGGGAATAGACTCTATCTTTCACACGGTCCGTGGCTGTGGGAAAGACTTTATCTTTCCCACGGCCCGTGGCTGTGTGGTAGACTTTAACTTTCATACAGTCCGTGGCTTTGGGGTAGACTTTATCTTTCACATGGTCCGTGGCTCTGGTATAGACTTTATCTTTCACACGGTAAGTGGCTGTGTGATAGACTTTTTCACACGGTCCATGCCTGTGGGATAGACTTTATCTTTCACACGATTCCGTGACTGTCGGATAGACTTTATCTTTCACAAGGTCCGTGACTGTGGGATAGACTTTATCTTTCACACGGTCCATGGCTGTGGGAATAGACTGTATCTTTCACACGGTCCGTGGCTGTGGGAAAGACTTTATCTTTCGCATGGTCCATGGCTGTGGGAATAGACTCTATCTTTAACACGGTCCGTGGCTGTGGGAAAGACTTTATCTTTCGCACGGCCCGTGGCTGTGTGGTAGACTTTATCTTTCATACAGTCCGTGGCTGTGGGGTAGACATTATCTTTCACACGGTCCGTGCCTTTGCAATAGACTTTATC
The DNA here is from genome assembly GCF_910594005.1 of Cervus elaphus. NCBI lineage: Eukaryota > Metazoa > Chordata > Mammalia > Artiodactyla > Cervidae > Cervus > Cervus elaphus. The sequence goes on from NC_057820.1 coordinate 50,367,213, forward strand.
TTTCACATGGTCCGTGGCTCTGGTATAGACTTTATCTTTCACACGGTAAGTGGCTGTGTGATAGACTTTTTCACACGGTCCGTGCCTGTGGGATTGACTTTATCTTTCACATGGTCCAGGCTGTGGGATAGACTTTTTGACACGGTCCGTGCCTGTGGGATAGACTTTATCTTTCACACGTTCCGTGGCTGTCGGATAGACTTTATCTTTCACAAGGTCCGTGCCTGTGGGACAGACTTTATCTTTCAAACGGTCCGTGGCTGTGGGATAGACTTTATCTTTCACAAGGTCCGTGCCTGTGGGGTAGACATTATCTTTCACACGGTCCGTGGTTGTGGGGTAGACTTTATCTTTCAAACGGTCCGTGGCTGTGGGAATAGACTCTATCTTTCACACGGTCCGTGCCTGTGGGATAGACTTTATCTTTCACACGGTCCGTGCCTGTGGGGTAGACATTATCTTTCACACGGTTCGTGGATGTGGGGTAGACTTTATCGTTCACACGGTCCGTGGCTGTGGGGTAGACTTTATCTTTCACACGGTCCGTGCCTGTGGGATAGACTCTATCTTTCACACGGTCGTTTCCTGTGGGGTAGACTCTATCTTTCACACGGTTCATGGCTGTTGGAATAGACTTTATCTTTCACACGGTCCGTGGTGTGGGATAGACTTTATCTTTCACACGGTCCGTGCCTGTGGGATAGACTTTATCTTTCACACGGTCCGTGCCTGTGGGATAGACTTTATCTTTCACATGATCCGTGGCTGTGGGATAGACTTTATCTTTCACACGTTCGTTAGATGTGGGAACAGACTCTATCTTTCACACGGTCCGTGGCTGTGGGATAGACTCTATCTTTCACACGGTCCGTGGCTGTGGGGTAGACTTTATTTTTCATACAGTCCTTGGCTGTGGGGTAGACTTTATCTTTCACACGGTCCGTGCCTGTGGGGTAGACTTTATCTTTCACATGGTCCGTGGCTCTGGTATAGACTTTATCTTTCACACGGTAAGTGGCTGTGTGATAGACTTTTTCACACGGTCCGTGCCTGTCGGATAGACTTTATCTTTCACACGGTCCGTGCCTGTGGGATAGACTTTATCTTTCACACGGTCCGTGCCTGTGGGATAGACTTTATCTTTCACATGATCCGTGGCTGTGGGATAGACTTTATCTTTCACACGTTCGTTAGATGTGGGAACAGACTCTATCTTTCACACGGTCCGTGGCTGTGGGATAGACTCTATCTTTCACACGGTCCGTGGCTGTGGGGTAGACTTTATTTTTCATACAGTCCTTGGCTGTGGGGTAGACTTTATCTTTCACACGGTCCGTGCCTGTGGGGTAGACTTTATCTTTCACATGGTCCGTGGCTCTGGTATAGACTTTATCTTTCACACGGTAAGTGGCTGTGTGATAGACTTTTTCACACGGTCCGTGCCTGTCGGATAGACTTTATCTTTCACATGGTCCGTGGCTGTGGGATAGACTTTATCTTTCACACGTTCGTTAGATGTGGGAACAGACTCTATCTTTCACACGGTCCGTGGCTGTGGGATAGACTCTATCTTTCACACGGTCCGTGCCTGTGGGATAGACTTTATTTTTCACACGGTCCGTGGCTGTGGGGTAGACTTTATCTTTCACACGGTCCGTGGCTGTGGGATAGACTTTATCTTTCACACGGTCCGTGTCTTTGTGGTAGACTTTATCTTTCACACAGTAGGTTGCTGTGGGAGTAGACTTTATCTTTCACACGGTCCGTGGCTGTGCGAATAGACTTTATCTTTCACATGGTCCGTGGCTGTGGGATAGACATTATCTTTCACATGGTCCGTGGCTGTGGGATAGACATTATCTTTCACATGGTCCGTGGATGTGGGGTAGACTTTATCTTTCACACGGTCCGTGACTGTGGGGTAGACTTTATCTTTCACACGGCCCGTGGCTGTGGGGTAGAGTTTATCTTTCACATGGCCCGTGGCTGTGGAGTAGACTTTATCTTTCACATGGTCCGTGGCTGTGGGGTAGACTTTATCTTTCACATGGTCCGTGGCTCTGGTATAGACTTTATCTTTCACACGGTAAGTGGCTGTGTGATAGACTTTTTCACACGGTCCGTGCCTGTGGGATAGACTTTATCTTTCACACGATTCCGTGGCTGTCGGATAGACTTTATCTTTCACAAGGTCCGTGCCTGTGGGATAGACTTTATCTTTCACACGGTCCATGGCTGTGGGAATAGACTCTATCTTTCACACGGTCCGTGGCTGTGGGAAAGACTTTATCTTTCGCACGGTCCATGGCTGTGGGAATAGACTCTATCTTTCACACGGTCCGTGGCTGTGGGAAAGACTTTATCTTTCGCACGGCCCGTGGCTGTGTGGTAGACTTTATCTTTCATACAGTCCGTGGCTGTGGGGTAGACATTATCTTTCACACGGTCCGTGCCTTTGGAATAGACTTTATCTTTCACATGGTCCGTGGCTCTGGTATAGACTTTATCTTTCACACGGTAAGTGGCTGTGTGATAGACTTTTTCACACGGTCCGTGCCTGTGGGATAGACTTTATCTTTCACATGGTCCATGGCTGTGGGATAGACTTTTTGACACGGTCCGTGCCTGTGGGATAGACTTTATCTTTCACACGTTCCGTGGCTGTCGGATAGACTTTATCTTTCACAAGGTCCGTGCCTGTGGGACAGACTTTATCTTTCAAACGGTCCGTGGCTGTGGGATAGACTTTATCTTTCACAAGGTCCGTGCCTGTGGGGTAGACATTATCTTTCACACGGTCCGTGGATGTGGGGTAGATTTTATCTTTCAAACGGTCCGTGGCTGTGGGAATAGACTCTATCTTTCACACGGTCCGTGCCTGTGGGATAGACTTTACTTTTCACACGGTCCGTGGTGTGGGATAGACTTTATCTTTCACACGGTCCGTGCCTGTGGGATAGACTTTATCTTTCACACGGTCCGTTCCTGTGGGATAGACTTTATCTTTCACATGATCCGTGGCTGTGGGATAGACTTTATCTTTCACACGTTCGTTAGATGTGGGAACAGACTCTATCTTTCACACGGTCCGTGGCTGTGGGATAGACTCTATCTTTCACACGGTCCGTGGCTGTGGGGTAGACTTTATCTTTCATACAGTCCTTGGCTGTGGGGTAGACTTTATCTTTCACACGGTCCGTGCCTGTGGGGTAGACTTTATCTTTCACATGGTCCGTGGCTCTGGTATAGACTTTATCTTTCACACGGTAAGTGGCTGTGTGATAGACTTTTTCACACGGTCCGTGCCTGTGGGATAGACTTTATCTTTCACATGGTCCGTGGCTGTGGGATAGACTTTTTGACACGGTCCGTGCCTGTGGGATAGACTTTATATTTCACACGGTCCGTGTCTGTCGGAAAAACTTTATCTTTCACAAGGTCCGTGCCTGTGGGATAGACTTTATCTTTCAAACGGTCCGTGGCTGTGGGATAGAATTTATCTTTCACACGGTCCATGGCTGTGGGAATAGACTCTATCTTTCACACGGTCCGTGCCTGTGGGGTAAACATTATCTTTCACACGGTCCGTGGCTGTGGGGTAGACTTCATCTTGCACACGGTCCGTGGCTGTGGGATAGACTTTATCTTTCACACGGCCCGTGGCTGTGGGCAAGACTTTATCTTTCACACGGCCCGTGGCTGTGAGAATAGACTTTATCTTTCACACGGTCCGTGACTGTGGGGCAGACTTTATCTTTCACACGGTCCGTGGCTGTGGGAACAGACTGTATCATTCACACTGTCCACGGCTGTGGGGTGAACTTTATCTTTCACACGGTCCGTGCCTGTGGGATAGACTTTATCTTTCACATGGTCTGTGGCTGAGGGATAGACTTTTTCACACGGTCCGTGGCTGTGGGATAGACTTTATCTTTCACACGGTCCGTTCCTGTGGGATAGACTTTATCTTTCACACGGTCCGTGCCTGTGGGATAGACTTTATCTTTCACATGATCCGTGGCTGTGGGATAGACTCTATCTTTCACACGGTCGCTGGCTGTGGGAATAGACTCTATCTTTCACACGGTCCGTGCCTGTGGGATAGACTTTATTTTTCACACGGTCCGTGGCTGTGGGGTAGACTTTATCTTTCACACGGCCCGTGCCTGTGGGGTAGACTTAATCTTTCACACGGCCGGTGGCTGTGGTGTAGACTTTATGTTTCACACGGTCCGTGGCTTTGAGAATAGACTTTATCTTTCACACGGTCCTTGGCTGTGGGAATAGACTTTATCTTTCACACGGTCCGTGCCTGTGGGATAGACTTTATCTTTCACACGGTCCGTGGCTGTGGGATAGACTCTATCTTTCACACGGTCCGTGCCTGTGGGGTAGACTTTATCTTTCACATGGTCCGTGGCTCTGGTATAGACTTTATCTTTCACACGGTAAGTGGCTGTGTGATAGACTTTTTCACACGGTCCGTGCCTGTCGGATAGACTTTATCTTTCACATGGTCCGTGGCTGTGGGATAGACTTTTTGACACGGTCCGTGCCTGTGGGATAGACTTTATATTTCACACGGTCCGTGGCTGTGGGAACAGACTGTATCATTCACACGGTCCACGGCTGTGGGGTGGACTTTATCTTTCACACGGTCCGTGCCTGTGGGATAGACTTTATCTTTCACATGGTCTGTGGCTAAGGGATAGACTTTTTCACACGGTCCGTGGCTGTGGGATAGACTTTATCTTTCACACGGTCCGTTCCTGTGGGATAGACTTTATCTTTCACACGGTCCGTGCCTGTGGGATAGACTTTATCTTTCACATGATCCGTGTCTGTGGGATAGACTTTTTCACACGGTCCGTGGCTGTGGGATAGACTTTATCTTTCACACGGTCCGTTCCTGTGGGATAGACTTTATCTTTCACACGGTCCGTGCCTGTGGGATAGACTTTATCTTTCACATGATCCGTGGCTGTGGGATAGACTTTATCTTTCACACGTTCGTTAGATGTTGGAACAGACTCTATCTTTCACACGGTCCGTGGCTGTGGGATAGCCTCTATCTTTCACACGGTCCGTGTCTGTGGGGTAGACTTTATCTTTCACACGGTCCGTGGCTGTGGGGTAGACTTTATCTTTCACACGGCCCGGGGCTGTGGGGTAGACTTTATCTTTCACATGGTCCGTGGCTGTGGGGTAGACTTTATCTTTCACACGGTCCGTGCCTGTGGGAAAGACTCCATCTTTCACACGGTCCGTGGCTGTGGGATAGACTTTTTCTTTCATATGGTCCGTGGCTGTGGGAATAGACTCTATCTTTCACACGGTCCGTGGCTGTGGGATAGACTTTATCTTTCACACGGTCCGTGGCTGTGGGAAAGACTTTATCTTTCCCACGGCCCGTGGCTGTGTGGTAGACTTTATCTTTCATACAGTCCGTGGCTGTGGGGTAGACTTTATCTTTCACACGGTCCGTGCCTGTGGAGTAGACTTTATCTTTCACATGGTCCGTGGCTCTGGTATAGACTTTATCTTTCACACGGTAAGTGGCTGTGTGATAGACTTTTTCACACGGTCCGTGCCTGTGGGATAGACTTTATCTTTCACATGGTCCATGGCTGTGGGATAGACTTTTTGACACGGTCCGTGCCTGTGGGATAGACTTTATCTTTCACACGGTAAGTGGCTGTGTGATAGACTTTTTCACACGGTCCGTGCCTGTCGGATAGACTTTATCTTTCACAAGGTCCGTGCATGTGGGATAGACTTTATCTTTCACACGGTCCATGGCTGTGGGAATAGACTCTATCTTTCACACGGTCCGTGGCTGTGGGAAAGACTTTATCTTTCGCACGGTCCATGGCTGTGGGAATAGACTCTATCTTTCACACGGTCCGTGGCTGTGGGAAAGACTTTATCTTTCGCACGGCCCGTGGCTGTGTGGTAGACTTTATCTTTCATACAGTCCGTGGGTGTGGGGTAGACATTATCTTTCACACGGTCCGTGCCTTTGGAATAGACTTTATCTTTCACATGGTCCGTGGCTCTGGTATAGACTTTATCTTTCACACGGTAAGTGGCTGTGTGATAGACTTTTTCACACGGTCCGTGCCTGTCGGATAGACTTTATCTTTCACATGGTCCATGGCTGTGGGATAGACTTTTTGACACGGTCCGTGCCTGTGGGATAGACTTTATCTTTCACACGTTCCGTGGCTGTCGGATAGACTTTATCTTTCACAAGGTCCGTGCCTCTGGGACAGACTTTATCTTTCAAACGGTCCGTGGCTGTGGGATAGACTTTATCTTTCACAAGGTCCGTGCCTGTGGGGTAGACATTATCTTTCACACGGTCCGTGGATGTGGGGTAGACTTTATCTTTCAAACGGTCCGTGGCTGTGGGAATAGACTCTATCTTTCACACGGTCCGTGCCTGTGGGATAGACTTTATCTTTCACACGGTCCGTGCCTGTGGGGTAGACATTATCTTTCACACGGTTCGTGGATGTGGGGTAGACTTTATCGTTCACACGGTCCGTGGCTGTGGGGTAGACTTTATCTTTCACACGGTCCGTGCCTGTGGGATAGACTTTATCTTTCACACGGTCCGTGGCTGTGGGATAGACTTTATCTTTCACACGGTCCGTGGCTGTGGGATAGACTTTATCTTTCACACGGTCCGTGCCTGTGGGATAGACTTTATCTTTCACATGATCCGTGGCTGTGGGATAGACTCTATCTTTCACACGGTCGCTGGCTGTGGGAATAGACTCTATCTTTCACAAGGTCCGTGCCTGTGGGATAGACTTTATTTTTCACACGGTCCGTGGCTGTGTGGTAGACTTTATCTTTCACACGGTCCGTGGCTGTGGGATAGACTTTATCTTTCACACGGTCCGTGTCTTTGTGGTAGACTTTATCTTTCACACAGTAGGTTGCTGTGGGAGTAGACTTTATCTTTCACACGGTCCGTGGCTGTGCGAATAGACTTTATCTTTCACATGGTCCGTGGCTGTGGGATAGACTTTTTCACACGGTCCGTGGCTGTGGGATAGACTTTATCTTTCACACGGTCCGTTCCTGTGGGATAGACATTATCTTTCACACGGTCCGTGCCTGTGGGATAGACTTTATCTTTCACATGATCCGTGGCTGTGGGATAGACTTTATCTTTCACACGTTCGTTAGATGTTGGAACAGACTCTATCTTTCACACGGTCCGTGGCTGTGGGATAGCCTCTATCTTTCACACGGTACGTGTCTGTGTGGTAGACTTTATCTTTCACACGGTCCGTGGCTGTGGGGTAGACTTTATCTTTCACACGGCCCGGGGCTGTGGGGTAGACTTTATCTTTCACATGGCCCGTGCCTGTGGGGTAGACTTTATCTTTCACACGGTCCGTGCCTGTGGGGTAGACATTATCTTTCACACAGTCCGTGGCTGTGGGATAGACTCTATCTTTCACACGGTCGTTTCCTGTGGGGTAGACTCTATCTTTCACACGGTTCATGGCTGTTGGAATAGACTTTATCTTTCACACGGTCCGTGGTGTGGGATAGACTTTATCTTTCACACGGTCCGTGGTGTGGGATAGACTTTATCTTTCACACGGTCCGTGCCTGTGGGATAGACTTTATCTTTCACGCGGTCCGTGCCTGTGGGATAGACTTTATCTTTCACATGATCCGTGGCTGTGGGATAGACTTTATCTTTCACACGTTCGTTAGATGTGGGAACAGACTCTATCTTTCACACGGTCCGTGGCTGTGGGATAGACTCTATCTTTCACACGGTCCGTGGCTGTGGGGTAGACTTTATTTTTCATACAGTCCTTGGCTGTGGGGTAGACTTTATCTTTCACACGGTCCGTGCCTGTGGGGTAGACTTTATCTTTCACATGGTCCGTGGCTCTGGTATAGACTTTATCTTTCACACGGTAAGTGGCTGTGTGATAGACTTTTTCACACGGTCCGTGCCTGTCGGATAGACTTTATCTTTCACATGGTCCGTGGCTGTGGGATAGACTTTATCTTTCACACGTTCGTTAGATGTGGGAACAGACTCTATCTTTCACACGGTCCGTGGCTGTGGGATAGACTCTATCTTTCACACGGTCCGTGCCTGTGGGATAGACTTTATTTTTCACACGGTCCGTGGCTGTGGGGTAGACTTTATCTTTCACACGGTCCGTGGCTGTGGGATAGACTTTATCTTTCACACGGTCCGTGTCTTTGTGGTAGACTTTATCTTTCACACAGTAGGTTGCTGTGGGAGTAGACTTTATCTTTCACACGGTCCGTGGCTGTGCGAATAGACTTTATCTTTCACATGGTCCGTGGCTGTGGGATAGACTTTTTCACACGGTCCGTGGCTGTGGGATAGACTTTATCTTTCACACGGTCCGTTCCTGTGGGATAGACTTTATCTTTCACACGGTCCGTGCCTGTGGGATAGACTTTATCTTTCACATGATCCGTGGCTGTGGGATAGACTTTATCTTTCACACGTTCGTTAGATGTTGGAACAGACTCTATCTTTCACACGGTCCGTGGCTGTGGGATAGCCTCTATCTTTCACACGGTACGTGTCTGTGTGGTAGACTTTATCTTTCACACGGTCCGTGGCTGTGGGGTAGACTTTATCTTTCACACGGCCCGGGGCTGTGGGGTAGACTTTATCTTTCACATGGCCCGTGCCTGTGGGATAGACTTTATCTTTCACACGGTCCGTGCCTGTGGGGTAGACATTATCTTTCACATGGTCCGTGGATGTGGGGTAGACTTTATCTTTCACACGGTCCGTGACTGTGGGGTAGACTTTATCTTTCACACGGCCCGTGGCTGTGGGGTAGAGTTTATCTTTCACACGGCCCGTGGCTGTGGAGTAGACTTTATGTTTCACATGGTCCGTGGCTGTGGGGTAGACTTTATCTTTCACACGGTCCGTGGCTCTGGTATAGACTTTATCTTTCACACGGTAAGTGGCTGTGTGATAGACTTTTTCACACGGTCCATGCCTGTGGGATAGACTTTATCTTTCACACGATTCCGTGGCTGTCGGATAGACTTTATCTTTCACAAGGTCCGTGCCTGTGGGATAGACTTTATCTTTCACACGGTCCATGGCTGTGGGAATAGACTGTATCTTTCACACGGTCCGTGGCTGTGGGAAAGACTTTATCTTTCGCATGGTCCATGGCTGTGGGAATAGACTCTATCTTTAACACGGCCCGTGGCTGTGTGGTAGACTTTATCTTTCATACAGTCCGTGGCTGTGGGGTAGACATTATCTTTCACACGGTCCGTGCCTTTGCAATAGACTTTATCTTTCACATGGTCCGTGGCTCTGGTATAGACTTTATCTTTCACACGGTAAGTGGCTGTGTGATAGACTTTTTCACACGGTCCGTGCCTGTGGGATAGACTTTATCTTTCACATGGTCCATGGCTGTCGGATAGACTTTTTGACACGGTCCGTGCCTGTGGGATAGACTTTATCTTTCACACGTTCCGTGGCTGTCGGATAGACTTTATCTTTCACAAGGTCCGTGCCTGTGGGACAGACTTTATCTTTCAAACGGTCCGTGGCTGTGGGATAGACTTTATCTTTCACAAGGTCCGTGCCTGTGGGGTAGACATTATCTTTCACACGGTCCGTGGATGTGGGGTAGACTTTATCTTTCAAACGGTCCGTGGCTGTGGGAATAGACTCTATCTTTCACACGGTCCGTGCCTGTGGGATAGACTTTATCTTTCACACGGTCCGTGCCTGTGGGGTAGACATTATCTTTCACACGGTTCGTGGATGTGGGGTAGACTTTATCGTTCACACGGTCCGTGGCTGTGGGGTAGACTTTATCTTTCACACGGTCCGTGCCTGTGGGATAGACTTTATCTTTCACACAGTCCGTGGCTGTGGGATAGACTCTATCTTTCACACGGTCGTTTCCTGTGGGGTAGACTCTATCTTTCACACGGTTCATGGCTGTTGGAATAGACTTTATCTTTCACACGGTCCGTGGTGTGGGATAGACTTTATCTTTCACACGGTCCGTGCCTGTGGGATAGACTTTATCTTTCACGCGGTCCGTGCCTGTGGGATAGACTTTATCTTTCACATGATCCGTGGCTGTGGGATAGACTTTATCTTTCACACGTTCGTTAGATGTGGGAACAGACTCTATCTTTCACACGGTCCGTGGCTGTGGGATAGACTCTATCTTTCACACGGTCCGTGGCTGTGGGGTAGACTTTATCTTTCATACAGTCCTTGGCTGTGGGGTAGACTTTATCTTTCACACGGTCCGTGCCTGTGGGGTAGACTTTATCTTTCACATGGTCCGTGGCTCTGGTATAGACTTTATCTTTCACACGGTAAGTGGCTGTGTGATAGACTTTTTCACACGGTCCGTGCCTGTCGGATAGACTTTATCTTTCACATGGTCCGTGGCTGTGGGATAGACTTTTTGACACGGTCCGTGCCTGTGGGATAGACTTTATATTTCACACGGTCCGTGTCTGTCGGAAAAACTTTATCTTTCACAAGGTCCGTGCCTGTGGGATAGACTTTATCTTTCAAACGGTCCGTGGCTGTGGGATAGACTTTATCTTTCACACGGTCCGTGGCTGTGGGATAGACTCTATCTTTCCCTCGGTCCATGACTGAGGGATGGCCTCTATCTTTCACACGGTCTGTGGCTGTGGGAATAGACTTTATCTTTCACACAGTCCATGCCTGTGGGATAGACTCTATCTTTCACATGGTCCGTGGCTGTGGGATAGCCTCTATCTTTCACACGGTCCGTGGCTGTGTGAATAGGCTTTATCTTTCACACGGTCCGTGGCTGTGGGGTAGACTTTATCTTTCACAAGCTCCGTGGCTGTGGGATAGACTTTATCTTTCACACGGTCCGTGCCTGAGGGATAGACTCTATCTTGCACATGGTCTGTCGCTGTGGGAATAGACTCTAACTTTCACACGGTCCATCGCTGTGGGTTAGACTTTATCTTTCACACGGTCCCTGGCTGTGGGGTAGACTTTATCTTTCACACGGTCCGTGGTTGTCGGATAGACTTTATCTTTCACACGGTCCGTGCCTGTGGGATAGACCTTTTCACACGGTCTGTGGCTGTGGTTTAGACTTTATCTTTCACATGGTCCATGGCTGTGGGAGTAGTCTTTATCTTTCACACGGTCCGTGGCTCTGGGAATAGACTTTATGTTTCACAAGGTCCGTGGATCTGGGAATAGAATTTATCTTTCACATGGTCTGTGGCTCTGGGGTAGAATTTATCATTCATACGGTCCGTGCCTGTGGGATAGACTTTATATTTCACACGGTCCGTGCCTGTCGGATAGACTTTTTCACAAGGTCCGTGGCTGTGGGATAGACTTTATCTTTCACACGGTCCGTGCATGTGGGATAGACTTTGTCTTTCACACGGTCCGTGGTTGTGGGATAGACTTTATCTTTCACAAGGTCCGTGCCTGTGGGATAGACTTTATCTTTCACATGGTCCGTGGCTGTGGGGTAGATTTTATCTTTCACATGATCTGTGGCTGTGGGATAGACTTTATCTATCACATGGTCCGTGTCTGTGGGGTAGACTTTATCTTTCACAACACCCGTGGCTGTGGGGTAGGCTTTATCTTTCACACGGTCCGTGGCTGTGGGAAAGACTTTATCTTTCGCACGGCCCGTGGCTGTGTGGTAGACTTTATCTTTCATACAGTCCGTGGCTTTGGGGTAGACATTATCTTTCACATGGTCCGTTCCTTTGGAATAGATTTTATCTTTCATATGGTCCGTGGCTCTGGTATAGACTTATCTTTCACACGGTAATTGGCTGTGTGATAGACTTTTTCACACGGTCCGTGCCTGTGGGATAGACTTTATCTTTCACATGGTCCATGGCTGTGGGATAGACTTTTTGACACGGTCCGTGCCTGTGGGATAGACTTTATCTTTCACACGATCCGTGGCTGTCGGATAGACTTTATCTTTCACAAGGTCCGTGCCTGTGGGACAGACTTTATCTTTCAAACGGTCCGTGGCTGTGGGATAGACTTTATCTTTCACAAGGTCCGTGCCTGTGGGGTAGACATTATCTTTCACACGGTCCGTGGATGTGGGGTAGACTTTATCTTTCAAACGGTCCATGGCTGTGGGAATAGACTCTATCTTTCACACGGTCCGTGCCTGTGGGATAGACTTTATCTTTCACACGGTCCGTTCCTGTGGGATAGACTTTATCTTTCACACGGTCCGTGCCTGTGGGATAGACTTTATCTTTCACATGGTCTGTGGCTGAGGGATAGACTTTTTCACACGGTCCGTGGCTGTGGGATAGACTTTATCTTTCACACGGTCCGTTCCTGTGGGATAGACTTTATCTTTCACACGGTCCGTGCCTGTGGGATAGACTTTATCTTTCACATGATCCGTGGCTGTGGGATAGACTTTATCTTTCACACGTTCGTTAGATGTTGGAACAGACTCTATCTTTCACACGGTCCGTGGCTGTGGGATAGCCTCTATCTTTCACACGGTCCGTGTCTGTGGGGTAGACTTTATCTTTCACACGGTCCGTGGCTGTGGGGTAGACTTTATCTTTCACACGGCCCGGGGCTGTGGGGTAGACTTTATCTTTCACATGTCCCGTGCCTGTGGGGTAGACTTTATCTTTCACACGGTCCGTGCCTGTGGGGTAGACATTATCTTTCACATGTTCCGTGGATGTGGGGTAGACTTTATCTTTCACACGGTCCCTGGCTGTGGGGTAGACTTTATCTTTCACACGGCCCGTGGCTGTGGGGTAGAGTTTATCTTTCACACGGCCCGTGGCTGTGGAGTAGACTTTATCTTTCACATGGTCCGTGGTTGTGGGGTAGACTTTATCTTTCACACGGTCCGTGCCTGTGGAAAGACTCCATCTTTCACACGGTCCGTGGCTGTGGGATAGACTTTATCTTTCACACGGTCCGTTCCTGTGGGATAGACTTTATCTTTCACACGGTCCGTGCCTGTGGGATAGACTTTATCTTTCACATGATCCGTGTCTGTGGGATAGACTTTTTCACACGGTCCGTTGCTGTGGGATAGACTTTATCTTTCACACGGTCCGTTCCTGTGGGATAGACTTTATCTTTCACACGGTCCGTGCCTGTGGGATAGCCTTTATCTTTCACATGATCCGTGGCTGTGAGATAGACTTTATCTTTCACACGTTCGTTAGATGTTGGAACAGACTCTATCTTTCACACGGTCCGTGGCTGTGGGATAGCCTCTATCTTTCACACAGTCCGTGTCTGTGGGGTAGACTTTATCTTTCACACGGTCCGTGGCTGTGGGGTAGACTTTGTCTTTCACACGGCCCTGGGCTGTGGGGTAGACTTTATCTTTCCCATGGCCCGTGCCTGTGGGGTAGACTTTATCTTTCACACGGTCCGTGCCTGTGGGGTAGACATTATCTTTCACATGGTCCGTGGATGTGGGGTAGACTTTATCTTTCACACGGTCCGCGGCTGTGGGGTAGACTTTATCTTTCACACGGCCCGTGGCTGTGGGGTAGAGTTTATCTTTCACACGGCCCGTGGCTGTGGAGTAGACTTTATCTTTCACATGGTCCGTGGCTGTGGGGTAGACTTTATCTTTCACACGGTCCATGCCTGTGGGAAAGACTCCATCTTTCACACGGTCCGTGGCTGTGGGATAGACTTTTTCTTTCATATGGTCCGTGGCTGTGGGAATAGACTCTATCTTTCACACGGTCCGTGGCTGTGGGATAGACTTTATCTTTCACACGGTCCGTGGCTGTGGGAAAGACTTTATCTTTCACACGTTCGTTAGATGTTGGAACAGACTCTATCTTTCACACGGTCCGTGGCTGTGGGATAGCTTCTATCTTTCACACGGTCCGTGTCTGTGGGGTAGACTTTATCTTTCACACGGCCCGGGGCTGTGGGGTAGACTTTATCTTTCACATGGCCCGTGCCTGTGGGGTAGACTTTATCTTTCACACGGTCCGTGCCTGTGGGGTAGACATTATCTTTCACATTGTCCGTGGATGTGGGGTAGACTTTATCTTTCACACGGTCCGTGGCTGTGGGAAAGACTTTATCTTTCACACGGCCCGGGGCTGTGGGGTAGACTTTATCTTTCACATGGCCCGTGCCTGTGGGGTAGACTTTATCTTTCACACGGTCCGTGCCTGTGGGGTAGACATTATCTTTCACATGGTCCGTGGATGTGGGGTAGACTTTATCTTTCACACGGTCCGTGGCTGTGGGAAAGACTTTATCTTTCGCACGGCCCGTGGCTGTGTGGTAGACTTTATCTTTCATACAGTCCGTGGCTGTGGGGTAGACATTATCTTTCACACGGTCCGTGCCTTTGGAATAGACTTTATCTTTCACATGGTCCGTGGCTCTGGTATAGACTTTATCTTTCACACGGTAAGTGGCTGTGTGATAGACTTTTTCACACGGTCCGTGCCTGTGGGATAGACTTTATCTTTCACACGATTCCGTGGCTGTCGGATAGACTTTATCTTTCACAAGGTCCGTGCCTGTGGGATAGACTTTATCTTTCACACGGTCCACGGCTGTGGGAATAGACTCTATCTTTCACACGGTCCGTGGCTGTGGGAAAGACTTTATCTTTCGCACGGTCCATGGCTGTGGGAATAGACTCTATCTTTCACACGGTCCGTGCCTGTGGGATAGACTTTATCTTTCACATGGTCCATGGCTGTGGGATAGACTTTTTGACACGGTCCGTGCCTGTGGGATAGACTTTATCTTTCACACGTTCCGTGGCTGTCAGATAGACTTAATCTTTCACAAGGTCCGTGCCTGTGGGACAGACTTTATCTTTCAAACGGTCCGTGGCTGTGGGATAGACTTTATCTTTCACAAGGTCCGTGCCTGTGGGGTAGACATTATCTTTCACTCGGTCCGTGGATGTGGGGTAGACTTTATCTTTCAAACGGTCCGTGGCTGTGGGAATAGACTCTATCTTTCACACGGTCCGTGCCTGTGGGATAGACTTTATCTTTCACACGGTCCGTGCCTGTGGGGTAGACATTATCTTTCACACGGTTCGTGGATGTGGGGTAGACTTTATCGTTCACATGGTCCGTGGCTGTGGGGTAGACTTTATCTTTCACACGGTCCGTGCCTGTGGGATAGACTTTATCTTTCACTCGGTCCGTGGCTGTGGGATAGACTTTATCTTTCACACGGTCCGTGCCTGTGGGATAGGCTTTATCTTTCACACGGTCCGTGCCTGTGGGATAGACTTTATCTTTCACATGATCCGTGGCTGTGGGATAGACTCTATCTTTCACACGGTCGCTGGCTGTGGGAATAGACTCTATCTTTCACACGGTCCATGCCTGTGGGATAGACTTTATTTTTCACACGGTCCGTGGCTGTGTGGTAGACTTTATCTTTCACACGGTCCATGGCTGTGGGATAGACTTTATCTTTCACACGGTCCGTGTCTTTGTGGTAGACTTTATCTTTCACACAGTAGGTTGCTGTGGGAGTAGACTTTATCTTTCACACGGTCCGTGGCTGTGCGAATAGACTTTATCTTTCACACCGTCCGTTCCTGTGGGATAGACTTTATCTTTCACACGGTCCGTGCCTGTGGGATAGACTTTATCTTTCACATGATCCGTGGCTGTGGGATAGACTTTATCTTTCACACGTTCGTTAGATGTTGGAAGAGACTCTATCTTTCACACGGTCCGTGGCTGTGGGATAGCCTCTATCTTTCACACGGTCCGTGTCTGTAGGGTAGACTTTATCTTTCACACGGTCCGTGGCTGTGGGGTAGACTTTATCTTTCACACGGCCCGGGGCTGTGGGGTAGACTTTATCTTTCCCATGGCCCGTGCCTGTGTGGTAGACTTTATCTTTCACACGGTCCGTGCCTGTGGGGTAGACATTATCTTTCACATGGTCCGTGGATGTGGGGTAGACTTTATCTTTCACACGGTCCGTGGCTGTGGGGTAGACTTTATCTTTCACACGGCCCGTGGCTGTGGGGTAGAGTTTATCTTTCACACGGCCCGTGGCTGTGGAGTAGACTTTATCTTTCACATGGACCGTGGCTGTGGGGTAGACTTTATCTTTCACACGGTTCGTGCCTGTGGGAAAGACTCCATCTTTCACACGGTCCGTGGCTGTGGAAAAGACTTTTTCTTTCATATGGTCCGTGGCTGTGGGAATAGACTCTATCTTTCACACGGTCCGTGGCTGTGGGAAAGACTTTATCTTTCCCACGGCCCGTGGCTGTGTGGTAGACTTTATCTTTCATACAGTCCGTGGCTGTGGGGTAGACTTTATCTTTCACACGGTCCGTGCCTGTGGAGTAGACTTTATCTTTCACATGGTCCGTGGCTCGGGTATAGACTTTATCTTTCACACGGTAAGTGGCTGTGTGATAGACTTTTTCACACGGTCCGTGCCCGTGGGATAGACTTTATCTTTCACACGATTCCGTGGCTGTCGGATAGACTTTATCTTTCACAAGATCCGTGCTTGTAGGATAGACTTTATCTTTCACACGGTCCATGGCTGTGGGAATAGACTCTATCTTTCACACGGTCCGTGGCTGTTGGAAAGACTTTATCTTTCACACGGTCCATGGCTGTGGGAATAGACTCTATCTTTCACACAGTCCGTGGCTGTGGGAAAGACTTTATCTTTCGCACGGCCCGTGGCTGTGTGGTAGACTTTATCTTTCATACAGTCCGTGGCTGTGGGGTACACATTATCTTTCACACGGTCCGTGCCTTTGCAATAGACTTTATCTTTCACATGGTCCGTGGCTCTGGTATAGACTTTATCTTTCACACGGTAAGTGGCTGTGTGATAGACTTTTTCACACGGTCCGTGCCTGTGGGATAGACTTTATCTCACACATGGTCCATGGCTGTGGGATAGACTTTTTGACACGGTCCGTGCCTGTGGGATA
The DNA here is from genome assembly GCF_910594005.1 of Cervus elaphus. Lineage (NCBI taxonomy): Eukaryota > Metazoa > Chordata > Mammalia > Artiodactyla > Cervidae > Cervus > Cervus elaphus. Next base: position 50,384,207 of record NC_057820.1, read on the forward strand.
GACTTTATTTTTCACACGGTCCGTGGCTGTGTGGTAGACTTTATCTTTCACACGGTCCGTGGCTGTGCGAATAGACTTTATCTTTAACATGGTCCGTGGCTGTGGGATAGACTTTTTCACACGGTCCGTGGCTGTGGGGTAGACTTTATCTTTCACACGGTCCGTGCCTGTGGGATAGACTTTATCTTTCACACGGTCCGTGCCTGTGGGATAGACTTTATCTTTCATATGATCCGTGGCTGTGGGATAGACTTTATCTTTCACAGGTTCGTTAGATGTGGGAACAGACTCTATCTTTCACACGGTCCGTGGCTGTGGGATAGCCTCTATCTTTCACACGGTCCGTGGCTGTGGGGTAGACTTTATCTTTCACACGGTCCGTGGCTGTGGGGTAGACTTTATCTTTCACACGGCCCGTGGCTGTGGGGTTGACTTTATCTTTCACATGGTCCGTGGCTGAGGGGTAGACTTTATCTTTCACACGGTCCGTGCCTGTGGGAAAGACTCCATCTTTCACACGGTCCGTGGCTTGGGATACACTTTTTCTTTCACATGGTCCGTGGCTGTGGGAATAGACACTATCTTTCACAAGGTCTGTGGCTGTGGGATAGACTTTATCTTTCACACGGTCCATGGCTGTGGGAATAGACTCTATCTTTCACACGGTCCGTGGCTGTGGGAAAGACTTTATCTTTCACAAGGTCCTCGGCTGTGGGGTAGACTTTATTTTTCACAAGGTCCGTGGCTGTGGTAGTAGACTTTATCTTTCACACGGTCCGTGGCTGTGGAAATAGACTTTATGTTTCACACGGCCCGTGGCTCTGGGAATAGACTTTATCTTTCACACGGTCCGTGCCTGTGGGGTAGACTTTATCTTTCACACGGTCCGTGCCTGAGGGATAGACTCTATCTTGCACATGGTCTGTCGCTGTGGGAATAGACTCTAACTTTCACACGGTCCATCGCTGTGGGTTAGACTTTATCTTTCACACGGTCCCTGGCTGTGGGGTAGACTTTATCTTTCACACGGTCCGTGGTTGTCGGATAGACTTTATCTTTCACACGGTCCGTGTCTATGGGGTAGACTTTATCTTTCACACGGTCCGTGGCTGTGGGGTAGACTTTATCTTTCACACGGACCGGGGCTGTGGGGTAGACTTTATCTTTCACATGGCCCGTGCCTGTGGGGTAGACTTTATCTTTCACACGGTCCGTGCCTGTGGGGTAGACATTATCTTTCACATGGTCCGTGGATTTGGGGTAGACTTTATCTTTCACACGGTCCGTGGCTGTGGGAAAGACTTTATCTTTCGCACGGCCCGTGGCTGTGTGGTAGACTTTATCTTTCATACAGTCCGTGGCTGTGGGGTAGACATTATCTTTCACACGGTCCGTGCCTTTGGAATAGACTTTATCTTTCACATAGTCCGTGGCTCTGGTATAGACTTTATCTTTCACACGGTAAGTGGCTGTGTGATAGACTTTTTCACACGGTCCGTGCCTGTGGGATAGACTTTATCTTTCACACGATTCCGTGGCTGTCGGATAGACTTTATCTTTCACAAGGTCCGTGCCTGTGGGATAGACTTTATCTTTCACACGGTCCATGGCTGTGGGAATAGACTCTATCTTTCACACGGTCCGTAGCTGTGGGAAAGACTGTATCTTTCGCACGGTCCATGGCTGTGGGAATAGACTCTATCTTTCACACGGTCCGTGGCTGTGGGAAAGACTTTATCTTTCGCACGGCCCGTGGCGCTGTGGAGTAGACTTTATCTTTCACATGGTCCGTGGCTCTGGTATAGACTTTATCTTTCACACGGTAAGTGGCTGTGTGATAGACTTTTTCACATGGTCCGTGCCTGTGGGATAGACTTTATCTTTCACACGGTCCGTGCCTGTGGGGTAGACATTATCTTTCACACGGTTCGTGGATGTGGGGTAGACTTTATCGTTCACACGGTCCGTGGCTGTGGGGTAGTCTTTATCTTTCACACGGTCCGTGCCTGTGGGATAGAGTTTATCTTTCACACGGTCCGTGGCTGTGGGAGAGACTTTATCTTTCACACGGTCCGTGCCTGTGGGATAGACTTTATCTTTCACACGGTCCGTGCCTGTGGGATAGACTTTATCTTTCACATGATCCGTGGCTGTGGGATAGACTCTATCTTTCACACGGTCGCTGGCTGTGGGAATATACTCTATCTTTCACACGGTCCGTGCCTGTGGGATAGACTTTATTTTTCACACGGTCCGTGGCTGTGTGGTAGACTTTATCTTTCACACGGTCCGTGGCTGTGGGATAGACTTTATCTTTCACACGGTCCGTGTCTTTGTGGTAGACTTTATCTTTCACACAGTAGGTTGCTGTGGGAGTAGACTTTATCTTTCACACGGTCCGTGGCTGTGCGAATAGACTTTATCTTTCACATGGTCCGTGGCTGTGGGATAGACTTTTTCACACGGTCCGTGGCTGTGGGATAGACTTTATCTTTCACACCGTCCGTTCCTGTGGGATAGACTTTATCTTTCACATGATCCGTGGCTGTGGGAAGACTTTATCTTTCACACGTTCGTTAGATGTTGGAAGAGACTCTATCTTTCACACGGTCCGTGGCTGTGGGATAGCCTCTATCTTTCACACGGTCCGTGTCTGTGGGGTAGACTTTATCTTTCACACGGTCCGTGGCTGTGGGGTAGACTTTATCTTTCACACGGCCCGGGGCTGTGGGGTAGACTTTATCTTTCACATGGCCCGTGCCTGTGGGGTAGACTTTATCTTTCACACGGTCCGTGCCTGTGGGGTAGACATTATCTTTCACATGGTCCGTGGATGTGGGGTAGACTTTATCTTTCACACGGTCCGTGGCTGTGGGGTAGACTTTATCTTTCACACGGCCCGTGGCTGTGGGATAGAGTTTATCTTTCACACGGCCCGTGGCTGTGGAGTAGACTTTATCTTTCACATGGTCCATGGCTGTGGGGTAGACTTTATCTTTCACACGGTTCGTGCCTGTGGGAAAGACTCCATCTTTCACACGGTCCGTGGCTGTGGGATAGACTTTTTCTTTCATATGGTCCGTGGCTGTGGGAATAGACTCTATCTTTCACACGGTCCGTGGCTGTGGGAAAGACTTTATCTTTCCCACGGCCCGTGGCTGTGTGGTAGACTTTATCTTTCATACAGTCCGTGGCTGTGGGGTAGACTTTATCTTTCACACGGTCCGTGCCTGTGGAGTAGACTTTATCTTTCACATGGTCCGTGGCTCTGGTATAGACTTTATCTTTCACACGGTAAGTGCCTGTGTGATAGACTTTTTCACACGGTCCGTGCCTGTGGGATAGACTTTATCTTTCACACGATTCCGTGGCTGTCAGATAGACTTTATCTTTCACAAGGTCCGTGCTTGTGGGATAGACTTTATCTTTCACACGGTCCATGGCTGTGGGAATAGACTCTATCTTTCACACGGTCCGTGGCTGTTGGAAAGACTTTATCTTTCGCACGGTCCATGGCTGTGGGAATAGACTCTATCTTTCACACGGTCCGTGGCTGTGGGAAAGACTTTATCTTTCGCACGGCCCGTGGCTGTGTGGTAGACTTTATCTTTCATACAGTCCGTGGCTGTGGGGTACACATTATCTTTCACACGGTCCGTGCCTTTGCAATAGACTTTATCTTTCACATGGTCCGTGGCTCTGGTATAGACTTTATCTTTCACACGGTAAGTGGCTGTGTGATAGACTTTTTCACACGGTCCGTGCCTGTGGGATAGACTTTATCTCACACATGGTCCATGGCTGTGGGATAGACTTTTTGACACGGTCCGTGCCTGTGGGATAGACTTTATCTTTCACAAGTTCCGTGGCTGTCGGATAGACTTTATCTTTCACAAGGTCCGTGCCTGTGGGACAGACTTTATCTTTCAAACGGTCCATGGCTGTGGGATAGACTTTATCTTTCACAAGGTCCGTGCCTGTGGGGTAGACATTATCTTTCACACGATCCGTGGATGTGGGGTAGACTTTATCTTTCAAACGGTCCGTGGCTGTGGGAATAGACTCTATCTTTCACACGGTCCGTGCCTGTGGGATAGACTTTATCTTTCACACCGTCCGTGCCTGTGGGGTAGACATTATCTTTCACACGGTTCGTGGATGTGGGGTAGACTTTATCGTTCACACGGTCCGTGGCTGTGGGGTAGACTTTATCTTTCACACGGTCCGTGCCTGTGGGATAGACTTTATCTTTCACAAGGTCCGTGGCTGTGGGATAGACTCTATCTTTCACACGGTCGTTTCCTGTGGGGTAGACTCTATCTTTCACACGGTTATGGCTGTTGGAATAGACTTTATCTTTCACACGGTCCGTGGTGTGGGATAGACTTTATCTCTCACACGGTCCGTGCCTGTGGGATAGACTTTATCTTTCACACGGTCCGTGCCTGTGGGATAGACTTTATCTTTCACATGATCCGTGGCTGTGGGATAGACTTTATCTTTCACACGTTCGTTAGATGTGGGAACAGACTCTATCTTTCACACGGTCCGTGGCTGTGGGATAGACTTTATCTTTCACACGTTCGTTAGATGTTGGAACAGACTCTAACTTTCACACGGTCCGTGGCTGTGGGATAGCCTCTATCTTTCACACGGTCCGTGTCTGTGGGGTAGACTTTATCTTTCACACGGTCCGTGGCTGTGGGGTAGACTTTATCTTTCACACGGCCCGGGGCTGTGGGGTAGACTTTATCTTTCACATGGCCCGTGCCTGTGGGGTAGACTTTATCTTTCACACGGTCCGTGCCTGTGGGGTAGACATTATCTTTCACATGTTCCGTGGATGTGGGGTAGACTTTATCTTTCACACGGTCCGTGGCTGTGGGGTAGACTTTATCTTTCACACGGCCCGTGGCTGTGGGGTAGAGTTTATCTTTCACACGGCCCGTGGCTGTGGAGTAGACTTTATCTTTCACATGGTCCGTGGTTGTGGGGTAGACTTTATCTTTCACACGGTCCGTGCCTGTGGGAAAGACTCCATCTTTCACACGGTCCGTGGCTGTGGGATAGACTTTATCTTTCACACGGTCCGTTCCTGTGGGATAGACTTTATCTTTCACACGGTCCGTGCCTGTGGGATAGACTTTATCTTTCACATGATCCGTGTCTGTGGGATAGACTTTTTCACACGGTCCGTTGCTGTGGGATAGACTTTATCTTTCACACGGTCCGTTCCTGTGGGATAGACTTTATCTTTCACACGGTCCGTGCCTGTGGGATAGCCTTTATCTTTCACATGATCCGTGGCTGTGGGATAGACTTTATCTTTCACACGTTCGTTAGATGTTGGAACAGACTCTATCTTTCACACGGTCCGTGGCTGTGGGATAGCCTCTATCTTTCACACGGTCCGTGTCTGTGGGGTAGACTTTATCTTTCACACGGTCCGTGGCTGTGGGGTAGAATTTATCTTTCACACGGCCCGGGGCTGTGGGGTAGACTTTATCTTTCACATGGCCCGTGCCTGTGGGGTAGACTTTATCTTTCACACGGTCCGTGCCTGTGGGGTAGACATTATCTTTCACATGGTCCGTGGATGTGGGGTAGACTTTAACTTTCACACGGTCCGTGGCTGTGGGGTAGACTTTATCTTTCACACGGCCCGTGGCTGTGGGGTAGAGTTTATCTTTCACACGGCCCGTAGCTGTGGAGTAGACTTTATCTTTCACATGGTCCGTGGCTGTGGGGTAGACTTTATCTTTCACACGGTCCATGCCTGTGGGAAAGACTCCATCTTTCACACGGTCCGTGGCTGTGGGATAGACTTTTTCTTTCATATGGTCCGTGGCTGTGGGAATAGACTCTATCTTTCACACGGTCCGTGGCTGTGGGATAGACTTTATCTTTCACACGGTCCGTGGCTGTGGGAAAGACTTTATCTTTCCCACGTTCGTTAGATGTTGGAACAGACTCTATCTTTCACACGGTCCGTGGCTGTGGGATAGCCTCTATCTTTCACACGGTCCGTGTCTATGGGGTAGACTTTATCTTTCACACGGTCCGTGGCTGTGGGGTAGACTTTATCTTTCACACGGCCCGGGGCTGTGGGGTAGACTTTATCTTTCACATGGCCCGTGCCTGTGGGGTAGACTTTATCTTTCACACGGTCCGTGCCTGTGGGGTAGACATTATCTTTCACATGGTCCGTGGATGTGGGGTAGACTTTATCTTTCACACGGTCCGTGGCTGTGGGAAAGACTTTATCTTTCGCACGGCCCGTGGCTGTGTGGTAGACTTTATCTTTCATACAGTCCGTGGCTGTGGGGTAGACATTATCTTTCACACGGTCCGTGCCTTTGGAATAGACTTTATCTTTCACATAGTCCGTGGCTGTGGGATAGACTTTATCTTTCACACGGTCCGTTCCTGTGGGATAGACTTTATCTTTCACACGGTCCGTGCCTGTGGGATAGACTTTATCTTTCACATGATCCGTGGCTTTGGGATAGACTTTATCTTTCACACCTTCGTTAGATGTTGGAAGAGACTCTATCTTTCAAAAGGTCCGTGGCTGTGGGATAGCCTCTATCTTTCACACGGTCCGTGTCTGTGGGGTAGACTTTATCTTTCACACGGTCCGTGGCTGTGGGGTAGACTTTATCTTTCACACGGCCCGGGGCTGTGGGGTAGACTTTATCTTTCACATGGCCCGTGCCTGTGGGGTAGACTTTATCTTTCACACGGTCCGTGCCTGTGGGGTAGACATTATCTTTCACATGGTCCGTGGATGTGGGGTAGACTTTATCTTTCACACGGTCCGTGCCTGTGGGAAAGACTCCATCTTTCACACGGTCCGTGGCTGTGGGATAGACTTTTTCTTTCATATGGTCCGTGGCTGTGGGAATAGACTCTATCTTTCACACGGTCCGTGGCTGTTGGAAAGACTTTATCTTTCCCACGGCCCGTGGCTGTGTGGTAGACTTTATCTTTCATACAGTCCGTGGCTGTGGGGTAGACTTTATCTTTCACACGGTCCGTGCCTGTGGAGTAGACTTTATCTTTCACATGGTCCGTGGCTCTGGTATAGACTTTATCTTTCACACGGTAAGTGGCTGTGTGATAGACTTTTTCACACGGTCCGTGCCTGTGGGATAGACTTTATCTTTCACACGATTCCGTGGCTGTCGGATAGACTTTATCTTTCACAAGGTCCGTGCTTGTGGGATAGACTTTATCTTTCACACGGTCCATGGCTGTGGGAATAGACTCTATCTTTCACACGGTCCGTGGCTGTTGGAAAGACTTTATCTTTCACACGGTCCATGGCTGTGGGAATAGACTCTATCTTTCACACGGTCCGTGGCTGTGGGAAAGAGTTTATCTTTCGCACGGCCCGTGGCTGTGTGGTAGACTTTATCTTTCATACAGTCCGTGGCTGTGGGGTAGACATTATCTTTCACACGGTCCGTGCCTTTGCAATAGACTTTATCTTTCACATGGTCCGTGGCTCTGGTATAGACTTTATCTTTCACACGGTAAGTGGCTGTGTGATAGACTTTTTCACACGGTCCGTGCCTGTGGGATAGACTTTATCTTTCACATGGTCCATGGCTGTGGGATAGACTTTTTGACACGGTCCGTGCCTGTGGGATAGACTTTATCTTTCACACGTTCCGTGGCTGTCGGATAGACTTTATCTTTCACAAGGTCCGTGCCTGTGGGACAGACTTTATCTTTCAAACGGTCCGTGGCTGTGGGATAGACTTTATCTTTCACAAGGTCCGTGCCTGTGGGGTAGACATTATCTTTCACACGGTCCGTGGATGTGGGGTAGACTTTATCTTTCAAACGGTCCGTGGCTGTGGGAATAGACTCTATCTTTCACACGGTCCGTGCCTGTGGGATAGACTTTATCTTTCACACGGTCCGTGCCTGTGGGATAGACTTTATCTTTCACACGGTCCGTGCCTGTGGGGTAGACATTATCTTTCACACGGTCCGTGCCTGTGGGATAGACTTTATCTTTCACACGGTCCGTGGCTGTGGGATAGACTCTATCTTTCACACGGTCGTTTCCTGTGGGGTAGACTCTATCTTTCACACGGTTCATGGCTGTTGGAATAGACTTTATCTTTCACACGGTCCGTGGTGTGGGATAGACTTTATCTTTCACACGGTCCGTGCCTGTGGGATAGACTTTATCTTTCACACGGTCCGTGCCTGTGGGATAGACTTTATCTTTCACATGGTCCGTGGCTGTGGGATAGACTTTATCTTTCACACGTTCGTTAGATGTGGGAACAGACTTTATCTTTCACACGGTCCGTGGCTGTGGGATAGACTCTATCTTTCACACGGTCCGTGCCTGTGGGATAGACTTTATCTTTCACATGGTCTGTGGCTGAGGGATAGACTTTTTCACACGGTCCGTGGCTGTGGGATAGACTTTATCTTTCACACGGTACGTTCCTGTGGGATAGACTTTATCTTTCACACGGTCCGTGCCTGTGGGATAGACTTTATCTTTCACATGATCCGTGTCTGTGGGATAGACTTTTTCACACGGTCCGTGGCTGTGGGATAGACTTTATCTTTCACACGGTACGTTCCTGTGGGATAGACTTTATCTTTCACACGGTCCGTGCCTGTGGGATAGCCTTTATCTTTCACATGATCCGTGGCTGTGGGATAGACTTTATCTTTCACACGTTCGTTAGATGTTGGAACAGACTCTATCTTTCACACGGTCCGTGGCTGTGGGATAGCCTCTATCTTTCACACGGTCCGTGTCTGTGGGGTAGACTTTATCTTTCACACGGTCCGTGGCTGTGGGGTAGACTTTATCTTTCACACGGCCCGGGGCTGTGGGGTAGACTTTATCTTTCACATGGCTCGTGCCTGTGTGGTAGACTTCATCTTTCACACGGTCCGTGCCTGTGGGGTAGACATTATCTTCCACATGGTCCGTGGATGTGGGGTAGACTTTATCTTTCACACGGTCCGTGGCTGTGGGGTAGACTTTATCTTTCACACGGCCCGTGGCTGTGGGGTAGAGTTTATCTTTCACACGGCCCGTGGCTGTGGAGTAGACTTTATCTTTCACATGGTCCGTGGCTGTGGGGTAGACTTTATCTTTCACACGGTCCATGCCTGTGGGAAAGACTCCATCTTTCACACGGTCCGTGGCTGTGGGATAGACTTTTTCTTTCATATGGTCCGTGGCTGTGGGAATAGACTCTATCTTTCACACGGTCCGTGGCTGTGGGATAGACTTTATCTTTCACACGGTCCGTGGCTGTGGGAAAGACTTTATCTTTCACACGTTCGTTAGATGTTGAAACAGACTCTATCTTTCACACGGTCCGTGGCTGTGGGATAGCCTCTATCTTTCACACGGTCCGTGTCTGTGGGGTAGACTTTATCTTTCACACGGTCCGTGGCTGTGGGGTAGACTTTATCTTTCACACGGTCCGTGGCTGTGGGAAAGACTTTATCTTTCGCACGGCCCGTGGCTGTGTGGTAGACTTTATCTTTCATACAGTCCGTGGCTGTGGGGTAGACATTATCTTTCACACGGTCCGTGCCTTTGGAATAGACTTTATCTTTCACATGGTCCGTGGCTCTGGTATAGACTTTATCTTTCACACGGTAAGTGGCTGTGTGATAGACTTTTTCACACGGTCCGTGCCTGTGGGATAGACTTTATCTTTCACATGGTCCATGGCTGTGGGATAGACTTTTTGACACGGTCCGTGCCTGTGGGATAGACTTTATCTTTCACACGTTCCGTGGCTGTTGGATAGACTTTATCTTTCACAAGGTCCGTGCCTCTGGGACAGACTTTATCTTTCAAACGGTCCGTGGCTGTGGGATAGACTTTATCTTTCACAAGGTCCGTGCCTGTGGGGTAGACATTATCTTTCACTCGGTCCGTGGATGTGGGGTAGACTTTATCTTTCAAACGGTCCGTGGCTGTGGGAATAGACTCTATCTTTCACACGGTCCGTGCCTGTGGGATAGACTTTATCTTTCACACGGTCCGTGCCTGTGGGGTAGACATTATCTTTCACACGGTTCGTGGATGTGGGGTAGACTTTATCATTCACACGGTCCGTGGCTGTGGGGTAGACTTTATCTTTCACACGGTCCGTGCCTGTGGGATAGACTTTATCTTTCACACGGTCCGTGGCTGTGGGATAGACTTTATCTTTCACACGGTCCGTGCCTGTGGGATAGACTTTATCTTTCACACGGTCCGTGCCTGTGGGATAGACTTTATCTTTCACATGATCCGTGGCTGTGGGATAGACTCTATCTTTCACACGGTCGCTGGCTGTGGGAATAGACTCTATCTTTCACACGGTCCCTGCCTGTGGGATAGACTTTATTTTTCACACGGTCCGTGGCTGTGTGGTAGACTTTATCTTTCACACGGTCCGTGGCTCTGGTATAGACTTTATCTTTCACACGGTAAGTGGCTGTTTGATAGACTTTTTCACACGGTCCGTGCCTGTGGGATAGACTTTATCTTTCACATGGTCCATGGCTGTGGGATAGACTTTTTGACACGGTCCGTGCCTGTGGGATAGACTTTATCTTTCACACGTTCCGTGGCTGTCGGATAGACTTTATCTTTCACAAGGTCCGTGCCTCTGGGACAGACTTTATCTTTCAAACGGTCCGTGGCTGTGGGATAGACTTTATCTTTCACAAGGTCCGTGCCTGTGGGGTAGACATTATCTTTCACTCGGTCCGTGGATGTGGGGTAGACTTTATCTTTCAAACGGTCCGTGGCTGTGGGAATAGACTCTATCTTTCACACGGTCCGTGCCTGTGGGATAGACTTTATCTTTCACACGGTCCGTGCCTGTGGGGTAGACATTATCTTTCACACGGTTCGTGGATGTGGGGTAGACTTTATCGTTCACACGGTCCGTGGCTGTGGGGTAGACTTTATCTTTCACACGGTCCGTGCCTGTGGGATAGACTTTATCTTTCACACGGTCCGTGGCTGTGGGATAGACTTTATCTTTCACACGGTCCGTGCCTGTGGGATAGACTTTATCTTTCACACGGTCCGTGCCTGTGGGATAGACTTTATCTTTCACATGATCCGTGGCTGTGGGATAGACTCTATCTTTCACACGGTCGCTGGCTGTGGGAATAGACTCTATCTTTCACACGGTCCGTGCCTGTGGGATAGACTTTATTTTTCACACGGTCCGTGGCTGTGTGGTAGACTTTATCTTTCACACGGTCCGTGGCTGTGGGATAGACTTTATCTTTCACACGGTCCGTGTCTTTGTGGTAGACTTTATCTTTCACACAGTAGGTTGCTGTGGGAGTAGACTTTATCTTTCACACGGTCCGTGGCTGTGCGAATAGACTTTATCTTTCACATGGTCCGTGGCTGTGGGATAGACTTTTTCACACGGTCCGTGGCTGTGGGATAGACTTTATCTTTCACACGGTCCGTTCCTGTGGGATAGACTTTATCTTTCACACGGTCCGTGCCTGTGGGATAGACTTTATCTTTCACATGATCCGTGGCTGTGGGATAGACTTTATCTTTCACACGTTCGTTAGATGTTGGAAGAGACTCTATCTTTCACACGGTCCGTGGCTGTGGGATAGCCTCTATCTTTCACACGGTCAGTGTCTGTGGGGTAGACTTTATCTTTCACACGGTCCGTGGCTGTGGGGTAGACTTTATCTTTCACACGGCCCGGGGCTGTGGGGTAGACTTTATCTTTCACATGGCCCGTGCCTGTGGAGTAGACTTTATCTTTCACATGGTCCGTGCCTGTGGGGTAGACATTATCTTCCACATGGTCCGTGGATGTGGGGTAGACTTTATCTTTCACACGGTCCGTGGCTGTGGGGTAGACTTTATCTTTCACACGGCCCGTGGCTGTGGGGTAGAGTTTATCTTTCACACGGCCCGTGGCTGTGGAGTAGACTTTATCTTTCACATGGTCCGTGGCTGTGGGGTAGACTTTATCTTTCACACGGTTCGTGCCTGTGGGAAAGACTCCATCTTTCACACGGTCCGTGGCTGTGGGATATACTTTTTCTTTCATATGGTCCGTGGCTGTGGTAATAGACTCTATCTTTCACACGGTCCGTGGCTGTGGGAAAGACTTTATCTTTCCCACGGCCCGTGGCTGTGTGGTAGACTTTATCTTTCATACAGTCCGTGGCTGTGGGGTAGACTTTATCTTTCACACGGTCCGTGCCTGTGGAGTAGACTTTATCTTTCACATGGTCCGTGGCTCTGGTATAGACTTTATCTTTCACACGGTAAGTGGCTGTGTGATAGACTTTTTCACACGGTCCGTGCCTGTGGGATAGACTTTATCTTTCACACGATTCCGTGGCTGTCGGATAGACTTTATCTTTCACAAGGTCCGTGGCTGTGGGATAGACTTTATCTTTCACACGGTCCATGGCTGTGGGCATAGACTCTATCTTTCACACGGTCCGTGGCTGTTGGAAAGACTTTATCTTTCGCACGGTCTATGGCTGTGGGAATAGACTCTATCTTTCACACGGTCCGTGGCTGTGGGAAAGACTTTATCTTTCGCACGGCCCGTGGCTGTGTGGTAGACTTTATCTTTCATACAGTCCGTGGCTGTGGGGTAGACATTATCTTTCACACGGTCTGTGCCTTTGCAATAGACTTTATCTTTCACATGGTCCGTGGCTCTGGTATAGACTTTATCTTTCACACGGTAAGTGGCTGTGTGATAGACTTTTTCACACGGTCCGTGCCTGTGGGATAGACTTTATCTCACACATGGTCCATGGCTGTGGGATAGACTTTTTGACACGGTCCGTGCCTGTGGGATAGACTTTATCTTTCACATGTTCCGTGGCTGTCGGATAGACTTTATCTTTCACAAGGTCCGTGCCTGTGGGACAGACTTTATCTTTCAAACGGTCCGTGGCTGTGGGATAGACTTTATCTTTCACAAGGTCCGTGCCTGTGGGGTAGACATTATCTTTCACACGGTCCGTGGATGTGGGGTAGACTTTATCTTTCAAACGGTCCGTGGCTGTGGGAATAGACTCTATCTTTCACACGGTCCGTGCCTGTGGGATAGACTTTATCTTTCACACGGTCCGTGCCTGTGGGGTAGACATTATCTTTCACACGGTTCGTGGATGTGGGGTAGACTTTATCGTTCACACGGTCCGTGGCTGTGGGGTAGACTTTATCTTTCACACGGTCCGTGCCTGTGGGATAGACTTTATCTTTCACACGGTCCGTGGCTGTGGGATAGACTCTATCTTTCACACGGTCGTTTCCTGTGGGGTAGACTCTATCTTTCACACGGTTCATGGCTGTTGGAATAGACTTTATCTTTCACACGGTCCGTGGTGTGGGATAGACTTTATCTTTCACATGGTCCGTGCCTGTGGGATAGACTTTATCTTTCACACGGTCCGTGCCTGTGGGATAGACTTGGTCTTTCACATGATCCGTGTCTGTGGGATAGACTTTATCTTTCACACGTTCGTTAGATGTGGGAACAGACTCTATCTTTCACACGGTCCGTGGCTGTGGGATAGACTCTATCTTTCACACGGTCCGTGCCTGTGGGATAGACTTTATCTTTCACATGGTCTGTGGCTGAGGGATAGACTTTTTCACACGGTCCGTGGCTGTGGGATAGACTTTATCTTTCACACGGTCCGTTCCTGTGGGATAGACTTTATCTTTCACACGGTCCGTGCCTGTGGGATAGACTTTATCTTTCACATGATCCGTGGCTGTGGGATAGACTTTTTCACACGGTCCGTGGCTGTGGGATAGACTTTATCTTTCACACGGTCCGTGCCTGTGGGATAGACTTTATCTTTCACACGGTCCGTGCCTGTGGGATAGACTTTATCTTTCACATGATCCGTGGCTGTGGGATAGACTTTATCTTTCACACGTTCGTTAGATGTTGGAACAGACTCTATCTTTCACACGGTCCGTGGCTGTGGGATAGCCTCTATCTTTCACACGGTCCGTGTCTGTGGGGTAGACTTTATCTTTCACACGGTCCGTGGCTGTGGGGTAGACTTTATCTTTCACACGGTCCGTGCCTGTGGGAAAGACTCCATCTTTCACACGGTCCGTGGCTGTGGGATAGAGTTTTTCTTTCACATGGTCCGTGGCTGTGGGCATAGACTCTATCTTTCACACGGTCCGTGGCTGTTGGAAAGACTTTATCTTTCGCACGGTCTATGGCTGTGGGAATAGACTCTATCTTTCACACGGTCCGTGGCTGTGGGAAAGACTTTATCTTTCGCACGGCCCGTGGCTGTGTGGTAGACTTTATCTTTCATACAGTCCGTGGCTTTGGGGTAGACATTATCTTTCACATGGTCCGTGCCTTTGGAATAGATTTTATCTTTCACATGGTCCGTGGCTCTGGTATAGACTTTATCTTTCACACGGTAAGTGGCTGTGTGATAGACTTTTTCACACGGTCCGTGCCTGTGGGATAGACTTTATCTTTCACATGGTCCATGGCTGTGGGATAGACTTTTTGACACGGTCCGTGCCTGTGGGATAGACTTTATCTTTCACACGATCCGTGGCTGTCGGATAGACTTTATCTTTCACAAGGTCCGTGCCTGTGGGACAGACTTTATCTTTCAAACGGTCCGTGGCTGTGGGATAGACTTTATCTTTCACAAGGTCCGTGCCTGTGGGGTAGACATTATCTTTCACACGGTCCGTGGATGTGGGGTAGACTTTATCTTTCAAACGGTCCATGGCTGTGGGAATAGACTCTATCTTTCACACGGTCCGTGCCTGTGGGATAGACTTTATCTTTCACACGGTCCGTGCCTGTGGGGTAGACATTATCTTTCACACGGTTCGTGGATGTGGGGTAGACTTTATCGTTCACACGGTCCGTGGCTGTGGGGTAGACTTTATCTTTCACACGGTCCGTGCCTGTGGGATAGACTTTATCTTTCACACGGTCCGTGGCTGTGGGATAGACTCTATCTTTCACACGGTCGTTTCCTGTGGGGAAGACTCTATCTTTCACACGGTTCATGGCTGTTGGAATAGACTCTATCTTTCACACGGTCCGTGGCTGTGGGATAGACTTTATCTTTCACACGGTCCGTGGCTGTGGGGTAGACTTTATCTTTCATACAGTCCGTGGCTGTGGGGTAGAGTTTATCTTTCACACGGTCCGTGCCTGTGGGGTAGACTTTATCTTTCACATGGTCCGTGGCTCTGGTACAGACTTTATCTTTCACACGGTAAGTGGCTGTGTGATAGACTTTTTCACACGGTCCGTGCCTGTCGGATAGACTTTATCTTTCACATGGTCCGTGGCTGTGGGATAGACTTTTTGACACGGTCCGTGCCTGTGGGATAGACTTTATATTTCACACGATCCGTGGCTGTGGGAACAGACTGTATCATTCACACTGTCCACGGCTGTGGGGTGGACTTTATCTTTCAAACGGTCCGTGCCTGTGGGATAGACTTTATCTTTCACATGGTCTGTGGCTGAGGGATAGACTTTTTCACACGGTCCGTGGCTGTGGGATAGACTTTATCTTTCACACGGTCCGTTCCTGTGGGATAGACTTTATCTTTCACACGGTCCGTGCCTGTGGGATAGACTTTATCTTTCACATGGTCCGTGTCTGTGGGATAGACTTTTTGACACGGTCCGTGGCTGTGGGATAGACTTTATCTTTCACACGGTCCGTTCCTGTGGGATAGACTTTATCTTTCACACGGTCCGTTCCTGTGGGATAGACTTTATCTTTCACATGATCCGTGGCTGTGGGATAGACTTTATCTTTCACACGTTCGTTAGATGTTGGAACAGACTCTATCTTTCACACGGTCCGTGGCTGTGGGATAGCCTCTATCTTTCACACGGTCCGTGTCTGTGGGGTAGACTTTATCTTTCACACGGTCCGTGGCTGTGGGGTAGACTTTATCTTTCACACGGCCCGGGGCTGTGGGGTAGACTTTATCTTTCACATGGCCCGTGCCTGTGGGGTAGACTTTATCTTTCACACGGTCCGTGCCTGTGGGGTAGACATTATCTTTCACACGGTCCGTGGATGTGGGGTAGACTTTATCTTTCACACGGTCCGTGGCTGTGGGGTAGACTTTATCTTTCACACGGCCCGTGGCTGTGGGGTAGAGTTTATCTTTCACACGGCCCGTGGCTGTGGAGTAGACTTTATCTTTCACATGGTCCGTGGCTGTGGGGTAGACTTTATCTTTCACACGGTCCGTGCCTGTGGGAAAGACTCCATCTTTCACACGGTCCGTGGCTGTGGGATAGACTTTATCTTTCACACGGTCCGTGGCTGTGGGAAAGACTTTATCTTTCCCACGGCCCGTGGCTGTGTGGTAGACTTTATCTTTCATACAGTCCGTGGCTGTGGGGTAGACTTTATCTTTCACACGGTCCGTGCCTGTGGAGTAGACTTTATCTTTCACATGGTCCGTGGCTCTGGTATAGACTTTATCTTTGACACGGTAAGTGGCTGTGTGATAGACTTTTTCACACGGTCCGTGCCTGTGGGATAGACTTTATCTTTCACACGATTCCGTGGCTGTCGGATAGACTTTATCTTTCACAAGGTCCGTGCCTGTGGGAAAGACTTTATCTTTCGCACGGTCCATGGCTGTGGGAATAGACTCTATCTTTCACACGGTCCGTGGCTGTGGGAAAGACTTTATCTTTCGCACGGCCCGTGGCTGTGTGGTAGACTTTATCTTTCATACAGTCCGTGGCTGTGGGGTAGACATTATCTTTCACACGGTCCGTGCCTTTGGAATAGACTTTATCTTTCACATGGTCCGTGGCTCTGGTATAGACTTTATCTTTCACACGGTAAGTGGCTGTGTGATAGACTTTTTCACACGGTCCGTGCCTGTGGGATAGACTTTATCTTTCACATGGTCCATGGCTGTGGGATAGACTTTTTGACACGGTCCGTGCCTGTGGGATAGACTTTATCTTTCACACGTTCCGTGGCTGTCGGATAGACTTTATCTTTCACAAGGTCCGTGCCTGTGGGACAGACTTTATCTTTCAAACGGTCCGTGGCTGTGGGATAGACTTTATCTTTCACAAGGTCCGTGCCTGTGGGGTAGACATTATCTTTCACACGGTCCGTGGATGTGGGGTAGATTTTATCTTTCAAACGATCCGTGGCTGTGGGAATAGACTTTATCTTTCACATGATCCGTGGCTGTGGGATAGACTCTATCTTTCACACGGTCGCTGGCTGTGGGAATAGACTCTATCTTTCACACGGTCCGTGCCTGTGGGATAGACTTTATTTTTCACACGGTCCGTGGCTGTGGGATAGGCTTTGTCTTTCACACGGTCCGTGTCTTTGTGGTAGACTTTATCTTTCACACAGTAGGTTGCTGTGGGAGTAGACTTTATCTTTCACACGGTTCGTGGCTGTGCGAATAGACTTTATCTTTCACATGGTCCGTGGCTGTGGGATAGACTTTTTCACACGGTTCATGGCTGTTGGAATAGACTTTATCTTTCACACGGTCCGTGGTGTGGGATAGACTTTATCTTTCACACGGTCCGTGCCTGTGGGATAGACTTTATCTTTCACATGGTCCGTGCCTGTGGTATAGACTTTATCTTTCACATGATCCGTGGCTGTGGTATAGACTTTATCTTTCACATGTTCGTTAGATGTGGGAACAGACTCTATCTTTCACACGGTCCGTGGCTGTGGGATAGACTCTATCTTTCACACGGTCCGTGGCTGTGGGGTAGACTTTATCTTTCATACAGTCCGTGGCTGTGGGGTAGACTTTATCTTTCACACGGTCCGTGCCTGTGGGGTAGACTTTATCTTTCACATGGTCCGTGTCTCTGGTATAGACTTTATCTTTCACACGGTAAGTGGCTGTGTGATAGACTTTTTCACACGGTCCGTGCCTGTCGGATAGACTTTATCTTTCACATGGTCCATGGCTGTGGGATAGACTTTTTGACACGGTCCGTGCCTGTGGGATAGACTTTATATTTCACATGGTCCGTGGCTGTGGGAACAGACTGTATCATTCACACGGTCCACGGCTGTGGGGTGGACTTTATCTTTCACACGGTCCGTGCCTGTGGGATAGACTTTATCTTTCACATGGTCTGTGGCTGAGGGATAGACTTTTTCACACGGTCCGTGGCTGTGGGATAGACTTTATCTTTCACACGGTCCGTTCCTGTGGGATAGACTTTATCTTTCACACGGTCCGTGCATGTGGGATAGACTTTATCTTTCACATGATCCGTGTCTGTGGGATAGACTTTTTCACACGGTCCGTGGCTGTGGGATAGACTTTATCTTTCACACGGTCCGTTCCTGTGGGATAGACTTTATCTTTCACACGGTCCGTGCATGTGGGATAGACTTTATCTTTCACATGATCCGTGGCTGTGGGATAGACTTTATCTTTCACAGGTTCGTTAGATGTTGGAACAGACTCTATCTTTCACACGGTCCGTGGCTGTGGGATAGCCTCTATCTTTCACACGGTCCGTGTCTGTGGGGTAGACTTTATCTTTCACACGGTCCGTGGCTGTGGGGTAGACTTTATCTTTCACACGGCCCGGGGCTGTGGGGTAGACTTTATCTTTCACATGGCCCGTGCCTGTGGGGTAGACTTTATCTTTCACACGGTCCGTGCCTGTGGGGTAGACATTATCTTTCACATGGTCCGTGGCTGTGGGGTAGACTTTATCTTTCACACGGTCCGTGGCTGTGGGGTAGACTTTATCTTTCACACGGCCCGTGGCTGTGGGGTAGAGTTTATCTTTCACACGGCCCGTGGCTGTGGAGTAGACTTTATCTTTCACATGGTCCGTGGCTGTGGGGTAGACTTTATCTTTCACACGGTCCGTGCCTGTGGGAAAGACTCCATCTTTCACACGGTCCGTGGCTGTGGGATAGACTTTTTCTTTCATATGGTCCGTGGCTGTGGGAATAGACTCTATCTTTCACACGGTCCGTGGCTGTGGGATAGACTTTATCTTTCACACGGTCCGTGGCTGTGGGAAAGACTTTATCTTTCCCACGGCCCGTGGCTGTGTGGTAGACTTTATCTTTCATACAGTCCGTGGCTGTGGGATAGACTTTATCTTTCACACGGTCCGTGCCTGTGGAGTAGACTTTATCTTTCACATGGTCCGTGGCTCTGGTATAGACTTTATCTTTCACACGGTAAGTGGCTGTGTGATAGACTTTTTCACACGGTCCGTGCCTGTGGGATAGACTTTATCTTTCACACGATTCCGTGGCTGTCGGATAGACTTTATCTTTCACAAGGTCCGTGCCTGTGGGATAGACTTTATCTTTCGCACGGTCCATGGCTGTGGGAATAGACTCTATCTTTCACACGGTCCGTGGCTGTGGGAAAGACTTTATCTTTCGCACGGCCCGTGGCTGTGTGGTAGACTTTATCTTTCATACAGTCCGTGGCTGTGGGGTAGACATTATCTTTCACACGGTCCGTGCCTTTGGAATAGACTTTATCTTTCACATGGTCCGTGGCTCTGGTATAGACTTTATCTTTCACACGGTAAGTGGCTGTGTGATAGACTTATTCACACGGTCCGTGCCTGTGGGATAGACTTTATCTTTCACATGGTCCATGGCTGTGGGATAGACTTTTTGACACGGTCCGTGCCTGTGGGATAGACTTTATCTTTCACACGTTCCGTGGCTGTCGGATAGACTTTATCTTTCACAAGGTCCGTGCCTCTGGGACAGACTTTATCTTTCAAACGGTCCGTGGCTGTGGGATAGACTTTATCTTTCACACGGTCCGTTCCTGTGGGATAGACTTTATCTTTCACACGGTCCGTGCCTGTGTGATAGACTTTATCTTTCACATGATCCGTGTCTGTGGGATAGACTTTTTCACACGGTCCGTGGCTGTGGGATAGACTTTATCTTTCACACGGTCCGTGCCTGTGGGACAGACTTTATCTTTCAAACGGTCCGTGGCTGTGGGATAGACTTTATCTTTCACACGGTCCGTTCCTGTGGGATAGACTTTATCTTTCACACGGTCCGTGCCTGTGTGATAGACTTTATCTTTCACATGATCCGTGTCTGTGGGATAGACTTTTTCACACGGTCCGTGGCTGTGGGATAGACTTTATCTTTCACACGGTCCGTTCCTGTGGGATAGACTTTATCTTTCACACGGTCCGTGCCTGTGGGATAGACTTTATCTTTCACATGATCCGTGGTTGTGGGATAGACTTTATCTTTCACACGTTCGTTAGATGTTGGAACAGACTCTATCTTTCACACGGTCCGTGGCTGTGGGATAGCCTCTATCTTTCACACGGTCCGTGTCTGTGGGGTAGACTTTATCTTTCACACGGTCCGTGGCTGTGGGGTAGACTTTATCTTTCACACGGTCCGTGCCTGTGGGAAAGACTCCATCTTTCACACGGTCCGTGGCTGTGGGATAGAGTTTTTCTTTCACATGGTCCGTGGCTGTAGGAATAGACTCTATCTTTCACACGGTCCGTGGCTGTGGGATAGACTTTATCTTTCACACGGTCCATGGCTGTGGGAATAGACTCTATCTTTCACACGGTCCGTGGCTGTGGGAAAGACTTTATCTTTCGCACAGCCCGTGGCTGTGTGGTAGACTTTATCTTTCATACAGTCCGTGGCTTTGGGGTAGACATTATCTTTCACATGGTCCGTGCCTTTGGAATAGATTTTATCTTTCACATGGTCCGTGGCTCTGGTATAGACTTTATCTTTCACACGGTAAGTGGCTGTGTGATAGACTTTTTCACATGGTCCGTGCCTGTGGGATAGACTTTATCTTTCACATGGTCCATGGCTGTGGGATAGACTTTTTGACACGGTCCGTGCCTGTGGGATAGACTTTATCTTTCACACGATCCGTGGCTGTCGGATAGACTTTATCTTTCACAAGGTCCGTGCCTGTGGGACAGACTTTATCTTTCAAACGGTCCGTGGCTGTGGGATAGACTTTATCTTTCACAAGGTCCGTGCCTGTGGGGTAGACATTATCTTTCACACGGTCCGTGGATGTGGGGTAGACTTTATCTTTCAAACGGTCCATGGCTGTGGGAATAGACTCTATCTTTCACACGGTCCGTGCCTGTGGGATAGACTTTATCTTTCACACGGTCCGTGCCTGTGGGGTAGACATTATCTTTCACACGGTTCGTGGATGTGGGGTAGACTTTATCGTTCACACGGTCCGTGGCTGTGGGGTAGACTTTATCTTTCACACGGTCCGTGCCTGTGGGATAGACTTTATCTTTCACACGGTCCGTGGCTGTGGGATAGACTCTATCTTTCACACGGTCGTTTCCTGTGGGGTAGACTCTATCTTTCACACGGTTCATGGCTGTTGGAATAGACTCTATCTTTCACACGGTCCGTGGCTGTGGGATAGACTCTATCTTTCACACGGTCCGTGGCTGTGGGGTAGACTTTATCTTTCATACAGTCCGTGGCTGTGGGGTAGAGTTTATCTTTCACACGGTCCGTGCCTGTGGGGTAGACTTTATCTTTCACATGGTCCGTGGCTCTGGTACAGACTTTATCTTTCACACGGTAAGTGGCTGTGTGATAGACTTTTTCACACGGTCCGTGCCTGTCGGATAGACTTTATCTTTCACATGGTCCGTGGCTGTGGGATAGACTTTTTGACACGGTCCGTGCCTGTGGGATAGACTTTATATTTCACACGATCCGTGGCTGTGGGAACAGACTGTATCATTCACACTGTCCACGGCTGTGGGGTGGACTTTATCTTTCACACGGTCCGTGCCTGTGGGATAGACTTTATCTTTCACATGGTCTGTGGCTGAGGGATAGACTTTTTCACACGGTCCGTGGCTGTGGGATAGACTTTATCTTTCACACGGTCCGTTCCTGTGGGATAGACTTTATCTTTCACATGATCCGTGGCTGTGGGATAGACTTTTTCACACGGTCCGTGGCTGTGGGATAGACTTTATCTTTCACACGGTCCGTTCCTGTGGGATAGACTTTATCTTTCACACGGTCCGTTCCTGTGGGATAGACTTTATCTTTCACATGATCCGTGGCTGTGGGATAGACTTTATCTTTCACACGTTCGTTAGATGTTGGAACAGACTCTATCTTTCACACGGTCCGTGGCTGTGGGATAGCCTCTATCTTTCACACGGTCCGTGTCTGTGGGGTAGACTTTATCTTTCACACGGTCCGTGGCTGTGGGGTAGACTTTATCTTTCACACGGCCCGGGGCTGTGGGGTAGACTTTATCTTTCACATGGCCCGTGCCTGTGGGGTAGACTTTATCTTTCACACGGTCCGTGCCTGTGGGGTAGACATTATCTTTCACACGGTCCGTGGCTGTGGGGTAGACTTTATCTTTCACACGGTCCGTGGCTGTGGGGTAGACTTTATCTTTCACACGGCCCGTGGCTGTGGGGTAGAGTTTATCTTTCACACGGCCCGTGGCTGTGGAGTAGACTTTATCTTTCACATGGTCCGTGGCTGTGGGGTAGACTTTATCTTTCACACGGTCCGTGCCTGTGGGAAAGACTCCATCTTTCACACGGTCCGTGGCTGTGGGATAGACTTTATCTTTCACACGGTCCGTGGCTGTGGGAAAGACTTTATCTTTCCCACGGCCTGTGGCTGTGTGGTAGACTTTATCTTTCATACAGTCCGTGGCTGTGGGGTAGACTTTATCTTTCACACGGTCCGTGCCTGTGGAGTAGACTTTATCTTTCACATGGTCCGTGGCTCTGGTATAGACTTTATCTTTGACACGGTAAGTGGCTGTGTGATAGACTTTTTCACACGGTCCGTGCCTGTGGGATAGACTTTATCTTTCACACGATTCCGTGGCTGTCGGATAGACTTTATCTTTCACAAGGTCCGTGCCTGTGGGAAAGACTTTATCTTTCGCACGGTCCATGGCTGTGGGAATAGACTCTATCTTTCACACGGTCCGTGGCTGTGGGAAAGACTTTATCTTTCGCACGGCCCGTGGCTGTGTGGTAGACTTTATCTTTCTTACAGTCCGTGGCTGTGGGGTAGACATTATCTTTCACACGGTCCGTGCCTTTGGAATAGACTTTATCTTTCACATGGTCCGTGGCTCTGGTATAGACTTTATCTTTCACACGGTAAGTGGCTGTGTGATAGACTTTTTCACACGGTCCGTGCCTGTGGGATAGACTTTATCTTTCACATGGTCCATGGCTATGGGATAGACTTTTTGACACGGTCCGTGCCTGTGGGATAGACTTTATCTTTCACACGTTCCGTGGCTGTCGGATAGACTTTATCTTTCACAAGGTCCGTGCCTGTGGGACAGACTTTATCTTTCAAACGGTCCGTGGCTGTGGGATAGACTTTATCTTTCACAAGGTCCGTGCCTGTGGGGTAGACATTATCTTTCACACGGTCCGTGGATGTGGGGTAGATTTTATCTTTCAAACGATCCGTGGCTGTGGGAATAGACTTTATCTTTCACATGATCCATGGCTGTGGGATAGACTCTATCTTTCACACGGTCGCTGGCTGTGGGAATAGACTCTATCTTTCACACGGTCCGTGCCTGTGGGATAGACTTTATTTTTCACACGGTCCGTGGCTGTGGGATAGGCTTTGTCTTTCACACGGTCCGTGTCTTTGTGGTAGACTTTATCTTTCACACAGTAGGTTGCTGTGGGAGTAGACTTTATCTTTCACACGGTCCGTGGCTGTGCGAATAGACTTTATCTTTCACATGGTCCGTGGCTGTGGGATAGACTTTTTCACACGGTTCATGGCTGTTGGAATAGACTTTATCTTTCACACGGTCCGTGGTGTGGGATAGACTTTATCTTTCACACGGTCCGTGCCTGTGGGATAGACTTTATCTTTCACACGGTCCGTGCCTGTGGTATAGACTTTATCTTTCACATGATCCGTGGCTGTGGGATAGACTTTATCTTTCACATGTTCATTAGATGTGGGAACAGACTCTATCTTTCACACGGTCCGTGGCTGTGGGATAGACTCTATCTTTCACACGGTCCGTGGCTGTGGGGTAGACTTTATCTTTCATACAGTCCGTGGCTGTGGGGTAGACTTTATCTTTCACACGGTCCGTGCCTGTGGGGTAGACTTTATCTTTCACATGGTCCGTGTCTCTGGTATAGACTTTATCTTTCACACGGTAAGTGGCTGTGTGATAGACTTTTTCACACGGTCCGTGCCTGTCGGATAGACTTTATCTTTCACATGGTCCATGGCTGTGGGATAGACTTTTTGACACGATCCGTGCCTGGGGGATAGACTTTATATTTCACACGGTCCGTGGCTGTGGGAACAGACTGTATCATTCACACGGTCCACGGCTGTGGGGTGGACTTTATCTTTCACACGGTCCGTGCCTGTGGGATAGACTTTATCTTTCACATGGTCTGTGGCTGAGGGATAGACTTTTTCACACGGTCCGTGGCTGTGGGATAGACTTTATCTTTCACACGGTCCGTTCCTGTGGGATAGACTTTATCTTTCACACGGTCCGTGCCTGTGGGATAGACTTTATCTTTCACATGATCCGTGTCTGTGGGATAGACTTTTTCACACGGTCCGTGGCTGTGGGATAGACTTTATCTTTCACACGGTCCGTTCCTGTGGGATAGACTTTATCTTTCACACGGTCCGTGCCTGTGGGATAGACTTTATCTTTCACATGATCCGTGGCTGTGGGATAGACTTTATCTTTCACACGTTCGTTAGATGTTGGAACAGACTCTATCTTTCACACGGTCCGTGGCTGTGGGATAGCCTCTATCTTTCACACGGTCCGTGCCTGTGGGGTAGACTTTATCTTTCACACGGTCCGTGGCTGTGGGGTAGACTTTATCTTTCACACAGCCCGGGGCTGTGGGGTAGACTTTATCTTTCACATGGCCCGTGCCTGTGGGGTAGACTTTATCTTTCACACGGTCCGTGCCTGTGGGGTAGACATTATCTTTCACATGGTCCGTGGCTGTGGGGTAGACTTTATCTTTCACACGGTCCGTGGCTGTGGGGTAGACTTTATCTTTCACACGGCCCGTGGCTGTGGGGTAGAGTTTATCTTTCACACGGCCCGTGGCTGTGGAGTAGACTTTATCTTTCACATGGTCCGTGGCTGTGGGGTAGACTTTATCTTTCACACGGTCCGTGCCTGTGGGAAAGACTCCATCTTTCACACGGTCCGTGGCTGTGGGATAGACTTTTTCTTTCATATGGTCCGTGGCTGTGGGAATAGACTCTATCTTTCACACGGTCCGTGGCTGTGGGATAGACTTTATCTTTCACACGGTCCGTGGCTGTGGGAAAGACTTTATCTTTCGCACGGCCCGTGGCTGTGTGGTAGACTTTATCTTTCATACAGTCCGTGGCTGTGGGATAGACTTTATCTTTCACAAGGTCCGTGCCTGTGGGGTAGACTTTATCTTTCACACGGTCCGTGGCTCTGGTATAGACTTTATCTTTCACACGGTAAGTGGCTGTGTGACAGACTTTTTCACACGGTCCGTGCCTGTGGGATAGACTTTATCTTTCACACGATTCCGTGGCTGTCGGATAGACTTTATCTTTCACAAGGTCCGTGCCTGTGGGATAGACTTTATCTTTCACACGGTCCATGGCTGTGGGAATAGACTCTATCTTTCACACGGTCCGTGGCTGTGGGAAAGACTTTATCTTTCGCACGGTCCATGGCTGTGGGAATAGACTCTATCTTTCACACGGTCCGTGGCTGTGGGAAAGACTTTATCTTTCGCACGGCCCGTGGCTGTGTGGTAGATTTTATCTTTCATACAGTCCGTGGCTGTGGGGTAGACATTATCTTTCACACGGTCCGTGCCTTTGGAATAGACTTTATCTTTCACATGGTCCGTGGCTCTGGTATAGACTTTATCTTTCACACGGTAAGTGGCTGTGTGATAGACTTTTTCACACGGTCCGTGCCTGTGGGATAGACTTTATCTTTCACATGGTCCATGGCTGTGGGATAGACTTTTTGACACGGTCCGTGCCTGTGGGATAGACTTTATCTTTCACACGTTCCGTGGCTGTCGGATAGACTTTATCTTTCACAAGGTCCGTGCCTCTGGGACAGACTTTATCTTTCAAACGGTCCGTGGCTGTGGGATAGACTTTATCTTTCACAAGGTCCATGCCTGTGGGGTAGACATTATCTTTCACACGGTCCGTGGATGTGGGGTAGACTTTATCTTTCAAACGGTCCGTGGCTGTGGGAATAGACTCTATCTTTCACACGGTCCGTGGATGTGGGATAGACTTTATCTTTCACACGGTCCGTGCCTGTGGGAATAGACTCTATCTTTCACACGGTCCGTGCCTGTGGGAGTAGACTTTATCTTTCACACGGTCCGTGGCTGTGCGAATAGACTTTATCTTTCACATGGTCCGTGGCTGTGGGATAGACTTTTTCACACGGTCCGTGGCTGTGGGATAGACTTTATCTTTCACACGGTCCGTTCCTGTGGGATAGACTTTATCTTTCACACGGTCCGTGCCTGTGGGATAGACTTTATCTTTCAAACGGTCCGTGGCTGTGGGAATAGACTCTATCTTTCACACGGTCCGTGCCTGTGGGAATAGACTTTATCTTTCACACGGTCCGTGGCTGTGCGAATAGACTTTATCTTTCACATGGTCCGTGGCTGTGGGATAGACTTTTTCACACGGTCCGTGGCTGTGGGATAGACTTTATCTTTCACACGGTCCGTGCCTGTGGGATAGACTTTATCTTTCACATGATCCGTGGCTGTGGGATAGACTTTATCTTTCACACGTTCGTTAGATGTTGGAACAGACTCTATCTTTCAAACGGTCCGTGGCTGTGGGATAGCCTCTATCTTTCACACGGTCCGTGTCTGTGTGGTAGACTTTATCTTTCACACGGTCCGTGGCTGTGGGGTAGACTTTATCTTTCACACGGCCCGGGGCTGTGGGGTAGACTTTATCTTTCACATGGCCCGTGCCTGTGGGGTAGACTTTATCTTTCACACGGTCCGTGCCTGTGGGGTAGACATTATCTTTCACATGGTCCGTGGATGTGGGGTAGACTTTATCTTTCACACGGTCCGTGGCTGTGGGGTAGACTTTATCTTTCACACGGCCCGTGGCGGTGGGGTGGAGTTTATCTTTCACACGGCCCGTGACTGTGGAGTAGACTTTATCTTTCACATGGTCCGTGGCTGTGGGGTAGACTTTATCTTTCACACGGTCCGTGCCTGTGGGAAAGACTCCATCTTTCACACGGTCCGTGGCTGTGGGATAGACTTTTTCTTTCATATGGTCCGTGGCTGTGGGAATAGACTCTATCTTTCACACGGTCCGTGGCTGTGGGAAAGACTTTATCTTTCCCACGGCCCGTGGCTGTGTGGTAGACTTTATCTTTCATACAGTCCGTGGCTTTGGGGTAGACTTTATCTTTCACACGGTCCGTGCCTGTGGAGTAGACTTTATCTTTCACATGGTCCGTGGCTCTGGTATAGACTTTATCTTTCACACGGTAAGTGGCTGTGTGATAGACTTTTTCACAAGGTCCGTGCCTGTCGGATAGACTTTATCTTTCACATGGTCCGTGGCTGTGGGATAGACTTTTTGACACGGTCCGTGCCTGTGGGATAGACTTTATATTTCACACGGTCCGTGTCTGTCGGAAAAACTTTATCTTTCACAAGGTCCGTGCCTGTGGGATAGACTTTATCTTTCAAACGGTCCGTGGCTGTGGGATAGAATTTATCTTTCACACGGTCCATGGCTGTGGGAATAGACTCTATCTTTCACACGGTCCGTGCCTGTGGGGTAAACATTATTTTTCACACGGTCCGTGGCTGTGGGGTAGACTTCATCTTGCACACGGTCCGTGGCTGTGGGATAGACTTTATCTTTCACACGGTCCGTGGCTGTGGGAACAGACTGTATCATTCACACTGTCCACGGCTGTGGGGTGAACTTTATCTTTCACACGGTCCGTGCCTGTGGGATAGACTTTATCTTTCACATGGTCTGTGGCTGAGGGATAGACTTTTTCACACGGTCCGTGGCTGTGGGATAGACTTTATCTTTCACACGGTCCGTTCCTGTGGGATAGACTTTATCTTTCACACGGTCCGTGCCTGTGGGATAGACTTTATCTTTCACATTATCCGTGGCTGTGGGATAGACTCTATCTTTCACACGGTCGCTGGCTGTGGGAATAGACTCTATCTTTCACACGGTCCGTGCCTGTGGGATAGACTTTATTTTTCACACGGTCCGTGGCTGTGGGGTAGACTTTATCTTTCACACGGTCCGTGGCTGTTTGATAGACTTTATCTTTCACACGGCCCGTGGCTGTGGGCAAGACTTTATCTTTCACACGGCCCGTGGCTGTGAGAATAGACTTTATCTTTCACACGGTCCGTTATTGTGGGGCAGACTTTATCTTTCACACGGTCCGTGGCTGTGGGAACAGACTGTATCATTCACACTGTCCACGGCTGTGGGGTGAACTTTATCTTTCACGCGGTCCTTGCCTGTGGGATAGACTTTATCTTTCACATGGTCTGTGGCTGAGGGATAGACTTTTTCACACGGTCCGTGGCTGTGGGATAGACTTTATCTTTCACACGGTCCGTTCCTGTGGGATAGACTTTATCTTTCACACGGTCCGTGCCTGTGGGATAGACTTTATCTTTCACATGATCCGTGGCTGTGGGATAGACTCTATCTTTCACACGGTCGCTGGCTGTGGGAATGGACTCTATCTTTCACACGGTCCGTGCCTGTGGGATAGACTTTATTTTTCACACGGTCCCTGGCTGTGGGGTAGACTTTATCTTTCACACGGCCCGTGCCTGTGGGGTAGACTTAATCTTTCACACGGCCGGTGGCTGTGGTGTAGACTTTATGTTTCACACGGTCCGTGGCTGTGAGAATAGACTTTATCTTTCACACGGTCCTTGGCTGTGGGAATAGACTTTTTCTTTCACACGGTCCGTGCCTGTGGGATAGACTTTATCTTTCACACGGTCCGTGGCTGTGGGATAGACTCTATCTTTCCCTCGGTCCATGACTGTGGGATAGCCTCTATCTTTCACACGGTCTGTGGCTGTGGGAATAGACTTTATCTTTCACACAGTCCATGCCTGTGGGATAGACTCTATCTTTCACATGGTCCGTGGCTGTGGGATAGCCTCTATCTTTCACACGGTCCGTGGCTGTGTGAATAGGCTTTATCTTTCACACGGTCCGTGGCTGTGGGGTAGACTTTATCTTTCACACGGTCCGTGCCTTTGCAATAGACTTTATCTTTCACATGGTCCGTGGCTCTGGTATAGACTTTATCTTTCACACGGTAAGTGGCTGTGTGATAGACTTTTTCACACGGTCCGTGCCTGTGGGATAGACTTTATCTTTCACATGGTCCATGGCTGTGGGATAGACTTTTTGACACGGTCCGTGCCTGTGGGATAGACTTTATCTTTCACACGTTCCGTGGCTGTCGGATAGACTTTATCTTTCACAAGGTCCGTGCCTGTGGGACAGACTTTATCTTTCAAACGGTCCGTGGCTGTGGGATAGACTTTATCTTTCACAAGGTCCGTGCCTGTGGGGTAGACATTATCTTTCACACGGTCCGTGGATGTGGGGTAGACTTTATCTTTCAAACGGTCCGTGGCTGTGGGAATAGACTCTATCTTTCACACGGTCCGTGCCTGTGGGATAGACTTTATCTTTCACACGGTCCGTGCCTGTGGGATAGACTTTATCTTTCACACGGTCCGTGCCTGTGGGGTAGACTTTATCTTTCACACGGTCCGTGCCTGTGGGATAGACTTTATCTTTCACACGGTCCGTGGCTGTGGGATAGACTCTATCTTTCACACGGTCGTTTCCTGTGGGGTAGACTCTATCTTTCACACGGTTCATGGCTGTTGGAATAGACTTTATCTTTCACACGGTCCGTGGTGTGGGATAGACTTTATCTTTCACACGGTCCGTGCCTGTGGGATAGACTTTATCTTTCACACGGTCCGTGCCTGTGGGATAGACTTTATCTTTCACATGATCCGTGGCTGTGGGATAGACTTTATCTTTCACACGTTCGTTAGATGTGGGAACAGACTCTATCTTTCACACGGTCCGTGGCTGTGGGATAGACTCTATCTTTCACACGGTCCGTGCCTGTGGGATAGACTTTATCTTTCACATGGTCTGTGGCTGAGGGATAGACTTTTTCACACGGTCCGTGGCTGTGGGATAGACTTTATCTTTCACACGGTACGTTCCTGTGGGATAGACTTTATCTTTCACACGGTCCGTGCCTGTGGGATAGACTTTATCTTTCACATGATCCGTGTCTGTGGGATAGACTTTTTCACACGGTCCGTGGCTGTGGGATAGACTTTATCTTTCACACGGTCCGTGCCTGTGGGATAGACTTTATCTTTCACACGGTCCGTGCCTGTGGGATAGCCTTTATCTTTCACATGATCCGTGGCTGTGGGATAGACTTTATCTTTCACACGTTCGTTAGATGTTGGAACAGACTCTATCTTTCACACGGTCCGTGGCTGTGGGATAGCCTCTATCTTTCACACGGTCCGTGTCTGTGGGGTAGACTTTATCTTTCACACGGTCCGTGGCTGTGGGGTAGACTTTATCTTTCACACGGCCCGGGGCTGTGGGGTAGACTTTATCTTTCACATGGCTCGTGCCTGTGTGGTAGACTTCATCTTTCACACGGTCCGTGCCTGTGGGGTAGACATTATCTTCCACATGGTCCGTGGATGTGGGGTAGACTTTATCTTTCACACGGTCCGTGGCTGTGGGGTAGACTTTATCTTTCACACGGCCCGTGGCTGTGGGGTAGAGTTTATCTTTCACACGGCCCGTGGCTGTGGAGTAGACTTTATCTTTCACATGGTCCGTGGCTGTGGGGTAGACTTTATCTTTCACACGGTCCATGCCTGTGGGAAAGACTCCATCTTTCACACGGTCCGTGGCTGTGGGATAGACTTTTTCTTTCATATGGTCCGTGGCTGTGGGAATAGACTCTATCTTTCACACGGTCCGTGGCTGTGGGATAGACTTTATCTTTCACACGGTCCGTGGCTGTGGGAAAGACTTTATCTTTCACACGGTCGTTAGATGTTGAAACAGACTCTATCTTTCACACGGTCCGTGGCTGTGGGATAGCCTCTATCTTTCACACGGTCCGTGTCTGTGGGGTAGACTTTATCTTTCACACGGTCCGTGGCTGTGGGGTAGACTTTATCTTTCACACGGTCCGTGGCTGTGGGAAAGACTTTATCTTTCGCACGGCCCGTGGCTGTGTGGTAGACTTTATCTTTCATACAGTCCGTGGCTGTGGGGTAGACATTATCTTTCACACGGTCCGTGCCTTTGGAATAGACTTTATCTTTCACATGGTCCGTGGCTCTGGTATAGACTTTATCTTTCACACGGTAAGTGGCTGTGTGATAGACTTTTTCACACGGTCCGTGCCTGTGGGATAGACTTTATCTTTCACATGGTCCATGGCTGTGGGATAGACTTTTTGACACGGTCCGTGCCTGTGGGATAGACTTTATCTTTCACACGTTCCGTGGCTGTTGGATAGACTTTATCTTTCACAAGGTCCGTGCCTCTGGGACAGACTTTATCTTTCAAACGGTCCGTGGCTGTGGGATAGACTTTATCTTTCACAAGGTCCGTGCCTGTGGGGTAGACATTATCTTTCACTCGGTCCGTGGATGTGGGGTAGACTTTATCTTTCAAACGGTCCGTGGCTGTGGGAATAGACTCTATCTTTCACACGGTCCGTGCCTGTGGGATAGACTTTATCTTTCACACGGTCCGTGCCTGTGGGGTAGACATTATCTTTCACACGGTTCGTGGATGTGGGGTAGACTTTATCATTCACACGGTCCGTGGCTGTGGGGTAGACTTTATCTTTCACACGGTCCGTGCCTGTGGGATAGACTTTATCTTTCACACGGTCCGTGGCTGTGGGATAGACTTTATCTTTCACACGGTCCGTGCCTGTGGGATAGACTTTATCTTTCACACGGTCCGTGCCTGTGGGATAGACTTTATCTTTCACATGATCCGTGGCTGTGGGATAGACTCTATCTTTCACACGGTCGCTGGCTGTGGGAATAGACTCTATCTTTCACACGGTCCCTGCCTGTGGGATAGACTTTATTTTTCACACGGTCCGTGGCTGTGTGGTAGACTTTATCTTTCACACGGTCCGTGGCTCTGGTATAGACTTTATCTTTCACACGGTAAGTGGCTGTTTGATAGACTTTTTCACACGGTCCGTGCCTGTGGGATAGACTTTATCTTTCACATGGTCCATGGCTGTGGGATAGACTTTTTGACACGGTCCGTGCCTGTGGGATAGACTTTATCTTTCACACGTTCCGTGGCTGTCGGATAGACTTTATCTTTCACAAGGTCCGTGCCTCTGGGACAGACTTTATCTTTCAAACGGTCCGTGGCTGTGGGATAGACTTTATCTTTCACAAGGTCCGTGCCTGTGGGGTAGACATTATCTTTCACTCGGTCCGTGGATGTGGGGTAGACTTTATCTTTCAAACGGTCCGTGGCTGTGGGAATAGACTCTATCTTTCACACGGTCCGTGCCTGTGGGATAGACTTTATCTTTCACACGGTCCGTGCCTGTGGGGTAGACATTATCTTTCACACGGTTCGTGGATGTGGGGTAGACTTTATCGTTCACACGGTCCGTGGCTGTGGGGTAGACTTTATCTTTCACACGGTCCGTGCCTGTGGGATAGACTTTATCTTTCACACGGTCCGTGGCTGTGGGATAGACTTTATCTTTCACACGGTCCGTGCCTGTGGGATAGACTTTATCTTTCACACGGTCCGTGCCTGTGGGATAGACTTTATCTTTCACATGATCCGTGGCTGTGGGATAGACTCTATCTTTCACACGGTCGCTGGCTGTGGGAATAGACTCTATCTTTCACACGGTCCGTGCCTGTGGGATAGACTTTATTTTTCACACGGTCCGTGGCTGTGTGGTAGACTTTATCTTTCACACGGTCCATGGCTGTGGGATAGACTTTATCTTTCACACGGTCCGTGTCTTTGTGGTAGACTTTATCTTTCACACAGTAGGTTGCTGTGGGAGTAGACTTTATCTTTCACACGGTCCGTGGCTGTGCGAATAGACTTTATCTTTCACATGGTCCGTGGCTGTGGGATAGACTTTTTCACACGGTCCGTGGCTGTGGGATAGACTTTATCTTTCACACGGTCCGTTCCTGTGGGATAGACTTTATCTTTCACACGGTCCGTGCCTGTGGGATAGACTTTATCTTTCACATGATCCGTGGCTGTGGGATAGACTTTATCTTTCACACGTTCGTTAGATGTTGGAAGAGACTCTATCTTTCACACGGTCCGTGGCTGTGGGATAGCCTCTATCTTTCACACGGTCAGTGTCTGTGGGGTAGACTTTATCTTTCACACGGTCCGTGGCTGTGGGGTAGACTTTATCTTTCACACGGCCCGGGGCTGTGGGGTAGACTTTATCTTTCACATGGCCCGTGCCTGTGGAGTAGACTTTATCTTTCACATGGTCCGTGCCTGTGGGGTAGACATTATCTTCCACATGGTCCGTGGATGTGGGGTAGACTTTATCTTTCACACGGTCCGTGGCTGTGGGGTAGACTTTATCTTTCACACGGCCCGTGGCTGTGGGGTAGAGTTTATCTTTCACACGGCCCGTGGCTGTGGAGTAGACTTTATCTTTCACATGGTCCGTGGCTGTGGGGTAGACTTTATCTTTCACACGGTTCGTGCCTGTGGGAAAGACTCCATCTTTCACACGGTCCGTGGCTGTGGGATATACTTTTTCTTTCATATGGTCCGTGGCTGTGGTAATAGACTCTATCTTTCACACGGTCCGTGGCTGTGGGAAAGACTTTATCTTTCCCACGGCCCGTGGCTGTGTGGTAGACTTTATCTTTCATACAGTCCGTGGCTGTGGGGTAGACTTTATCTTTCACACGGTCCGTGCCTGTGGAGTAGACTTTATCTTTCACATGGTCCGTGGCTCTGGTATAGACTTTATCTTTCACACGGTAAGTGGCTGTGTGATAGACTTTTTCACACGGTCCGTGCCTGTGGGACAGACTTTATCTTTCACACGTTCCGTGGCTGTCGGATCTTTCACATGGTCCGTGGCTCTGGTATAGACTTTATCTTTCACACGGTCCATGGCTGTGGGCATAGACTCTATCTTTCACACGGTCCGTGGCTGTTGGAAAGACTTTATCTTTCGCACGGTCTATGGCTGTGGGAATAGACTCTATCTTTCACACGGTCCGTGGCTGTGGGAAAGACTTTATCTTTCGCACGGCCCGTGGCTGTGTGGTAGACTTTATCTTTCATACAGTCCGTGGCTGTGGGGTAGACATTATCTTTCACACGGTCTGTGCCTTTGCAATAGACTTTATCTTTCACATGGTCCGTGGCTCTGGTATAGACTTTATCTTTCACACGGTAAGTGGCTGTGTGATAGACTTTTTCACACGGTCCGTGCCTGTGGGATAGACTTTATCTCACACATGGTCCATGGCTGTGGGATAGACTTTTTGACACGGTCCGTGCCTGTGGGATAGACTTTATCTTTCACATGTTCCGTGGCTGTCGGATAGACTTTATCTTTCACAAGGTCCGTGCCTGTGGGACAGACTTTATCTTTCAAACGGTCCGTGGCTGTGGGATAGACTTTATCTTTCACAAGGTCCGTGCCTGTGGGGTAGACATTATCTTTCACACGGTCCGTGGATGTGGGGTAGACTTTATCTTTCAAACGGTCCGTGGCTGTGGGAATAGACTCTATCTTTCACACGGTCCGTGCCTGTGGGATAGACTTTATCTTTCACACGGTCCGTGCCTGTGGGGTAGACATTATCTTTCACACGGTTCGTGGATGTGGGGTAGACTTTATCGTTCACACGGTCCGTGGCTGTGGGGTAGACTTTATCTTTCACACGGTCCGTGCCTGTGGGATAGACTTTATCTTTCACACGGTCCGTGGCTGTGGGATAGACTCTATCTTTCACACGGTCGTTTCCTGTGGGGTAGACTCTATCTTTCACACGGTTCATGGCTGTTGGAATAGACTTTATCTTTCACACGGTCCGTGGTGTGGGATAGACTTTATCTTTCACATGGTCCGTGCCTGTGGGATAGACTTTATCTTTCACACGGTCCGTGCCTGTGGGATAGACTTGGTCTTTCACATGATCCGTGTCTGTGGGATAGACTTTATCTTTCACACGTTCGTTAGATGTGGGAACAGACTCTATCTTTCACACGGTCCGTGGCTGTGGGATAGACTCTATCTTTCACACGGTCCGTGCCTGTGGGATAGACTTTATCTTTCACATGGTCTGTGGCTGAGGGATAGACTTTTTCACACGGTCCGTGGCTGTGGGATAGACTTTATCTTTCACACGGTCCGTTCCTGTGGGATAGACTTTATCTTTCACACGGTCCGTGCCTGTGGGATAGACTTTATCTTTCACATGATCCGTGGCTGTGGGATAGACTTTTTCACACGGTCCGTGGCTGTGGGATAGACTTTATCTTTCACACGGTCCGTTCCTGTGGGATAGACTTTATCTTTCACACGGTCCGTGCCTGTGGGATAGACTTTATCTTTCACATGATCCGTGGCTGTGGGATAGACTTTATCTTTCACACGTTCGTTAGATGTTGGAACAGACTCTATCTTTCACACGGTCCGTGGCTGTGGGATAGCCTCTATCTTTCACACGGTCCGTGTCTGTGGGGTAGACTTTATCTTTCACACGGTCCGTGGCTGTGGGGTAGACTTTATCTTTCACACGGTCCGTGCCTGTGGGATAGACTCCATCTTTCACACGGTCCGTGGCTGTGGGATAGAGTTTTTCTTTCACATGGTCCGTGGCTGTGGGCATAGACTCTATCTTTCACACGGTCCGTGGCTGTTGGAAAGACTTTATCTTTCGCACGGTCTATGGCTGTGGGAATAGACTCTATCTTTCACACGGTCCGTGGCTGTGGGAAAGACTTTATCTTTCGCACGGCCCGTGGCTGTGTGGTAGACTTTATCTTTCATACAGTCCGTGGCTTTGGGGTAGACATTATCTTTCACATGGTCCGTGCCTTTGGAATAGATTTTATCTTTCACATGGTCCGTGGCTCTGGTATAGACTTTATCTTTCACACGGTAAGTGGCTGTGTGATAGACTTTTTCACATGGTCCGTGCCTGTGGGATAGACTTTATCTTTCACATGGTCCATGGCTGTGGGATAGACTTTTTGACACGGTCCGTGCCTGTGGGATAGACTTTATCTTTCACACGATCCGTGGCTGTCGGATAGACTTTATCTTTCACAAGGTCCGTGCCTGTGGGACAGACTTTATCTTTCAAACGGTCCGTGGCTGTGGGATAGACTTTATCTTTCACAAGGTCCGTGCCTGTGGGGTAGACATTATCTTTCACACGGTCCGTGGATGTGGGGTAGACTTTATCTTTCAAACGGTCCATGGCTGTGGGAATAGACTCTATCTTTCACACGGTCCGTGCCTGTGGGATAGACTTTATCTTTCACACGGTCCGTGCCTGTGGGGTAGACATTATCTTTCACACGGTTCGTGGATGTGGGGTAGACTTTATCGTTCACACGGTCCGTGGCTGTGGGGTAGACTTTATCTTTCACACGGTCCGTGCCTGTGGGATAGACTTTATCTTTCACAAGGTCCGTGGCTGTGGGATAGACTCTATCTTTCACACGGTCGTTTCCTGTGGGGAAGACTCTATCTTTCACACGGTTCATGGCTGTTGGAATAGACTCTATCTTTCACACGGTCCGTGGCTGTGGGATAGACTCTATCTTTCACACGGTCCGTGGCTGTTGGGTAGACTTTATCTTTCATACAGTCCGTGGCTGTGGGGTAGAGTTTATCTTTCACACGGTCCGTGCCTGTGGGGTAGACTTTATCTTTCACATGGTCCGTGGCTCTGGTACAGACTTTATCTTTCACACGGTAAGTGGCTGTGTGATAGACTTTTTCACACGGTCCGTGCCTGTCGGATAGACTTTATCTTTCACATGGTCCGTGGCTGTGGGATAGACTTTTTGACACGGTCCGTGCCTGTGGGATAGACTTTATATTTCACACGATCCGTGGCTGTGGGAACAGACTGTATCATTCACACTGTCCACGGCTGTGGGGTGGACTTTATCTTTCAAACGGTCCGTGCCTGTGGGATAGACTTTATCTTTCACATGGTCTGTGGCTGAGGGATAGACTTTTTCACACGGTCCGTGGCTGTGGGATAGACTTTATCTTTCACACGGTCCGTTCCTGTGGGATAGACTTTATCTTTCACACGGTCCGTGCGTGTGGGATAGACTTTATCTTTCACATGGTCCGTGTCTGTGGGATAGACTTTTTCACACGGTCCGTGGCTGTGGGATAGACTTTATCTTTCACACGGTCCGTTCCTGTGGGATAGACTTTATCTTTCACACGGTCCGTGCCTGTGGGATAGACTTTATCTTTCACATGATCCGTGGCTGTGGGATAGACTTTATCTTTCACACGTTCGTTAGATGTTGGAACAGACTCTATCTTTCACACGGTCCGTGGCTGTGGGATAGCCTCTATCTTTCACACGGTCCGTGTCTGTGGGGTAGACTTTATCTTTCACACGGTCCGTGGCTGTGGGGTAGACTTTATCTTTCACACGGCCCGGGGCTGTGGGGTAGACTTTATCTTTCACATGGCCCGTGCCTGTGGGGTAGACTTTATCTTTCACACGGTCCGTGCCTGTGGGGTAGACATTATCTTTCACACGGTCCGTGGATGTGGGGTAGACTTTATCTTTCACACGGTCCGTGGCTGTGGGGTAGACTTTATCTTTCACACGGCCCGTGGCTGTGGGGTAGAGTTTATCTTTCACACGGCCCGTGGCTGTGGAGTAGACTTTATCTTTCACATGGTCCGTGGCTGTGGGGTAGACTTTATCTTTCACACGGTCCGTGCCTGTGGGAAAGACTCCATCTTTCACACGGTCCGTGGCTGTGGGATAGACTTTATCTTTCACACGGTCCGTGGCTGTGGGAAAGACTTTATCTTTCCCACGGCCCGTGGCTGTGTGGTAGACTTTATCTTTCATACAGTCCGTGGCTGTGGGGTAGACTTTATCTTTCACACGGTCCGTGCCTGTGGAGTAGACTTTATCTTTCACATGGTCCGTGGCTCTGGTATAGACTTTATCTTTGACACGGTAAGTGGCTGTGTGATAGACTTTTTCACACGGTCCGTGCCTGTGGGATAGACTTTATCTTTCACACGATTCCGTGGCTGTCGGATAGACTTTATCTTTCACAAGGTCCGTGCCTGTGGGAAAGACTTTATCTTTCGCACGGTCCATGGCTGTGGGAATAGACTCTATCTTTCACACGGTCCGTGGCTGTGGGAAAGACTTTATCTTTCGCACGGCCCGTGGCTGTGTGGTAGACTTTATCTTTCATACAGTCCGTGGCTGTGGGGTAGACTTTATCTTTCACACGGTCCGTGCCTTTGGAATAGACTTTATCTTTCACATGGTCCGTGGCTCTGGTATAGACTTTATCTTTCACACGGTAAGTGGCTGTGTGATAGACTTTTTCACACGGTCCGTGCCTGTGGGATAGACTTTATCTTTCACATGGTCCATGGCTGTGGGATAGACTTTTTGACACGGTCCGTGCCTGTGGGATAGACTTTATCTTTCACACGTTCCGTGGCTGTCGGATAGACTTTATCTTTCACAAGGTCCGTGCCTGTGGGACAGACTTTATCTTTCAAACGGTCCGTGGCTGTGGGATAGACTTTATCTTTCACAAGGTCCGTGCCTGTGGGGTAGACATTATCTTTCACACGGTCCGTGGATGTGGGGTAGATTTTATCTTTCAAACGATCCGTGGCTGTGGGAATAGACTTTATCTTTCACACGGTCCGTGGCTGTGGGATAGACTCTATCTTTCACACGGTCGCTGGCTGTGGGAATAGACTCTATCTTTCACACGGTCCGTGCCTGTGGGATAGACTTTATTTTTCACACGGTCCGTGGCTGTGGGATAGGCTTTGTCTTTCACACGGTCCGTGTCTTTGTGGTAGACTTTATCTTTCACACAGTAGGTTGCTGTGGGAGTAGACTTTATCTTTCACACGGTTCGTGGCTGTGCGAATAGACTTTATCTTTCACATGGTCCGTGGCTGTGGGATAGACTTTTTCACACGGTTCATGGCTGTTGGAATAGACTTTATCTTTCACACGGTCCGTGGTGTGGGATAGACTTTATCTTTCACACGGTCCGTGCCTGTGGGATAGACTTTATCTTTCACATGGTCCGTGCCTGTGGTATAGACTTTATCTTTCACATGATCCGTGGCTGTGGTATAGACTTTATCTTTCACATGTTCGTTAGATGTGGGAACAGACTCTATCTTTCACACGGTCCGTGGCTGTGGGATAGACTCTATCTTTCACACGGTCCGTGGCTGTGGGGTAGACTTTATCTTTCATACAGTCCGTGGCTGTGGGGTAGACTTTATCTTTCACACGGTCCGTGCCTGTGGGGTAGACTTTATCTTTCACATGGTCCGTGTCTCTGGTATAGACTTTATCTTTCACACGGTAAGTGGCTGTGTGATAGACTTTTTCACACGGTCCGTGCCTGTCGGATAGACTTTATCTTTCACATGGTCCATGGCTGTGGGATAGACTTTTTGACACGGTCCGTGCCTGTGGGATAGACTTTATATTTCACATGGTCCGTGGCTGTGGGAACAGACTGTATCATTCACACGGTCCACGGCTGTGGGGTGGACTTTATCTTTCACACGGTCCGTGCCTGTGGGATAGACTTTATCTTTCACATGGTCTGTGGTTGAGGGATAGACTTTTTCACACGGTCCGTGGCTGTGGGATAGACTTTATCTTTCACACGGTCCGTTCCTGTGGGATAGACTTTATCTTTCACACGGTCCGTGGATGAGGGGTAGACTTTATCTTTCACATGATCCGTGTCTGTGGGATAGACTTTTTCACACGGTCCGTGGCTGTGGGATAGACTTTATCTTTCACACGGTCCGTTCCTGTGGGATAGACTTTATCTTTCACACGGTCCGTGCCTGTGGGATAGACTTTATCTTTCACATGATCCGTGGCTGTGGGATAGACTTTATCTTTCACACGTTCGTTAGATGTTGGAACAGACTCTATCTTTCACACGGTCCGTGGCTGTGGGATAGCCTCTATCTTTCACACGGTCCGTGTCTGTGGGGTAGACTTTATCTTTCACACGGTCCGTGGCTGTGGGGTAGACTTTATCTTTCACACGGCCCGGGGCTGTGGGGTAGACTTTATCTTTCACATGGCCCGTGCCTGTGGGGTAGACTTTATCTTTCACACGGTCCGTGCCTGTGGGGTAGACATTATCTTTCACATGGTCCGTGGCTGTGGGGTAGACTTTATCTTTCACACGGTCCGTGGCTGTGGGGTAGACTTTATCTTTCACACGGCCCGTGGCTGT
Organism: Cervus elaphus; assembly: GCF_910594005.1. Lineage (NCBI taxonomy): Eukaryota > Metazoa > Chordata > Mammalia > Artiodactyla > Cervidae > Cervus > Cervus elaphus. Next base: position 50,424,890 of record NC_057820.1, read on the forward strand.
GGGGTAGACTTTATCTTTCACACGGCCCGTGGCTGTGGAGTAGACTTTATCTTTCACATGGTCCGTGGCTGTGGGGTAGACTTTATCTTTCACACGGTCCGTGCCTGTGGGAAAGACTCCATCTTTCACACGGTCCGTGGCTGTGGGATAGACTTTTTCTTTCATATGGTCCGTGGCTGTGGGAATAGACTCTATCTTTCACACGGTCCGTGGCTGTGGGATAGACTTTATCTTTCACACGGTCCGTGGCTGTGGGAAAGACTTTATCTTTCCCACGGCCCGTGGCTGTGTGGTAGACTTTATCTTTCATACAGTCCGTGGCTGTGGGATAGACTTTATCTTTCACACGGTCCGTGCCTGTGGAGTAGACTTTATCTTTCACATGGTCCGTGGCTCTGGTATAGACTTTATCTTTCACACGGTAAGTGGCTGTGTGATAGACTTTTTCACACGGTCCGTGCCTGTGGGATAGACTTTATCTTTCACACGATTCCGTGGCTGTCGGATAGACTTTATCTTTCACAAGGTCCGTGCCTGTGGGATAGACTTTATCTTTCGCACGGTCCATGGCTGTGGGAATAGACTCTATCTTTCACACGGTCCGTGGCTGTGGGAAAGACTTTATCTTTCGCACGGCCCGTGGCTGTGTGGTAGACTTTATCTTTCATACAGTCCGTGGCTGTGGGGTAGACATTATCTTTCACACGGTCCGTGCCTTTGGAATAGACTTTATCTTTCACATGGTCCGTGGCTCTGGTATAGACTTTATCTTTCACACGGTAAGTGGCTGTGTGATAGACTTATTCACACGGTCCGTGCCTGTGGGATAGACTTTATCTTTCACATGGTCCATGGCTGTGGGATAGACTTTTTGACACGGTCCGTGCCTGTGGGATAGACTTTATCTTTCACACGTTCCGTGGCTGTCGGATAGACTTTATCTTTCACAAGGTCCGTGCCTCTGGGACAGACTTTATCTTTCAAACGGTCCGTGGCTGTGGGATAGACTTTATCTTTCACACGGTCCGTTCCTGTGGGATAGACTTTATCTTTCACACGGTCCGTGCCTGTGTGATAGACTTTATCTTTCACATGATCCGTGTCTGTGGGATAGACTTTTTCACACGGTCCGTGGCTGTGGGATAGACTTTATCTTTCACACGGTCCGTGCCTGTGGGATAGACTTTATCTTTCACACGGTCCGTGGCTGTGGGATAGACTTTATCTTTCACACGGTCCGTTCCTGTGGGATAGACTTTATCTTTCACACGGTCCGTGCCTGTGTGATAGACTTTATCTTTCACATGATCCGTGTCTGTGGGATAGACTTTTTCACACGGTCCGTGGCTGTGGGATAGACTTTATCTTTCACACGGTCCGTTCCTGTGGGATAGACTTTATCTTTCACACGGTCCGTGCCTGTGGGATAGACTTTATCTTTCACATGATCCGTGGTTGTGGGATAGACTTTATCTTTCACACGTTCGTTAGATGTTGGAACAGACTCTATCTTTCACACGGTCCGTGGCTGTGGGATAGCCTCTATCTTTCACACGGTCCGTGTCTGTGGGGTAGACTTTATCTTTCACACGGTCCGTGGCTGTGGGGTAGACTTTATCTTTCACACGGTCCGTGCCTGTGGGAAAGACTCCATCTTTCACACGGTCCGTGGCTGTGGGATAGAGTTTTTCTTTCACATGGTCCGTGGCTGTAGGAATAGACTCTATCTTTCACACGGTCCGTGGCTGTGGGATAGACTTTATCTTTCACACGGTCCATGGCTGTGGGAATAGACTCTATCTTTCACACGGTCCGTGGCTGTGGGAAAGACTTTATCTTTCGCACAGCCCGTGGCTGTGTGGTAGACTTTATCTTTCATACAGTCCGTGGCTTTGGGGTAGACATTATCTTTCACATGGTCCGTGCCTTTGGAATAGATTTTATCTTTCACATGGTCCGTGGCTCTGGTATAGACTTTATCTTTCACACGGTAAGTGGCTGTGTGATAGACTTTTTCACATGGTCCGTGCCTGTGGGATAGACTTTATCTTTCACATGGTCCATGGCTGTGGGATAGACTTTTTGACACGGTCCGTGCCTGTGGGATAGACTTTATCTTTCACACGATCCGTGGCTGTCGGATAGACTTTATCTTTCACAAGGTCCGTGCCTGTGGGACAGACTTTATCTTTCAAACGGTCCGTGGCTGTGGGATAGACTTTATCTTTCACAAGGTCCGTGCCTGTGGGGTAGACATTATCTTTCACACGGTCCGTGGATGTGGGGTAGACTTTATCTTTCAAACGGTCCATGGCTGTGGGAATAGACTCTATCTTTCACACGGTCCGTGCCTGTGGGATAGACTTTATCTTTCACACGGTCCGTGCCTGTGGGGTAGACATTATCTTTCACACGGTTCGTGGATGTGGGGTAGACTTTATCGTTCACACGGTCCGTGGCTGTGGGGTAGACTTTATCTTTCACACGGTCCGTGCCTGTGGGATAGACTTTATCTTTCACACGGTCCGTGGCTGTGGGATAGACTCTATCTTTCACACGGTCGTTTCCTGTGGGGTAGACTCTATCTTTCACACGGTTCATGGCTGTTGGAATAGACTCTATCTTTCACACGGTCCGTGGCTGTGGGATAGACTCTATCTTTCACACGGTCCGTGGCTGTTGGGTAGACTTTATCTTTCATACAGTCCGTGGCTGTGGGGTAGAGTTTATCTTTCACACGGTCCGTGCCTGTGGGGTAGACTTTATCTTTCACATGGTCCGTGGCTCTGGTACAGACTTTATCTTTCACACGGTAAGTGGCTGTGTGATAGACTTTTTCACACGGTCCGTGCCTGTCGGATAGACTTTATCTTTCACATGGTCCGTGGCTGTGGGATAGACTTTTTGACACGGTCCGTGCCTGTGGGATAGACTTTATATTTCACACGATCCGTGGCTGTGGGAACAGACTGTATCATTCACACTGTCCACGGCTGTGGGGTGGACTTTATCTTTCACACGGTCCGTGCCTGTGGGATAGACTTTATCTTTCACATGGTCTGTGGCTGAGGGATAGACTTTTTCACACGGTCCGTGGCTGTGGGATAGACTTTATCTTTCACACGGTCCGTTCCTGTGGGATAGACTTTATCTTTCACATGATCCGTGTCTGTGGGATAGACTTTTTCACACGGTCCGTGGCTGTGGGATAGACTTTATCTTTCACACGGTCCGTTCCTGTGGGATAGACTTTATCTTTCACACGGTCCGTTCCTGTGGGATAGACTTTATCTTTCACATGATCCGTGGCTGTGGGATAGACTTTATCTTTCACACGTTCGTTAGATGTTGGAACAGACTCTATCTTTCACACGGTCCGTGGCTGTGGGATAGCCTCTATCTTTCACACGGTCCGTGTCTGTGGGGTAGACTTTATCTTTCACACGGTCCGTGGCTGTGGGGTAGACTTTATCTTTCACACGGCCCGGGGCTGTGGGGTAGACTTTATCTTTCACACGGCCCGTGCCTGTGGGGTAGACTTTATCTTTCACACGGTCCGTGCCTGTGGGGTAGACTTTATCTTTCACACGGTCCGTGGATGTGGGGTAGACTTTATCTTTCACACGGTCCGTGGCTGTGGGGTAGACTTTATCTTTCACACGGCCCGTGGCTGTGGGGTAGAGTTTATCTTTCACACGGCCCGTGGCTGTGGAGTAGACTTTATCTTTCACATGGTCCGTGGCTGTGGGGTAGACTTTATCTTTCACACGGTCCGTGCCTTTGGGAAAGACTCCATCTTTCACACGGTCCGTGGCTGTGGGATAGACTTTATCTTTCACACGGTCCGTGGCTGTGGGAAAGACTTTATCTTTCCCACGGCCTGTGGCTGTGTGGTAGACTTTATCTTTCATACAGTCCGTGGCTGTGGGGTAGACTTTATCTTTCACACGGTCCGTGCCTGTGGAGTAGACTTTATCTTTCACATGGTCCGTGGCTCTGGTATAGACTTTATCTTTGACACGGTAAGTGGCTGTGTGATAGACTTTTTCACACGGTCCGTGCCTGTGGGATAGACTTTATCTTTCACACGATTCCGTGGCTGTCGGATAGACTTTATCTTTCACAAGGTCCGTGCCTGTGGGAAAGACTTTATCTTTCGCACGGTCCATGGCTGTGGGAATAGACTCTATCTTTCACACGGTCCGTGGCTGTGGGAAAGACTTTATCTTTCGCACGGCCCGTGGCTGTGTGGTAGACTTTATCTTTCTTACAGTCCGTGGCTGTGGGGTAGACATTATCTTTCACACGGTCCGTGCCTTTGGAATAGACTTTATCTTTCACATGGTCCGTGGCTCTGGTATAGACTTTATCTTTCACACGGTAAGTGGCTGTGTGATAGACTTTTTCACACGGTCCGTGCCTGTGGGATAGACTTTATCTTTCACATGGTCCATGGCTATGGGATAGACTTTTTGACACGGTCCGTGCCTGTGGGATAGACTTTATCTTTCACACGTTCCGTGGCTGTCGGATAGACTTTATCTTTCACAAGGTCCGTGCCTGTGGGACAGACTTTATCTTTCAAACGGTCCGTGGCTGTGGGATAGACTTTATCTTTCACAAGGTCCGTGCCTGTGGGGTAGACATTATCTTTCACACGGTCCGTGGATGTGGGGTAGATTTTATCTTTCAAACGATCCGTGGCTGTGGGAATAGACTTTATCTTTCACATGATCCATGGCTGTGGGATAGACTCTATCTTTCACACGGTCGCTGGCTGTGGGAATAGACTCTATCTTTCACACGGTCCGTGCCTGTGGGATAGACTTTATTTTTCACACGGTCCGTGGCTGTGGGATAGGCTTTGTCTTTCACACGGTCCGTGTCTTTGTGGTAGACTTTATCTTTCACACAGTAGGTTGCTGTGGGAGTAGACTTTATCTTTCACACGGTCCGTGGCTGTGCGAATAGACTTTATCTTTCACATGGTCCGTGGCTGTGGGATAGACTTTTTCACACGGTTCATGGCTGTTGGAATAGACTTTATCTTTCACACGGTCCGTGGTGTGGGATAGACTTTATCTTTCACACGGTCCGTGCCTGTGGGATAGACTTTATCTTTCACACGGTCCGTGCCTGTGGTATAGACTTTATCTTTCACATGATCCGTGGCTGTGGGATAGACTTTATCTTTCACATGTTCATTAGATGTGGGAACAGACTCTATCTTTCACACGGTCCGTGGCTGTGGGATAGACTCTATCTTTCACACGGTCCGTGGCTGTGGGGTAGACTTTATCTTTCATACAGTCCGTGGCTGTGGGGTAGACTTTATCTTTCACACGGTCCGTGCCTGTGGGGTAGACTTTATCTTTCACATGGTCCGTGTCTCTGGTATAGACTTTATCTTTCACACGGTAAGTGGCTGTGTGATAGACTTTTTCACACGGTCCGTGCCTGTCGGATAGACTTTATCTTTCACATGGTCCATGGCTGTGGGATAGACTTTTTGACACGATCCGTGCCTGGGGGATAGACTTTATATTTCACACGGTCCGTGGCTGTGGGAACAGACTGTATCATTCACACGGTCCACGGCTGTGGGGTGGACTTTATCTTTCACACGGTCCGTGCCTGTGGGATAGACTTTATCTTTCACATGGTCTGTGGCTGAGGGATAGACTTTTTCACACGGTCCGTGGCTGTGGGATAGACTTTATCTTTCACACGGTCCGTTCCTGTGGGATAGACTTTATCTTTCACACGGTCCGTGCCTGTGGGATAGACTTTATCTTTCACATGATCCGTGTCTGTGGGATAGACTTTTTCACACGGTCCGTGGCTGTGGGATAGACTTTATCTTTCACACGGTCCGTTCCTGTGGGATAGACTTTATCTTTCACACGGTCCGTGCCTGTGGGATAGACTTTATCTTTCACATGATCCGTGGCTGTGGGATAGACTTTATCTTTCACACGTTCGTTAGATGTTGGAACAGACTCTATCTTTCACACGGTCCGTGGCTGTGGGATAGCCTCTATCTTTCACACGGTCCGTGTCTGTGGGGTAGACTTTATCTTTCACACGGTCCGTGGCTGTGGGGTAGACTTTATCTTTCACACAGCCCGGGGCTGTGGGGTAGACTTTATCTTTCACATGGCCCGTGCCTGTGGGGTAGACTTTATCTTTCACACGGTCCGTGCCTGTGGGGTAGACATTATCTTTCACATGGTCCGTGGCTGTTGGGTAGACTTTATCTTTCACACGGTCCGTGGCTGTGGGGTAGACTTTATCTTTCACACGGCCCGTGGCTGTGGGGTAGACTTTATCTTTCACACGGCCCGTGGCTGTGGGGTAGACTTTATCTTTCACATGGTCCGTGGCTGTGGGGTAGACTTTATCTTTCACACGGTCCGTGCCTGTGGGAAAGACTCCATCTTTCACACGGTCCGTGGCTGTGGGATAGACTTTTTCTTTCATATGGTCCGTGGCTGTGGGAATAGACTCTATCTTTCACACGGTCCGTGGCTGTGGGATAGACTTTATCTTTCACACGGTCCGTGGCTGTGGGAAAGACTTTATCTTTCGCACGGCCCGTGGCTGTGTGGTAGACTTTATCTTTCATACAGTCCGTGGCTGTGGGATAGACTTTATCTTTCACACGGTCCGTGCCTGTGGGGTAGACTTTATCTTTCACATGGTCCGTGGCTCTGGTATAGACTTTATCTTTCACACGGTAAGTGGCTGTGTGATAGACTTTTTCACACGGTCCGTGCCTGTGGGATAGACTTTATCTTTCACACGATTCCGTGGCTGTCGGATAGACTTTATCTTTCACAAGGTCCGTGCCTGTGGGATAGACTTTATCTTTCACACGGTCCATGGCTGTGGGAATAGACTCTATCTTTCACACGGTCCGTGGCTGTGGGAAAGACTTTATCTTTCGCACGGTCCATGGCTGTGGGAATAGACTCTATCTTTCACACGGTCCGTGGCTGTGGGAAAGACTTTATCTTTCGCACGGCCCGTGGCTGTGTGGTAGACTTTATCTTTCATACAGTCCGTGGCTGTGGGGTAGACATTATCTTTCACACGGTCCGTGCCTTTGGAATAGACTTTATCTTTCACATGGTCCGTGGCTCTGGTATAGACTTTATCTTTCACACGGTAAGTGGCTGTGTGATAGACTTTTTCACACGGTCCGTGCCTGTGGGATAGACTTTATCTTTCACATGGTCCATGGCTGTGGGATAGACTTTTTGACACGGTCCGTGCCTGTGGGATAGACTTTATCTTTCACACGTTCCGTGGCTGTCGGATAGACTTTATCTTTCACAAGGTCCGTGCCTCTGGGACAGACTTTATCTTTCAAACGGTCCGTGGCTGTGGGATAGACTTTATCTTTCACAAGGTCCATGCCTGTGGGGTAGACATTATCTTTCACACGGTCCGTGGATGTGGGGTAGACTTTATCTTTCAAACGGTCCGTGGCTGTGGGAATAGACTCTATCTTTCACACGGTCCGTGCATGTGGGATAGACTTTATCTTTCACACGGTCCGTGCCTGTGGGAATAGACTCTATCTTTCACACGGTCCGTGCCTGTGGGAGTAGACTTTATCTTTCACACGGTCCGTGGCTGTGCGAATAGACTTTATCTTTCACATGGTCCGTGGCTGTGGGATAGACTTTTTCACACGGTCCGTGGCTGTGGGATAGACTTTATCTTTCACACGGTCCGTGCCTGTGGGATAGACTTTATCTTTCACACGGTCCGTGCCTGTGGGATAGACTTTATCTTTCAAACGGTCCGTGGCTGTGGGAATAGACTCTATCTTTCACACGGTCCGTGCCTGTGGGAGTAGACTTTATCTTTCACACGGTCCGTGGCTGTGCGAATAGACTTTATCTTTCACATGGTCCGTGGCTGTGGGATAGACTTTTTCACACGGTCCGTGGCTGTGGGATAGACTTTATCTTTCACACGGTCCGTGCCTGTGGGATAGACTTTATCTTTCACATGATCCGTGGCTGTGGGATAGACTTTATCTTTCACACGTTCGTTAGATGTTGGAACAGACTCTATCTTTCAAACGGTCCGTGGCTGTGGGATAGCCTCTATCTTTCACACGGTCCGTGTCTGTGTGGTAGACTTTATCTTTCACACGGTCCGTGGCTGTGGGGTAGACTTTATCTTTCACACGGCCCGGGGCTGTGGGGTAGACTTTATCTTTCACATGGCCCGTGCCTGTGGGGTAGACTTTATCTTTCACACGGTCCGTGCCTGTGGGGTAGACATTATCTTTCACATGGTCCGTGGATGTGGGGTAGACTTTATCTTTCACACGGTCCGTGGCTGTGGGGTAGACTTTATCTTTCACACGGCCCGTGGCGGTGGGGTGGAATTTATCTTTCACACGGCCCGTGACTGTGGAGTAGACTTTATCTTTCACATGGTCCGTGGCTGTGGGGTAGACTTTATCTTTCACACGGTCCGTGCCTGTGGGAAAGACTCCATCTTTCACACGGTCCGTGGCTGTGGGATAGACTTTTTCTTTCATATGGTCCGTGGCTGTGGGAATAGACTCTATCTTTCACACGGTCCGTGGCTGTGGGAAAGACTTTATCTTTCCCACGGCCCGTGGCTGTGTGGTAGACTTTATCTTTCATACAGTCCGTGGCTTTGGGGTAGACTTTATCTTTCACACGGTCCGTGCCTGTGGAGTAGACTTTATCTTTCACATGGTCCGTGGCTCTGGTATAGACTTTATCTTTCACACGGTAAGTGGCTGTGTGATAGACTTTTTCACAAGGTCCGTGCCTGTCGGATAGACTTTATCTTTCACATGGTCCGTGGCTGTGGGATAGACTTTTTGACACGGTCCGTGCCTGTGGGATAGACTTTATATTTCACACGGTCCGTGTCTGTCGGAAAAACTTTATCTTTCACAAGGTCCGTGCCTGTGGGATAGACTTTATCTTTCAAACGGTCCGTGGCTGTGGGATAGAATTTATCTTTCACACGGTCCATGGCTGTGGGAATAGACTCTATCTTTCACACGGTCCGTGCCTGTGGGGTAAACATTATTTTTCACACGGTCCGTGGCTGTGGGGTAGACTTCATCTTGCACACGGTCCGTGGCTGTGGGATAGACTTTATCTTTCACACGGTCCGTGGCTGTGGGAACAGACTGTATCATTCACACTGTCCACGGCTGTGGGGTGAACTTTATCTTTCACACGGTCCGTGCCTGTGGGATAGACTTTATCTTTCACATGGTCTGTGGCTGAGGGATAGACTTTTTCACACGGTCCGTGGCTGTGGGATAGACTTTATCTTTCACACGGTCCGTTCCTGTGGGATAGACTTTATCTTTCACACGGTCCGTGCCTGTGGGATAGACTTTATCTTTCACATTATCCGTGGCTGTGGGATAGACTCTATCTTTCACACGGTCGCTGGCTGTGGGAATAGACTCTATCTTTCACACGGTCCGTGCCTGTGGGATAGACTTTATTTTTCACACGGTCCGTGGCTGTGGGGTAGACTTTATCTTTCACACGGTCCGTGGCTGTTTGATAGACTTTATCTTTCACACGGCCCGTGGCTGTGGGCAAGACTTTATCTTTCACACGGCCCGTGGCTGTGAGAATAGACTTTATCTTTCACACGGTCCGTTATTGTGGGGCAGACTTTATCTTTCACACGGTCCGTGGCTGTGGGAACAGACTGTATCATTCACACTGTCCACGGCTGTGGGGTGAACTTTATCTTTCACGCGGTCCTTGCCTGTGGGATAGACTTTATCTTTCACATGGTCTGTGGCTGAGGGATAGACTTTTTCACACGGTCCGTGGCTGTGGGATAGACTTTATCTTTCACACGGTCCGTTCCTGTGGGATAGACTTTATCTTTCACACGGTCCGTGCCTGTGGGATAGACTTTATCTTTCACATGATCCGTGGCTGTGGGATAGACTCTATCTTTCACACGGTCGCTGGCTGTGGGAATAGACTCTATCTTTCACACGGTCCGTGCCTGTGGGATAGACTTTATTTTTCACACGGTCCCTGGCTGTGGGGTAGACTTTATCTTTCACACGGCCCGTGCCTGTGGGGTAGACTTAATCTTTCACACGGCCGGTGGCTGTGGTGTAGACTTTATGTTTCACACGGTCCGTGGCTGTGAGAATAGACTTTATCTTTCACACGGTCCTTGGCTGTGGGAATAGACTTTTTCTTTCACACGGTCCGTGCCTGTGGGATAGACTTTATCTTTCACACGGTCCGTGGCTGTGGGATAGACTCTATCTTTCCCTCGGTCCATGACTGTGGGATAGCCTCTATCTTTCACACGGTCTGTGGCTGTGGGAATAGACTTTATCTTTCACACAGTCCATGCCTGTGGGATAGACTCTATCTTTCACATGGTCCGTGGCTGTGGGATAGCCTCTATCTTTCACACGGTCCGTGGCTGTGTGAATAGGCTTTATCTTTCACACGGTCCGTGGCTGTGGGGTAGACTTTATCTTTCACAAGCTCCGTGGCTGTGGGATAGACTTTATCTTTCACACGGTCCGTGTCTTTGTGGTAGACTTTATCTTTCACACGGTAGGTGGCTGTGGGAGTAGACTTTATCTTTCCCACGGTCCGTGGCTGTGCGAATAGACTTTATCTTTCACATGGTCCGTGGCTTGGGATAGACTTTTTCACACGGTCCGTGGCTGTGGGATAGACTTTATCTTTCACACGGTCCGTGCCTGTGGGATAGACTTTATCTTTCACACGGTCCGTGCCTGTGGGATAGACTTTATCTTTCACATGGTCCGTGGCTGTGGGATAGACTTTATCTTTCACAGGTTCGTTAGATGTGGGAACAGACTCTATCTTTCACACGGTCCGTGGCTGTGGGATAGCCTCTATCTTTCACACGGTCCGTGGCTGTGGGGTAGACTTTATCTTTCACACGGTCCGTGGCTGTGGGGTAGACTTTATCTTTCACACGGCCCGTGGCTGTGGGGTAGACTTTATCTTTCACATGGTCCGTGGCTGTGGGGTAGACTTTATCTTTCACACGGTCCGTGCCTGTGGGAAAGACTCCATCTTTCACACGGTCCGTGGCTTGGGATACACTTTTTCTTTCACATGGTCCGTGGCTGTGGGAATAGACTCTATCTTTCACACGGTCTGTGGCTGTGGGATAGACTTTATCTTTCACACGGTCCATGGCTGTGGGAATAGACTCTATCTTTCACACGGTCCGTGGCTGTGGGAAAGACTTTATCTTTCACACGTTCCTCGGCTGTGGGGTAGACTTTATTTTTCACAAGGTCCGTGGCTGTGGTAGTAGACTTTATCTTTCACACGGTCCGTGGCTGTGGAAATAGACTTTATGTTTCACACGGCCCGTGGCTCTGGGAATAGACTTTATCTTTCACACGGTCCGTGCCTGTGGGGTAGACTTTATCTTTCACACGGTCCGTGCCTGAGGGATAGACTCTATCTTGCACATGGTCTGTCGCTGTGGGAATAGACTCTAACTTTCACACGGTCCATCGCTGTGGGTTAGAGTTTATCTTTCACACGGTCCCTGGCTGTGGGGTAGACTTTATCTTTCACACGGTCCGTGGTTGTCGGATAGACTTTATCTTTCACACGGTCCGTGCCTGTGGGATAGACCTTTTCACACGGTCTGTGGCTGTGGTTTAGACTTTATCTTTCACATGGTCCATGGCTGTGGGAGTAGTCTTTATCTTTCACACGGTCCGTGGCTCTGGGAATAGACTTTATGTTTCACAAGGTCCGTGGCTCTGGGAATAGAATTTATCTTTCACATGGTCTGTGGCTCTGGGGTAGAATTTATCTTTCATACGGTCCGTGCCTGTGGGATAGACTTTATATTTCACACGGTCCGTGCCTGTCGGATAGACTTTTTCACAAGGTCCGTGGCTGTGGGATAGACTTTATCTTTCACACGGTCCGTGCATGTGGGATAGACTTCGTCTTTCACACGGTCCGTGGTTGTGGGATAGACTTTATCTTTCACAAGGTCCGTGCCTGTGGGATAGACTTTATCTTTCACATGGTCCGTGGCTGTGGGGTAGATTTTATCTTTCACATGATCTGTGGCTGTGGGATAGACTTTATCTATCACATGGTCCGTGTCTGTGGGGTAGACTTTATCTTTCACAACACCAGTGGCTGTGGGGTAGGCTTTATCTTTCACACGGTCCGTGGCTGTGGGAAAGACTTTATCTTTCGCACGGCCCGTGGCTGTGTGGTAGACTTTATCTTTCATACAGTCCGTGGCTTTGGGGTAGACATTATCTTTCACACGGTCCGTGCCTTTGGAATAGATTTTATCTTTCACATGGTCCGTGGCTCTGGTATAGACTTTATCTTTCACACGGTAAGTGGCTGTGTGATAGACTTTTTCACACGGTCCGTGCCTGTGGGATAGACTTTATATTTCACATGGTCCATGGCTGTGGGATAGACTTTTTGACACGGTCCGTGCCTGTGGGATAGACTTTATCTTTCACACGATCCGTGGCTGTCGGATAGACTTTATCTTTCACAAGGTCCGTGGATGTGGGGTAGACTTTATCTTTCAAACGGTCCATGGCTGTGGGAATAGACTCTATCTTTCACACGGTCCGTGCCTGTGGGATAGACTTTATCTTTCACACGGTCCGTGCCTGTGGGGTAGACATTATCTTTCACACGGTTCGTGGATGTGGGGTAGACTTTATCGTTCACACGGTCCGTGGCTGTGGGGTAGACTTTATCTTTCACACGGTCCGTGCCTGTGGGATAGACTTTATCTTTCACACAGTCCGTGGCTGTGGGATAGACTCTATCTTTCACACGGTCGTTTCCTGTGGGGTAGACTCTATCTTTCACACGGTTCATGGCTGTTGGAATAGACTTTATCTTTCACACGGTCCGTGGTGTGGGATAGACTTTATCTTTCACACGGTCCGTGCCTGTGGGATAGACTTTATCTTTCACATGGTCCGTGCCTGTGGGATAGAGTTTATCTTTCACATGATCCGTGGCTGTGGGATAGACTTTATCTTTCACACGTTCGTTAGATGTGGGAACAGACTCTATCTTTCACACGGTCCGTGGCTGTGGGATAGACTCTATCTTTCACACGGTCCGTGCCTGTGGGATAGACTTTATCTTTCACATGGTCTGTGGCTGAGGGATAGACTTTTTCACACGGTCCGTGGCTGTGGGATAGACTTTATCTTTCACACGGTCCGGTCCTGTGGGATAGACTTTATCTTTCACACGGTCCGTGCCTGTGGGATAGACTTTATCTTTCACATGATCCTTGTCTGTGGGATAGACTTTTTCACACGGTCCGTGGCTGTGGGATAGACTTTATCTTTCACACGGTCCGTTCCTGTGGGATAGACTTTATCTTTCACACGGTCCGTGCCTGTGGGATAGACTTTATCTTTCACATGATCCGTGTCTGTGGGATAGACTTTATCTTTCACACGTTCGTTAGATGTTGGAACAGACTCTATCTTTCACACGGTCCGTGGCTGTGGGATAGCCTCTATCTTTCACACGGTCCGTGTCTGTGGGGTAGACTTTATCTTTCACACGGTCCGTGGCTGTGGGGTAGAATTTATCTTTCACACGGTCCGTGCCTGTGGGAAAGACTCCATCTTTCACACGGTCCGTGGCTGTGGGATAGACTTTTTCTTTCACATGGTCCGTGGCTGTGGGAATAGACTCTATCTTTCACACGGTCCGTGGCTGTGGGATAGACTTTATCTTTCACACGGTCCATGGCTGTGGGAATAGACTCTATCTTTCACACGGTCCGTGGCTGTGGGAAAGACTTTATCTTTCGCACGGCCCGTGGCTGTGTGGTAGACTTTATCTTTCATACAGTCCGTGGCTTTGCGGTAGACATTATCTTTCACATGGTCCGTGCCTTTGGAATAGATTTTATCTTTCACATGGTCCGTGGCTCTGGTATAGACTTTATCTTTCACACGGTAAGTGGCTGTGTGATAGACTTTTTCACACGGTCCGTGCCTGTGGGATAGACTTTATCTTTCACATGGTCCATGGCTGTGGGATAGACTTTTTGACACGGTCCGTGCCTGTGGGATAGACTTTATCTTTCACACGATCCGTGGCTGTCGGATAGACTTTATCTTTCACAAGGTCCGTGCCTGTGGGACAGACTTTATCTTTCAAACGGTCCGTGGCTGTGGGATAGACTTTATCTTTCACAAGGTCCGTGCCTGTGGGGTAGACATTATCTTTCACACGGTCCGTGGATGTGGGGTAGACTTTATCTTTCAAACGGTCCATGGCTGTGGGAAAAGACTCTATCTTTCACACGGTCCGTGCCTGTGGGATAGACTTTATCTTTCACACGGTCCGTGCCTGTGGGGTAGATATTATCTTTCACACGGTCCGTGGCTGTGGGAACAGACTGTATCATTCACACTGTCCACGGCTGTGGGGTGAACTTTATCTTTCACGCGGTCCTTGCCTGTGGGATAGACTTTATCTTTCACATGGTCTGTGGCTGAGGGATAGACTTTTTCACACGGTCCGTGGCTGTGGGATAGACTTTATCTTTCACACGGTCCGTTCCTGTGGGATAGACTTTATCTTTCACACGGTCCGTGCCTGTGGGATAGACTTTATCTTTCACATGATCCGTGGCTGTGGGATAGACTCTATCTTTCACACGGTCGCTGGCTGTGGGAATAGACTCTATCTTTCACACGGTCCGTGCCTGTGGGATAGACTTTATTTTTCACACGGTCCCTGGCTGTGGGGTAGACTTTATCTTTCACACGGCCCGTGCCTGTGGGGTAGACTTAATCTTTCACACGGCCGGTGGCTGTGGTGTAGACTTTATGTTTCACACGGTCCGTGGCTGTGAGAATAGACTTTATCTTTCACACGGTCCTTGGCTGTGGGAATAGACTTTTTCTTTCACACGGTCCGTGCCTGTGGGATAGACTTTATCTTTCACACGGTCCGTGGCTGTGGGATAGACTCTATCTTTCCCTCGGTCCATGACTGTGGGATAGCCTCTATCTTTCACACGGTCTGTGGCTGTGGGAATAGACTTTATCTTTCACACAGTCCATGCCTGTGGGATAGACTCTATCTTTCACATGGTCCGTGGCTGTGGGATAGCGTCTATCTTTCACACGGTCCGTGGCTGTGTGAATAGGCTTTATCTTTCACACGGTCCGTGGCTGTGGGGTAGACTTTATCTTTCACAAGCTCCGTGGCTGTGGGATAGACTTTATCTTTCACACGGTCCGTGTCTTTGTGGTAGACTTTATCTTTCACACGGTAGGTGGCTGTGGGAGTAGACTTTATCTTTCCCACGGTCCGTGGCTGTGCGAATAGACTTTATCTTTAACATGGTCCGTGGCTTGGGATAGACTTTTTCACACGGTCCGTGGCTGTGGGATAGACTTTATCTTTCACACGGTCCGTGCCTGTGGGATAGACTTTATCTTTCACACGGTCCGTGCCTGTGGGATAGACTTTATCTTTCATATGATCCGTGGCTGTGGGATAGACTTTATCTTTCACAGGTTCGTTAGATGTGGGAACAGACTCTATCTTTCACACGGTCCGTGGCTGTGGGATAGCCTCTATCTTTCACACGGTCCGTGGCTGTGGGGTAGACTTTATCTTTCACACGGTCCGTGGCTGTGGGGTAGACTTTATCTTTCACACGGCCCGTGGCTGTGGGGTAGACTTTATCTTTCACATGGTCCGTGGCTGTGGGGTAGACTTTATCTTTCACACGGTCCGTGCCTGTGGGAAAGACTCCATCTTTCACACGGTCCGTGGCTTGGGATACACTTTTTCTTTCACATGGTCCGTGGCTGTGGGAATAGACTCTATCTTTCACACGGTCTGTGGCTGTGGGATAGACTTTATCTTTCACACGGTCCATGGCTGTGGGAATAGACTCTATCTTTCACACGGTCCGTGGCTGTGGGAAAGACTTTATCTTTCACACGTTCCTCGGCTGTGGGGTAGACTTTATTTTTCACAAGGTCCGTGGCTGTGGTAGTAGACTTTATCTTTCACACGGTCCGTGGCTGTGGAAATAGACTTTATGTTTCACACGGCCCGTGGCTCTGGGAATAGACTTTATCTTTCACACGGTCCGTGCCTGTGGGGTAGACTTTATCTTTCACACGGTCCGTGCCTGAGGGATAGACTCTATCTTGCACATGGTCTGTCGCTGTGGGAATAGACTCTAACTTTCACACGGTCCATCGCTGTGGGTTAGACTTTATCTTTCACACGGTCCCTGGCTGTGGGGTAGACTTTATCTTTCACACGGTCCGTGGTTGTCGGATAGACTTTATCTTTCACACGGTCCGTGCCTGTGGGATAGACCTTTTCACACGGTCTGTGGCTGTGGTTTAGACTTTATCTTTCACATGGTCCATGGCTGTGGGAGTAGTCTTTATCTTTCACACGGTCCGTGGCTCTGGGAATAGACTTTATGTTTCACAAGGTCCGTGGCTCTGGGAATAGAATTTATCTTTCACATGGTCTGTGGCTCTGGGGTAGAATTTATCTTTCATACGGTCCGTGCCTGTGGGATAGACTTTATATTTCACACGGTCCGTGCCTGTCGGATAGACTTTTTCACAAGGTCCGTGGCTGTGGGATAGACTTTATCTTTCACACGGTCCGTGCATGTGGGATAGACTTCGTCTTTCACACGGTCCGTGGTTGTGGGATAGACTTTATCTTTCACAAGGTCCGTGCCTGTGGGATAGACTTTATCTTTCACATGGTCCGTGGCTGTGGGGTAGATTTTATCTTTCACATGATCTGTGGCTGTGGGATAGACTTTATCTATCACATGGTCCGTGTCTGTGGGGTAGACTTTATCTTTCACAACACCAGTGGCTGTGGGGTAGGCTTTATCTTTCACACGGTCCGTGGCTGTGGGAAAGACTTTATCTTTCGCACGGCCCGTGGCTGTGTGGTAGACTTTATCTTTCATACAGTCCGTGGCTTTGGGGTAGACATTATCTTTCACACGGTCCGTGCCTTTGGAATAGATTTTATCTTTCACATGGTCCGTGGCTCTGGTATAGACTTTATCTTTCACACGGTAAGTGGCTGTGTGATAGACTTTTTCACACGGTCCGTGCCTGTGGGATAGACTTTATATTTCACATGGTCCATGGCTGTGGGATAGACTTTTTGACACGGTCCGTGCCTGTGGGATAGACTTTATCTTTCACACGATCCGTGGCTGTCGGATAGACTTTATCTTTCACAAGGTCCGTGGATGTGGGGTAGACTTTATCTTTCAAACGGTCCATGGCTGTGGGAATAGACTCTATCTTTCACACGGTCCGTGCCTGTGGGATAGACTTTATCTTTCACACGGTCCGTGCCTGTGGGGTAGACATTATCTTTCACACGGTTCGTGGATGTGGGGTAGACTTTATCGTTCACACGGTCCGTGGCTGTGGGGTAGACTTTATCTTTCACACGGTCCGTGCCTGTGGGATAGACTTTATCTTTCACACAGTCCGTGGCTGTGGGATAGACTCTATCTTTCACACGGTCGTTTCCTGTGGGGTAGACTCTATCTTTCACACGGTTCATGGCTGTTGGAATAGACTTTATCTTTCACACGGTCCGTGGTGTGGGATAGACTTTATCTTTCACACGGTCCGTGCCTGTGGGATAGACTTTATCTTTCACACGGTCCGTGCCTGTGGGATAGAGTTTATCTTTCACATGATCCGTGGCTGTGGGATAGACTTTATCTTTCACACGTTCGTTAGATGTGGGAACAGACTCTATCTTTCACACGGTCCGTGGCTGTGGGATAGACTCTATCTTTCACACGGTCCGTGCCTGTGGGATAGACTTTATCTTTCACATGGTCTGTGGCTGTGGGATAGACTTTTTCACACGGTCCGTGGCTGTGGGATAGACTTTATCTTTCACACGGTCCGGTCCTGTGGGATAGACTTTATCTTTCACACGGTCCGTGCCTGTGGGATAGACTTTATCTTTCACATGATCCTTGTCTGTGGGATAGACTTTTTCACACGGTCCGTGGCTGTGGGATAGACTTTATCTTTCACACGGTCCGTTCCTGTGGGATAGACTTTATCTTTCACACGGTCCGTGCCTGTGGGATAGACTTTATCTTTCACATGATCCGTGTCTGTGGGATAGACTTTATCTTTCACACGTTCGTTAGATGTTGGAACAGACTCTATCTTTCACACGGTCCGTGGCTGTGGGATAGCCTCTATCTTTCACACGGTCCGTGTCTGTGGGGTAGACTTTATCTTTCACACGGTCCGTGGCTGTGGGGTAGAATTTATCTTTCACACGGTCCGTGCCTGTGGGAAAGACTCCATCTTTCACACGGTCCGTGGCTGTGGGATAGACTTTTTCTTTCACATGGTCCGTGGCTGTGGGAATAGACTCTATCTTTCACACGGTCCGTGGCTGTGGGATAGACTTTATCTTTCACACGGTCCATGGCTGTGGGAATAGACTCTATCTTTCACACGGTCCGTGGCTGTGGGAAAGACTTTATCTTTCGCACGGCCCGTGGCTGTGTGGTAGACTTTATCTTTCATACAGTCCGTGGCTTTGCGGTAGACATTATCTTTCACATGGTCCGTGCCTTTGGAATAGATTTTATCTTTCACATGGTCCGTGGCTCTGGTATAGACTTTATCTTTCACACGGTAAGTGGCTGTGTGATAGACTTTTTCACACGGTCCGTGCCTGTGGGATAGACTTTATCTTTCACATGGTCCATGGCTGTGGGATAGACTTTTTGACACGGTCCGTGCCTGTGGGATAGACTTTATCTTTCACACGATCCGTGGCTGTCGGATAGACTTTATCTTTCACAAGGTCCGTGCCTGTGGGACAGACTTTATCTTTCAAACGGTCCGTGGCTGTGGGATAGACTTTATCTTTCACAAGGTCCGTGCCTGTGGGGTAGACATTATCTTTCACACGGTCCGTGGATGTGGGGTAGACTTTATCTTTCAAACGGTCCATGGCTGTGGGAAAAGACTCTATCTTTCACACGGTCCGTGCCTGTGGGATAGACTTTATCTTTCACACGGTCCGTGCCTGTGGGGTAGATATTATCTTTCACACGGTTCGTGGATGTGGGGTAGACTTTACCGTTCACACGGTTCGTGGCTGTGGGGTAGACTTTATCTTTCACACGGTCCGTGCCTGTGGGATAGACTTTATCTTTCACACGGTCCGTGGCTGTGGGATAGACTCTATCTTTCACACGGTCGTTTCCTGTGGGGTAGACTCTATCTTTCACACGGTTCATGGCTGTTGGAATAGACTTTATCTTTCACACGGTCCGTGGTGTGGGATAGACTTTATCTTTCACACGGTCCGTGCCTGTGGGACAGACTTTATCTTTCACATGATCCGTGGCTGTGGGATAGACTTTATCTTTCACATGTTCGTTAGATGTGGGAACAGACTCTATCTTTCACACGGTCCGTGGCTGTGGGATAGACTCTATCTTTCACACGGTCCGTGGCTGTTGGGTAGACTTTATCTTTCATACAGTCCGTGGCTGTGGGGTAGAGTTTATCTTTCACACGGTCCGTGCCTGTGGGGTAGACTTTATCTTTCACATGATCCGTGGCTCTGGTATAGACTTTATCTTTCACACGGTAAGTGGCTGTGTGATAGACTTTTTCACACGGTCCGTGCCTGTCGGATAGACTTTATCTTTCACATGGTCCATGGCTGTGGGATAGACTTTTTGACACGGTCCGTGCCTGTGGGATAGACTTTATATTTCACACGGTCCGTGGCTGTGGGAACAGACTGTATCATTCACACTGTCCACGGCTGTGGGGTGGACTTTATCTTTCACACGGTCCGTGCCTGTGGGATAGACTTTATCTTTCACATGGTCTGTGGTTGAGGGATAGACTTTTTCACACGGTCCGTGGCTGTGGGATAGACTTTATCTTTCACACGGTCCGTTCCTGTGGGATAGACTTTATCTTTCACATGATCCGTGTCTGTGGGATAGACTTTTTCACACGGTCCGTGGCTGTGGGATAGACTTTATCTTTCACACGGTCCGTTCCTGTGGGATAGACTTTATCTTTCACACGGTCCATGCCTGTGGGATAGACTTTATCTTTCACATGATCCGTGGCAGTGGGATAAACTTTATCTTTCACACGTTCGTTAGATGTTGGAACAGACTCTATCTTTCACACGGTCCGTGGCTGTGGGATAGCCTCTATCTTTCACACGGTCCGTGTCTGTGGGCTAGACTTTATCTTTCACACGGTCCGTGGCTGTGGGGTAGACTTTATCTTTCACACGGCCCGGGGCTGTGGGGTAGACTTTATCTTTCACATGGCCCGTGCCTGTGGGGTAGACTTTATCTTTCACACGGTCCGTGCCTGTGGGGTAGACATTATCTTTCACACGGTCCGTGGATGAGGGGTAGACTTATCTTTCACACGGTCCGTGGCTGTGGGGTAGACTTTATCTTTCACACGGCCCGTGGCTGTGGGGTAGAGTTTATCTTTCACACGGCCCGTGGCTGTGGAGTAGACTTTATCTTTCACAAGGTCCGTGGCTGTGGGGTAGACTTTATCTTTCACACGGTCCGTGCCTGTGGGAAAGACTCCATCTTTCACACGGTCCGTGGCTGTGGGATAGACTTTTTCTTTCATATGGTCCGTGGCTGTGGGAATAGACTCTATCTTTCACACGGTCCGTGGCTGTGGGATAGACTTTATCTTTCCCACGGCCCGTGGCTGTGTGGTAGACTTTATCTTTCATACAGTCCGTGGCTGTGGGGTAGACTTTATCTTTCACACGGTCCGTGCCTGTGGAGTAGACTTTATCTTTCACATGGTCCGTGGCTCTGGTATAGACTTTATCTTTCACACGGTAAGTGGCTGTGTGATAGACTTTTTCACACGGTCCGTGCCTGTGGGATAGACTTTATCTTTCACACGATTCCGTGGCTGTCGGATAGACTTTATCTTTCACAAGGTCCGTGCCTGTGGGATAGACTTTATCTTTCACACGGTCCATGGCTGTGGGAATAGACTCTATCTTTCACACGGTCCGTGGCTGTGGGAAAGACTTTATCTTTCGCACGGTCCATGGCTGTGGGAATAGACTCTATCTTTCACACGGTCCGTGGCTGTGGGAAAGACTTTATCTTTCGCACGGCCCGTGGCTGTGTGGTAGACTTTATCTTTCATACAGTCCGTGGCTGTGGGGTAGACATTATCTTTCACACGGTCCGTGCCTTTGGAATAGACTTTATCTTTCACATGGTCCGTGGCTCTGGTATAGACTTTATCTTTCACACGGTAAGTGGCTGTGTGATAGACTTTTTCACACGGTCCGTGCCTGTGGGATAGACTTTATCTTTCACATGGTCCATGGCTGTGGGATAGACTTTTTGACACGGTCCGTGCCTGTGGGATAGACTTTATCTTTCACACGTTCCGTGGCTGTCGGATAGACTTTATCTTTCACAAGGTCCGTGCCTGTGGGACAGACTTTATCTTTCAAACGGTCCGTGGCTGTGGGATAGACTTTATCTTTCACAAGGTCCGTGCCTGTGGGGTAGACATTATCTTTCACACGGTCCGTGGATGTGGGGTAGATTTTATCTTTCAAACGGTCCGTGGCTGTGGGAATAGACTCTATCTTTCACACGGTCCGTGCCTGTGGGATAGACTTTACTTTTCACACGGTCCGTGGTGTGGGATAGACTTTATCTTTCACACGGTCCGTGCCTGTGGGATAGACTTTATCTTTCACACGGTCCGTTCCTGTGGGATAGACTTTATCTTTCACATGATCCGTGGCTGTGGGATAGACTTTATCTTTCACACGTTCGTTAGATGTGGGAACAGACTCTATCTTTCACACGGTCCGTGGCTGTGGGATAGACTCTATCTTTCACACGGTCCGTGGCTGTGGGGTAGACTTTATCTTTCATACAGTCCTTGGCTGTGGGGTAGACTTTATCTTTCACACGGTCCGTGCCTGTGGGGTAGACTTTATCTTTCACATGGTCCGTGGCTCTGGTATAGACTTTATCTTTCACACGGTAAGTGGCTGTGTGATAGACTTTTTCACACGGTCCGTGCCTGTCGGATAGACTTTATCTTTCACATGGTCCGTGGCTGTGGGATAGACTTTTTGACACGGTCCGTGCCTGTGGGATAGACTTTATATTTCACACGGTCCGTGTCTGTCGGAAAAACTTTATCTTTCACAAGGTCCGTGCCTGTGGGATAGACTTTATCTTTCAAACGGTCCGTGGCTGTGGGATAGAATTTATCTTTCACACGGTCCATGGCTGTGGGAATAGACTCTATCTTTCACACGGTCCGTGCCTGTGGGGTAAACATTATCTTTCACACGGTCCGTGGCTGTGGGATAGACTTTATCTTTCACACGGTCCGTGCCTGTGGGATAGACTTTATCTTTCACATGATCCGTGGCTGTGGGATAGACTCTATCTTTCACACGGTCGCTGGCTGTGGGAATAGACTCTATCTTTCACACGGTCCGTGCCTGTGGGATAGACTTTATTTTTCACACGGTCCGTGGCTGTGGGGTAGACTTTATCTTTCACACGGCCCGTGCCTGTGGGGTAGACTTAATCTTTCACACGGATGGTGGCTGTGGTGTAGACTTTATGTTTCACACGGTCCGTGGCTTTGAGAATAGACTTTATCTTTCACACGGTCCTTGGCTGTGGGAATAGACTTTATCTTTCACACGGTCCTTGCCTGTGGGATAGACTTTATCTTTCACACGGTCCGTGGCTGTGGGATAGACTCTATCTTTCACACGGTCCGTGCCTGTGGGGTAGACTTTATCTTTCACATGGTCCGTGGCTCTGGTATAGACTTTATCTTTCACACGGTAAGTGGCTGTGTGATAGACTTTTTCACACGGTCCGTGCCTGTCGGATAGACTTTATCTTTCACATGGTCCGTGGCTGTGGGATAGACTTTTTGACACGGTCCGTGCCTGTGGGATAGACTTTATATTTCACACGGTCCGTGGCTGTGGGAACAGACTGTATCATTCACACGGTCCACGGCTGTGGGGTGGACTTTATCTTTCACACGGTCCGTGCCTGTGGGATAGACTTTATCTTTCACATGGTCTGTGGCTAAGGGATAGACTTTTTCACACGGTCCGTGGCTGTGGGATAGACTTTATCTTTCACACGGTCCGTTCCTGTGGGATAGACTTTATCTTTCACACGGTCCGTGCCTGTGGGATAGACTTTATCTTTCACATGATCCGTGTCTGTGGGATAGACTTTTTCACACGGTCCGTGGCTGTGGGATAGACTTTATCTTTCACACGGTCCGTTCCTGTGGGATAGACTTTATCTTTCACACGGTCCGTGCCTGTGGGATAGACTTTATCTTTCACATGGTCCGTGGCTGTGGGATAGACTTTATCTTTCACACGTTCGTTAGATGTTGGAACAGACTCTATCTTTCACACGGTCCGTGGCTGTGGGATAGCCTCTATCTTTCACACGGTCCGTGTCTGTGGGGTAGACTTTATCTTTCACACGGTCCGTGGCTGTGGGGTAGACTTTATCTTTCACACGGCCCGGGGCTGTGGGGTAGACTTTATCTTTCACATGGTCCGTGGCTGTGGGGTAGACTTTATCTTTCACACGGTCCGTGCCTGTGGGAAAGACTCCATCTTTCACACGGTCCGTGGCTGTGGGATAGACTTTTTCTTTCATATGGTCCGTGGCTGTGGGAATAGACTCTATCTTTCACACGGTCCGTGGCTGTGGGATAGACTTTATCTTTCACACGGTCCGTGGCTGTGGGAAAGACTTTATCTTTCCCACGGCCCGTGGATGTGTGGTAGACTTTATCTTTCATACAGTCCGTGGCTGTGGGGTAGACTTTATCTTTCACACGGTCCGTGCCTTTGGAATAGACTTTATCTTTCACATGGTCCGTGGCTCTGGTATAGACTTTATCTTTCACACGGTAAGTGGCTGTGTGATAGACTTTTTCACACGGTCCGTGCCTGTGGGATAGACTTTATCTTTCACATGGTCCATGGCTGTGGGATAGACTTTTTGACACGGTCCGTGCCTGTGGGATAGACTTTATCTTTCACACGGTAAGTGGCTGTGTGATAGACTTTTTCACACGGTCCGTGCCTGTCGGATAGACTTTATCTTTCACAAGGTCCGTGCATGTGGGATAGACTTTATCTTTCACACGGTCCATGGCTGTGGGAATAGACTCTATCTTTCACACGGTCCGTGGCTGTGGGAAAGACTTTATCTTTCGCACGGTCCATGGCTGTGGGAATAGACTCTATCTTTCACACGGTCCGTGGCTGTGGGAAAGACTTTATCTTTCGCACGGCCCGTGGCTGTGTGGTAGACTTTATCTTTCATACAGTCCGTGGCTGTGGGGTAGACATTATCTTTCACACGGTCCGTGCCTTTGGAATAGACTTTATCTTTCACATGGTCCGTGGCTCTGGTATAGACTTTATCTTTCACACGGTAAGTGGCTGTGTGATAGACTTTTTCACACGGTCCGTGCCTGTCGGATAGACTTTATCTTTCACATGGTCCATGGCTGTGGGATAGACTTTTTGACACGGTCCGTGCCTGTGGGATAGACTTTATCTTTCACACGTTCCGTGGCTGTCGGATAGACTTTATCTTTCACAAGGTCCGTGCCTCTGGGACAGACTTTATCTTTCAAACGGTCCGTGGCTGTGGGATAGACTTTATCTTTCACAAGGTCCGTGCCTGTGGGGTAGACATTATCTTTCACACGGTCCGTGGATGTGGGGTAGACTTTATCTTTCAAACGGTCCGTGGCTGTGGGAATAGACTCTATCTTTCACACGGTCCGTGCCTGTGGGATAGACTTTATCTTTCACACGGTCCGTGCCTGTGGGGTAGACATTATCTTTCACACGGTTCGTGGATGTGGGGTAGACTTTATCGTTCACACGGTCCGTGGCTGTGGGGTAGACTTTATCTTTCACACGGTCCGTGCCTGTGGGATAGACTTTATCTTTCACACGGTCCGTGGCTGTGGGATAGACTTTATCTTTCACACGGTCCGTGGCTGTGGGATAGACTTTATCTTTCACACGGTCCGTGCCTGTGGGATAGACTTTATCTTTCACATGATCCGTGGCTGTGGGATAGACTCTATCTTTCACACGGTCGCTGGCTGTGGGAATAGACTCTATCTTTCACACGGTCCGTGCCTGTGGGATAGACTTTATTTTTCACACGGTCCGTGGCTGTGTGGTAGACTTTATCTTTCACACGGTCCGTGGCTGTGGGATAGACTTTATCT
This sequence comes from Cervus elaphus, assembly GCF_910594005.1. Taxonomy (NCBI): domain Eukaryota; kingdom Metazoa; phylum Chordata; class Mammalia; order Artiodactyla; family Cervidae; genus Cervus; species Cervus elaphus. The sequence continues at coordinate 50,450,304 of NC_057820.1, forward strand.
TTCACACGGTCCGTGTCTTTGTGGTAGACTTTATCTTTCACACAGTAGGTTGCTGTGGGAGTAGACTTTATCTTTCACACGGTCCGTGGCTGTGCGAATAGACTTTATCTTTCACATGGTCCGTGGCTGTGGGATAGACTTTTTCACACGGTCCGTGGCTGTGGGATAGACTTTATCTTTCACACGGTCCGTTCCTGTGGGATAGACTTTATCTTTCACACGGTCCGTGCCTGTGGGATAGACTTTATCTTTCACATGATCCGTGGCTGTGGGATAGACTTTATCTTTCACACGTTCGTTAGATGTTGGAACAGACTCTATCTTTCACACGGTCCGTGGCTGTGGGATAGCCTCTATCTTTCACACGGTACGTGTCTGTGTGGTAGACTTTATCTTTCACACGGTCCGTGGCTGTGGGGTAGACTTTATCTTTCACACGGCCCGGGGCTGTGGGGTAGACTTTATCTTTCACATGGCCCGTGCCTGTGGGGTAGACTTTATCTTTCACACGGTCCGTGCCTGTGGGGTAGACATTATCTTTCACATGGTCCGTGGATGTGGGGTAGACTTTATCTTTCACACGGTCCGTGACTGTGGGGTAGACTTTATCTTTCACACGGCCCGTGGCTGTGGGGTAGAGTTTATCTTTCACACGGCCCGTGGCTGTGGAGTAGACTTTATCTTTCACATGGTCCGTGGCTGTGGGGTAGACTTTATCTTTCACACGGTCCGTGCCTGTGGGAAAGACTCCATCTTTCACACGGTCCGTGGCTGTGGGATAGACTTTTTCTTTCATATGGTCCGTGGCTGTGGGAATAGACTCTATCTTTCACACGGTCCGTGGCTGTGGGAAAGACTTTATCTTTCCCACGGCCCGTGGCTGTGTGGTAGACTTTATCTTTCATACAGTCCGTGGCTTTGGGGTAGACTTTATCTTTCACATGGTCCGTGGCTCTGGTATAGACTTTATCTTTCACACGGTAAGTGGCTGTGTGATAGACTTTTTCACACGGTCCATGCCTGTGGGATAGACTTTATCTTTCACACGATTCCGTGGCTGTCGGATAGACTTTATCTTTCACAAGGTCCGTGACTGTGGGATAGACTTTATCTTTCACACGGTCCATGGCTGTGGGAATAGACTGTATCTTTCACACGGTCCGTGGCTGTGGGAAAGACTTTATCTTTCGCATGGTCCATGGCTGTGGGAATAGACTCTATCTTTAACACGGTCCGTGGCTGTGGGAAAGACTTTATCTTTCGCACGGCCCGTGGCTGTGTGGTAGACTTTATCTTTCATACAGTTCGTGGCTGTGGGGTAGACATTATCTTTCACACGGTCCGTGCCTTTGCAATAGACTTTATCTTTCACATGGTCCGTGGCTCTGGTATAGACTTTATCTTTCACACGGTAAGTGGCTGTGTGATAGACTTTTTCACACGGTCCGTGCCTGTGGGATTGACTTTATCTTTCACATGGTCCATGGCTGTGGGATAGACTTTTTGACACGGTCCGTGCCTGTGGGATAGACTTTATCTTTCACACGTTCCGTGGCTGTCGGATAGACTTTATCTTTCACAAGGTCCGTGCCTGTGGGACAGACTTTATCTTTCAAACGGTCCGTGGCTGTGGGATAGACTTTATCTTTCACAAGGTCCGTGCCTGTGGGGTAGACATTATCTTTCACACGGTCCGTGGATGTGGGGTAGACTTTATCTTTCAAACGGTCCGTGGCTGTGGGAATAGACTCTATCTTTCACACGGTCCGTGCCTGTGGGATAGACTTTATCTTTCACACGGTCCGTGCCTGTGGGGTAGACATTATCTTTCACACGGTTCGTGGATGTGGGGTAGACTTTATCGTTCACACGGTCCGTGGCTGTGGGGTAGACTTTATCTTTCACACGGTCCGTGCCTGTGGGATAGACTTTATCTTTCACACAGTCCGTGGCTGTGGGATAGACTCTATCTTTCACACGGTTGTTTCCTGTGGGGTAGACTCTATCTTTCACACGGTTCATGGCTGTTGGAATAGACTTTATCTTTCACACGGTCCGTGGTGTGGGATAGACTTTATCTTTCACACGGTCCGTGCCTGTGGGATAGACTTTATCTTTCACACGGTCCGTGCCTGTGGGATAGACTTTATCTTTCACATGATCCGTGGCTGTGGGATAGACTTTATCTTTCACACGTTCGTTAGATGTGGGAACAGACTCTATCTTTCACACGGTCCGTGGCTGTGGGATAGACTCTATCTTTCACACGGTCCGTGGCTGTGGGGTAGACTTTATTTTTCATACAGTCCTTGGCTGTGGGGTAGACTTTATCTTTCACACGGTCCGTGCCTGTGGGGTAGACTTTATCTTTCACATGGTCCGTGGCTCTGGTATAGACTTTATCTTTCACACGGTAAGTGGCTGTGTGATAGACTTTTTCACACGGTCCGTGCCTGTCGGATAGACTTTATCTTTCACATGGTCCGTGGCTGTGGGATAGACTTTATCTTTCACACGTTCGTTAGATGTGGGAACAGACTCTATCTTTCACACGGTCCGTGGCTGTGGGATAGACTCTGTCTTTCACACGGTCCGTGCCTGTGGGATAGACTTTATTTTTCACACGGTCCGTGGCTGTGGGGGAGACTTTATCTTTCACACGGTCCGTGGCTGTGGGATAGACTTTATCTTTCACACGGTCCGTGTCTTTGTGGTAGACTTTATCTTTCACACAGTAGGTTGCTGTGGGAGTAGACTTTATCTTTCACACGGTCCGTGGCTGTGCGAATAGACTTTATCTTTCACATGGTCCGTGGCTGTGGGATAGAGTTTTTCACACGGTCCGTGGCTGTGGGATAGACTTTATCTTTCACACGGTCCGTTCCTGTGGGATAGACTTTATCTTTCACACGGTCCGTGCCTGTGGGATAGACTTTATCTTTCACATGATCCGTGGCTGTGGGATAGACTTTATCTTTCACACGTTCGTTAGATGTTGGAACAGACTCTATCTTTCACACGGTCCGTGGCTGTGGGATAGCCTCTATCTTTCACACGGTACGTGTCTGTGTGGTAGACTTTATCTTTCACACGGTCCGTGGCTGTGGGGTAGACTTTATCTTTCACACGGCCCGGGGCTGTGGGGTAGACTTTATCTTTCACATGGCCCGTGCCTGTGGGGTAGACTTTATCTTTCACACGGTCCGTGCCTGTGGGGTAGACATTATCTTTCACATGGTCCGTGGATGTGGGGTAGACTTTATCTTTCACACGGTCCGTGACTGTGGGGTAGACTTTATCTTTCACACGGCCCGTGGCTGTGGGGTAGAGTTTATCTTTCACACGGCCCGTGGCTGTGGAGTAGACTTTATCTTTCACATGGTCCGTGGCTGTGGGGTAGACTTTATCTTTCACATGGTCCGTGGCTCTGGTATAGACTTTATCTTTCACACGGTAAGTGGCTGTGTGATAGACTTTTTCACACGGTCCGTGCCTGTGGGATAGACTTTATCTTTCACACGATTCCGTGGCTGTCGGATAGACTTTATCTTTCACAAGGTCCGTGCCTGTGGGATAGACTTTATCTTTCACACGGTCCATGGCTGTGGGAATAGACTCTATCTTTCACACGGTCCGTGGCTGTGGGAAAGACTTTATCTTTCGCACGGTCCATGGCTGTGGGAATAGACTCTATCTTTCACACGGTCCGTGGCTGTGGGAAAGACTTTATCTTTCGCACGGCCCGTGGCTGTGTGGTAGACTTTATCTTTCATACAGTCCGTGGCTGTGGGGTAGACATTATCTTTCACACGGTCCGTGCCTTTGGAATAGACTTTATCTTTCACATGGTCCGTGGCTCTGGTATAGACTTTATCTTTCACACGGTAAGTGGCTGTGTGATAGACTTTTTCACACGGTCCGTGCCTGTGGGATAGACTTTATCTTTCACATGGTCCATGGCTGTGGGATAGACTTTTTGACACGGTCCGTGCCTGTGGGATAGACTTTATCTTTCACACGTTCCGTGGCTGTCGGATAGACTTTATCTTTCACAAGTTCCGTGCCTGTGGGACAGACTTTATCTTTCAAACGGTCCGTGGCTGTGGGATAGACTTTATCTTTCACAAGGTCCGTGCCTGTGGGGTAGACATTATCTTTCACACGGTCCGTGGATGTGGGGTAGATTTTATCTTTCAAACGGTCCGTGGCTGTGGGAATAGACTCTATCTTTCACACGGTCCGTGCCTGTGGGATAGACTTTACTTTTCACACGGTCCGTGGTGTGGGATAGACTTTATCTTTCACACGGTCCGTGCCTGTGGGATAGACTTTATCTTTCACACGGTCCGTTCCTGTGGGATAGACTTTATCTTTCACATGATCCGTGGCTGTGGGATAGACTTTATCTTTCACACGTTCGTTAGATGTGGGAACAGACTCTATCTTTCACACGGTCCGTGGCTGTGGGATAGACTCTATCTTTCACACGGTCCGTGGCTGTGGGGTAGACTTTATCTTTCATACAGTCCTTGGCTGTGGGGTAGACTTTATCTTTCACACGGTCCGTGCCTGTGGGGTAGACTTTATCTTTCACATGGTCCGTGGCTCTGGTATAGACTTTATCTTTCACACGGTAAGTGGCTGTGTGATAGACTTTTTCACACGGTCCGTGCCTGTCGGATAGACTTTATCTTTCACATGGTCCGTGGCTGTTGGATAGACTTTTTGACACGGTCCGTGCCTGTGGGATAGACTTTATATTTCACACGGTCCGTGTCTGTCGGAAAAACTTTATCTTTCACAAGGTCCGTGCCTGTGGGATAGACTTTATCTTTCAAACGGTCCGTGGCTGTGGGATAGAATTTATCTTTCACACGGTCCATGGCTGTGGGAATAGACTCTATCTTTCACACGGTCCGTGCCTGTGGGGTAAACATTATCTTTCACACGGTCCGTGGCTGTGGGGTAGACTTCATCTTGCACACGGTCCGTGGCTGTGGGATAGACTTTATCTTTCACACGGCCCGTGGCTGTGGGCAAGACTTTATCTTTCACACGGCCCGTGGCTGTGAGAATAGACTTTATCTTTCACACGGTCCGTGACTGTGGGGCAGACTTTATCTTTCACACGGTCCGTGGCTGTGGGAACAGACTGTATCATTCACACTGTCCACGGCTGTGGGGTGAACTTTATCTTTCACACGGTCCGTGCCTGTGGGATAGACTTTATCTTTCACATGGTCTGTGGCTGAGGGATAGACTTTTTCACACGGTCCGTGGCTGTGGGATAGACTTTATCTTTCATACGGTCCGTTCCTGTGGGATAGACTTTATCTTTCACACGGTCCGTGCCTGTGGGATAGACTTTATCTTTCACATGATCCGTGGCTGTGGGATAGACTCTATCTTTCACACGGTCGCTGGCTGTGGGAATAGACTCTATCTTTCACACGGTCCGTGCCTGTGGGATAGACTTTATTTTTCACACGGTCCGTGGCTGTGGGGTAGACTTTATCTTTCACACGGCCCGTGCCTGTGGGGTAGACTTAATCTTTCACACGGCCGGTGGCTGTGGTGTAGACTTTATGTTTCACACGGTCCGTGGCTTTGAGAATAGACTTTATCTTTCACACGGTCCTTGGCTGTGGGAATAGACTTTATCTTTCACACGGTCCGTGCCTGTGGGATAGACTTTATCTTTCACACGGTCCGTGGCTGTGGGATAGACTCTATCTTTCACACGGTCCGTGCCTGTGGGGTAGACTTTATCTTTCACATGGTCCGTGGCTCTGGTATAGACTTTATCTTTCACACGGTAAGTGGCTGTGTGATAGACTTTTTCACACGGTCCGTGCCTGTCGGATAGACTTTATCTTTCACATGGTCCGTGGCTGTGGGATAGACTTTTTGACACGGTCCGTGCCTGTGGGATAGACTTTATATTTCACACGGTCCGTGGCTGTGGGAACAGACTGTATCATTCACACGGTCCACGGCTGTGGGGTGGACTTTATCTTTCACACGGTCCGTGCCTGTGGGATAGACTTTATCTTTCACATGGTCTGTGGCTAAGGGATAGACTTTTTCACACGGTCCGTGGCTGTGGGATAGACTTTATCTTTCACACGGTCCGTGGCTGTGGGATAGACTTTATCTTTCACACGGTCCGTGCCTGTGGGATAGACTTTATCTTTCACATGATCCGTGTCTGTGGGATAGACTTTTTCACACGGTCCGTGGCTGTGGGATAGACTTTATCTTTCACACGGTCCGTTCCTGTGGGATAGACTTTATCTTTCACACGGTCCGTGCCTGTGGGATAGACTTTATCTTTCACATGATCCGTGGCTGTGGGATAGACTTTTTCACACGGTCCGTGCCTGTGGGATAGACTTTATCTTTCACATGATCCGTGGCTGTGGGATAGACTTTATCTTTCACACGTTCGTTAGATGTTGGAACAGACTCTATCTTTCACACGGTCCGTGGCTGTGGGATAGCCTCTATCTTTCACACGGTCCGTGTCTGTGGGGTAGACTTTATCTTTCACACGGTCCGTGGCTGTGGGGTAGACTTTATCTTTCACACGGCCCGGGGCTGTGGGGTAGACTTTATCTTTCACATGGTCCGTGGCTGTGGGGTAGACTTTATCTTTCACACGGTCCGTGCCTGTGGGAAAGACTCCATCTTTCACACGGTCCGTGGCTGTGGGATAGACTTTTTCTTTCATATGGTCCGTGGCTGTGGGAATAGACTCTATCTTTCACACGGTCCGTGGCTGTGGGATAGACTTTATCTTTCACACGGTCCGTGGCTGTGGGAAAGACTTTATCTTTCCCACGGCCCGTGGATGTGTGGTAGACTTTATCTTTCATACAGTCCGTGGCTGTGGGGTAGACTTTATCTTTCACACGGTCCGTGCCTGTGGAGTAGACTTTATCTTTCACATGGTCCGTGGCTCTGGTATAGACTTTATCTTTCACACGGTAAGTGGCTGTGTGATAGACTTTTTCACACGGTCCGTGCCTGTGGGATAGACTTTATCTTTCACATGGTCCATGGCTGTGGGATAGACTTTTTGACACGGTCCGTGCCTGTGGGATAGACTTTATCTTTCACACGGTAAGTGGCTGTGTGATAGACTTTTTCACACGGTCCGTGCCTGTCGGATAGACTTTATCTTTCACAAGGTCCGTGCATGTGGGATAGACTTTATCTTTCACACGGTCCATGGCTGTGGGAATAGACTCTATCTTTCACACGGTCCGTGGCTGTGGGAAAGACTTTATCTTTCGCACGGTCCATGGCTGTGGGAATAGACTCTATCTTTCACACGGTCCGTGGCTGTGGGAAAGACTTTATCTTTCGCACGGCCCGTGGCTGTGTGGTAGACTTTATCTTTCATACAGTCCGTGGGTGTGGGGTAGACATTATCTTTCACACGGTCCGTGCCTTTGGAATAGACTTTATCTTTCACATGGTCCGTGGCTCTGGTATAGACTTTATCTTTCACACGGTAAGTGGCTGTGTGATAGACTTTTTCACACGGTCCGTGCCTGTCGGATAGACTTTATCTTTCACATGGTCCATGGCTGTGGGATAGACTTTTTGACACGGTCCGTGCCTGTGGGATAGACTTTATCTTTCACACGTTCCGTGGCTGTCGGATAGACTTTATCTTTCACAAGGTCCGTGCCTCTGGGACAGACTTTATCTTTCAAACGGTCCGTGGCTGTGGGATAGACTTTATCTTTCACAAGGTCCGTGCCTGTGGGGTAGACATTATCTTTCACACGGTCCGTGGATGTGGGGTAGACTTTATCTTTCAAACGGTCCGTGGCTGTGGGAATAGACTCTATCTTTCACACGGTCCGTGCCTGTGGGATAGACTTTATCTTTCACACGGTCCGTGCCTATGGGGTAGACATTATCTTTCACACGGTTCGTGGATGTGGGGTAGACTTTATCGTTCACACGGTCCGTGGCTGTGGGGTAGACTTTATCTTTCACACGGTCCGTGCCTGTGGGATAGACTTTATCTTTCACACGGTCCGTGGCTGTGGGATAGACTTTATCTTTCACACGGTCCGTGGCTGTGGGATAGACTTTATCTTTCACACGGTCCGTGCCTGTGGGATAGACTTTATCTTTCACATGATCCGTGGCTGTGGGATAGACTCTATCTTTCACACGGTCGCTGGCTGTGGGAATAGACTCTATCTTTCACACGGTCCGTGCCTGTGGGATAGACTTTATTTTTCACACGGTCCGTGGCTGTGTGGTAGACTTTATCTTTCACACGGTCCGTGGCTGTGGGATAGACTTTATCTTTCACACGGTCCGTGTCTTTGTGGTAGACTTTATCTTTCACACAGTAGGTTGCTGTGGGAGTAGACTTTATCTTTCACACGGTCCGTGGCTGTGCGAATAGACTTTATCTTTCACATGGTCCGTGGCTGTGGGATAGACTTTTTCACACGGTCCGTGGCTGTGGGATAGACTTTATCTTTCACACGGTCCGTTCCTGTGGGATAGACTTTATCTTTCACACGGTCCGTGCCTGTGGGATAGACTTTATCTTTCACATGATCCGTGGCTGTGGGATAGACTTTATCTTTCACACGTTCGTTAGATGTTGGAACAGACTCTATCTTTCACACGGTCCGTGGCTGTGGGATAGCCTCTATCTTTCACACGGTACGTGTCTGTGTGGTAGACTTTATCTTTCACACGGTCCGTGGCTGTGGGGTAGACTTTATCTTTCACACGGCCCGGGGCTGTGGGGTAGACTTTATCTTTCACACGGTCCGTGCCTGTGGGGTAGACTTTATCTTTCACACGGTCCGTGCCTGTGGGGTAGACATTATCTTTCACATGGTCCGTGGATGTGGGGTAGACTTTATCTTTCACACGGTCCGTGACTGTGGGGTAGACTTTATCTTTCACACGGCCCGTGGCTGTGGGGTAGAGTTTATCTTTCACACGGCCCGTGGCTGTGGAGTAGACTTTATCTTTCACATGGTCCGTGGCTGTGGGGTAGACTTTATCTTTCACACGGTCCGTGCCTGTGGGAAAGACTCCATCTTTCACACGGTCCGTGGCTGTGGGATAGACTTTTTCTTTCATATGGTCCGTGGCTGTGGGAATAGACTCTATCTTTCACACGGTCCGTGGCTGTGGGAAAGACTTTATCTTTCCCACGGCCCGTAGCTGTGTGGTAGACTTTAACTTTCATACAGTCCGTGGCTTTGGGGTAGACTTTATCTTTCACATGGTCCGTGCCTCTGGTATAGACTTTATCTTTCACACGGTAAGTGGCTGTGTGATAGACTTTTTCACACGGTCCATGCCTGTGGGATAGACTTTATCTTTCACACGATTCCGTGGCTGTCGGATAGACTTTATCTTTCACAAGGTCCGTGACTGTGGGATAGACTTTATCTTTCACACGGTCCATGGCTGTGGGAATAGACTGTATCTTTCACACGGTCCGTGGCTGTGGGAAAGACTTTATCTTTCGCATGGTCCATGGCTGTGGGAATAGACTCTATCTTTAACACGGTCCGTGGCTGTGGGAAAGACTTTATCTTTCGCACGGCCCGTGGCTGTGTGGTAGACTTTATCTTTCATACAGTCCGTGGCTGTGGGGTAGACATTATCTTTCACACGGTCCGTGCCTTTGCAATAGACTTTATCTTTCACATGGTCCGTGGCTCTGGTATAGACTTTATCTTTCACACGGTAAGTGGCTGTGTGATAGACTTTTTCACACGGTCCGTGCCTGTGGGATTGACTTTATCTTTCACATGGTCCATGGCTGTGGGATAGACTTTTTGACACGGTCCGTGCCTGTGGGATAGACTTTATCTTTCACACGTTCCGTGGCTGTCGGATAGACTTTATCTTTCACAAGGTCCGTGCCTGTGGGACAGACTTTATCTTTCAAACGGTCCGTGGCTGTGGGATAGACTTTATCTTTCACAAGGTCCGTGCCTGTGGGGTAGACATTATCTTTCACACGGTCCGTGGATGTGGGGTAGACTTTATCTTTCAAACGGTCCGTGGCTGTGGGAATAGACTCTATCTTTCACACGGTCCGTGCCTGTGGGATAGACTTTATCTTTCACACGGTCCGTGCCTGTGGGGTAGACATTATCTTTCACACGGTTCGTGGATGTGGGGTAGACTTTATCGTTCACACGGTCCGTGGCTGTGGGGTAGACTTTATCTTTCACACGGTCCGTGCCTGTGGGATAGACTTTATCTTTCACACAGTCCGTGGCTGTGGGATAGACTCTATCTTTCACACGGTCGTTTCCTGTGGGGTAGACTCTATCTTTCACACGGTTCATGGCTGTTGGAATAGACTTTATCTTTCACACGGTCCGTGGTGTGGGATAGACTTTATCTTTCACACGGTCCGTGCCTGTGGGATAGACTTTATCTTTCACACGGTCCGTGCCTGTGGGATAGACTTTATCTTTCACATGATCCGTGGCTGTGGGATAGACTTTATCTTTCACACGTTCGTTAGATGTGGGAACAGACTCTATCTTTCACACGGTCCGTGGCTGTGGGATAGACTCTATCTTTCACACGGTCCGTGGCTGTGGGGTAGACTTTATTTTTCATACAGTCCTTGGCTGTGGGGTAGACTTTATCTTTCACACGGTCCGTGCCTGTGGGGTAGACTTTATCTTTCACATGGTCCGTGGCTCTGGTATAGACTTTATCTTTCACACGGTAAGTGGCTGTGTGATAGACTTTTTCACACGGTCCGTGCCTGTCGGATAGACTTTATCTTTCACATGGTCCGTGGCTGTGGGATAGACTTTATCTTTCACACGTTCGTTAGATGTGGGAACAGACTCTATCTTTCACACGGTCCGTGGCTGTGGGATAGACTCTATCTTTCACACGGTCCGTGCCTGTGGGATAGACTTTATTTTTCACACGGTCCGTGGCTGTGGGGTAGACTTTATCTTTCACACGGTCCGTGGCTGTGGGATAGACTTTATCTTTCACACGGTCCGTGTCTTTGTGGTAGACTTTATCTTTCACACAGTAGGTTGCTGTGGGAGTAGACTTTATCTTTCACACGGTCCGTGGCTGTGCGAATAGACTTTATCTTTCACATGGTCCGTGGCTGTGGGATAGACTTTTTCACACGGTCCGTGGCTGTGGGATAGACTTTATCTTTCACACGGTCCGTTCCTGTGGGATAGACTTTATCTTTCACACGGTCCGTGCCTGTGGGATAGACTTTATCTTTCACATGATCCGTGGCTGTGGGATAGACTTTATCTTTCACACATTCGTTAGATGTTGGAACAGACTCTATCTTTCACACGGTCCGTGGCTGTGGGATAGCCTCTATCTTTCACACGGTACGTGTCTGTGTGGTAGACTTTATCTTTCACACGGTCCGTGGCTGTGGGGTAGACTTTATCTTTCACACGGCCCGGGGCTGTGGGGTAGACTTTATCTTTCACATGGCCCGTGCCTGTGGGGTAGACTTTATCTTTCACACGGTCCGTGCCTGTGGGGTAGACATTATCTTTCACATGGTCCGTGGATGTGGGGTAGACTTTATCTTTCACACGGTCCGTGACTGTGGGGTAGACTTTATCTTTCACACGGCCCGTGGCTGTGGGGTAGAGTTTATCTTTCACACGGCCCGTGGCTGTGGAGTAGACTTTATCTTTCACATGGTCCGTGGCTGTGGGGTAGACTTTATCTTTCACACGGTCCGTGGCTCTGGTATAGACTTTATCTTTCACACGGTAAGTGGCTGTGTGATAGACTTTTTCACACGGTCCATGCCTGTGGGATAGACTTTATCTTTCACACGATTCCGTGGCTGTCGGATAGACTTTATCTTTCACAAGGTCCGTGCCTGTGGGATAGACTTTATCTTTCACACGGTCCATGGCTGTGGGAATAGACTGTATCTTTCACACGGTCCGTGGCTGTGGGAAAGAATTTATCTTTCGCATGGTCCATGGCTGTGGGAATAGACTCTATCTTTAACACGGCCCGTGGCTGTGTGGTAGACTTTATCTTTCATACAGTCCGTGGCTGTGGGGTAGACATTATCTTTCACACGGTCCGTGCCTTTGCAATAGACTTTATCTTTCACATGGTCCGTGGCTCTGGTATAGACTTTATCTTTCACACGGTAAGTGGCTGTGTGATAGACTTTTTCACACGGTCCGTGCCTGTGGGATAGACTTTATCTTTCACATGGTCCATGGCTGTGGGATAGACTTTTTGACACGGTCCGTGCCTGTGGGATAGACTTTATCTTTCACACGTTCCGTGGCTGTCGGATAGACTTTATCTTTCACAAGGTCCGTGCCTGTGGGACAGACTTTATCTTTCAAACGGTCCGTGGCTGTGGGATAGACTTTATCTTTCACAAGGTCCGTGCCTGTGGGGTAGACATTATCTTTCACACGGTCCGTGGATGTGGGGTAGACTTTATCTTTCAAACGGTCCGTGGCTGTGGGAATAGACTCTATCTTTCACACGGTCCGTGCCTGTGGGATAGACCTTATCTTTCACACGGTCCGTGCCTGTGGGGTAGACATTATCTTTCACACGGTTCGTGGATGTGGGGTAGACTTTATCGTTCACACGGTCCGTGGCTGTGGGGTAGACTTTATCTTTCACACGGTCCGTGCCTGTGGGATAGACTTTATCTTTCACACAGTCCGTGGCTGTGGGATAGACTCTATCTTTCACACGGTCGTTTCCTGTGGGGTAGACTCTATCTTTCACACGGTTCATGGCTGTTGGAATAGACTTTATCTTTCACACGGTCCGTGGTGTGGGATAGACTTTATCTTTCACACGGTCCGTGCCTGTGGGATAGACTTTATCTTTCACACGGTCCGTGCCTGTGGGATAGACTTTATCTTTCACATGATCCGTGGCTGTGGGATAGACTTTATCTTTCACACGTTCGTTAGATGTGGGAACAGACTCTATCTTTCACACGGTCCGTGGCTGTGGGATAGACTCTATCTTTCACACGGTCCGTGGCTGTGGGGTAGACTTTATCTTTCATACAGTCCTTGGCTGTGGGGTAGACTTCATCTTGCACACGGTCCGTGGCTGTGGGAACAGACTGTATCATTCACACTGTCCACGGCTGTGGGGTGAACTTTATCTTTCACACGGTCCGTGCCTGTGGGATAGACTTTATCTTTCACATGGTCTGTGGCTGAGGGATAGACTTTTTCACACGGTCCGTGGCTGTGGGATAGACTTTATCTTTCACACGGTCCGTTCCTGTGGGATAGACTTTATCTTTCACACGGTCCGTGCCTGTGGGATAGACTTTATCTTTCACATGATCCGTGGCTGTGGGATGGACTCTATCTTTCACACGGTCGCTGGCTGTGGGAATAGACTCTATGTTTCACACGGTCCGTGCCTGTGGGATCGACTTTATTTTTTACACGGTCCGTGGCTGTGGGGTAGACTTTATCTTTCACACGGTCCGTGGCTGTGGGATAGACTTTATCTTTCACACGGCCCGTGGCTGTGGGCAAGACTTTATCTTTCACACGGCCCGTGGCTGTGAGAATAGACTTTATCTTTCACACGGTCCGTGACTGTGGGGCAGACTTTATCTTTCACACGGTCCATGGCTGTGGGAACAGACTGTATCATTCACACTGTCCACGGCTGTGGGGTGAACTTTATCTTTCACACGGTCCGTGCCTGTGGGATAGACTTTATCTTTCACATGGTCTGTGGCTGAGGGATAGACTTTTTCACACGGTCCGTGGCTGTGCGATGGACTTTATCTTTCACACGGTCCGTTCCTGTGGGATAGATTTTATCTTTCACACGATCCGTGCCTGTGGGATAGACTTTATCTTTCACATGATCCGTGGCTGTGGGATAGACTCTATCTTTCACACGGTCGCTGGCTGTGGGAATAGACTCTATCTTTCACACGGTCCATGCCTGTGGGATAGACTTTATTTTTCACACGGTCCGTGGCTGTGGGGTAGACTTTATCTTTCACACGGCCCGTGCCTGTGGGGTAGACTTAATCTTTCACACGGCCGGTGGCTGTGGTGTAGACTTTATGTTTCACACGGTCCGTGGCTGTGAGAATAGACTTTATCTTTCACACGGTCCTTGGCTGTGGGAATAGACTTTATCTTTCACACGGTCCGTGCCTGTGGGATAGACTTTATCTTTCACACGGTCCGTGGCTGTGGGATAGACTCTATCTTTCCCTCGGTCCATGACTGAGGGATGGCCTCTATCTTTCACACGGTCTGTGGCTGTGGGAATAGACTTTATCTTTCACACAGTCCATGCCTGTGGGATAGACTCTATCTTTCACATGGTCCGTGGCTGTGGGATAGCCTCTATCTTTCACACGGTCCGTGGCTGTGTGAATAGGCTTTATCTTTCACACGGTCCGTGGCTGTGGGGTAGACTTTATCTTTCACAAGCTCCGTGGCTGTGGGATAGACTTTATCTTTCACACGGTCCGTGTCTTTGTGGTAGACTTTATCTTTCACACGGTAGGTGGCTGTGGGAGTAGACTTTATCTTTCACACGGTCCGTGGCTGTGCGAATAGACTTTATCTTTAACATGGTCCGTGGCTGTGGGATAGACTTTTTCACACGGTCCGTGGCTGTGGGATAGACTTTATCTTTCACACGGTCCGTGCCTGTGGGATAGACTTTATCTTTCACACGGTCCGTGCCTGTGGGATAGACTTTATCTTTCATATGATCCGTGGCTGTGGGATAGACTTTATCTTTCACAGGTTCGTTAGATGTGGGAACAGACTCTATCTTTCACACGGTCCGTGGCTGTGGGATAGCCACTATCTTTCACACGGTCCGTGGCTGTGGGGTAGACTTTATCTTTCACACGGTCCGTGGCTGTGGGGTAGACTTTATCTTTCACATGGCCCGTGGCTGTGAGGTAGACTTTATCTTTCACATGGTCCGTGGCTGAGGGGTAGACTTTATCTTTCACACGGTCCGTGCCTGTGGGAAAGACTCCATCTTTCACACGGTCCGTGGCTTGGGATACACTTTTTCTTTCACATGGTCCGTGGCTGTGGGAATAGACTCTATCTTTCACACGGGCTGTGGCTGTGGGATAGACTTTATCTTTCACACGGTCCATGGCTGTGGGAATAGACTCTATCTTTCACACGGTCCGTGGCTGTGGGAAAGACTTTATCTTTCACACGGTCCTCGGCTGTGGGGTAGACTTTATTTTTCACAAGGTCCGTGGCTGTGGTAGTAGACTTTATCTTTCACACGGTCCGTGGCTGTGGAAATAGACTTTATGTTTCACACGGCCCGTGGCTCTGGGAATAGACTTTATCTTTCACACGGTCCGTGCCTGTGGGGTAGACTTTATCTTTCACACGGTCCGTGCCTGAGGGATAGACTCTATCTTGCACATGGTCTGTCGCTGTGGGAATAGACTCTAACTTTCACACGGTCCATCGCTGTGGGTTAGACTTTATCTTTCACACGGTCCCTGGCTGTGGGGTAGACTTTATCTTTCACACGGTCCGTGGTTGTCGGATAGACTTTATCTTTCACACGGTCCGTGCCTGTGGGATAGACCTTTTCACACGGTCTGTGGCTGTGGTTTAGACTTTATCTTTCACATGGTCCATGGCTGTGGGAGTAGTCTTTATCTTTCACACGGTCCGTGGCTCTGGGAATAGACTTTATGTTTCACAAGGTCCGTGGATCTGGGAATAGAATTTATCTTTCACATGGTCTGTGGCTCTGGGGTAGAATTTATCATTCATATGGTCCGTGCCTGTGGGATAGACTTTATATTTCACACGGTCCGTGCCTGTCGGATAGACTTTTTCACAAGGTCCGTGGCTGTGGGATAGACTTTATCTTTCACACGGTCCGTGCATGTGGGATAGACTTTGTCTTTCACACGGTCCGTGGTTGTGGGATAGACTTTATCTTTCACAAGGTCCGTGCCTGTGGGATAGACTTTATCTTTCACATGGTCCGTGGCTGTGGGGTAGATTTTATCTTTCACATGATCTGTGGCTGTGGGATAGACTTTATCTATCACATGGTCCGTGTCTGTGGGGTAGACTTTATCTTTCACAACACCCGTGGCTGTGGGGTAGGCTTTATCTTTCACACGGTCCGTGGCTGTGGGAAAGACTTTATCTTTCGCACGGCCCGTGGCTGTGTGGTAGACTTTATCTTTCATACAGTCCGTGGCTTTGGGGTAGACATTATCTTTCACACGGTCCGTTCCTTTGGAATAGATTTTATCTTTCATATGGTCCGTGGCTCTGGTATAGACTTTATCTTTCACACGGTAATTGGCTGTGTGATAGACTTTTTCACACGGTCCGTGCCTGTGGGATAGACTTTATCTTTCACATGGTCCATGGCTGTGGGATAGACTTTTTGACACGGTCCGTGCCTGTGGGATAGACTTTATCTTTCACACGTTCCGTGGCTGTCGGATAGACTTTATCTTTCACAAGGTCCGTGCCTGTGGGACAGACTTTATCTTTCAAACGGTCCGTGGCTGTGGGATAGACTTTATCTTTCACAAGGTCCGTGCCTGTGGGGTAGACATTATCTTTCACACGGTCCGTGGATGTGGGGTAGACTTTATCTTTCAAACGGTCCATGGCTGTGGGAATAGACTCTATCTTTCACACGGTCCGTGCCTGTGGGATAGACTTTATCTTTCACACGGTCCGTGCCTGTGGGATAGACTTTATCTTTCACACGGTCCGTGCCTGTGGGATAGACTTTATCTTTCACATGGTCTGTGTCTGAGGGATAGACTTTTTCACACGGTCCGTGGCTGTGGGATAGACTTTATCTTTCACACGGTCCGTTCCTGTGGGATAGACTTTATCTTTCACACGGTCCGTGCCTGTGGGATAGACTTTATCTTTCACATAATCCGTGGCTGTGGGATAGACTTTATCTTTCACACGTTCGTTAGATGTTGGAACAGACTCTATCTTTCACACGGTCCGTGGCTGTGGGATAGCCTCTATCTTTCACACGGTCCGTGTCTGTGGGGTAGACTTTATCTTTCACACGGTCCGTGGCTGTGGGGTAGACTTTATCTTTCACACGGCCCGGGGCTGTGGGGTAGACTTTATCTTTCACATGGCCCGTGCCTGTGGGGTAGACTTTATCTTTCACACGGTCCGTGCCTGTGGGGTAGACATTATCTTTCACATGTTCCGTGGATGTGGGGTAGACTTTATCTTTCACACGGTCCCTGGCTGTGGGGTAGACTTTATCTTTCACACGGCCCGTGGCTGTGGGGTAGAGTTTATCTTTCACACGGCCCGTGGCTGTGGAGTAGACTTTATCTTTCACATGGTCCGTGGTTGTGGGGTAGACTTTATCTTTCACACGGTCCGTGCCTGTGGAAAGACTCCATCTTTCACACGGTCCGTGGCTGTGGGATAGACTTTATCTTTCACACGGTCCGTTCCTGTGGGATAGACTTTATCTTTCACACGGTCCGTGCCTGTGGGATAGACTTTATCTTTCACATGATCCGTGTCTGTGGGATAGACTTTTTCACACGGTCCGTTGCTGTGGGATAGACTTTATCTTTCACACGGTCCGTTCCTGTGGGATAGACTTTATCTTTCACACGGTCCGTGCCTGTGGGATAGCCTTTATCTTTCACATGATCCGTGGCTGTGAGATAGACTTTATCTTTCACACGTTCGTTAGATGTTGGAACAGACTCTATCTTTCACACGGTCCGTGGCTGTGGGATAGCCTCTATCTTTCACACAGTCCGTGTCTGTGGGGTAGACTTTATCTTTCACACGGTCCGTGGCTGTGGGGTAGACTTTGTCTTTCACACGGCCCTGGGCTGTGGGGTAGACTTTATCTTTCACATGGCCCGTGCCTGTGGGGTAGACTTTATCTTTCACACGGTCCGTGCCTGTGGGGTAGACATTATCTTTCACATGGTCCGTGGATGTGGGGTAGACTTTATCTTTCACACGGTCCGCGGCTGTGGGGTAGACTTTATCTTTCACACGGCCCGTGGCTGTGGGGTAGAGTTTATCTTTCACACGGCCCGTGGCTGTGGAGTAGACTTTATCTTTCACATGGTCCGTGGCTGTGGGGTAGTCTTTATCTTTCACACGGTCCATGCCTGTGGGAAAGACTCCATCTTTCACACGGTCCGTGGCTGTGGGATAGACTTTTTCTTTCATATGGTCCGTGGCTGTGGGAATAGACTCTATCTTTCACACGGTCCGTGGCTGTGGGATAGACTTTATCTTTCACACGGTCCGTGGCTGTGGGAAAGACTTTATCTTTCACACGTTCGTTAGATGTTGGAACAGACTCTATCTTTCACACGGTCCGTGGCTGTGGGATAGCTTCTATCTTTCACACGGTCCGTGTCTGTGGGGTAGACTTTATCTTTCACACGGCCCGGGGCTGTGGGGTAGACTTTATCTTTCACATGGCCCGTGCCTGTGGGGTAGACTTTATCTTTCACACGGTCCGTGCCTGTGGGGTAGACATTATCTTTCACATGGTCCGTGGATGTGGGGTAGACTTTATCTTTCACACGGTCCGTGGCTGTGGGAAAGACTTTATCTTTCACACGGCCCGGGGCTGTGGGGTAGACTTTATCTTTCACATGGCCCGTGCCTGTGGGGTAGACTTTATCTTTCACACGGTCCGTGCCTGTGGGGTAGACATTATCTTTCACATGGTCCGTGGATGTGGGGTAGACTTTATCTTTCACACGGTCCGTGGCTGTGGGAAAGACTTTATCTTTCGCACGGCCCGTGGCTGTGTGGTAGACTTTATCTTTCATACAGTCCGTGGCTGTGGGGTAGACATTATCTTTCACACGGTCCGTGCCTTTGGAATAGACTTTATCTTTCACATGGTCCGTGGCTCTGGTATAGACTTTATCTTTCACACGGTAAGTGGCTGTGTGATAGACTTTTTCACACGGTCCGTGCCTGTGGGATAGACTTTATCTTTCACACGATTCCGTGGCTGTCGGATAGACTTTATCTTTCACAAGGTCCGTGCCTGTGGGATAGACTTTATCTTTCACACGGTCCACGGCTGTGGGAATAGACTCTATCTTTCACACGGTCCGTGGCTGTGGGAAAGACTTTATGTTTCGCACGGTCCATGGCTGTGGGAATAGACTCTATCTTTCACACGGTCCGTGGCTGTGGGAAAGACTTTATCTTTCGCACGGCCCGTGGCTGTGTGGTAGACTTTATCTTTCATACAGTCCGTGGCTGTTTGGTAGACATTATCTTTCACACGGTCCGTGCTTTGCAATAGACTTTATCTTTCACATGGTCCGTGGCTCTGGTATAGACTTTATCTTTCACACGGTAAGTGGCTGTGTGATAGACTTTTTCACACGGTCCGTGCCTGTGGGATAGACTTTATCTTTCACATGGTCCATGGCTGTGGGATAGACTTTTTGACACGGTCCGTGCCTGTGGGATAGACTTTATCTTTCACACGTTCCGTGGCTGTCGGATAGACTTAATCTTTCACAAGGTCCGTGCCTGTGGGACAGACTTTATCTTTCAAACGGTCCGTGGCTGTGGGATAGACTTTATCTTTCACAAGGTCCGTGCCTGTGGGGTAGACATTATCTTTCACTCGGTCCGTGGATGAGGGGTAGACTTTATCTTTCAAACGGTCCGTGGCTGTGGGAATAGACTCTATCTTTCACACGGTCCGTGCCTGTGGGATAGACTTTATCTTTCACACGGTCCGTGCCTGTGGGGTAGACATTATCTTTCACACGGTTCGTGGATGTGGGGTAGACTTTATCGTTCACATGGTCCGTGGCTGTGGGGTAGACTTTATCTTTCACACGGTCCGTGCCTGTGGGATAGACTTTATCTTTCACTCGGTCCGTGGCTGTGGGATAGACTTTATCTTTCACACGGTCCGTGCCTGTGGGATAGACTTTATCTTTCACATGATCCGTGGCTGTGGGATAGACTCTATCTTTCACACGGTCGCTGGCTGTGGGAATAGACTCTATCTTTCACACGGTCCGTGCCTGTGGGATAGACTTTATTTTTCACACGGTCCGTGGCTGTGTGGTAGACTTTATCTTTCACACGGTCCGTGGCTGTGGGATAGACTTTATCTTTCACACGGTCCGTGTCTTTGTGGTAGACTTTATCTTTCACACAGTAGGTTGCTGTGGGAGTAGACTTTATCTTTCACACGGTCCGTGGCTGTGCGAATAGACTTTATCTTTCACATGGTCCGTGGCTGTGGGATAGACTTTTTCACACGGTCCGTGGCTGTGGGATAGACTTTATCTTTCACACCGTCCGTTCCTGTGGGATAGACTTTATCTTTCACATGATCCGTGGCTGTGGGATAGACTTTATCTTTCACACGTTCGTTAGATGTTGGAAGAGACTCTATCTTTCACACGGTCCGTGGCTGTGGGATAGCCTCTATCTTTCACACGGTCCGTGTCTGTGGGGTAGACTTTATCTTTCACACGGTCCGTGGCTGTGGGGTAGACTTTATCTTTCACACGGCCCGGGGCTGTGGGGTAGACTTTATCTTTCACATGGCCCGTGCCTGTGGGGTAGACTTTATCTTTCACACGGTCCGTGCCTGTGGGGTAGACATTATCTTTCACATGGTCCGTGGATGTGGGGTAGACTTTATCTTTCACACGGTCCGTGGCTGTGGGGTAGACTTTATCTTTCACACGGCCCGTGGCTGTGGGATAGAGTTTATCTTTCACACGGCCCGTGGCTGTGGAGTAGACTTTATCTTTCACATGGTCCGTGGCTGTGGGGTAGACTTTATCTTTCACACGGTTCGTGCCTGTGGGAAAGACTCCATCTTTCACACGGTCCGTGGCTGTGGGATAGACTTTTTCTTTCATATGGTCCGTGGCTGTGGGAATAGACTCTATCTTTCACACGGTCCGTGGCTGTGGTAAAGACTTTATCTTTCCCACGGCCCGTGGCTGTGTGGTAGACTTTATCTTTCATACAGTCCGTGGCTGTGGGGTAGACTTTATCTTTCACACGGTCCGTGCCTGTGGAGTAGACTTTATCTTTCACATGGTACGTGGCTCTGGTATAGACTTTATCTTTCACACGGTAAGTGCCTGTGTGATAGACTTTTTCACACGGTCCGTGCCTGTGGGATAGACTTTATCTTTCACACGATTCCGTGGCTGTCAGATAGACTTTATCTTTCACAAGGTCCGTGCTTGTGGGATAGACTTTATCTTTCACACGGTCCATGGCTGTGGGAATAGACTCTATCTTTCACACGGTCCGTGGCTGTTGGAAAGACTTTATCTTTCGCACGGTCCATGGCTGTGGGAATAGACTCTATCTTTCACACGGTCCGTGGCTGTGGGAAAGACTTTATCTTTCGCACGGCCCGTGGCTGTGTGGTAGACTTTATCTTTCATACAGTCCGTGGCTGTGGGGTACACATTATCTTTCACACGGTCCGTGCCTTTGCAATAGACTTTATCTTTCACATGGTCCGTGGCTCTGGTATAGACTTTATCTTCCACACGGTAAGTGGCTGTGTGATAGACTTTTTCACACGGTCCGTGCCTGTGGGATAGACTTTATCTCACACATGGTCCATGGCTGTGGGATAGACTTTTTGACACGGTCCGTGCCTGTTGGATAGACTTTATCTTTCACAAGTTCCGTGGCTGTCGGATAGACTTTATCTTTCACAAGGTCCGTGCCTGTGGGACAGACTTTATCTTTCAAACGGTCCATGGCTGTGGGATAGACTTTATCTTTCACAAGGTCCGTGCCTGTGGGGTAGACATTATCTTTCACACGATCCGTGGATGTGGGGTAGACTTTATCTTTCAAACGGTCCGTGGCTGTGGGAATAGACTCTATCTTTCACACGGTCCGTGCCTGTGGGATAGACTTTATCTTTCACACCGTCCGTGCCTGTGGGGTAGACATTATCTTTCACACGGTTCGTGGATGTGGGGTAGACTTTATCGTTCACACGGTCCGTGGCTGTGGGGTAGACTTTATCTTTCACACGGTCCGTGCCTGTGGGATAGACTTTATCTTTCACAAGGTCCGTGGCTGTGGGATAGACTCTATCTTTCACACGGTCGTTTCCTGTGGGGTAGACTCTATCTTTCACACGGTTATGGCTGTTGGAATAGACTTTATCTTTCACACGGTCCGTGGTGTGGGATAGACTTTATCTCTCACACGGTCCGTGCCTGTGGGATAGACTTTATCTTTCACACGGTCCGTGCCTGTGGGATAGACTTTATCTTTCACATGATCCGTGGCTGTGGGATAGACTTTATCTTTCACACGTTCGTTAGATGTGGGAACAGACTCTATCTTTCACACGGTCCGTGGCTGTGGGATAGTCTTTATCTTTCACACGTTCGTTAGATGTTGGAACAGACTCTAACTTTCACACGGTCCGTGGCTGTGGGATAGCCTCTATCTTTCACACGGTCCGTGTCTGTGGGGTAGACTTTATCTTTCACACGGTCCGTGGCTGTGGGGTAGACTTTATCTTTCACACGGCCCGGGGCTGTGGGGTAGACTTTATCTTTCACATGGCCCGTGCCTGTGGGGTAGACTTTATCTTTCACACGGTCCGTGCCTGTGGGGTAGACATTATCTTTCACATGTTCCGTGTATGTGGGGTAGACTTTATCTTTCACACGGTCCGTGGCTGTGGGGTAGAATTTATCTTTCACACGGCCCGTGGCTGTGGGGTAGAGTTTATCTTTCACACGGCCCGTGGCTGTGGAGTAGACTTTATCTTTCACATGGTCCGTGGTTGTGGGGTAGACTTTATCTTTCACACGGTCCGTGCCTGTGGGAAAGACTCCATCTTTCACACGGTCCGTGGCTGTGGGATAGACTTTATCTTTCACACGGTCCGTTCCTGTGGGATAGACTTTATCTTTCACACGGTCCGTGCCTGTGGGATAGACTTTATCTTTCACATGATCCGTGTCTGTGGGATAGACTTTTTCACACGGTCCGTTGCTGTGGGATAGACTTTATCTTTCACACGGTCCGTTCCTGTGGGATAGACTTTATCTTTCACACGGTCCGTGCCTGTGGGATAGCCTTTATCTTTCACATGATCCGTGGCTGTGGGATAGACTTTATCTTTCACACGTTCGTTAGATGTTGGAACAGACTCTATCTTTCACACGGTCCGTGGCTGTGGGATAGCCTCTATCTTTCACACGGTCCGTGTCTGTGGGGTAGACTTTATCTTTCACACGGTCCGTGGCTGTGGGGTAGAATTTATCTTTCACACGGCCCGGGGCTGTGGGGTAGACTTTATCTTTCACATGGCCCGTGCCTGTGGGGTAGACTTTATCTTTCACACGGTCCGTGCCTGTGGGGTAGACATTATCTTTCACATGGTCCGTGGATGTGGGGTAGACTTTATCTTTCACACGGTCCGTGGCTGTGGGGTAGACTTTATCTTTCACACGGCCCGTGGCTGTGGGGTAGAGTTTATCTTTCACACGGCCCGTAGCTGTGGAGTAGACTTTATCTTTCACATGGTCCGTGGCTGTGGGGTAGACTTTATCTTTCACACGGTCCATGCCTGTGGGAAAGACTCCATCTTTCACACGGTCCGTGGCTGTGGGATAGACTTTTTCTTTCATATGGTCCGTGGCTGTGGGAATAGACTCTATCTTTCACACGGTCCGTGGCTGTGGGATAGACTTTATCTTTCACACGGTCCGTGGCTGTGGGAAAGACTTTATCTTTCCCACGTTCGTTAGATGTTGGAACAGACTCTATCTTTCACACGGTCCGTGGCTGTAGGATAGCCTCTATCTTTCACACGGTCCGTGTCTATGGGGTAGACTTTATCTTTCACACGGTCCGTGGCTGTGGGGTAGACTTTATCTTTCACACGGCCCGGGGCTGTGGGGTAGACTTTATCTTTCACATGGCCCGTGCCTGTGGGGTAGACTTTATCTTTCACACGGTCCGTGCCTGTGGGGTAGACATTATCTTTCACATGGTCCGTGGATGTGGGGTAGACTTTATCTTTCACACGGTCCGTGGCTGTGGGAAAGACTTTATCTTTCGCACGGCCCGTGGCTGTGTGGTAGACTTTATCTTTCATACAGTCCGTGGCTGTGGGGTAGACATTATCTTTCACACGGTCCGTGCCTTTGGAATAGACTTTATCTTTCACATAGTCCGTGGCTCTGGTATAGACTTTATCTTTCACACGGTAAGTGGCTGTGTGATAGACTTTTTCACACGGTCCGTGCCTGTGGGATAGACTTTATCTTTCACACGATTCCGTGGCTGTCGGATAGACTTTATCTTTCACAAGGTCCGTGCCTGTGGGATAGACTTTATCTTTCACACGGTCCATGGCTGTGGGAATAGACTCTATCTTTCACACGGTCCGTGGCTGTGGGAAAGACTTTATCTTTTGCACGGTCCATGGCTGTGGGAATAGACTCTATCTTTCACACGGTCCGTGGCTGTGGGAAAGACTTTATCTTTCGCACGGCCCGTGGCTGTGTGGTAGACTTTATCTTTCATACAGTCCGTGGCTGTGGGGTAGACATTATCTTTCACACGGTCCGTGCCTTTGGAATAGACTTTATCTTTCACTTGGTCCGTGGCTCTGGTATAGACTTTATCTTTCACGCGGTAAGTGGCTGTGTGATAGACTTTTTCACACGGTCCGTGCCTGTGGGATAGACTTTATCTTTCACATGGTCCATGGCTGTGGGATAGACTTTTTGACACGGTCCGTGCCTGTGGGAGAGACTTTATCTTTCACACGTTCCGTGGCTGTCGGATAGACTTTATCTTTCACAAGGTCCGTGCCTGTGGGACAGACTTTATCTTTCAAACGGTCCGTGGCTGTGGGATAGACTTTATCTTTCACAAGGTCCGTGCCTGTGGGGTAGACATTATCTTTCACTCGGTCCGTGGATGTGGGGTAGACTTTATCTTTCAAACGGTCCGTGGCTGTGGGAATAGACTCTATCTTTCACACGGTCCGTGCCTGTGGGATAGACTTTATCTTTCACACGGTCCGTGCCTGTGGGGTAGACATTATCTTTCACACGGTTCGTGGATGTGGGGTAGACTTTATCGTTCACACGGTCCGTGGCTGTGGGGTAGTCTTTATCTTTCACACGGTCCGTGCCTGTGGGATAGAGTTTATCTTTCACACGGTCCGTGGCTGTGGGATAGACTTTATCTTTCACACGGTCCGTGCCTGTGGGATAGACTTTATCTTTCACACGGTCCGTGCCTGTGGGATAGACTTTATCTTTCACATGATCCGTGGCTGTGGGATAGACTCTATCTTTCACACGGTCGCTGGCTGTGGGAATAGACTCTATCTTTCACACGGTCCGTGCCTGTGGGATAGACTTTATTTTTCACACGGTCCGTGGCTGTGTGGTAGACTTTATCTTTCACACGGTCCGTGGCTGTGGGATAGACTTTATCTTTCACACGGTCCGTGTCTTTGTGGTAGACTTTATCTTTCACACAGTAGGTTGCTGTGGGAGTAGACTTTATCTTTCACACGGTCCGTGGCTGTGCGAATAGACTTTACCTTTCACATGGTCCG
Organism: Cervus elaphus; assembly: GCF_910594005.1. Classification (NCBI taxonomy): domain Eukaryota; kingdom Metazoa; phylum Chordata; class Mammalia; order Artiodactyla; family Cervidae; genus Cervus; species Cervus elaphus. The sequence goes on from NC_057820.1 coordinate 50,475,948, forward strand.
TGGCTGTGGGATAGACTTTTTCACACGGTCCGTGGCTGTGGGATAGACTTTATCTTTCACACCGTCCGTTCCTGTGGGATAGACTTTATCTTTCACATGATCCGTGGCTGTGGGATAGACTTTATCTTTCACACGTTCGTTAGATGTTGGAAGAGACTCTATCTTTCACACGGTCCGTGGCTGTGGGATAGCCTCTATCTTTCACACGGTCCGTGTCTGTGGGGTAGACTTTATCTTTCACACGGTCCGTGGCTGTGGGGTAGACTTTATCTTTCACACGGCCCGGGGCTGTGGGGTAGACTTTATCTTTCACATGGCCCGTGCCTGTGGGGTAGACTTTATCTTTCACACGGTCCGTGCCTGTGGGGTAGACATTATCTTTCACATGGTCCGTGGATGTGGGGTAGACTTTATCTTTCACACGGTCCGTGGCTGTGGGGTAGACTTTATCTTTCACACGGCCCGTGGCTGTGGGGTAGAGTTTATCTTTCACACGGCCCGTGGCTGTGGAGTAGACTTTATCTTTCACATGGTCCGTGGCTGTGGGGTAGACTTTATCTTTCACACGGTTCGTGCCTGTGGGAAAGACTCCATCTTTCACACGGTCCGTGGCTGTGGGATAGACTTTTTCTTTCATATGGTCCGTGGCTGTGGGAATAGACTCTATCTTTCACACGGTCCGTGGCTGTGGGAAAGACTTTATCTTTCCCACGGCCCGTGGCTGTGTGGTAGACTTTATCTTTCATACAGTCCGCGGCTGTGGGGTAGACTTTATCTTTCACACGGTCCGTGCCTGTGGAGTAGACTTTATCTTTCACATGGTCCGTGGCTCTGGTATAGACTTTATCTTTCACACGGTAAGTGCCTGTGTGATAGACATTTTCACACGGTCCGTGCCTGTGGGATAGACTTTATCTTTCACACGATTCCGTGGCTGTCAGATAGACTTTATCTTTCACAAGGTCCGTGCTTGTGGGATAGACTTTATCTTTCACACGGTCCATGGCTGTGGGAATAGACTCTATCTTTCACACGGTCCGTGGCTGTGGGAAAGACTTTATCTTTCGCACGGTCCATGGCTGTGGGAATAGACTCTATCTTTCACACGGTCCGTGGCTGTGGGAAAGACTTTATCTTTCCCACGGCCCGTGGCTGTGTGGTAGACTTTATCTTTCATACAGTCCGTGGCTGTGGGGTACACATTATCTTTCACACGGTCCGTGCCTTTGCAATAGACTTTATCTTTCACATGGTCCGTGGCTCTGGTATAGACTTTATCTTCCACACGGTAAGTGGCTGTGTGATAGACTTTTTCACACGGTCCGTGCCTGTGGGATAGACTTTATCTCACACATGGTCCATGGCTGTGGGATAGACTTTTTGACACGGTCCGTGCCTGTGGGATAGACTTTATCTTTCACAAGTTCCGTGGCTGTCGGATAGACTTTATCTTTCACAAGGTCCGTGCCTGTGGGACAGACTTTATCTTTCAAACGGTCCATGGCTGTGGGATAGACTTTATCTTTCACAAGGTCCGTGCCTGTGGGGTAGACATTATCTTTCACACGATCCGTGGATGTGGGGTAGACTTTATCTTTCAAACGGTCCGTGGCTGTGGGAATAGACTCTATCTTTCACATGGTCCGTGCCTGTGGGATAGACTTTATCTTTCACACCGTCCGTGCCTGTGGGGTAGACATTATCTTTCACACGGTTCGTGGATGTGGGGTAGACTTTATCGTTCACACGGTCCGTGGCTGTGGGGTAGACTTTATCTTTCACACGGTCCGTGCCTGTGGGATAGACTTTATCTTTCACACGGTCCGTGGCTGTGGGATAGACTCTATCTTTCACACGGTCGTTTCCTGTGGGGTAGACTCTATCTTTCACACGGTTCATGGCTGTTGGAATAGACTTTATCTTTCACACGGTCCGTGGTGTGGGATAGACTTTATCTCTCACACGGTCCGTGCCTGTGGGATAGACTTTATCTTTCACACGGTCCGTGCCTGTGGGATAGACTTTATCTTTCACATGATCCGTGGCTGTGGGATAGACTTTATCTTTCACACGTTCGTTAGATGTGGGAACAGACTCTATCTTTCACACGGTCCGTGCCTGTGGGATAGACTTTATCTTTCACATGGTCTGTGGCTGAGGGATAGACTTTTTCACACGGTCCGTGGCTGTGGGATAGACTTTATCTTTCACACGGTCCGTTCCTGTGGGATAGACTTTATCTTTCACATGGTCCGTGCCTGTGGGATAGACTTTATCTTTCACATGATCCGTGTCTGTGGGATAGACTTTTTCACACGGTCCGTGGTTTTGGGATAGACTTTATCTTTCACACGGTCCGTTCCTGTGTAATAGACTTTATCTTTCACACGGTCCGTGCCTGTGGGATAGACTTTATCTTTCACATGATCCGTGGCTGTGGGATAGACTTTATCTTTCACACGGTCCGTGTCTTTGTGGTAGACTTTATCTTTCACACAGTAGGTTGCTGTGGGAGTAGACTTTATCTTTCACACGGTCCGTGGCTGTGCGAATAGACTTTATCTTTCACATGGTCCGTGGCTGTGGGATAGACTTTTTCACACGGTTCATGGCTGTTGGAATAGACTTTATCTTTCACACGGTCCGTGGTGTGGGATAGACTTTATCTTTCACACGGTCCGTGCCTGTGGGATAGACTTTATCTTTCACACGGTCCGTGCCTGTGGGATAGACTTTATCTTTCACATGATCCGTGGCTGTGGGATAGACTTTATCTTTCACATGTTCGTTAGATGTGGGAACAGACTCTATCTTTCACACAGTCCGTGGCTGTGGGATAGACTCTATCTTTCACACGGTCCGTGGCTGTGGGGTAGACTTTATCTTTCATACAGTCCGTGGCTGTGGGGTAGACTTTATCTTTCACACGGTCCGTAACTGTGGGGTAGACTTTATCTTTCACATGGTCCGTGGCTCTGGTATAGACTTTATCTTTCACACGGTAAGTGGCTGTGTGATAGACTTTTTCACACGGTCCGTGCCTGTCGGATAGACTTTATCTTTCACATGGTCCGTGGCTGTGGGATAGACTTTTTGACACGGTCCGTGCCTGTGGGATAGACTTTATATTTCACACGGTCCGTGGCTGTGGGAACAAACTGTATCATTCACACGGTCCACGGCTGTGGGGTGGACTTTATCTTTCACACGGTCCGTGCCTGTGGGATAGACTTTATCTTTCACATGGTCTGTGGCTGAGGGATAGACTTTTTCACACGGTCCGTGGCTGTGGGATAGACTTTATCTTTCACACGGTCCGTTCCTGTGTGATAGACTTTATCTTTCACACGGTCCGTGAATGTGGGATAGACTTTATCTTTCACATGATCCGTGTCTGTGGGATAGACTTTTTCACACGGTCCGTGGCTGTGGGATAGACTTTATCTTTCACACGGTCCGTTCCTGTGGGATAGACTTTATCTTTCACACGGTCCGTGCCTGTGGGATAGACTTTATCTTTCACAAGGTCCGTGCCTGTGGGGTAGACATTATCTTTCACACGGTTCGTGGATGTGGGGTAGACTTTATCTTTCAAACGGTCCGTGGCTGTGGGAATAGACTCTATCTTTCACACGGTCCGTGCCTGTGGGATAGACTTTATCTTTCACACGGTCCGTGCCTGTGGGGTAGACATTATCTTTCACACGGTTCGTGGATGTGGGGTAGACTTTATCGTTCGCACGGTCCGTGGCTGTGGGGTAGACTTTATCTTTCACACGGTCCGTGGCTGTGGGAACAGACTGTATCATTCACACTGTCCACGGCTGTGGGGTGAACTTTATCTTTCACACGGTCCGTGCCTGTGGGATAGACTTTATCTTTCACATGGTCTGTGGCTGAGGGATAGACTTTTTCACACGGTCCGTGGCTGTGGGATAGACTTTATCTTTCACACGGTCCGTTCCTGTGGGATAGACTTTATCTTTCACACGGTCCGTGCCTGTGGGATAGACTTTATCTTTCACATGATCCGTGGCTGTGGGATAGACTCTATTTTTCACACGGTCGCTGGCTGTGGGAATAGACTCTATCTTTCACACGGTCCGTGCCTGTGGGATAGACTTTATTTTTCACACGGTCCGTGGCTGTGGGGTAGACTTTATCTTTCACACGGCCCGTGCCTGTGGGGTAGACTTAATCTTTCACACGGCCGGTGGCTGTGGTGTAGACTTTATGTTTCACACGGTCCGTGGCTGTGAGAATAGACTTTATCTTTCACACGGTCCTTGTCTGTGGGAATAGACTTTATCTTTCACACGGTCCGTGCCTGTGGGATAGACTTTATCTTTCACATGATCCGTGGCTGTGGGATAGACTTTATCTTTCACATGTTCGTTAGATGTGAGAACAGACTCTATCTTTCACACGGTCCGTGGCTGTGGGGTAGACTTTATCTTTCATACAGTCCGTGGCTGTGGGGTAGACTTTATCTTTCACACGGTCCGTGCCTGTGGGGTAGACTTTATCTTTCACATGGTCCGTGGCTCTGGTATAGACTTTATCTTTCACACGGTAAGTGGCTGTGTGATAGACTTTTTCACACGGTCCGTGCCTGTCGGATAGACTTTATCTTTCACATGGTCCGTGGCTGTGGGATAGACTTTTTGACACGGTCCGTGCCTGTGGGATAGACTTTATATTTCACACGGTCCGTGGCTGTGGGAACAGACTTTATCATTCACACTGTCCACGGCTGTGGGGTGGACTTTATCTTTCACACGGTCCGTGCCTGTGGGATAGACTTTATCTTTCACATGGTCTGTGGCTGAGGGATAGACTTTTTCACACGGTCCGTGGCTGTGGTATAGACTTTATCTTTCACACGGTCCGTTCCTGTGGGATAGACTTTATCTTTCACACGGTCCGTGCCTGTGGGATAGACTTTATCTTTCACATGATCCGTGTCTGTGGGATAGACTTTTTCACAAGGTCCGTGGCTGTGGGATAGACTTTATCTTTCACACGGTCCGTTCCTGTGGGATAGACTTTATCTTTCACACGGTCCGTGCCTGTGGGATAGACTTTATCTTTCACATGATCCGTGGCTGTGGGATAGACTTTATCTTTCACACGTTCGTTAGATGTTGGAACAGACTCTATCTTTCACACGGTCAGTGGCTGTGGGATAGCCTCTATCTTTCACACGGTCCGTGTCTGTGGGGTAGACTTTATCTTTCACACGGTCCGTGGCTGTGGGGTAGACTTTATCTTTCACACGGCCCGGGGCTGTGGGGTAGACTTTATCTTTCACATGGCCCGTGCCTGTGGGGTAGACTTTATCTTTCACACGGTCCGTGCCTGTGGGGTAGACATTATCTTTCACATGTTCCGTGGATGTGGGGTAGACTTTATCTTTCACACGGTCCGTGGCTGTGGGGTAGACTTTATCTTTCACACGGCCCGTGGCTGTGGGGTAGAGTTTATCTTTCACACGGCCCGTGGCTGTGGAGTAGACTTTATCTTTCACATGGTCCGTGGTTGTGGGGTAGACTTTATCTTTCACACGGTCCGTGCCTGTGGGAAAGACTCCATCTTTCACACGGTCCGTGGCTGTGGGATAGACTTTTTCTTTCATATGGTCCGTGGCTGTGGGAATAGACTCTATCTTTCACACGGTCCGTGGCTGTGGGATAGACTTTATCTTTCACACGGTTCGTGGCTGTGGAAAAGACTTTATCTTTCCCACGGCCCGTGGCTGTGTGGTAGACTTTATCTTTCATACAGTCCGTGGCTGTGGGGTAGACTTTATCTTTCACACGGTCCGTGCCTGTGGAGTAGACTTTATCTTTCACATGGTCCGTGGCTCTGGTATAGACTTTATCTTTCACACGGTAAGTGGCTGTGTGATAGACTTTTTCACACGGTCCGTGCCTGTGGGATAGACTTTATCTTTCACACGATTCCGTGGCTGTCGGATAGACTTTATCTATCACAAGGTCCATGCCTTTGGAATAGAGTTTATCTTTCACACGGTCCATGGCTGTGGGAATAGACTCTATCTTTCACACGGTCCGTGGCTGTGGGATAGACTCTATCTTTTCCTCGGTCCATGCCTGTGGGATACCCTCTATCTTTCACACGATCCGTGGCTGTGGGAATAGACTTTATCTTTCACACAGTCCATGCCTGTGGGATAGACTCTATCTTTCACATGGTCCGTGGCTGTGGGATAGCCTCTATCTATCACACGGTCCGTGGTTGTGTGAATAGGCTTTATCTTTCACACGGTCTGTGGCTGTGGGGTAGACTTTATCTTTCACAAGCTCCGTGGCTGTGGGAAAGACTTTATCTTTCACACGGTCCGTGTCTTTGTGGTAGACTTTATCTTTCACACGGTAGGTGGCTGTGGGGTAGACTTTATCTTTCACACGGTCCGTGGCTGTGCGAATAGACTTTATCTTTCACATGTTCCGTGGCTGTGGGATAGACTTTTTCACACGGTCCGTGGCTGTGGGATAGACTTTATCTTTCACACGGTCCGTGCCTGTGGGATAGACTTTATCTTTCACACGGTCCGTGCCTGTGGGATAGACTTTATCTTTCACATGATCCGTGGCTGTGGGATAGACTTTATCTTTCACACGTTCGTTAGATGTGGGAACAGACTCTATCTTTCACACGGTCTGTGGCTGTGGGATAGACTCTATATTTCACACGGTCCATGGCTGTGGAGTAGACTTTATCTTTCACACGGTCTGTGGCTGTGGGGTAGACTTTATCTTTCAACACGGCCCGTGGCTGTGGGGTAGACTTTATCTTTCACATGGCCCGTGCCTGTGGGGTAGACTTTATCTTTCACACGGTCCGTGCCTGTGGGGTAGACATTATCTTTCACATGGTCCGTGGCTGTGGGGTAGACTTTATCTTTCACACGGCCCGTGGTTGTGGGGTAGAGTTTATCTTTCACACGGCCCGTGGCTGTGGAGTAGACTTTATCTTTCACATGGTCCGTGGCTGTGGGGTAGACTTTATCTTTCACACGGTCCGTGCCTGTGGGAAAGACTCCATCTTTCACACGGTCCGTGGCTGTGGGATAGACTTTTTCTTTCACATGGTCCGTGGCTGTGGGAATAGACTCTATCTTTCACACGGTCCGTGGCTGTGGGAAAGACTTTATCTTTCGCACGGCCCGTGGCTGTGTGGTAGACTTTATCTTTCATACAGTCCGTGGCTTTGGGGTAGACATTATCTTTCACACGATCCGTGCCTTTGGAATAGATTTTATCTTTCACATGGTCCGTGGCTCTGGTATAGACTTTATCTTTCACACGGTAAGTGGCTGTGTGATAGACTTTTTCACACGGTCCGTGCCTGTGGGATAGACTTTATCTTTCACATGGTCCATGGCTGTGGGATAGACTTTTTGACACGGTCCGTGCCTGTGGGATAGCCTTTATCTTTCACACGATCCGTGGCTGTCGGATAGACTTTATCTTTCACAAGGTCCGTGCCTGTGGGACAGACTTTATCTTTCAAACGGTCCGTGGCTGTGGGATAGACTTTATCTTTCACAAGGTCCTTGCCTGTGGGATAGACATTATCTTTCACACGGTCCGTGGATGTGGGGTAGACTTTATCTTTCAAACGGTCCATGGCTGTGGGAATAGACTCTATCTTTCACACGGTCCGTGCCTGTGGGATAGACTTTATCTTTCACACGGTCGGTGCCTGTGGGGTAGACATTATCTTTCACACGGTTCGTGGATGTGGGGTAGACTTTACCGTTCACACGGTCCGTGGCTGTGGGGTAGACTTTATCTTTCACACGGTCCATGCCTGTGGGATAGACTTTATCTTTCACACGGTCCGTGGCTGTGGGATAGACTCTATCTTTCACACGGTCATTTCCTGTGGGGTAGACTCTATCTTTCACACGGTTCATGGCTGTTGGAATAGACTTTATCTTTCACACGGTCCGTGGTGTGGGATAGACTTTATCTTTCACACGGTCCGTGCCTGTGGGATAGACTTTATCTTTCACACGGTCCGTGCCTGTGGGATAGACTTTATCTTTCACATGATCCGTGGCTGTGGGATAGACTTTATCTTTCACATGTTCGTTAGATGTGGGAACAGACTGTATCTTTCACACGGTCCGTGGCTGTGGGAATAGTCTTTATGTTTCGCACAGGTCCGGGGCTGTGGGATAGACTTTATCTTTCACACGGTCCGTGGCTGTGGGAATAGACTCTATCTTTCACACGCTCCGTGCTTGTGGGATAGACTTTATGTTTCACACGGTCCGTGCCTGTGGGATAGACTTTATCTTTCTCACGGTCCGTGGCTGTGGGGTAGACTTTATCTTTCACACGGTCCGTGCCTGTGGGATAGACTTTATCTTTCACACGTTCCGTGTCTGTGGGGTAGACTTTATCTTTCACACAGTCCTAGGCTGTGGGAGTAGACTTTATCGTTCATACAGTCCATGTCTGTGGGAATAGACTTTATGTTTCACAAGGTCCGTGGCTCTGGGAAGAGACTTTATCTTTCACATGGTCCATGGCTGTGGGGTAGACTTTATCTTTCACATGGCCCGTGGCTGTGGGATAGCCTCTATCATTCACACAGTCCGTGGCTGTGGGAATAGACTCTATCTTTCACATGGCCCTTGGCTGTGGGATAGCCTCTATCATTCACACAGTCTATGGCTGTGGGGTAGACTTTATTTTTCACACGGTCCGTGGCTGTGGTAGTAGACTTTATCTTTCACACGGTCCGTGGCTGTGGGAATAGACTTTATGTTTCACACAGTCCGTGGCTCTGCGAATAGACTTTATCTTTCACACGGTCCGTGCCTGTGGGGTAGACTTTATCTTTCACATTGTCCGTGCCTGTGGGATAGACTCTATCTTGCACATGGTCTGTCGCTGTGGGAATAGACTCTATCTTACACACGGTCCGTGCCTGTGGGATAAACTTTATCTTTCACACGGTCCGTGGCTGTGGGATAGACTTTATCTTTCACACGGTCCGTGGCTCTGGGAATAGAGTTTATCTTTCTCACAGTCCGTGCCTGTGGGATAGACTTTATCATTCACACGGTCCGTGCCTGTAGGAGAGACTCTATCTTTCACACGGTCCGTGGCTGTGGGGTAGACTTTATCTTTCACATGGTCCGTGGTAGTGGGGTAGACTTTATCATTCACATGGCCCGTGCCTGTGGGATAGACTCTATCTTTCACATGGTCCGTGCCTGTGGGATAGACTCTGTCTTTCAAATGGTCCGTTGCTGTGGGATTAGAATCAATCTTTCACACGGTCCATGGCTGTGGGGTGGACTTTATCTTTCACATGGTCCGTGGATGTGGGGTAGACTTTATCATTCACACGGTATGTGGCTGTGGGTTAGATTTTATCTTTCACACGGTCCGTGGCTGTGAGGTAGATTTCATCTTTCACACGGTCCATGGCTGTGGGATAGACTTTATCTTTCACACGGTCCGTGGCTGGGGGGTAGACTTTATCTTTCAAATGGCCCATGACAGTGGGGTAGACTTTATCTGTCACACGGCCCATGCCTGTGGGATAGACATTATCTTTCACACGGTCCGTGGATGTGGGGTAGACTTTATCTTTCAAACGGTCCATGGCTGTGGGAATAGACTCTATCTTTCACTCGGTCCGTGCCTGTGGGATAGACTTTATCTTTCACACGGTCGGTGCCTGTGGGGTAGACATTATCTTTCACACGGTTCGTGGATGTGGGGTAGACTTTACCGTTCACACGGTCCGTGGCTGTGGGGTAGACTTTATCTTTCACACGGTCCATGCCTGTGGGATAGACTTTATCTTTCACACGGTCCGTGGCTGTGGGATAGACTCTATCTTTCACACGGTCATTTCCTGTGGGGTAGACTCTATCTTTCACACGGTTCATGGCTGTTGGAATAGACTTTATCTTTCACACGGTCCGTGGTGTGGGATAGACTTTATCTTTCACACGGTCCGTGCCTGTGGGATAGACTTTATCTTTCACACGGTCCGTGCCTGTGGGATAGACTTTATCTTTCACATGATCCGTGGCTGTGGGATAGACTTTATCTTTCACATGTTCGTTAGATGTGGGAACAGACTGTATCTTTCACACGGTCCGTGGCTGTGGGAATAGTCTTTATGTTTCGCACAGGTCCGGGGCTGTGGGATAGACTTTATCTTTCACACGGTCCGTGGCTGTGGGAATAGACTCTATCTTTCACACGCTCCGTGCTTGTGGGATAGACTTTATGTTTCACACGGTCCGTGCCTGTGGGATAGACTTTATCTTTCTCACGGTCCGTGGCTGTGGGGTAGACTTTATCTTTCACACGGTCCGTGCCTGTGGGATAGACTTTATCTTTCACACGTTCCGTGTCTGTGGGGTAGACTTTATCTTTCACACAGTCCTAGGCTGTGGGAGTAGACTTTATCGTTCATACAGTCCATGTCTGTGGGAATAGACTTTATGTTTCACAAGGTCCGTGGCTCTGGGAAGAGACTTTATCTTTCACATGGTCCATGGCTGTGGGGTAGACTTTAACTTTCACATGGCCCGTGGCTGTGGGATAGCCTCTATCATTCACACAGTCCGTGGCTGTGGGAATAGACTCTATCTTTCACATGGCCCTTGGCTGTGGGATAGCCTCTATCATTCACACAGTCTGTGGCTGTGGGGTAGACTTTATTTTTCACACGGTCCGTGGCTGTGGTAGTAGACTTTATCTTTCACACGGTCCGTGGCTGTGGGAATAGACTTTATGTTTCACACAGTCCGTGGCTCTGCGAATAGACTTTATCTTTCACACGGTCCGTGCCTGTGGGGTAGACTTTATCTTTCACATTGTCCGTGCCTGTGGGATAGACTCTATCTTGCACATGGTCTGTCGCTGTGGGAATAGACTCTATCTTACACACGGTCCGTGCCTGTGGGATAAACTTTATCTTTCACACGGTCCGTGGCTGTGGGATAGACTTTATCTTTCACACGGTCCGTGGCTCTGGGAATAGAGTTTATCTTTCTCACAGTCCGTGCCTGTGGGATAGACTTTATCATTCACACGGTCCGTGCCTGTAGGAGAGACTCTATCTTTCACACGGTCCGTGGCTGTGGGGTAGACTTTATCTTTCACATGGTCCGTGGTAGTGGGGTAGACTTTATCATTCACATGGCCCGTGCCTGTGGGATAGACTCTATCTTTCACATGGTCCGTGCCTGTGGGATAGACTCTGTCTTTCAAATGGTCCGTTGCTGTGGGATTAGAATCAATCTTTCACACGGTCCATGGCTGTGGGGTGGACTTTATCTTTCACATGGTCCGTGGATGTGGGGTAGACTTTATCATTCACACGGTATGTGGCTGTGGGTTAGATTTTATCTTTCACACGGTCCGTGGCTGTGAGGTAGATTTCATCTTTCACACGGTCCATGGCTGTGGGATAGACTTTATCTTTCACACGGTCCGTGGCTGGGGGGTAGACTTTATCTTTCAAATGGCCCGTGACAGTGGGGTAGACTTTATCTGTCACACGGCCCATGCCTGTGGGATAGACTTTATCTTTCACACGACCCGTGGCTGTGGGGTAGACTTTATCTTTCATATGGCCCGTTCCTGTGGGATAGACTTTATCTTTCACACGGTCCGTGCCTATGGGATAGACTTTGTCTTTCACACGGCCCGTGGCTGTGGGGTAGACTTTATCTTTCACACGGCCAGTGGCTGTGGATTAGACTTTATCTTTCACACATTCCGTGCCTGTGGGGTAGACTTTATCTTTCACACGGTCTGTGCCTATGGGATAGACTTTATCTTTCACATGGTCCGGGCCTGTGGAATAGACTCTATCATTCACCCGGTCCGTGGCTGTGGGATAGACTCTATCTTTCACATGGTCCGTGGCTGTGGGATTACACTCTATCTTTCACACGGTCCATGGCTGTCGGGTAGACTTTATCTTTCACATGGTCCGTGTCTGTGGGGTAGACTTTATCTTTCACACGGACTATGGCTGTGGGATAGATTTTATCTTTCACATGGTCCGTGGCAGTGGGGTAGACTTTATCTTTCACACGGTCCGTGGCTGTGGGAACAGACTCTATCTTTCACACTGTCCGTGCCTGTGGGAAAGACTTTATCTTTCACACGGTCCGTGGCTGTGCGGTAGACTTTATCTTTCACACGGTCCTTCGCTGTGGGGTAGACTTTATTTTTCACATGGTCCGTGGCTGTGGTAGTAGACTTTATCTTTCACACGTTCCGTGGCTGTGGGAATATACTTTATGTTTCACACGGTCCGTGGCTCTGGGAATAGACTTTATCTTTCACACGGTCCGTGCCTGTGGGGTAGACTTTATTTTTCACACGGTCCGTGGTTGTGGGATAGAGTTTATCCGTCACACGGTCCGTGCCTGTGGGATAGACTTTATCTTTCACATGGTCCGTGGCTGTGGGTTTGACTTTTTCAACGGTCTGTGGCTGTGGGTTAAACTTTATCTTTCACATGGTCCGTGGCTGTGGGAGTAGTCTTTATCTTTCACACGGTCCGTGGCTCTGGGAATAGACTTTATATTTCACAAGGTCCGTGGCTCTGGGAATAGAATTTATCTTTCACATGGTCCATGGCTCTGGGGTAGAATTTATCTTTCATACGGTCCGTGCCTGTGGGATAGACTTTATATTTCACACGGTCCGTGCCTGTCGGATAGACTTTTTCACAAAGTCCGTGGCTGTGGGATAGACTTTATCTTTCACACGGTCCGTGCATGTGGGATAGACTTTATCTTTCACCCGGTCCGTGGTTGTGGGATAGAGTTTATCTTTCACACGGTCCGTGCCTGTGGGATAGACTTTATCTTTCACATGGTCCGTGGCTGTGGTGTAGATTTTATCTTTCACATGGTCTGTGGCTGTGGGATAGACTTTATCTTTCACATGGTCCGTGTCTGTGGGGTAGACTTTATCTTTCCCAACACCCGTGGCTGTGGGTAGACTTTATCTTTCACACGACCCGTGGCTGTGGTGGAGACTTTAGCTTTCACACGGTCCGTGGCTGTGGGATAGACTTTATCTTTCACATGGTCCGTGGCTGTGGGATAACCTCTATCTTTCACACAGTCCGTGGCTGTTGGAATAGACTCTATCTTTCATACGGTCCATGGCTGTGGGATAGACTTTATCTTTCACACGGTCCTTGGCTGTGGGGTTGACTTTATTTTTCACATGGTCCGTGGCTGTGGTAGTAGACTTTATCTTTCACACGGTCCGTGGCTGTGGGAATAGACTTTATGTTTCACACGGTCCGTGGCTCTGGGAATAGACTTTATCTTTCACACGGTCCGTGCCTGTGGGGTAGAATTTACTTTCACACGGTCAGTGCCTGAGGGATAGACTCTATCTTGCACATGGTCTGTCACTGTGGGAATAGACTCTATCTTTCACACGGTCCATCGCTGTGGGTTAGACTTTATCTTTCTCTCGGTCCGTGGTTGTCGGATAGACTTTATCTTTCACACGGTCCGTGGCTGTGGGAATAGACTCTATCTTTCACACGCTCCGTGCTTGTGGGATAGACTTTATCTTTCACACGATCTGTGCCTGTGGGATAGACTTTTCTTTCTCACGGTCCGTGGCTGTGGGTTAGACTTTATCTTTCACATGGTCCGTGCCTGTGGGATAGACTTTTTCACACGGTCCTTGGCTGTGGGGTAGACTTTATCTTTCACATGGTCCGGGGCTGTGGGAGTAGTCTTTATGTTTCGCACAGGTCCGTGGCTGTGGGAATAGACTTTATGTTTCACAAGGTCCGTGGCACTGGGAATAGAATTTATCTTTCACATGGTCCGTGGCTGTGCGATAGACTGAATCTTTCACACGGTCCGTGGCTGTGGGATAGACTTTATCTTTCACACGGTCCGTGCCTCTAGGACAGACTTTATCTTTCACACGGTCCGTGCCTGTGGGATCGACTTTTTCACACGGCCCGTGCCTGTGGGATAGACTTTATCTTTCACATGGTCCATGCCTGTGGAATAGACTTTATCTTTCACACGGTCTGTGGCTGTGGGATAGACTTTTTCACACGGTCTGTGGCTGTGGGATAGACTTTATCTTTCACACGGTCCGTTCCTGTGGGATAGACTTTATCTTTCACATGGTCCGGGGCTGTGGGATAGACTTTATCTTTCACAAGGTCCGTGGCTGTGGGAATAGACTCTATCTTTCACACGCTCCGTGCTTGTGGGATAGACTGTATGTTTCACACGGTCCGTGCCTGTGGGATAGACTTTATCTTTCTCACGGTCCCTGGCTGTGGGGTAGACTTTATCTTTCACACGGTCCGTGCCTGTGGGATAGACTTTATCTTTCACACGTTCCGTGTCTGTGGGGTAGACTTTATCTTTCACACAGTCCTAGGCTGTGGGAGTAGACTTTATCGTTCATACAGTCCATGTCTGTGGGAATAGACTTTATGTTTCACAAGGTCCGTGGCTCTGGGAAGAGACTTTATCTTTCACATGGTCCGTGGCTGTGGGGTAGACTTTATCTTTCACATGGTCCGTGGCTGTGGGATAGACTTTATCTTTCACATGGTCCGTGGCTGTGGGGTAGACTTTAACTTTCACATGGCCCGTGGCTGTGGGATAGCCTCTATCATTCACACAGTCCGTGGCTGTGGGAATAGACTCTATCTTTCACATGGCCCTTGGCTGTGGGATAGCCTCTATCATTCACACAGTCCGTGGCTGTGGGAATAGACTCTATCTTTCACATGGCCCTTGGCTGTGGGATAGCCTCTATCATTCACACAGTCTGTGGCTGTGGGGTAGACTTTATTTTTCACACGGTCCTTGGCTGTGGTAGTAGACTTTATGTTTCACACGGTCCATGGCTGTGGGAATAGACTTTATGTTTCACACGGTCCGTGGCTCTGGGAATAGACTTTATCTTTCACACGGTCCGTGCCTGTGGGGTAGAATTTACTTTCACACGGTCCGTGCCTGAGGGATAGACTCTATCTTGCACATGGTCTGTCGCTGTGGGAAAAGACTATATCTTTCACACGGTCCGTGCCTGGCGGATAAACTTTATCTTTCACACGGTCCGTGGCTGTGGGATAGACTTTATCTTTCACACGGTCCGTGACTCTGGGAATAGAGTTTATCTTTCTCACAGTCCGTGCCTGTGGGATAGACTTTATCACTCACACGGTCCGTGCCTGTAGGATAGACTCTATCTTTCACACGGTCCGTGGCTGTGGGGTAGACTTTATCTTTCACATGGTCCGTGGTAGTGGGGTAGACTTTATCTTTCACATGGTCCGTGCCTGTGGGATAGACTCTATCTTTCACATGGTCCGTGGATGTGGGGTAGACTTTATCTTTCTCACAGTCCGTGGCTGTGGGATAGACTTTATCTTTCACACGGTCCATGGCTGTGGGGTGGACTTTATCTTTCACATGGTCCGTGGATGTGGGGTAGACTTTATCTTTCACACGGTATGTGGCTGTGGGGTAGATTTTATCTTTCACGTGGTCCGTGGCTGTGGGGTAGATTTTATCTTTCACACGGTCCATAGCTGTGGGATAGACTTTATCTTTCACACGGTCCGTGGCTGGGGGGTAGACTTTATCTTTCAAATGGCCCGTGACAGTGGGATAGACTTTATCTTTCACCCGGTCCGTGGTTGTGGGATAGAGTTTATCTTTCACACGGTCCGTGCCTGTGGGATAGACTTTATCTTTCACATTGTCCGTGGCTGTGGGGTAGATTTTATCTTTCACATGGTCTGTGGCTGTGGGATACACTTTATCTTTCACATGGTCCGTGTCTGTGGGGTAGACTTTATCTTTCCCAACACCCGTGGCTGTGGGGTAGGCTTTATCTTTCACACGGTCCGTGGCTGTGGAGTAGACATCATCTTTCACACGGTCCGTGGCTGTGGGTAGACTTTATCTTTCACACGACCCGTGGCTGTGGTGGAGACTTTAGCTTTCACACGGTCCGTGGCTGTGGGATAGACTTTATCTTTCACACGGTCCGTGGCTGTGGGATAGACTTTATCTTTCCCAACACCCGTGGCTGTGGAATAGAATTTTTCACACGGTCCTTGGCTGTGGGGTCGACTTTATCTTTCACATGGTCCGTGGCTGTGGGTGTAGTCTTTATGTTTCGCACAGGTCCGTGGCTGTGGGAATAGACTTTATGTTTCACAGGTCCGTGGCTCTGTGAATAGAATTTATCTTTCACATGGTCCGTGGCTGTGGGGTAGACTTTATCTTTCACACGGTCCGTGGCTGTGGGATAGACTTTATCTTTCACACGGTCCGTGTCTGTGGGATAGACTTTATCTTTCACAAGGTGTCAGGCTGTGGGAGTAGACTTTATCGTTCATACGGTCCATGTCTGTGGGAATACACTTTATGTTTCACAAGGTCCGTGGCTCTGGGAAGAGACTTTATCTTTCACATGGTCCGTGGCTGTGGTGTAGACTTTATCTTTCACATGGTCGGTGGCTGTGGGATAGACTTTATCTTTCACATGGTCCGTGGCTGTGGGGTAGACTTTATCTTTCACATGGTCCGTGGCTGTGGGATAACCTCTATCTTTCACACAGTCCGTGGCTGTTGGAATAGACTCTATCTTTCATACGGTCCATGGCTGTGGGCTAGACTTTATCTTTCACACGGTCCTTGGCTGTGGGGTTGACTTTATTTTTCACATGGTCCGTGGCTGTGGTAGTAGACTTTATCTTTCACACGGTCCGTGGCTGTGGGAATAGACTTTATGTTTCACACGGTCTGTGGCTCTGGGAATAGACTTTATCTTTCACACGGTCCGTGCCTGTGGGGTAGAATTTACTTTCACACGGTCCGTGCCTGAGGGATAGACTCTATCTTGCACATGGTCTTTGGCTGTGGGAATAGACTCTATCTTTCACACGGTCCATCGCTGTGGGTTAGACTTTATCTTTCTCTCGGTCCGTGGTTGTCGGATAGACTTTATCTTTCACACGGTCCGTGGCTGTGGGAATAGACTCTATCTTTCACACGCTCCGTGCTTGTGGGATAGACTTTATCTTTCACACGGTCTGTGCCTGTGGGATAACTTTTCTTTCTCACGGTCCGTGGCTGTGGGGTAGACTTTATCTTTCACACGGTCCGTGCCTGTGGGATAGACTTTTTCACACGGTCCTTGGCTGTGGGGTAGACTTTATCTTTCACATGGTCCGGGGCTGTGGGAGTAGTCTTTATGTTTCGCACAGGTCCGTGGCTGTGGGAATAGACTTTATGTTTCACAAGGTCCGTGGCACTGGGAATAGAATTTATCTTTCACATGGTCCGTGGCTGTGTGATAGACTGAATCTTTCACACGGTCCGTGGCTGTGGGATAGACTTTATCTTTCACACGGTCCGTGCCTCTAGGACAGACTTTATCTTTCACACGGTCCGTGCCTGTGGGATCGACTTTTTCACATGGCCCGTGCCTGTGGGATAGACTTTATCTTTCACATGGTCCATGCCTGTGGAATAGACTTTATCTTTCACACGGTCTGTGGCTGTGGGATAGACTTTTTCACACGGTCTGTGGCTGTGGGATTGACTTTATCTTTCACACGGTCCGTTCCTGTGGGATAGACTTTATCTTTCACATGGTCCGGGGCTGTGGGATAGACTTTATCTTTCACACGGTCCGTGGCTGTGGGAATAGACTCTATCTTTCACACGCTCCGTGCTTGTGGGATAGACTTTATGTTTCACACGGTCCGTGCCTGTGGGATAGACTTTATCTTTCTCACGGTCCGTGGCTGTGGGGTAGACTTTATCTTTCACACGGTCCGTGCCTGTGGGATAGACTTTATCTTTCACACGTTCCGTGTCTGTGGGGTAGACTTTATCTTTCACACAGTCCTAGGCTGTGGGAGTAGACTTTATCGTTCATACAGTCCATGTCTGTGGGAATAGACTTTATGTTTCACAAGGTCCGTGGCTCTGGGAAGAGACTTTATCTTTCACATGGTCCGTGGCTGTGGGGTAGACTTTATCTTTCACATGGTCCGTGGCTGTGGGATAGACTTTATCTTTCACATGGTCCGTGGCTGTGGGGTAGACTTTAACTTTCACATGGCCTGTGGCTGTGGGATAGCCTCTATCATTCACACAGTCCGTGGCTGTGGGAATAGACTCTATCTTTCACATGGCCCTTGGCTGTGGGATAGCCTCTATCATTCACACAGTCTGTGGCTGTGGGGTAGACTTTATTTTTCACACGGTCCTTGGCTGTGGTAGTAGACTTTATCTTTCACACGGTCCGTGGCTGTGGGAATAGAGTTTATGTTTCACACAGTCCGTGGCTCTGCGAATAGACTTTATCTTTCACACGGCCCGTGCCTGTGGGGTAGACTTTATCTTTCACATGGTCCGTGCCTGTGGGATAGACTCTATCTTGCACATGGTCTGTCGCTGTGGGAATAGACTCTATCTTTCACACGGTCCGTGCCTGTCGGATAAACTTTATCTTTCACACGGTCCGTGGCTGTGGGATAGACTTTATCTTTCACACGGTCCGTGGCTCTGGGAATAGAGTTTATCTTTCTCACAGTCCGTGCCTGTGGGATAGACTTTATCATTCACACGGTCCGTGCCTGTAGGATAGACTCTATCTTTCACACGGTCCGTGGCTGTGGGGTAGACTTTATCTTTCACATGGTCCGTGGTAGTGGGGTAGACTTTATCATTCACATGGTCCGTGCCTGTGGGATAGACTCTATCTTTCATATGGTCCGTGCCTGTGGGATAGACACTGTCTTTCAAATGGTCCGTTGCTGTGGGATTAGAATCTATCTTTCACACGGTCCATGGCTATGGGGTGGACTTTATCTTTCACATGGTCCGTGGATGTGGGGTAGACTTTATCTTTCACACGGTATGTGGCTGTGGGGTAGATTTTATCTTTCACGTGGTCCGTGGCTGTGGGGTAGATTTTATCTTTCACACGGTCCATGGCTGTGGGATAGACTTTATCTTTCACACGGTCCCTGGCTGGGGGGTAGACTTTATCTTTCAAATGGCCCGTGACAGTGGGGTAGACTTTATCTTTCACACGGCCCATGCCTGTGTGATAGACTTTATCTTTCACACGGCCCGTGGCTGTGGGATAGACTTTATCTTTCACACGGTCCGTGCCTCTAGGACAGACTTTATCTTTCACACGGTCCGTGCCTGTGGGATCGACTTTTTCACACGGCCCGTGCCTGTGGGATAGACTTTATCTTTCACATGGTCCATGCCTGTGGAATAGACTTTATCTTTCACACGGTCTGTGGCTGTGGGATAGACTTTTTCACACGGTCTGTGGCTGTGGGATAGACTTTATCTTTCACACGGTCCGTTCCTGTGGGATAGACTTTATCTTTCACATGGTCCGGGGCTGTGGGATAGACTTTATCTTTCACACGGTCCGTGGCTGTGGGAATAGACTCTATCTTTCACACGCTCCGTGCTTGTGGGATAGACTGTATGTTTCACACGGTCCGTGCCTGTGGGATAGACTTTATCTTTCTCACGGTCCGTGGCTGTGGGGTAGACTTTATCTTTCACACGGTCCGTGCCTGTGGGATAGACTTTATCTTTCACACGTTCCGTGTCTGTGGGGTAGACTTTATCTTTCACACAGTCCTAGGCTGTGGGAGTAGACTTTATCGTTCATACAGTCCATGTCTGTGGGAATAGACTTTATGTTTCACAAGGTCCGTGGCTCTGGGAAGAGACTTTATCTTTCAAATGGTCCGTGGCTGTGGGGTAGACTTTATCTTTCACATGGTCCGTGGCTGTGGGATAGACTTTATCTTTCACATGGTCCGTGGCTGTGGGGTAGACTTTATCTTTCACATGGTCCGTGCCTGTGGGATAGACTCTATCTTTCATATGGTCCGTGCCTGTGGGATAGACACTGTCTTTCAAATGGTCCGTTGCTGTGGGATTAGAATCTATCTTTCACACGGTCCATGACTGTGGGGTGGACTTTATCTTTCACATGGTCCGTGGATGTGGGGTAGACTTTATCTTTCACACGGTATGGGGCTGTGGGGTAGATTTTATCTTTCACGTGGTCGGTGGCTGTGGGGTAGATTTTATCTTTCACACGGTCCATGGCTGTGGGATAGACTTTATCTTTCACACGGTCCATGGCTGGGGGGTAGACTTTATCTTTCAAATGGCCCGTGACAGTGGGGTAGACTTTATCTTTCACACGGCCCATGCCTGTGGGATAGACTTTATCTTTCACACGGCCCGTGGCTGTGGGGTAGACTTTATCTTTCATATGGCCCGTTCCTGTGGGATAGACTTTATCTTTCACACGGTCCGTGCCTATGGGATAGACTTTGTCGTTCACACGGCCCGTGGCTGTGGGGTAGACTTTATCTTTCACACGGCCAGTGGCTGTGGATTAGACTTTATCTTTCACACATTCAGTGCCTGTGGGGTAGACTTTATCTTTCACACGGTCCGTGCCTTTGGGATAGACTTTATCTTTCACATGGTCCGGGCCTGTGGAATAGACTCTATCATTCACCCGGTCCGTGGCTGTGGGATAGACTCTATCTTTCACATGGTCCGTGGCTGTGGGATTACACTCTATCTTTCACTCGGTCCATGGCTGTCAGGTAGACTTTATCTTTTACATGGTCCGTGGCTGTGGGGTAGACTTTATCTTTCACACGGTATATGGCTGTGGGATAGATTTTATCTTTCACATGGTCCGTGGCAGTGGGGTAGACGTTACCTTTCACACGGTCCGTGGCTGTGGGAACAGACTCTATCTTTCACACTGTCCGTGCCTGTGGGAAAGACTTTATCTTTCACACGGTCCGTGGCTGTGCGGTAGACTTTATCTTTCACACGGTCCTTGGCTGTGGGGTAGACTTTATTTTTCACATGGTCCGTGGCTGTGGTAGTAGACTTTATCTTTCACACGTTCCGTGGCTGTGGGAATAGACTTTATGTTTCACACGGTCCGTGGCTCTGGGAATAGACTTTATCTTTCACACGGTCCGTGCATGTGGGGTAGGCTTTATCTTTCACACGGTCCGTGGTTGTGGGATAGAGTTTATCTTTCACACGGTCCGTGCCTGTGGGATAGACTTTATCTTTCACATGGTCCGTGGCTGTGGGGTAGACTTTTTCACACGGTCTGTGGCTGTGGGTTAGACTTTATCTTTCACATGGTCCGTGGCTGTGGGAATAGTCTTTATCTTTCACACGGTCCGTGGCTCTGGGAATAGACTTTATGTTTCACAAGGTCCGTGGCTCTGGGAATAGAATTTATCTTTCACATGGTCCGTGGCTCTGGGGTAGAATTTATCTTTCATACGGTCCGTGCCTGTGGGATAGACTTTATATTTCACACGGTCCGTGCCTGTCGGATAGACTTTTTCACAAAGTCCGAGGCTGTGGGATAGACTTTATCTTTCACAAGGTCCGTGCATGTGGGATAGACTTTATCTTTCACCCGGACCGTGGTTGTGGGATAGAGTTTATCTTTCACACGGTCCGTGCCTGTGGGATAGACTTTATCTTTCACATGGTCCGTGGCTGTCGGGTAGATTTTATCTTTCACATGGTCTGTGGCTGTGGGATAAACTTTATCTTTCAGGTGGTCCGTGTCTGTGGGGTAGACTTTATCTTTCCCAACACCCGTGGCTGTGGGGTAAGCTTTATCTTTCACACGGTCCGTGGCTGTGGAGTAGACTTCATCTTGCACACGGTCCGTGGCTGTGGGTAGACTTTATCTTTCACACGGTCCGTTGCTGTGGTGTAGACTTTAGCTTTCACACGGTCCGTGGCTGTGGGATAGACTTTATCTTTCACACGGTCCGTGGCTGTGGGATAGACTTTATCTTTCACACGATCCGTGCCTGTGGAATAGACTTTTTCACACGGTCCTTGGCTGTGGGGTCGACTTTATCTTTCACATGGTCCGTGGCTGTGGGAGTAGTCTTTATGTTTCGCACAGGTCCGTGGCTGTGGGAATAGACTTTATGTTTCACAAGGTCCGTGGCTCTGTGAATAGAATTTATCTTTCACATGGTCCGTGGCTGTGGGGTAGACTTTATCTTTCACACGGTCCGTGGCTGTGGGATAGACTTTATCTTTCACACGGTCCGTGTCTGTGGGATAGACTTTATCTTTCACAAGGTCCCAGACTGTGGGAGTAGACTTTATCGTTCATATGGTCCATGTCTGTGGGAATACACTTTATGTTTCACAAGGTCCGTGGCTCTGGGAAGAGACTTTATCTTTCACATGGTCCGTGGCTGTGGGGTATACTTTATCTTTCACATGGTCCGTGGCTGTGGGGTAGACTTTATCTTTCACATGGTCCGTGGCTGTGGGATAACCTCTATCTTTCACACAGTCCGTGGCTGTTGGAATAGACTCTATCTTTCATACGGTCCATGGCTGTGGGATAGACTTTATCTTTCACACTGTCCTTGGCTGTGGGGTTGACTTTATTTTTCACATGGTCCGTGGCTGTGGTACTAGACTTTATCTTTCAAACGGTCTGTGGCTGTGGGAATAGACTTTATGTTTCACACGGTCCGTGGCTCTGGGAATAGACTTTATCTTTCGCACGGTCCGTGCCTGTGGGGTAGAATTTACTTTCACACGGTCCGTGCCTGAGGGATAGACTCTATCTTGCACATGGTCTGTCGCTGTGGGAATGGACACTATCTTTCACACGGTCCATCGCTGTGGGTTAGACTTTATCTTTCTCTCGGTCCGTGGTTGTCGGATAGAGTTTATCTTTCACACGGTCCGTGGCTGTGGGAATAGACTCTATCTTTTATACGCTCCGTGCTTGTGCGATAGACTTTATCTTTCACACGCTCTGTGCCTGTAGGATAGACTTTTCTTTCTCACGGTCCGTGGCTGTGGGGTAGACTTTATCTTTCACACGGTCCGTGCCTGTGGGATAGACTTTATCTTTCACACGGTCCGTGCCTGTGGGGTAGACTTTATCTTTCACACGGTCCCAGGCTGTGGGAGTAGACTTTATCGTTCATACGGTCCATGTCTGTGGGAATAGACTTTATGTTTCACAAGGTCCGTGGCTCTGGGAAGAGACTTTATCTTTCACATGGTCCGTGGCTGTGGGGTAGACTTTATCTTTCACATGGTCCGTGGCTGTGGGATAGACTTTATCTTTCACATGGTCCGTGGCTGTCGGGTAGACTTTAACTTTCACATGGCCCGTGGCTGTGGGATAGCCTCTATCATTCACACAGTCCGTGGCTGTGGGAATAGACTCTATCTTTCACAGGGTCCATGGCTGTGGGATAGACTTTATCTTTCACACGGTCCGTGGCTGTGGGGTAGACTTTATTTTTCACACGGTCCGTGGCTGTGGTAGTAGACTTTATCTTTCACACGGTCCGTGGCTGTGGGAATAGACTTTATGTTTCACACAGTCCGTGGCTCTGCGAATAGACTTATCTTTCACACGGTCCGTGCCTGTGGGGTAGACTTTATCTTTCACATGGTCCGTGCCTGTGGGATAGACTCTATCTTGCACATGGTCTGTCGCTGTGGGAATAGACTCTATCTTTCACACGGTCCGTGCCTGTGGGATAAACTTTATCTTTCACATGGTCCCTGGCTGTGAGATAGACTTTATCTTTCACTCGGTCCGTGGCTCTGGGAATAGAGTTTATCTTTCTCTCAGTCCGTGCCTGTGGGATAGACTTTATCATTCACACTGTCCGTGCCTGTGGGATAGACTCTATCTTTCACACGGTCCGTGGCTGTGGGATTAGACTGTATCTTTCACATTGTCCATGGCTGTGGGATTAGACTCTATCTTTCACACGGTCCATGGCTGTGGGTTAGACTTTATCTTTCACATGGTCCGTGGCTGTGGGGTAGACTTTATCATTCACATGGTCCGTGCCTGTGGGATAGACTCTAACTTTCACATGGTCTGTGCCTGTGGGATAGACTCTGTCTTTCAAATGGTCCGCTGCTGTGGGATTAGACTCTATCTTTCACACGGTATATGGCTGCGGGATAGATTTTATCTTTCACATGATCCGTGGCCGTGGGGTAGACTTTATCTTTCACACGGTCCGTGGCTGTGGGATAGACTTTATCTTTCACATGGTCCATGCCTGAGGGATAGACTTTTTCACACGGTCCGTGCCTGTGGGATAGACTTTATCTTTCACACGGTCCGTGGCTTTGGTGTAGACTTTATCTTTCACACGGTTCGTGGCTGTGGTGTAGACTTTATCTTTCACACGGTCCGTGGCTGGGGGGTAGACTTTATCTTTCACATTGTCCGTGGCTGTGGGAATAGACTCTATCTTTCACACGCTCCGTGCTTGTGGGATAGACTTTATCTTTCACACGGTCCATGCCTGTGGGATAGACTTTATCTTTCACACGGTCCGTGGCTCTGGGGTAGACTTTATCTTTCACATGGTCCGTGGCTGTGGGGTAGACTTTATCTTTCACATGGTCCATGACTGTGGGATAGACTTTATCTTTCACATGGTCCGTGGCTGTGGGATAACCTCTATCTTTCACACAGTCCGTGGCTGTTGGAATAGACTCTATCTTTCATACGGTCCGTGGCTGTGGGAATAGACTTTATGTTTCACACGGTCCGTGGCTCTGGGAATAGACTTTATTTTTCACACGTTCCGTGCCTGTGGTGTAGACTTTAGCTTTCACACGGTCCATGCCTGTGGGATAGACTTTTTCACACGGTCCTTGGCCTGGGGTAGACTTTATCTTTCACATGGTCCGTGGCTGTGGGAGTAGTCTTTATGTTTCGCACAGGTCCGTGGCTGTGGGAATAGACTTTATGTTTCACAAGGTCCGTGGCTCTGGGAATAGAATTTATCTTTCACATGGTCCATGGCTGTGTAATAGACTGTATCTTTCACACGGTCCGTGGCTGTGGGATAGACTTTATCTTTCACACGGTACGTGCCAGTGGAATAGACTTTATCTTTCACACGTTCTTTAGATGTGGGAACAGACTCTATCTTTCACACGGTCTGTGGCTGTGGGATAGACTCTATCTTTCACACGGTCCATGGCTGTGGAGTGGACTTTATCTTTCACACGGTCCGTGGCTGTGTGGTAGACTTTATCTTTCAACACGGCCCGTGGCTGTGGGGTAGACTTTATCTTTCACATGGCCCGTGCCTGTGGGGTAGACTTTATCTTTCACACGGTCCGTGCCTGTGGGATAGACATTATCTTTCACATGGTCCGTGGCTGTGGGGTAGACTTTATCTTTCACACGGCCCGTGCTTGTGGGGTAGAGTTTATCTTTCACACGGCCCGTGGCTGTGGAGTAGTCTTTATCTTTCACATGGTCCGTGGCTGTGGGGTAGACTTTATCTTTCACACGGTCCGTGCCTGTGGGAAAGACTCCATCTTTCACACGGTCCGTGGCTGTGGGATAGACTTTTTCTTTCACACGGTCCGTGGCTGTGGGATAGACTTTATCTTTCACACGGTCCATGGCTGTGGGAATAGACTCTATCTTTCACACGGTCCGTGGCTGTGGGAAAGACTTTATCTTTCGCACGGCCCGTGGCTGTGTGGTAGACTTTATCTTTCATACAGTCCGTGGCTTTGGGGTAGACATTATCTTTCACACGATCCGTGCCTTTGGAATAGACTTTATCTTTCACATGGTCCGTGGCTCTGGTATAGACTTTATCTTTCACACGGTAAGTGGCTGTGTGATAGACTTTTTCACACGGTCCGTGCCTGTGGGATAGACTTTATCTTTCACATGGTCCATGGCTGTGGGATAGACTTTTTGACACGGTCCGTGCCTTTGGGATAGACTTTATCTTTCACACGTTCCGTGGCTGTCGGATAGACTTTATCTTTCACAAGGTCCGTGCCTGTGGGACAGACTTTATCTTTCAAACGGTCCGTGGCTGTGGGATAGACTTTATCTTTCACAAGGTCCGTGCCTGTGGGGTAGACATTATCTTTCACACGGTCCGTGGATGTGGGGTAGACTTTATCTTTCAAACGGTCCGTGGCTGTGGGAATAGACTCTATCTTTCACACGGTCCGTGCCTGTGGGATAGACTTTATCTTTCACACGGTCCGTGCCTGTGGGGTAGACATTATCTTTCACACGGTTCGTGGATGTGGGGTAGACTTTATCGTTCACACGGTCCGTCGCTGTGGGGTAGATTTTATCTTTCACACGGTCCGTGCCTGTGGGATAGACTTTATCTTTCACATGGTCCGTGGCTGTGGGATAGACTCTATCTTTCACACGGTCGTTTCCTGTGGGGTAGACTCTATCTTTCACACGGTTCATGGCTGTTGGAATAGACTTTATCTTTCACACGGTCCGTGGTGTGGGATAGACTCTATCTGTCACACGGTCGCTGGCTGTGGGAATAGACTCTATCTTTCACACGGTCCGTGCCTGTGGGATAGACTTTATTTTTCACACGGTCCGTGCCTGTGGGGTAGACTTTATCTTTCACACGGTCCGTGGCTGTGGGATAGACTTTATCTTTCACACGGCCCGTGGCTGTGGGCAAGACTTTATCTTTCACACGGCCCGTGGCTGTGAGAATAGACTTTATCTTTCACACGGTCCGTGACTGTGGGGCAGACTTTATCTTTCACATGGTCCGTGGCTGTGGGAACAGTCTGTATCATTCACACTGTCCACGGCTGTGGGGTGAACTTTATCTTTCACACGGTCCGTGACTGTGGCATAGACTTTATCTTTCACATGGTCTGTGGCTGAGGGATAGACTTTTTCACACGGTCCGTGGCTGTGGGATAGACTTTATCTTTCACACGGTCCGTTCCTGTGGGATAGACTTTATCTTTCACACGGTCCGTGCCTGTGGGATAGACTCTATCGTTCACATGATCCGTGGCTGTGGGATAGACTCTATCTTTCACACGGTCGCTGGCTGTGGGAATAGACTCTATCTTTCACACGGTCCGTGCCTGTGGGATAGACTTTATTTTTCACACGGTCCGTGGCTGGGGTAGACTTTATCTTTCACACGGCCCGTGCCTGTGGGGTAGACTTAATCTTTCACACGGCCCGTGGCTGTGGTGTAGACTTTATGTTTCACACGGTCCGTGGCTGTGAGAATAGACTTTATCTTTCACACGGTCCGTGGCTGCGGGAATAGACTTTATCTTTCACACGGTCCGTGCCTGTGGGATATACTTTATCTTTCACTCGGTCCGTGGCTGTGGGATAGACTCTATCTTTCCCTCGGTCCATGCCTGTGGGATAGCCTCTATCTTTCACATGGTGCGTGGCTGTGGGATAGCCTCTATCTTTCACACGGTCCGTGGCTGTGTGAATAGGCTTTATCTTTCACACGGTCCGTGGCTGTGGGGTAGACTTTATCTTTCACAAGCTCCGTGGCTGTGGGATAGACTTTATCTTTCACACGGTCCGTGTCTTTGTGGTAGACTTTATCTTTCACACGGTAGGTGGCTGTGGGAGTAGACTTTATCTTTCACACGGTCCGTGGCTGTGCGAATAGACTTTATCTTTCACATGGTCCGTGGCTGTGGGATAGAGTTTTTCACACGGTCCGTCGCTGTGGGATAGACTTTATCTTTCACACGGTCCGTGCCTGTGGGATAGACTTTATCTTTCACATGATCCGTGGCTGTGGGATAGACTTTATCTTTCACACGGTCCGTGTCTTTGTGGTAGACTTTATCTTTCACACGGTAGGTGGCTGTGGGAGTAGACTTTATCTTTCACAAGCTCCGTGGCTGTGGGATAGACTTTATCTTTCACACGGTCCGTGGCTGTGGGGTAGACTTTATCTTTGACACGGTCCGTGGCTGTGGGGTAGACTTTATCTTTCACACGGCCCGTGGCTGTCGGTTAGACTTTATCTTTCACATGGCCCGTGCCTGTGGGGTAGACTTTATCTTTCACACGGTCCGTGCCTGTGGGGTAGACATTATCTTTCACATGGTCCGTGGATGTGGGGTCGACTCTATCTTTCACACGGTCCGTGGCTGTGGGGTAGACTTTATCTTTCACACGGCCCGTGGCTGTGGGGTAGACTTTATCTTTCACACGGCCCGTGGCTGTGGAGTAGACTTTATCTTTCACATGGTCCGTGGCTGAGGGGTAGACTTTATCTTTCACACGGTCCGTGCCTGTGGGAAAGACTCCATCTTTCACACGGTCCGTGGCTTGGGATACACTTTTTCTTTCACATGGTCTGTGGCTGTGGGAATAGACTCTATCTTTCACATGGTCTGTGGCTGTGGGATAGACTTTATCTTTCACACGGTCCATGGCTGTGGGAATAGACTCTATCTTTCACACGGTCCGTGGCTGTGGGAAAGACTTTATCTTTCGCACGGCCCGTGGCTGTGTGGTAGAGTTTATCTTTCATACAGTCCGTGGCTGTGGGGTAGACTTTATCTTTCACACGGTCCGTGCCTTTGGAGTAGACTTTATCTTTCACATGGTCCGTGGCTCTGGTATAGACTTTATCTTTCACACGGTAAGTGGCTGTGTGATAGACTTTTTCACACGGTCCGTGCCTGTGGGATAGACTTTATCTTTCACATGGTCCGTGGCTGTGGGATAGACTTTTTGACACGGTCTGTGCCTGTGCGATAGACTTTATCTTTCACACGTTCCGTGGCTGTCGGATAGACTTTATCTTTCACAAGGTGCGTACCTGTGGGATAGACTTTATCTTTCAAACGGTCCATGGCTGTGGGATAGACTTTATCTTTCACAAGGTCCATGCCTGTGGGGTAGAAATTATCTTTCACATGGTCCGTGGATGTGGGGTAGACTTTATCTTTCAAATGGTCCGTGGCTGTGGGAATAGACTCTATCTTTCACACGGTCCGTGCCTGTGGGATAGACTTTATCTTTCACACTGTCCGTGTCGGGGGTGTTGACATTATGTTTCACACGGTTCGTGGATGTGGGGTAGACTTTATCGTTCACACGGTCCGTGGCTGTGGGGTAGACTTTATCTTTCACACGGTCCGTGCCTGTGGGATAGACTTTATCTTTCACACGGTCGGTGGCTGTGGGATAGACTCTATCTTTCACACGGTCGTTTCCTGTGGGGTAGACTCTATCTTTCACACGGTTCATGGCTGTTGGAATAGACTTTATCTTTCACACGGTCCGTGGTGTGGGATAGACTTTATCTTTCACACGGTCCGTGCCTGTGGGATAGACTTTATTTTTCACACGGTCCGTGGCTGTGGGATAGACTTTATCTTTCACACGTTCGTTAGATGTGGGAACAGACTCTATCTTTCACACGGTCCGTGGCTGTGGGATAGACTCTATCTTTCACACGGTCCGTGGCTGTGGAGTAGAATTTATCTTTCATACAGTCCGTGGCTGTGGGGTAGACTTTATCTTTCACACGGTCCGTGCCTGTGAGGTAGACTTTATCTTTCACATGGTCCGTGGCTCTGGTATAGACTTTATCATTCTCACGGTAAGTGGCTGTGTGATAGACTTTTTCACACCTTCCGTGCCTGTCGGATAGACTTTATCTTTCACATGGTCCGTGGCTGTTGGATAGACTTTTTGACACGGTCCGTGCCTGTGGGATAGACTTTATCTTTCACACGGTCCGTGCCTGTGGGATAGACTTTATCTTTCACATGGTCTGTGGCTGAGGGATAGACTTTTTCACACGGTCCGTTGCTGTGGGATAGACTTTATCTTTCACACGTTCCGTTCCTGTGGGATAGACTTTATCTTTCACACGGTCCGTGCCTGTGGGATAGACTTTATCTTTCACATGATCCGTGGCTGTGGGATAGACTCTATCTTTCACACGGTCGCTGGCTGTGGGAATAGACTCTATCTTTCACACGGTCCGTGCCTGTGGGATAGACTTTATTTTTCACACGGTCCGTGGCTGTGGGGTAGACTTTATCTTTCACACGATCCGTGGATGTGGGATAGACTTTATCTTTCACACGGCCCGTGGCTCTGGGCAAGACTTTATCTTTCACACTGCCCGTGGCTGTGGGGTAGACTTTATCTTTCACACGGCCCGTGCCTGTGGTGTAGACTTTATCTTTCACATGGTCCGTGGCTGTGGGGTAGACTTTATCTTTCACACGGCCCGTGGCTGTGAGGTAGACGTTCCCTTTCACATGGCCCGTGGCAGTGGATTAGACTTTATCATTTACACGGTCCATGGCTGTGGGGTAGACTTTATCTTTCACACGGCCCGTGGCTGTGAGGTAGACTTTCTCTTTCACACGGCCCGTGGCTGTGGATTAGACGTTATCATTTACACGGTCCACGGCTGTGGGGTAGACTTTATCTTTCACACGGTCCGTGCCTGTGGGATAGACTTTATCTTTCACATGGTCTGTGGCTGAGGGATAGACTTTTCACAGGGTCCGTGGCTGTGGGATAGACTTTATCTTTCACACGGCCCGTGGCTTTGGGGTAGACTTTATCTTTCACACGGTCCGTGGCTGTGGGGTAGACTTTACATTTCACACGGTCCGTGGCTGTGGGGTAGACTTAACCTTTCACTCGGTCCGTGCCTGAGGGATAGACTTTTTCACACGGTCCGTGGCTGTGGGGTAGACTTTATCTTTCACATGGTCCGTGGCTGTGGGGTAGTCTTTATCTTTCACACGGTCCGTGCCTGTGGGATAGACTTTTTCACACGGTCCGTGGCTGTGGGGTAGACTTTATCTTTCACACGGCCCGTGGTTGCGGGGTAGACTTTATCTTTCACACGGCCCGTGGCTGTGGGGTAGACTTTATCTTTCACACGGCCCGTGGCTGTGGGGTAGACTTTATCTTTCACACGGTCCGTGGCTGTGGGGTAGACTTTACCTTTCACACGGTCCGTGGCTGTGAGGTAGACTTTATCTTTCACACGGTCCGTACCTGTGGGGTAGACATTATCTTACACAAGGTCAGTGGCTGTGGGGTAGACTTTATCTTTCACACAGCCCTTGCCTGTGGCATAGCCTTTATCTTTCACACGGCCCGTGCCTGTGGCATAGACTTTATCTTTCACACGGCCCGTGCCTGTGGGGTAGACTTAATCTTTTACACGGCCCGTGGCTGTGGGGTAGACTTTATGTTTCACACGGTCCATGGCTGTGGGAAAAGACTTTATCTTTCACACGGTCCGTGGCTGTGGGAATAGACTTTATCTTTCACACGGTCCGTGCCTGTGGGATAGACTTTATCTTTCACATGGTCCGTGACTGTGGGATAGACTCTATCTTTCCCTCGGTCCATGCCTGTGGGATAGCCTCTATCTTTCACACGGTCCGTGGCTGTGGGAATAGACTTTATCTTTCACACAGTCCATGCCTGTGGGATAGACTCTATCTTTCACATGGTCCGTGGCTGTGGGATAGCCTCTATCTATCACACGGTCCGTGGCTGTGTGAATAGGCTTTATCTTTCACACGGTCCGTGGCTGTGGGGTAGACTTTATCTTTCACAAGCTCCGTGGCTGTGGGATAGACTTTATCTTTCACACGGTCTGTTTCTTTGTGGTAGACTTTATCTTTCACACGGTAGGTGGCTGTGGGAGTAGACTTTATCTTTCACACGGTCCGTGGCTGTGCGAATAGACTTTATCTTTCACATGGTCCGTCGCTGTGGGATAGACTTTTTCACACGGTCCGTGGCTGTGGGATAGACTTTATCTTTCACACGGTCCGTGCCTGTGGGATAGACTTTATCTTTCACACGGTCCGTGCCTGTGGGATAGACTTTATCTTTCACATGATCCGTGGCTGTGGGATAGACTTTATCTTTCACACGTTCGTTAGATGTGGGAACAGACTCTATCTTTCACACGGTCTGTGGCTGTGGGATAGACTCTATCTTTCACACGGTCCGTGGCTGTGGGGTAGACTTTATCTTTCACACGGCCCGTGGCTGTGGGGTAGACTTTATCTTTCACATGGCCCGTGCCTGTGGGGTAGACTTTATCTTTCACACGGTCCGTGCCTGTGGGGTAGACATTATCTTTCACATGGTCCGTGCATGTGGGGTAGACTTTATCTTTCACACGGTCCGTGGCTGTGGGGTAGACTTTATCTTTCACACGGCCCGTGGCTGTGGGGTAGAGTTATCTTGCACACGGCCTGTGGCTGTGGAGTAGACTTTATCTTTCACACGGTCCGTGGCTGTGGGGTAGACTTTATCTTTCACACGGCCCATGGCTGTGGGGTAGACTTTATCTTGCACACGGCCCGTGGCTGTGGAGTAGACTTTATCTTTCACACCGTCCGTGGCTGTGGGGTAGACTTTATCTTTCACACGGTCAGTGCCTGTGGGAAAGACTCCATCTTTCACACGGTCCGTGGCTGTGGGATAGACTTTTTCTTTCACATGGTCCGTGGCTGAGGGAATAGACTCTATCTTTCACACGGTCTGTGGCTGTGGGATAGACTTTATCTTTCACACGGTCCATGGCTGTGGGAATAGACTCTATCTTTCACACGGTCTGTGGCTGTGGGAAAGACTTTATCTTTCGCACGGCCCGTGGCTGTGTGGTAGACTTTATCTTTCATACAGTCCGTGGCTGTGGGGTAGACATTATCTTTCACACGGTCCGTGCCTGTGGAATAGACTTTATCTTTCACATGGTCCGTGGCTCTGGTATAGACTTTATCTTTCACACGGTAAGTGGCTGTGTGATAGACTTTTTCACACGGTCCGTACCTGTGGGATAGACTTTATCTTTCACATGGTCCGTGGCTGTGGGATAGACTTTTTGACACGGTCCGTGCCTGTGGGATAGACTTTATCTTTCACACGTTCCGTGGCTGTCGGATAGACTTTATCTTTCACAAGGTCCGTGCCTGTGGGATAGACTTTATCTTTCACACGTTCGTTAGATGTGGGAACAGACTCTATCTTTCACACGGTACGTGCCTGTGGGATAGACTTTATCTTTCACACGGTCCGTGGCTGTGGGATAGACTCTATCTTTCACACGGTCGTTTCCTTTGGGGTAGACTCTATCTTTCACACGGTTCATGGCTGTTGGAATAGACTTTATCTTTCACACGGTCCGTGGTGTGGGATAGACTTTATCTTTCACACGGTCCGTGGCTGTGGGTAGACTTTATCTTTCACACGGTCCGTGGCTGTGGTGTAGACTTTATCTTTCACACTGCCCGTGGCTGTGCGGTAGACTTTATGTTTCACACGGCCCGTGGATGTGTGGTAGACTTTATCTATCACACGGTCCGTGGCTGTGGGGTAGACTTTATCTTTCACATGGTCCGTGGCTGTGGAGTAGACTTTATCTTTCACACGGTCCGTGCCTGTGGGAATGACTCTATCTTTCACACGGTCAGTGGCTGTGGGATAGACTTTTTCTTTCACATGGTCTGTGGCTGTGGGAATAGACTCTATCTTTCACACGGTCCATGGCTGTGGGATAGACTTTATCTTTCACACGGTCCGTGGCTGTGGGAATAGACTTTATGTTTCACAAGGTCCGTGGCTCTGCGAATAGACTTTATCTTTCACATGGTCTGTGGCTGTGGGGTAGACTTTATCTTTCACATGGTCCGTGCCTGTGGGATAGACTTTATCTTTCACATGGTCTGTGGCTCTGGTATAGATTTTATCTTTCACACGGTAATTGGCTGTGGGATAGACTTTTTCACACGATCGGTGCCTGTGGATAGACTTTATCTTTCACACGGTCCGTGGCTGTGGGATAGACTTTTTCACACGGTCTGTGCCTGTGGGATAGACTTTATCTTTCACACGGTCCGTGCCTGTGGGGTAGACTTTATCTTTCACCCGGTCCGTGGCTGTGGGAATAGACTTTATCTTTCACGTGGTCTTTGCCTTTGGGATAGACTTTATCTTTCACATGGTCCGTGGCTGTGGGGTAGTCTTTATCTTTCACACGGTCCGTGCTTGTGGGATAGACTTTTTCACACGGTCCGTGGCTGTGGGGTAGACTTTATCTTTCACATGGTCCGTGGCTGTGGGAGTAGTCTTTATCTTTCACACGGTCCGTGGCTGCGGGGTAGACATTATCTTTCACACGGTCCGTGGCTGCGGGGTAGACTTTATCTTTCACACGGCCCGTGGCTGCAGGGTAGACTTTATCTTTCACACAGCCCGTTGCTGCGGGGTAGACTTTATCTTTCACACGGCCCGTGGCTGTGGGGTAGACTTTATCTTTCACACGGCCCGTGGCTGTGGGGTAGACTTTACCTTTCACACGGTCCGTGGCTGTGGGGTAGACTTTACCTTTCACACGGTCCTTGGCTGTGGGGTAGACATTATCTTTCACAAGGTCAGTGGCTGTGGGGTAGACTTTATCTTTCACACGGCCCTTGCCTGTAACATAGACTTTATCTTTCACAAGGCCCGTGCCTGTGGGGTAGACTTAATCTTTTACACGGCCCGTGGCTGTGGGGTAGACTTTGTGTTCCACACGGTCCGTGGCTGTGGGAATAGACTTTATCTTTCACAAGGTCCGTGGCTGTGGGAATAGACTTTATCTTTCACACGGTCCGTGCCTGTGGGATAGACTTTATCTTTCACACGGTCCGTGACTGTGGGATAGACTCTATCTTTCCCTCGGTCCATGCCTGTGGGATAGCCTCTATCTTTCACACGGTCCGTGGCTGTGGGAATAGACTTTATCTTTCACACAGTCCATGCCTGTGGGATAGACTCTATCTTTCACATGGTCCGTGGCTGTGGGATAGCCTCTATCTATCACACGGTCCGTGGCTGTGTGAATAGGCTTTATCTTTCACACGGTCCGTGGCTGTGGGGTAGACTTTATCTTTCACAAGCTCCGTGGCTGTGGGATAGACTTTATCTTTCACACGGTCCGTGTCTTTGTGGTAGACTTTATCTTTCACATGGTAGGTGGCTGTGGGAGTAGACTTTATCTTTCACACGGTCCGTGGCTGTGCGAATAGACTTTATCTTTCACATGGTCCGTCGCTGTAGGATAGACTTTTTCACACGGTCCGTGGCTGTGGGATAGACTTTATCTTTCACACGGTCCGTGACTGTGGGATAGACTTTATCTTTCACATGGTCCGTGCCTGTGGGATAGACTTTATCTTTCACATGATCCGTGGCTGTGGGATAGACTTTATCTTTCACACGTTCGTTAGATGTGGGAACAGACTCTATCTTTCACACGGTCTGTGGCTGTGGGATAGACTCTATCTTTCACACGGTCCGTGTCTGTGGGGTAGACTTTATCTTTCACACGGTCCGTGGCTGTGGGGTAGACTTTATCTTTCACACGGCCCGTGGCTGTGGGGTAGACTTTATCTTTCACATTGGCCGTGCCTGTGGGGTAGACTTTATCTTTCACACGGTCCATGCCTGTGGGTTAGACATTATCTTTCACATGGTCCGTGCATGTGGGGTAGACTTTATCTTTCACCCGGTCCGTGGCTGTGGGGTAGACTTTATCTTTCACACGGCCCGTGGCTGTGGGGTAGAGTTTATCTTTTACACGGCCCGTGGCTGTGGAGTAGACTTTATCTTTCACACGGTCCGTGGCAGTGGGGTAGACTTTATCTTTCACACGGTCCGTGCCTGTGGGAAAGACTCCATCTGTCACACGGTCCGTGGCTGTGGGATAGACTTTTTCTTTCACTTGGTCCGTGGCTGTGGGAATAGACTCTATCTTTCACACGGTCCGTGGCTGTGGGATAGACTTTATCTTTCACACGGTCCATGGCTGTGGGAATAGACTCTATCTTTCACACGGTCCGTGGCTGTGGGAAAGACTTTATCCTTCGCACGTCCCGTGGCTGTGTGGTAGACTTTATCTTTCATACAGTCCGTGACTGTGGGGTAGACTTTATCTTTCAAACGGTCCGTGCCTGTGGAATAGACTTTATCTGTCACATGGTCCGTGGCTCTGGTATAGACTTTATCTTTCACACGGTAAGTGGCTGTGTGATAGACTTTTTTACACGGTCCGTGCCTGTGGGATAGACTTTATCTTTCACATGGTCCGTGGCTGTGGGATAGATATTTTTGACACGGTCCGTGCCTGTGGGATAGACTTTATCTTTCACACGTTCCGTGGCTGTCGGATAGACTTTATCTTTCACACGGTCCGTGCCTGTGGGGTAGACATTATCTTTCACACGGTTCGTGGATGTGGGGTAGACTTTATCTTTCACACGGTCCGTGGCTGTGTGATAGACTCTATCTTTCACACGGTCGTTTCCTGTGGGGTAGACTCTATCTTTCACACGGTTCATGGCTGTTGGAATAGACTTTATCTTTCACACGGTCCGTGGTGTGGGATAGACTTTATCTTTCACACGGTCCTTGCCTGTGGGATAGACTTTATCTTTCACACGGTCCGTGCCTGTGGGATAGACTTTATCTTTCACATGATCCGTGGCTGTGGGATAGACTTTATCTTTCACACGTTCGTTAGATGTGGGAACAGACTCTGTCTTTCACACGGTCCGTGGCTGTGGGATAGACTCTATCTTTCCCTCGGTCCATGCCTGTGGGATAGCCTTTATCTTTCACACGGTCCGTGGCTGTGGGAATAGACTTTATCTTTCACAGAGTCCATGCCTGTGGGATAGACTCTATCTTTCACATGGTCCGTGGCTGTGGGATAGCCTCTATCTATCACACGGTCCGTGGCTGTGTGAATAGGCTTTATCTTTCACACGGTCCGTGGCTGTGGGGTAGACTTTATCTTTCACAAGCTCCGTGGCTGTGGGATAGACTTTATCTTTCACACGGTCCGTGTCTTTGTGGTAGACTTGATCTTTCACACGGTAGGTGGCTGTGGGAGTAGACTTTATCTTTCACACGGTCCGTGGCTGTGGGAAAGACTTTATCTTTCGCACGGCCCGTGGCTGTGTGGTAGACTTTATCTTTCATACAGTCCGTGGCTGTGGGGTAGACATTATCTTTCACACGGTCCGTGCCTGTGGAATAGACTTTATCTTTCACATGGTCCGTGGCTCTGGTATAGACTTTATCTTTCACACGGTAAGTGGCTGTGTGATAGACTTTTTCACACGGTCCGTGCCTGTGGGATAGACTTTATCTTTCACATGGTCCGTGGCTGTGGGATAGACTTTTTGACACGGTCCGTGCCTGTGGGATAGACTTTATCTTTCACACGTTCCGTGGCTGTCGGATAGACTTTATCTTTCACAAGGTCCGTGCCTGTGGGATAGACTTTATCTTTCACACGTTCGTTAGATGTGGGAACAGACTCTATCTTTCACACGGTCCGTGCCTGTGGGATAGACTTTATCTTTCACACGGTCCGTGGCTGTGGGATAGACTCTATCTTTCACACGGTCGTTTCCTTTGGGGTAGACTCTATCTTTCACACGGTTCATGGCTGTTGGAATAGACTTTATCTTTCACACGGTCCGTGGTGTGGGATAGACTTTATCTTTCACACGGTCCGTGGCTGTGGGTAGACTTTATCTTTCACACGGTCCGTGGCTGTGGTGTAGACTTTATCTTTCACACTGCCCGTGGCTGTGCGGTAGACTTTATGTTTCACACGGCCCGTGGATGTGTGGTAGACTTTATCTATCACACGGTCCGTGGCTGTGGGGTAGACTTTATCTTTCACATGGTCCGTGGCTGTGGAGTAGACTTTATCTTTCACACGGTCCGTGCCTGTGGGAATGACTCTATCTTTCACACGGTCAGTGGCTGTGGGATAGACTTTTTCTTTCACATGGTCTGTGGCTGTGGGAATAGACTCTATCTTTCACACGGTCCATGGCTGTGGGATAGACTTTATCTTTCACACGGTCCGTGGCTGTGGGAATAGACTTTATGTTTCACAAGGTCCGTGGCTCTGCGAATAGACTTTATCTTTCACATGGTCTGTGGCTGTGGGGTAGACTTTATCTTTCACATGGTCCGTGCCTGTGGGATAGACTTTATCTTTCACATGGTCTGTGGCTCTGGTATAGATTTTATCTTTCACACGGTAATTGGCTGTGGGATAGACTTTTTCACACGATCGGTGCCTGTGGATAGACTTTATCTTTCACACGGTCCGTGGCTGTGGGATAGACTTTTTCACACGGTCTGTGCCTGTGGGATAGACTTTATCTTTCACACGGTCCGTGCCTGTGGGGTAGACTTTATCTTTCACCCGGTCCGTGGCTGTGGGAATAGACTTTATCTTTCACGTGGTCTTTGCCTTTGGGATAGACTTTATCTTTCACATGGTCCGTGGCTGTGGGGTAGTCTTTATCTTTCACACGGTCCGTGCTTGTGGGATAGACTTTTTCACACGGTCCGTGGCTGTGGGGTAGACTTTATCTTTCACATGGTCCGTGGCTGTGGGAGTAGTCTTTATCTTTCACACGGTCCGTGGCTGCGGGGTAGACATTATCTTTCACACGGTCCGTGGCTGCGGGGTAGACTTTATCTTTCACACGGCCCGTGGCTGCAGGGTAGACTTTATCTTTCACACAGCCCGTTGCTGCGGGGTAGACTTTATCTTTCACACGGCCCGTGGCTGTGGGGTAGACTTTATCTTTCACACGGCCCGTGGCTGTGGGGTAGACTTTACCTTTCACACGGTCCGTGGCTGTGGGGTAGACTTTACCTTTCACACGGTCCTTGGCTGTGGGGTAGACATTATCTTTCACAAGGTCAGTGGCTGTGGGGTAGACTTTATCTTTCACACGGCCCTTGCCTGTAACATAGACTTTATCTTTCACAAGGCCCGTGCCTGTGGGGTAGACTTAATCTTTTACACGGCCCGTGGCTGTGGGGTAGACTTTGTGTTCCACACGGTCCGTGGCTGTGGGAATAGACTTTATCTTTCACAAGGTCCGTGGCTGTGGGAATAGACTTTATCTTTCACACGGTCCGTGCCTGTGGGATAGACTTTATCTTTCACACGGTCCGTGACTGTGGGATAGACTCTATCTTTCCCTCGGTCCATGCCTGTGGGATAGCCTCTATCTTTCACACGGTCCGTGGCTGTGGGAATAGACTTTATCTTTCACACAGTCCATGCCTGTGGGATAGACTCTATCTTTCACATGGTCCGTGGCTGTGGGATAGCCTCTATCTATCACACGGTCCGTGGCTGTGTGAATAGGCTTTATCTTTCACACGGTCCGTGGCTGTGGGGTAGACTTTATCTTTCACAAGCTCCGTGGCTGTGGGATAGACTTTATCTTTCACACGGTCCGTGTCTTTGTGGTAGACTTTATCTTTCACATGGTAGGTGGCTGTGGGAGTAGACTTTATCTTTCACACGGTCCGTGGCTGTGCGAATAGACTTTATCTTTCACATGGTCCGTCGCTGTAGGATAGACTTTTTCACACGGTCCGTGGCTGTGGGATAGACTTTATCTTTCACACGGTCCGTGACTGTGGGATAGACTTTATCTTTCACATGGTCCGTGCCTGTGGGATAGACTTTATCTTTCACATGATCCGTGGCTGTGGGATAGACTTTATCTTTCACACGTTCGTTAGATGTGGGAACAGACTCTATCTTTCACACGGTCTGTGGCTGTGGGATAGACTCTATCTTTCACACGGTCCGTGTCTGTGGGGTAGACTTTATCTTTCACACGGTCCGTGGCTGTGGGGTAGACTTTATCTTTCACACGGCCCGTGGCTGTGGGGTAGACTTTATCTTTCACATTGGCCGTGCCTGTGGGGTAGACTTTATCTTTCACACGGTCCATGCCTGTGGGTTAGACATTATCTTTCACATGGTCCGTGCATGTGGGGTAGACTTTATCTTTCACCCGGTCCGTGGCTGTGGGGTAGACTTTATCTTTCACACGGCCCGTGGCTGTGGGGTAGAGTTTATCTTTTACACGGCCCGTGGCTGTGGAGTAGACTTTATCTTTCACACGGTCCGTGGCAGTGGGGTAGACTTTATCTTTCACACGGTCCGTGCCTGTGGGAAAGACTCCATCTGTCACACGGTCCGTGGCTGTGGGATAGACTTTTTCTTTCACTTGGTCCGTGGCTGTGGGAATAGACTCTATCTTTCACACGGTCCGTGGCTGTGGGATAGACTTTATCTTTCACACGGTCCATGGCTGTGGGAATAGACTCTATCTTTCACACGGTCCGTGGCTGTGGGAAAGACTTTATCTTTCGCACGTCCCGTGGCTGTGTGGTAGACTTTATCTTTCATACAGTCCGTGACTGTGGGGTAGACTTTATCTTTCAAACGGTCCGTGCCTGTGGAATAGACTTTATCTGTCACATGGTCCGTGGCTCTGGTATAGACTTTATCTTTCACACGGTAAGTGGCTGTGTGATAGACTTTTTTACACGGTCCGTGCCTGTGGGATAGACTTTATCTTTCACATGGTCCGTGGCTGTGGGATAGATATTTTTGACACGGTCCGTGCCTGTGGGATAGACTTTATCTTTCACACGTTCCGTGGCTGTCGGATAGACTTTATCTTTCACACGGTCCGTGCCTGTGGGGTAGACATTATCTTTCACACGGTTCGTGGATGTGGGGTAGACTTTATCTTTCACACGGTCCGTGGCTGTGTGATAGACTCTATCTTTCACACGGTCGTTTCCTGTGGGGTAGACTCTATCTTTCACACGGTTCATGGCTGTTGGAATAGACTTTATCTTTCACACGGTCCGTGGTGTGGGATAGACTTTATCTTTCACACGGTCCTTGCCTGTGGGATAGACTTTATCTTTCACACGGTCCGTGCCTGTGGGATAGACTTTATCTTTCACATGATCCGTGGCTGTGGGATAGACTTTATCTTTCACACGTTCGTTAGATGTGGGAACAGACTCTGTCTTTCACACGGTCCGTGGCTGTGGGATAGACTCTATCTTTCCCTCGGTCCATGCCTGTGGGATAGCCTTTATCTTTCACACGGTCCGTGGCTGTGGGAATAGACTTTATCTTTCACAGAGTCCATGCCTGTGGGATAGACTCTATCTTTCACATGGTCCGTGGCTGTGGGATAGCCTCTATCTATCACACGGTCCGTGGCTGTGTGAATAGGCTTTATCTTTCACACGGTCCGTGGCTGTGGGGTAGACTTTATCTTTCACAAGCTCCGTGGCTGTGGGATAGACTTTATCTTTCACACGGTCCGTGTCTTTGTGGTAGACTTGATCTTTCACACGGTAGGTGGCTGTGGGAGTAGACTTTATCTTTCACACGGTCCGTGGCTGTGCGAATAGACTTTATCTTTCACATGGTCCATGGCTGTGGGATAGACTTTTTCACACGGTCCGTGGCTGTGGGATAGACTTTATCTTTCACACGGTCCGTGCCTGTGGGATAGACTTTATCTTTCACATGGTCCGTGCCTGTGGGATAGACTTTATCTTTCACATGATCCGTGGCTGTGGGATAGACTTTATCTTTCACACGTTCGTTAGATGTGGGAACAGACTCTATCTTTCACACGGTCTGTGGCTGTGGGATAGACTCTATCTTTCACACGGTCCGTGGCTGTGCGGTAGACTTTATCTTTCACACGGTCCGTGGCTGTGGGGTAGACTTTATCTTTCACACGGCCCGTGGCTGTGGGGTAGACTTTATCTTTCACATTGGCCGTGCCTGTGGGGTAGACTTTATCTTTCACACGGTCCGTGCCTGTGGGGTAGACATTATCTTTCACATGGTCCGTGCATGTGGGGTAGACTTTATCTTTCACACGGTCCGTGGCTGTGGGGTAGACTTTATGTTTCACATGGCCC
Source organism: Cervus elaphus (assembly GCF_910594005.1). NCBI lineage: Eukaryota > Metazoa > Chordata > Mammalia > Artiodactyla > Cervidae > Cervus > Cervus elaphus. The sequence continues at coordinate 50,517,722 of NC_057820.1, forward strand.
GTGGCTGTGGGGTAGAGTTTATCTTTCACACGGCCCGTGGCTGTGGAGTAGACTTTATCTTTCACACGGTCCGTGGCAGTGGGGTAGACTTTATCTTTCATACAGTCCGTGGCTGTGGGAAAGACTCCATCTGTCACACGGTCCGTGGCTGTGGGATAGACTTTTTCTTTCACATGGTCCGTGGCTGTGGGAATAGACTCTATCTTTCACACGGTCCGTGGCTGTGGGATAGACTTTATCTTTCACATGGTCCATGGCTGTGGGAATAGACTCTATCTTTCACACGGTCCGTGGCTGTGGGTAAGACTTTATCTTTCGCACGGCCCGTGGCTGTGTGGTAGACTTTATCTTTCATACAGTCCGTGGCTTGGGGTAGACATTATCTTTCAAACGGTCCGTGCCTGTGGAATAGACTTTATCTTTCACATGGTCCGTGGCTCTGGTATAGACTTTATCTTTCACACGGTAAGTGGCTGTGTGATAGACTTTTTCACACGGTCCGTGCCTGTGGGATAGACTTTATCTTTCACATGGTCCGTGGCTGTGGGATCGACTTTTTGACACGGTCCGTGCCTGTGTTATAGACTTTATCTTTCACACGTTCCGTGGCTGTCGGATAGACTTTATCTTTCACACGGTCCGTGCCTGTGGGGTAGACATTATCTTTCACACGGTTCGTGGATGTGGGGTAGACTTTATCTTTCACACGGTCCGTGGCTGTGTGATAGACTCTATCTTTCACACGGTCGTTTCCTGTGGGGTAGACTCTATCTTTCACACGGTTCATGGCTGTTGGAATAGACTTTATCTTTCACACGGTCCGTGGTGTGGGATAGATTTTCTCTTTCACACGGTCCGTGCCTGTGGGATAGACTTTATCTTTCACATGATCCGTGGCTGTGGGATAGACTTTATCTTTCACACGTTCGTTAGATGTGGGAACAGACTCTATCTTTCACACGGTCCGTGGCTGTGGGATAGACTCTATCTTTCACACGGTCCGTGCCTGTGTTGTAGACTTTATCTTTCATACAGTCCGTGGCTGTGGAGTAGACTTTATCTTTCACACGGTCCGTGCCTGTGGGGTAGACTTTATCTTTCACATGGTCCGTGGCGCTGGTATAGACTTTATCTTTCACACGGTAAGTGGCTGTGTGATAGACTTTTTCACACGGTCCGTGCCTGTGGGATAGACTTTATATTTCACACAGTCCGTGGCTGTCGGAAAAACTTTATCTTTCACAAGGTCCGTGCCTGTGGGATAGACTTTATCTTTCAAGCGGTCCGTGGCTGTGGGATAGACTTTATCTTTCACACGGTCCATGGCTGTGGGAATAGACTCTATTTTTCACACGGTCCGTGCATGTGGGGTAGACATTATCTTTCACACGGTCCGTGGCTGTGGGGTAGACTTCATCTTGCACACGGTCCGTGGCTGTGGGATAGACTTTATCTTTCACACGGACCGTGGCTGTGGGGCAGACTTTATCTTTCACACGGTCCGTGGCTGTGGGAACAGACTGTATCATTCACACTGTCCACGGCTGTGGGGTGGACTTTATCTTTCACACGGTCCGTGCCTGTGGGATAGACTTTATCTTTCACATGGTCTGTGGCTGAGGGATAGACTTTTTCACACGGTCCGTGGCTGTGGGATAGACTTTATCTTTCACACGGTCCGTTCCTGTGGGATAGACTTTATCTTTCACACGGTCCGTGCCTGTGGGATAGACTTTATCTTTCACATGATCCGTGGCTGTGGGATAGACTCTAATTTTCACACGGTCGCTGGCTGTGGGAATAGACTCTATCTTTCACACGGTCCGTGGCTGTGGGATAGACTTTATTTTTCACACGGTCCGTGGCTGTGGGGTAGACTTTATCTTTCACACGGCCCGTGCCTGTGGGGTAGACTTAATCTTTCACACGGCCCGTGGCTGTGGTGTAGACTTTATGTTTCACACGGTCCTTGGCTGTGAGAATCGACTTTATCTTTCACACGGTCCGTGGCTGTGGGAATAGACTTTATCTTTCACACGGTCCGGGCCTGTGGGATAGACTTTATCTTTCACACGGTCCGTGGCTGTGGGATAGACTCTATCTTTCCCTCGGTCCATGCCTGTGGGATACCCTCTATCTTTCCCACGGTCTGTGGCTGTGGGAATAGACTTTATCTTTCACACAGTCCATGCCTGTGGGATAGACTCTATCTTTCATATGGTCCGTGGCTGTGGGATAGCCTTTATCTTTCACACGGTCCGTGGCTGTGTGAATAGGCTTTATCTTTCACACGGTCCGTGGCTGTGGGGTAGACTTTATCTTTCACAAGCTCCGTGGCTGTGGGATAGACTTTATCTTTCACATGGTCCGTGTCTTTGTGGTAGACTTTATCTTTCACACGGTAGGTGGCTGTGGGAGTAGACTTTATCTTTCACACGGTCCGTGGCTGTGCGAATAGACTTTATCTTTAACATGGTCCGTGGCTGTGGGATAGACTTTTTCACACGGTCCGTGCCTGTGGGATAGACTTTATCTTTCACACGGTCCGTGCCTGTGGGAAAGACTCCATCTTTCACACGGTCCGAGGCTTGGGATACACTTTTTCTTTCACATGGTCCGTGGCTGTGGGAATAGACTCTATCTTTCACACGGTCTGTGGCTGTGGGATAGACTTTATCTTTCACACGGTCCATGGCTGTGGGAATAGACTCTATCTTTCACACGGTCCGTGGCTGTGGGAAAGACTTTATCTTTCGCACGGCCCGTGGCTGTGTGGTAGACTTTATCTTTCATACAGTCCGTGGCTGTGGGGTAGACTTTATCTTTCACACGGTCCGTGCCTGTGGAGAAGACTTTATCTTTCACATGGTCCGTGGCTCTGGTATAGACTTTATCTTTCACACGGTCCGTGTCTTTGTGGTAGACTTTATCTTTCACACGGTAGGTGGCTGTGGGAGTAGACTTTATCTTTCACACGGTCCGTGGCTGTGCGAATAGACTTTATCTTTCACATGGTCCGTGGCTGTGGGATAGACTTTTTCACACGGTCCGTGGCTGTGGGATAGACTTTATCTTTCACACGGTCCGTGACTGTGGGATAGACTTTATCTTTCACATGGTCCGTGCCTGTGGGATAGACTTTATCTTTCACATGATCCGTGGCTGTGGGATAGACTTTATCTTTCACACGTTCGTTAGATGTGGGAACAGACTCTATCTTTCACACGGTCTGTGGCTGTGGGATAGACTCTATCTTTCACACGGTCCGTGTCTGTGGGGTAGACTTTATCTTTCACACGGTCTGTGGCTGTGGGGTAGACTTTATCTTTCACACGGCCCGTGGCTGAGGGGTAGACTTTATCTTTCACATTGGCCGTGCCTGTGGGGTAGACTTTATCTTTCACACGGTCCATGCCTGTGGGGTAGACATTATCTTTCACATGGTCCGTGCATGTGGGGTAGACTTTATCTTTCACCCGGTCCGTGGCTGTGGGGTAGACTTTATCTTTCACACGGCCCGTGGCTGTGGGGTAGAGTTTATCTTTTACACGGCCCGTGGCTGTGGAGTAGACTTTATCTTTCACACGGTCCGTGGCAGTGGGGTAGACTTTATCTTTCACACGGTCCGTGCCTGTGGGAAAGACTCCATCTGTCACACGGTCCGTGGCTGTGGGATAGACTTTTTCTTTCACATGGTCCGTGGCTGTGGGAATAGACTCTATCTTTCACACGGTCCGTGGCTGTGGGATAGACTTTATCTTTCACACGGTCCATGGCTGTGGGAATAGACTCTATCTTTCACACGGTCCGTGGCTGTGGGAAAAACTTTATCTTTCGCACGGCCCGTGGCTGTGTGGTAGACTTTATCTTTCATACAGTCCGTGGCTGTGGGGTAGACTTTATCTTTCAAACGGTCCGTGCCTGTGGAATAGACTTTATCTTTCACATGGTCCGTGGCTCTGGTATAGACTTTATCTTTCACACGGTAAGTGCCTGTGTGATAGACTTTTTCACACGGTCCGTGCCTGTGGGATAGACTTTATCTTTCACATGGTCCGTGGCTGTGGGATAGATATTTTTGACACGGTCCGTGCCTGTGGGATAGACTTTATCTTTCACACGTTCCTTGGCTGTCGGATAGACTTTATCTTTCACACGGTCCGTGCCTGTGGGGTAGACATTATCTTTCACACGGTTCTTGGATGTGGGGTAGACTTTATCTTTCACACGGTCCGTGGCTGTGTGATAGACTCTATCTTTCACACGGTCGTTTCCTGTGGGGTAGACTCTATCTTTCACACGGTTCATGGCTGTTGGAATAGACTTTATCTTTCACACGGTCCGTGGTGTGGGATAGACTTTATCTTTCACACGGTCCTTGCCTGTGGGATAGACTTTATCTTTCACACGGTCCGTGCCTGTGGGATAGACTTTATCTTTCACATGATCCGTGGCTGTGGGATAGACTTTATCTTTCACACGTTCGTTAGATGTGGGAACAGACTCTGTCTTTCACACGGTCCGTGGCTGTGGCATAGACTCTATCTTTCCCTCGGTCCATGCCTGTGGGATAGCCTCTATCTTTCACACGGTCCGTGGCTGTGGGAATAGACTTTATCTTTCACACAGTCCATGCCTGTGGGATAGACTCTATCTTTCACATGGTCCGTGGCTGTGGGATAGCCTCTATCTATCACACGGTCCGTGGCTGTGTGAATAGGCTTTATCTTTCACACGGTCCGTGGCTGTGGGGTAGACTTTATCTTTCACAAGCTCCGTGGCTTAGGGATAGACTTTATCTTTCACACTGTCCGTGTCTTTGTGGTAGACTTTATCTTTCACACGGTAGGTGGCTGTGGGAGTAGACTTTATCTTTCACACGGTCCGTGGCTGTGCGAATAGACTTTATCTTTCACATGGTCCATGGCTGTGGGATAGACTTTTTCACACGGTCCGTGGCTGTGGGAGAGACTTTATCTTTCACACGGTCCGTGCCTGTGGGATAGACTTTATCTTTCACATGGTCCGTGCCTGTGGGATAGACTTTATCTTTCACATGATCCGTGGCTGTGGGATAGACTTTATCTTTCACACGTTCGTTAGATGTGGGAACAGACTCTATCTTTCACACGGTCTGTGGCTGTGGGATAGACTCTATCTTTCACACGGTCCGTGGCTGTGCGGTAGACTTTATCTTTCACACGGTCCGTGGCTGTGGGGTAGACTTTATCTTTCACACGGCCCGTGGCTGTGGGGTAGACTTTATCTTTCACATTGGCCGTGCCTGTGGGGTAGACTTTATCTTTCACACGGTCCGTGCCTGTGGGGTAGACATTATCTTTCACATGGTCCGTGCATGTGGGGTAGACTTTATCTTTCACACGGTCCGTGGCTGTGGGGTAGACTTTATCTTTCACATGGCCCGTGGCTGTGGGGTAGAGTTTATCTTTCACACGGCCCGTGGCTGTGGAGTAGACTTTATCTTTCACACGGTCCGTGGCAGTGGGGTAGACTTTATCTTTCATACAGTCCGTGGCTGTGGGAAAGACTCCATCTGTCACACGGTCCGTGGCTGTGGGATAGACTTTTTCTTTCACATGGTCCGTGGCTGTGGGAATAGACTCTATCTTTCACACGGTCCGTGGCTGTGGGATAGACTTTATCTTTCACACGGTCCATGGCTGTGGGAATAGACTGTATCTTTCACAAGGTCCGTGGCTGTGGGTAAGACTTTATCTTTCGCATGGCCCGTGGCTGTGTGGTAGACTTTATCTTTCATACAGTCCGTGGCTGTGGGGTAGACATTATCTTTCAAACGGTCCGTGCCTGTGGAATAGACTTTATCTTTCACATGGTCCGTGGCTCTGGTATAGACTTTATCTTTCACACGGTAAGTGGCTGTGTGATAGACTTTTTCACACGGTCCGTGCCTGTGGGATAGACTTTATCTTTCACATGGTCCGTGGCTGTGGGATAGACTTTTTGACACGGTCCGTGCCTGTGTTATAGACTTTATCTTTCACACGTTCCGTGGCTGTCGGATAGACTTTATCTTTCACACGGTCCGTGCCTGTGGGGTAGACATTATCTTTCACACGGTTCGTGGATGTGGGGTAGACTTTATCTTTCACACGGTCCGTGGCTCTGTGATAGACTCTATCTTTCACACGGTCGTTTCCTGTGGGGTAGACTCTATCTTTCACACGGTTCATGGCTGTTGGAATAGACTTTATCTTTCACACGTTCCGTGGGGTGGGATGGATTTTCTCTTTCACACGGTCCGTGCCTGTGGGATAGACTTTATCTTTCACATGATCCGTGGCTGTGGGATAGACTTTATCTTTCACACGTTCGTTAGATGTGGGAACAGACTCTATCTTTCACACGGTCCGTGGCTGTGGGATAGACTCTATCTTTCACACGGTCCGTGCCTGTGTTGTAGACTTTATCTTTCATACAGTCCGTGGCTGTCGGGTAGACTTTATCTTTCACACGGTCCGTGCCTGTGGGGTAGACTTTATCTTTCACATGGTCCGTGGCGCTGGTATAGACTTTATCTTTCACACGGTAAGTGGCTGTGTGATAGACTTTTTCACACGGTCCGTGCCTGTGGGATAGACTTTATATTTCACACAGTCCGTGGCTGTCGGAAAAACTTTATCTTTCACAAGGTCCGTGCCTGTGGGATAGACTTTATCTTTCAAGCGGTCCGTGGCTGTGGGATAGACTTTATCTTTCACACGGTCCATGGCTGTGGGAATAGACTCTATTTTTTACACGGTCCGTGCCTGTGGGGTAGACATTATCTTTCACACGGTCCGTGGCTGTGGGGTAGACTTCATCTTGCACACGGTCCGTGGCTGTGGGATAGACTTTATCTTTCACACGGACCGTGGCTGTGGGGCAGACTTTATCTTTCACACGGTCCGTGGCTGTGGGAACAGACTGTATCATTCACACTGTCCACGGCTGTGGGGTGGACTTTATCTTTCACACGGTCCGTGCCTGTGGGATAGACTTTATCTTTCACATGGTCTGTGGCTGAGGGATAGACTTTTTCACACGGTCCGTGGCTGTGGGATAGACTTTATCTTTCACACGGTCCGTTCCTGTGGGATAGACTTTATCTTTCACACGGTCCGTGCCTGTGGGATAGACTTTATCTTTCACATGATCCGTGGCTGTGGGATAGACTCTAATTTTCACACGGTCGCTGGCTGTGGGAATAGACTCTATCTTTCACACGGTCCGTGGCTGTGGGATAGACTTTATTTTTCACACGGTCCGTGGCTGTGGGGTAGACTTTATCTTTCACACGGCCCGTGCCTGTGGGGTAGACTTAATCTTTCACACGGCCCGTGGCTGTGGTGTAGACTTTATGTTTCACACGGTCCGTGGCTGTGAGAATCGACTTTATCTTTCACACGGTCCGTGGCTGTGGGAATAGACTTTATCTTTCACACGGTCCGGGCCTGTGGGATAGACTTTATCTTTCACACGGTTCGTGGCTGTGGGATAGACTCTATCTTTCCCTCGGTCCATGCCTGTGGGATACCCTCTATCTTTCCCACGGTCTGTGGCTGTGGGAATAGACTTTATCTTTCACACAGTCCATGCCTGTGGGATAGACTCTATCTTTCACATGGTCCGTGGCTGTGGGATAGCCTTTATCTTTCACACGGTCCGTGGCTGTGTGAATAGGCTTTATCTTTCACACGGTCCGTGGCTGTGGGGTAGACTTTATCTTTCACAAGCTCCGTGGCTGTGGGATAGACTTTATCTTTCACATGGTCCGTGTCTTTGTGGTAGACTTTATCTTTCACACGGTAGGTGGCTGTGGGAGTAGACTTTATCTTTCACACGGTCCGTGGCTGTGCGAATAGACTTTATCTTTAACATGGTCCGTGGCTGTGGGATAGACTTTTTCACACGGTCCGTGGCTGTGGGATAGACTCTATCTTTCACACGGTCGTTTCCTGTGGGGTAGACTCTATCTTTCACACGGTTCATGGCTGTTGGAATAGACTTTATCTTTCACACGGTCCGTGGTTTGGGATAGACTTTATCTTTCACACGGTCCGTGCCTGTGGGATAGACTTTATCTTTCACACGGTCCGTGGCTGTGGGATAGACTCCTTCTTTCACACGGTCGTTTCCTGTGGGGTAGACTCTATCTTTCACACGGTTCATGGTTGTTGGAATAGACTTTATCTTTCACACGGTCCGTGGTGTGGGATAGACTTTATCTTTCACATGGTCCGGGCCTGTGGAATAGACTCTATCATTCACCTGGTCCGTGGCTGTGGGATAGACTCAATCTTTCACATGGTCCGTGGCTGTGGGATTACACTCTATCTTTCACACGGTCCATGGCTGTCGGGTAGACTTTATCTTTCACATGGTCCGTGGCTGTGGGGTAGACTTTATCTTTCACACGGTATATGGCTGTGGGAGAGATTTTATCTTTCACATGGTCCGTGGCAGTGGGGTAGACTTTATCTTTCACACGGTCCGTTGCTGTGGGAACAGACTCTATCTTTCACACTGTCCGTGCCTGTGGGATAGACTTTATCTTTCACATGGTCCGTGGCTGTGGGGTAGACTTTTTCACACGGTCTGTGGCTGTGGGTTAGACTTTATCTTTCACATGGTCCGTGGCTGTGGGAGTAGTCTTTATGTTTCACACGGTCCGTGGCTCTGGGTATAGACTTTATGTTTCACAAGGTCCGTGGCTCTGGGAATAGAATTTATCTTTCACATGGTCCGTGGCTCTGGGGTAGAATTTATCTTTCATACGGTCTGTGCCTGTGGGATAGACTTTATATTTCACACGGTCCGTGCCTGTCGGATAGATTTTTTCACAAAGTCCGTGGATGTTGGATAGACTTTATCTTTCACACGGTCCGTGCATGTGGGATAGACTTTATCTTTCACCCGGTCCGTGGTTGTGGGATAGAGTTTATCTTTCACATGGTCCTTGCCTGTGGGATAGACTTTATCTTTAACATGGTCCGTGGCTGTGGGGTAGATTTTATCTTTCACATGGTCTGTGGCTGTGGGATAGACTTTATCTTTCACATGGTCCGTGTCTGTGGGGTAGACTTTATCTTTCCCAACACCCGTGGGTGTGGGGTAGGCTTTTCTTTCACATGGTCCGTGGCTGTGGAGTAGACTTCATCTTTCACACGGTCCGTGGCTGTGGGTAGACTTTATCTTTCACACGGTCCGTGGCTGTGGTGGAGACTTTAGCTTTCACACGGTCCGTGGCTGTGGGATAGACTTTATCTTTCACACGGTCCGTGGCTGTGGGATCGACTTTATCTTTCACATGATCCGTGCCTGTGGAATAGACTTTTTAACACGGTCCTTGGCTGTGGGGTAGACTTTATCTTTCACATGGTCCGTGGCTGTGGGAGTAGTCTTTATGTTTCGCACAGGTCCGTGGCTGTGGGAATAGACTTTATGTTTCAAAAGGTCCGTGGCTCTGGGAATAGAATTTATCTTTCACATGGTCCGTGGCTGTAGGGTAGACTTTATCTTTCACACGGTCCGTGGCTGTGGGATAGACTTTATCTTTCACACGGTCCGTGTCTGTGGGATAGACTTTATCTTTCAAGGTCCCAGGCTGTGGGAGTAGACTTTATCATTCATACGGTCCATGTCTGTGGGAATACACTTTATGTTTCACAAGGTCCGTGGCTCTGGGAAGAGACTTTATCTTTCACATGGTCCGTGGCTGTGGGGTAGACTTTATCTTTCACATGGTCCGTGGCTGTGGGATAGACTTTATCTTTCACATGGTCCGTGGCTGTGGGGTAGAATTTATCTTTCACATGGTCTGTGGCTGTGGGATAACCTCTATCTTTCACACAGTCCGTGGCTGTTGGAATAGACTCTATCTTTCATACGGTCCGTGGCTGTGGGATAGACTTTATCTTTAACACGGTCCTTGGCTGTGGGGTTGACTTTATTTTTCACATGGTCCGTGGCTGTGGTAGTAGACTTTATCTTTCACACGGTCCGTCGCTGTGTGAATAGACTTTATGTTTCACACGGTCCGTGGCTCTGGGAATAGACTTTATCTTTCACATGGTCCGTGCCTGTGGGGTAGAATTTACTTTCACACGGTCCGTGCCTGAGGGATAGACTCTATCTTGCACATGGTCTGTCGCTGTGGGAATAGACTCTATCTTTCACACGGTCCATCGCTGTGGGTTAGACTTTATCTTTCTCTCGGTCCGTGGTTGTCGGATAGACTTTATCTTTCACACGGTCCGTGGCTGTGGGAATAGACTCTATCTTTCACACGCTCCGTGCTTGTGGGATAGACTTTATCTTTCACACGGTCTGTGCCTGTGGGATAGACTTTATCTTTCACAGGGCCGTGGCTGTGGGGTAGACTTTATCTTTCATATGGCCCGTTCCTGTGGGATAGACTTTATCTTTCACACGGTCCGTGGCTGTGCGGTAGACTTTATCTTTCACACGGTCCGTGCCTATGGGATAGACTTTATCTTTCACCCGGTCCGTGCCTGTGGGATAGACTTTTTCACACGGTCCGTGCCTGTGGGAAAGACTTTCTCTTTCACACGGTCCGTGGCTGTGGAAATAGACTTTATCTTTCACATGGTTTGTGCCTGTGGGATAGACTTTATCTTTCACATGGTCCGTGGCAGTGGGGTAGTCTTTATCTTTCACACGGTCCATTCCTGTGGGATAGACTTTTTCACACGGTCCGTGGCTGTGGGGTAGACTGTATCTTTCACATGGTCCGTGGCTGTGGGAGTAGTCTTTATCTCTCACACGGTCCGTGGCTGTGGGAATAGACTTTATGTTTCACGAGGTCCGTGGCTCTGGGAATAGAATTTATCTTTCACATGGTCCATGGCTGTGGGGTAGACTTTAACTTTCATACGGTCCGTGCCTGTGGGAGAGACTTTATCTTTCACATGGTCCGTGGCTGTGGTATACACTTTATCTTTCTCACGGTCCGTGGCTGTGTGATAGACTTTATCTTTCACACGTTCCATGCCTGTGGGATAAACTTTATGTTTCACATGGTCCGTGGCTGTGCGATAGACTTTTTCACACGGTCCGTGCCTGTGGGATAGACTTTATCTTTCGCATGATCCGTGCCTGAGGGATAGACTTTATCTTTCACAAGGTCCGTGGCTGTGGGATAGACTTTATCTTTCACAAGGTACGTTCCTGTGGGATAGACTTTATCTTTCACACGGTCCGTGCCTCTAGGACAGACTTTACCTTTCACACGGTCCGTGGTTGTGGGATACACTTTATCTTTCACACGGTCCGTGGCTGTGGAATTAGACTCTATCTTTCACACGGTCCGTGCTTGTGGGATAGACTTTATCTTTCACACGGTCCGTGGCTGTGGGGTAGACTTTATCTTTCACATGGTCCGTGCCTGTGGGATAGACTTTATCTCTCACACGGTCCGTGGCTGTGGTGTAGACTTTATCTTTCACACGGTTCGTGGCCTTGGTGTAGACTTTATCTTTCACACGGTCCGTGGCTGTGGGAATAGACTCTATCTTTCCCACGGTCCGTGCTTGTGGGATAGACTTTATCTTTCACACGGTCCATGCCTGTGGGATAGACTTTATCTTTCACACGGTCCGTGGCTGTGGGGTATACTTTATCTTTCAAACGGTCCGTGCCTGTGGGATAGACTTTATCTTTCACACGGTCCGTGTCTGTGGGGTAGACTTTATCTTTCACACGGTCCCAGGCTGTGGGAGTAGACTTTATCGTTCATACGGTCCATGTCTGTGGGAATCGACTTTATGTTTCACAAGGTCCGTGGCTCTGGGAAGAGACTTTATCTTTCACATGGTCCGTGGCTGTGGGGTAGACTTTATCTTTCACATGGTCCGTGGCTGTGGGATAGACTTTATCTTTCACATGGTCCGTGGCTGTGGGGTAGACTTTATCTTTCACATGGTCCGTGGCTGTGGGATAACCTCTATCTTTCACACAGTCCGTGGCTGTTGGAATAGACTTTATCTTTCACACGGTCCTTGGTTGTGGGGTAGACTTTATTTTTCACATGGTCCGTAGTTGTGGTAGTAGACTTTATCTTTCACATGGTCCGTGGCTTTGGGAATAGACTTTATGTTTCACACGGTCCGTGGCTCTGGAAATAGACATTATCTTTCACACGGTCCGTTCCTGTGGGGTAGACTTTATCTTTCACACTGTCCGTGCCTGAGGGATAGACTCTATCTTGCACATGGTCTGTCGCTGTGGGAATAGACTCTATCTTTCACACGGTCCATCGCTGTGGGTTAGACTTTATCTTTCACACGGTCCCTGGCTGTGGGGTAGACTTTATCTTTCACACGGTCCGTGGTTGTCGGATAGACTTTATCTTTCACACGGTCCGTGCCTGTGGGATAGACTTTATCTTTCACATGGTCCGTGGCTGTGGGGTAGATTTTATCTTTCACACGGTCTGTGGCTGTGGAGTAGACTTTATCTTTCACACGGTCCGTGGCTGTGGGTACACTTTATCTTTCACATGGTCCGTGGCTGTGTGATAGACTCTATCTTTCACACGGTCGTTTCCTGTGGGGTAGACTCTATCTTTCACACGGTTCATGGCTGTTGGAATAGACTTTATCTTTCACACGGTCCGTGGTGTGGGATAGACTTTCTCTTTCACACGGTCCGTGCCTGTGGGATAGACTTTATCTTTCACACGGTCCGTGCCTGTGGGATAGACTTTATCTTTCACATGATCCGTGGCTGTGGGATAGACTTTATCTTTCACACGTTCGTTAGATGTGGGAACAGACTCTATCTTTCACACGGTCCGTGGCTGTGGGATAGACTCTATCTTTCACACGGTCCGTGCCTGTGTTGTAGACTTTATCTTTCATACAGTCCGTGGCTGTGGGGTAGACTTTATCTTTCACACGGTCCGTGCCTGTGGGGTAGACTTTATCTTTCACATGGTCCGTGGCTCTGGTATAGACTTTATCTTTCACACGGTAAGTGGCTGTGTGATAGACTTTTTCACACGGTCCGTGCCTGTCGGATAGACTTTATCTTTCACATGGTCCGTGGCTGTGGGATAGACTTTTTGACACGGTCCGTGCCTGTGGGATAGACTTTATATTTCACACGGTTCGTGGCTGTCGGAAAAACTTTATCTTTCACAAGGTCCGTGCCTGTGGGATAGACTTTATCTTTCAAACGGTCCGTGGCTGTGGGATAGACTTTATCTTTCACACGGTCCATGGCTGTGGGAATAGACTCTATCTTTCACACGGTCCGTGCCTGTGGGGTAGACATTATCTTTCACACGGTCCGTGGCTGTGAGGTAGACTTCATCTTGCACACGGTCCGTGGCTGTGGGATAGACTTTATCTTTCACACGGTCCGTGGCTGTGGGGCAGACTTTATCTTTCACACGGTCCGTGGCTGTGGGAACAGACTGTATCATTCACACTGTCCACGGCTGTGGGGTGGACTTTATCTTTCACACGGTCCATGGCTGTGGGAATAGACTCTATCTTTCACACGGTCCGTGCCTGTGGGATAGACTTTATCTTTCACATGGTCTGTGGCTGAGGGATAGACTTTTTCACACGGTCCGTGGCTGTGGGATAGACTTTATCTTTCACACGGTCCGTTCCTGTGGGATAGACTTTATCTTTCACACGGTCCGTGCCTGTGGGATAGACTTTATCTTTCACATGATCCGTGGCTGTGGGATAGACTCTAATTTTCACACGGTCGCTGGCTGTGGGAATAGACTCTATCTTTCACACGGTCCGTGGCTGTGGGATAGACTTTATTTTTCACACGGTCCGTGGCTGTGGGGTAGACTTTATCTTTCACACGGCCCGTGCCTGTGGGGTAGACTTAATCTTTCACACGGCCCGTGGCTGTGGTATAGACTTTATGTTTCACACGGTCCGGGCCTGTGGGATAGACTTTATGTTTCACACGGTCCGTGGCTGTGGGATAGACTCTATCTTTCCCTCGGTCCATGCCTGTGGGATAGCCTCTATCTTTCACACGGTCTGTGGCTGTGGGAATAGACTTTATCTTTCACACAGTCCATGCCTGTGGGATAGACTCTATCTTTCACATGGTCCGTGGCTGTGGGATAGCCTCTATCTTTCACACGGTCCGTGGCTGTGTGAATAGGCTTTATCTTTCACACTGTCCGTGGCTGTGGGGTAGACTTTATCTTTCACAAGCTCCGTGGCTGTGGGATAGACTTTATCTTTCACATGGTCCGTGTCTTTGTGGTAGACTTTATCTTTCACACGGTAGGTGGCTGTGCGAATAGACTTTATCTTTAACATGGTCCATGGCTGTGGGATAGACTTTTTCACACGGTCCGTGGCTGTGGGATACACTTTTTCTTTCACATGGTCCGTGGCTGTGGGAATAGACTCTATCTTTCACACGGTCTGTGGCTGTGGGATAGACTTTATCTTTCACACGGTCCATGGCTGTGGGAATAGACTCTATCTTTCACACGGTCCGTGGCTGTGGGAAAGACTTTATCTTTCGCACGGCCCGTGGCTGTGTGGTAGACTTTATCTTTCATACAGTCCGTGGCTGTGGGGTAGACTTTATCTTTCACACGGTCCGTGCCTGTGGAGAAGACTTTATCTTTCACATGGTCCGTGGCTCTGGTATAGACTTTATCTTTCACACGGTAAGTGGCTGTGTGATAGACTTTTTCACACGGTCCGTGCCTGTGGGATAGACTTTATCTTTCACATGGTCCGTGGCTGTGGGATAGACTTTTTGACACGGTCCGTGCCTGTGGGATAGACTTTATCTTTCACACGTTCCGTGGCTGTCGGATAGACTTTATCTTTCACAAGGTCCGTGCCTGTGGGATAGACTTTATCTTTCAAACGGTCCGTGGCTGTGGGATAGACTTTATCTTTCACAAGGTCCATGCCTGTGGGGTAGACATTATCTTTCACATGGTCCGTGGATGTGGGGTAGACTTTATCTTTCAAACGGTCCGTGGCTGTGGGAATAGACTCTATCTTTCACACGGTCCATGCCTGTGGGATAGACTTTATCTTTCATACTGTCCGTGCCGGGGGGGTAGACATTATCTTTCACACGGTTCGTGGATGTGGGGTAGACTTTATCGTTCACACGGTCCGTGGCTGTGGGGTAGAATTTATCTTTCACACGGTCCGTGCCTGTGGGATAGACTTTATCTTTCACACGGTCCGTGGCTGTGGGATAGACTCTATCTTTCACACGGTCGTTTCCTGTGGGGTAGTCTCTATCTTTCACACGGTTCATGGCTGTTGGAATAGACTTTATCTTTCAAACGGTCCGTGGTGTGGGATAGACTTTATCTTTCACACGGTCCGTGCCTGTGGGATAGACTTTATCTTTCACACGGTCCGTGGCTGTCGGATAGACTCTATCTTTCACACGGTCCTTTCCTGTGGGGTAGACTCTATCTTTCACACGGTTCATGGCTGTTGGAATAGACTTTATCTTTCACACGGTCCGTGGTGTGGGATAGACTTTATCTTTCACACGGTCCGTGCCTGTGGGATAGACTTTATCTTTCACATGGTCCGGGCCTGTGGAATAGACTCTATCATTCACCTGGTCCGTGGCTGTGGGATAGACTCTATCTTTCACATGGTCCGTGGCTGTGGGATTACACTCTATCTTTCACACGGTCCATGGCTGTCGGGTAGACTTTATCTCTCACATGGTCCGTGGCTGTGGGGTAGACTTTATCTTTCACACGGTATATGGCTGTGGGATAGATTTTATCTTTCACATGGTCCGTGGCAGTGGGGTAGACTTTATCTTTCACATGGTCCGTGGCTGTGGGAACAGACTCTATCTTTCACACTGTCCGTGCCTGTGGGAAAGACTTTATCTTTCACAAGGTCCGTGGCTGTGTGGTAGACTTTATCTTTCACACGGTCCTTGGCTGTGGGGTAGACTTTATTTTTCACATGGTTCGTGGCTGTGGTAGTAGACTTTATCTTTCACACGTTCCGTGGCTGTGGGTATAGACTTTATGTTTCACACGGTCCGTGGCTCTGGAAATAGACTTTATCTTTCACAAGGTCCGTGCCTGTGGGATAGACTTTATCGTTCACATGGTCCGTGGCTGTGGGGTAGACTTTATCACACGGTCTGTGGCTGTGGGTTAGACTTTATCTTTCACATGGTCCGTGGCTGTGGGAGTAGTCTTTATGTTTCACACGGTCCGTGGCTCTGGGAATAGACTTTATGTTTCACAAGGTCCGTGGCTCTGGGAATAGAATTTATCTTTCACATGGTCCGTGGCTCTGGGGTAGAATTTTTCTTTCATACTGTCCGTGCCTGTGGGATAGACTTTATATTTCACACGGTCCGTGCCTGTCGGATAGATTTTTTCACAAAGTTCGTGGATGTGGGATAGACTTTATCTTTCACACGGTCCGTGCATGTGGGATAGACTTTATCTTTCACCCGGTCCGTGGTTGTGGAATAGAGTTTATCTTTCACATGGTCCTTGCCTGTGGGATAGACTTTATCTTTCACATGGTCCGTGGCTGTGGGGTAGATTTTATCTTTCACATGGTCTGTGGCTGTGGGATAGACTTTATCTTTCACATGGTCCGTGTCTGTGGGGTAGACTTTATCTTTCCCAACACCCGTGGCTGTGGGGTAGGCTTTATCTTTCACACGGTCCGTGGCTGTGGAGTAGACTTCATCTTTCACACGGTCCGTGGCTGTGGGTAGACTTTATCTTTCACACGGTCCGTGGCTGTGGTGGAGACTTTAGCTTTCACACGGTCCGTGGCTGTGGGATCGACTTTATCTTTCACATGATCCGTGCCTGTGGAATAGACTTTTTAACACGGTCCTTGACTGTGGGGTAGACTTTATCTTTCACATGGTCCGTGGCTGTGGGAGTAGTCTTTATGTTTCGCACAGGTCCGTGGCTGTGGGAATAGACTTTATGTTTCACAAGGTCCGTGGCTCTGGGAATAGAATTTATCTTTCACATGGTCCGTGGCTGTAGGGTAGACTTTATCTTTCACACGGTCCGTTGCTGTGGGATAGACTTTATCTTTCACACGGTCCGTGTCTGTGGGATAGACTTTATCTTTCAAGGTCCCAGGCTGTGGGAGTAGACTTTATCATTCATACGGTCAATGTCTGTGGGAATACAGTTTATGTTTCACAAGGTCCGTGGCTCTGGGAAGGGACTTTATCTTTCACATGGTCCGTGGCTGTGGGGTAGACTTTATCTTTCACATGGTCCGTGGCTTTGGGATAGACTTTATCTTTCACATGGTCCGTGGCTGTGGGGTAGACTTTATCTTTCACATGGTCTGTGGCTGTGGGATAACCTCTATCTTTCACACAGTCCGTGGCTGTTGGAATAGACTCTATCTTTCATACGGTCCATGGCTGTGGGATAGACTTTATCTTTAACACGGTCCTTGGCTGTGGGGTTGACTTTATTTTTCACATGGTCCGTGGCTGTGGTAGTAGACTTTATCTTTCACCCAGTCCGTCGCTGTGTGAATAGACTTTATGTTTCACATGGTCCGTGGCTCTGGGAATAGACTTTATCTTTCACATGGTCCGTGCCTGTGGGGTAGAATTTACTTTCACACGGTCCGTGCCTGAGGGATAGACTCTATCTTACACATGGTCTGTCGCTGTGGGTTAGACTTTATCTTTCTCTCGGTCCGTGGTTGTCGGATAGACTTTATCTTTCACACGGTCCGTGGCTGTGGGAATAGACTCTATCTTTCACACGCTCCGTGCTTGTGGGATAGACTTTATCTTTCACACGGTCTGTGCCTGTGGGATAGACTTTATCTTTCACAGGGCCCGTGGCTGTGGGGTAGACTTTATCTTTCATATGGCCCGTTCCTGTGGGATAGACTTTATCTTTCACACGGTCCGTGGCTGTGCGGTAGACTTTATCTTTCACACGGTCCGTGCCTGTGGGATAGACTTTATCTTTCACACGGTCCATGCCTGAGGGATAGACTTTTTCACACGGTCCGTGCCTGTGGGAAAGACTTTCTCTTTCACACGGTCCGTGGCTGTGGAAATAGACTTTATCTTTCACATGGTTTGCGCCTGTGGGATAGACTTTATCTTTCACATGGTCCGTGGCAGTGGGGTAGTCTTTATCTTTCAAACGGTCCATTCCTGTGGGATAGACTTTTTCACACGGTCCGTGGCTGTGGGGTAGACTGTATCTTTCACATGGTCCGTGGCTGTGGGAGTAGTCTTTATCTCTCACACAGTCCGTGGCTGTGGGAATAGACTTTATGTTTCACGAGGTCCGTGGCTCTGGGAAAAGAATTTATCTTTCACATGGTCCGTGGCTGTGGGGTAGACTTTAACTTTCATACGGTCCGTGCCTGTGGGATAGACTTTATCTTTCACATGGTCCGTGGCTGTGGTATACACTTTATCTTTCTCACGGTCCGTGGCTGTGGGATAGATTTTATCTTTCACACGTTCCGTGCCTGTGGGATAAACTTTATGTTTCACATGGTCCGTGGCTGTGCGATAGACTTTTTCACACGGTCCGTGCCTGTGGGATAGACTTTATCTTTCACACAGTCCTTGGCTGTCGGAAAAACTTTATCTTTCACAAGGTCCGTGCCTGTGGGATAGACTTTATCTTTCAAACGGTCCGTGGCTGTGGGATAGAGTTTATCTTTCACACGGTCCATGGCTGTGGGAATAGACTCTATCTTTCACACGGTCCGTGCCTGTGGGGTAGACATTATCTTTCACACGGTCCGTGGCTGTGAGGTAGACTTCATCTTGCACACGGTCCGTGGCTGTGGGATAGACTTTATCTTTCACACGGTCCGTGGCTGTGGGGCAGACTTTATCTTTCACACGGTCCGTGGCTGTGGGAACAGACTGTATCATTCACACTGTCCACGGCTGTGGGGTGGACTTTATCTTTCACACGGTCCGTGCCTGTGGGATAGACTTTATCTTTCACATGGTCTGTGGCTGAGGGATAGACTTTTTCACACGGTCCGTGGCTGTGGGATAGACTTTATCTTTCACACGGTCCGTTCCTGTGGGATAGACTTTATCTTTCACACGGTCCGTGCCTGTGGGATAGACTTTATCTTTCACATGATCCGTGGCTGTGGGATAGACTCTAATTTTCACACGGTCGCTGGCTGTGGGAATAGACTCTATCTTTCACACGGTCCGTGCCTGTGGGATAGACTTTATCTTTCACACTGTCCGTGCCGGGGGGGTAGACATTATCTTTCACACGGTTCGTGGATGTGGGGTAGACTTCATCGTTCACACGGTCCGTGGCTGTGGGGTAGACTTTATCTTTCACACGGTCCGTGCCTGTGGGATAGACTTTATCTTTCACACGGTCCGTGGCTGTGGGATAGACTCTATCTTTCACACGGTCGTTTCCTGTGGGGTAGACTCTATCTTTCACACGGTTCATGGCTGTTGGAATAGACTTTATCTTTCACACGGTCCGTGGTGTGGGATAGACTTTATCTTTCACACGGTCCGTGCCTGTGGGATAGACTTTATCTTTCACACGGTCCGTGGCTGTGGGATAGACTCTATCTTTCACACGGTCGTTTCCTGTGGGGTAGACTCTATCTTTCACACGGTTCATGGCTGTTGGAATAGACTTTATCTTTCACACGGTCCGTGGTGTGGGATAGACTTTATCTTTCACACGGTCCGTGCCTGTGGGATAGACTTTATCTTTCACATGGTCCGGGCCTGTGGAATAGACTCTATCATTCACCTGGTCCGTGGCTGTGGGATAGACTCTATCTTTCACATGGTCCGTGGCTGTGGGATTACACTCTATCTTTCACACGGTCCATGGCTGTCGGGTAGACTTTATCTTTCACATGGTCCGTGGCTGTGGGGTAGACTTTATCTTTCACACGGTATATGGCTGTGGGATAGATTTTATCTTTCACATGGTCCGTGGCAGTGGGGTAGACTTTATCTTTCACACGGTCCGTGGCTGTGGGAACAGACTCTATCTTTCACACTGTCCGTGCCTGTGGGAAAGACTTTATCTTTCACACGGTCCGTGGCTGTGCGGTAGACTTTATCATTCACTCGGTCCTTGGCTGTGGGGTAGACTTTATTTTTCACATGGTCCGTGGCTGTGGTAGTAGACTTTATCTTTCACACGTTCCGTGGCTGTGGGAATAGACTTTATGTTTCACACGGTCCGTGGCTCTGGGAATAGACTTTATCTTTCACACGGTCCGTGCCTGTGGGATAGACTTTATCTTTCACACTGTCCGTGCCGGGGGGGTAGACATTATCTTTCACACGGTTCGTGGATGTGGGGTAGACTTTATCGTTCACACGGTCCGTGGCTGTGGGGTAGACTTTATCTTTCACACGGTCCGTGCCTGTGGGATAGACTTTATCTTTCACACGGTCCGTGGCTGTGGGATAGACTCTATCTTTCACACGGTCGTTTCCTGTGGGGTAGACTCTATCTTTCACACGGTTCATGGCTGTTGGAATAGACTTTATCTTTCACACGGTCCGTGGTGTGGGATAGACTTTATCTTTCACACGGTCCGTGCCTGTGGGATAGACTTTATCTTTCACACGGTCCGTGGCTGTGGGATAGACTCTATCTTTCACACGGTCGTTTCCTGTGGGGTAGACTCTATCTTTCACACGGTTCATGGCTGTTGGAATAGACTTTATCTTTCACACGGTCCGTGGTGTGGGATAGACTTTATCTTTCACACGGTCCGTGCCTGTGGGATAGACCTTATCTTTCACATGGTCCGGGCCTGTGGAATAGACTCTATCATTCACCTGGTCCGTGGCTGTGGGATAGACTCTATCTTTCACATGGTCCGTGGCTGTGGGATTACACTCTATCTTTCACACGGTCCATGGCTGTCGGGTAGACTTTATCTTTCACATGGTCCGTGGCTGTGGGGTAGACTTTATCTTTCACACGGTATATGGCTGTGGGATAGATTTTATCTTTCACATGGTCCGTGGCAGTGGGGTAGATTTTATCTTTCACACGGTCCGTGGCTGTGGGAACAGACTCTATCTTTCACACTGTCCGTGCCTGTGGGAAAGACTTTATCTTTCACACGGTCCGTGGCTGTGCGGTAGACTTTATCTTTCACTCGGTCCTTGGCTGTGGGGTAGACTTTATTTTTCACATGGTCCGTGGCTGTGGTAGTAGACTTTATCTTTCACACGTTCCGTGGCTGTGGGAATAGACTTTATGTTTCACACGGTCCGTGGCTCTGGGAATAGACTTTATCTTTCACACGGTCCGTGCCTGTGGGATAGACTTTATCTTTCACATGGTCCGTGGCTGTGGGGTAGACTTTTTCACACGGTCTGTGGCTGTGGGTTAGACTTTATCTTTCACATGGTCCGTGGCTGTGGGAGTAGTCTTTATCTTTCACACGGTCCGTGGCTCTGGGAATAGACTTTATGTTTCACAAGGTCCGTGGCTCTGGGAATAGAATTTATCTTTCACATGGTCCGTGGCTCTGGGGTAGAATTTATCTTTCATATGGTCCGTGCCTGTGGGATAGACTTTATATTTCACACGGTCCGTGCCTGTCGGATAGATTTTTTCACAAAGTCCGTGGATGTGGGATAGACTTTATCTTTCACACGGTCCGTGCATGTGGGATAGACTTTATCTTTCACCCGGTCCGTGGTTGTGGGATAGAGTTTATCTTTCACACGGTCCGTGGGTGTGGTGGAGACTTTAGCTTTCACACGGTCCGTGGCTGTGGGAATAGACTTTATGTTTCACACGGTCCGTGGCTCTGGGAATAGACTTTATCTTTCACACGGTCCGTGCCTGTGGGATAGACTTTATCTTTCACATGGTCCGTGGCTGTGGGGTAGACTTTTTCACACGGTCTGTGGCTGTGGGTTAGACTTTATCTTTCACATGGTCCGTGGCTGTGGGAGTAGTCTTTATCTTTCACAGGGTCCGTGGCTCTGGGAATAGACTTTATGTTTCACAAGGTCCGTGGCTCTGGGAATAGAATTTATCTTTCACATGGTCCGTGGCTCTGGGGTAGAATTTTTCTTTCATACGGTCCGTGCCTGTGGGATAGACTTTATATTTCACACGGTCCGTGCCTGTCGGATAGATTTTTTCACAAAGTCCGTGGATGTGGGATAGACTTTATCTTTCACACGGTCCGTGCATGTGGGATAGACTTTATCTTTCACCCGGTCCGTGGTTGTGGGATAGAGTTTATCTTTCACATGGTCCTTGCCTGTGGGATAGACTTTATCTTTCACATGGTCCGTGGCTGTGGGGTAGATTTTATCTTTCACATGGTCTGTGGCTGTGGGATAGACTTTATCTTTCACATGGTCCGTGTCTGTGGGGTAGACTTTATCTTTCCCAACACCCGTGGCTGTGGGGTAGGCTTTATCTTTCACACGGTCCGTGGCTGTGGAGTAGACTTCATCTTTCACACGGTCCGTGGCTGTGGGTAGACTTTATCTTTCACACGGTCCGTGGCTGTGGTGGAGACTTTAGCTTTCACACGGTCCGTGGCTGTGGGATAGACTTTATCTTTCACACGGTCCGTGGCTGTGGGATCGACTTTATCTTTCACATGATCCGTGCCTGTGGAATAGACTTTTTAACACGGTCCTTGGCTGTGGGGTAGACTTTATCTTTCACATGGTCCGTGGCTGTGGGAGTAGTCTTTATGTTTCGCACAGGTCCGTGGCTGTGGGAATAGACTTTATGTTTCAAAAGGTCCGTGGCTCTGGGAATAGAATTTATCTTTCACATGGTCCCTGGCTGTAGGGTAGACTTTATCTTTCACACGGTCCGTGGCTGTGGGATAGACTTTATCTTTCACACGGTCCGTGTCTGTGGGATAGACTTTATCTTTCAAGGTCCCAGGCTGTGGGAGTAGACTTTATCATTCATACGGTCCATGTCTGTGGGAATACACTTTATGTTTCACAAGGTCCGTGGCTCTGGGAAGAGACTTTATCTTTCACATGGTCCGTGGCTGTGGGGTAGACTTTATCTTTCACATGGTCCGTGGCTGTGGGATAGACTTTATCTTTCACATGGTCCGTGGCTGTGGGGTAGACTTTATCTTTCACGTGGTCTGTGGCTGTGGGATAACCTCTATCTTTCACACAGTCCGTGGCTGTTGGAATAGACTCTATCTTTCATGCGGTCCATGGCTGTGGGATAGACTTTATCTTTAACACGGTCCTTGGCTGTGGGGTTGACTTTATTTTTCACATGGTCCGTGGCTGTGGTAGTAGACTTTATCTTTCACACGGTCCGTCGCTGTGTGAATAGACTTTATGTTTCACACGGTCCGTGGCTCTGGGAATAGACTTTATCTTTCACATGGTCCGTGCCTGTGGGGTAGAATTTACTTTCACACGGTCCGTGCCTGAGGGATAGACTCTATCTTGCACATGGTCTGTCGCTGTGGGAATAGACTCTATCTTTCCCACGGTCCATCGCTGTGGGTTAGACTTTATCTTTCTCTCGGTCCGTGGTTGTCGGATAGACTTTATCTTTCACACGGTCCGTGGCTGTGGAAATAGACTCTATCTTTCACACGCTCCGTGCTTGTGGGATAGACTTTATCTTTCACACGGTCTGTGCCTGTGGGATAGACTTTATCTTTCACAGGGCCCGTGGCTGTGGGGTAGACTTTATCTTTCATATGGCCCGTTCCTGTGGGATAGACTTTATCTTTCACACGGTCCGTGGCTGTGCGGTAGACTTTATCTTTCACACGGTCCGTGCCTGTGGGATAGACTTTATCTTTCACACGGTCCATGCCTGAGGGATAGACTTTTTCACACGGTCCGTGCCTGTGGGAAAGACTTTCTCTTTCACACGGTCCATGGCTGTGGAAATAGACTTTATCTTTCACATGGTTTGTGCCTGTGGGATTGACTTTATCTTTCACATGGTCCGTGGCAGTGGGGTAGTCTTTATCTTTCACACGGTCCATTCCTGTGGGATAGACTTTTTCACACGGTCCGTGGCTGTGGGGTAGACTGTATCTTTCACATGGTCCGTGGCTGTGGGAGTAGTCTTTATCTCTCACACGGTCCGTGGCTGTGGGAATAGACTTTATGTTTCACGAGGTCCGTGGCTCTGGGAATAGAATTTATCTTTCACATGGTCCGTGGCTGTGGGGTAGACTTTAACTTTCATACGGTCCGTGCCTGTGGGATAGACTTTATCTTTCACATGGTCCGTGGCTGTGGTATACACTTTATCTTTCTCACGGTCCGTGGCTGTGGGATAGACTTTATCTTTCACACGTTCCGTGCCTGTGGGATAAACTTTATGTTTCACATGGTCCGTGGCTGTGCGATAGACTTTTTCACACGGTCCGTGCCTGTGGGATAGACTTTATCTTTCACACGGTCCGTGGTTGTGGGATAGACTTTATCTTTCACACGGTCCATGCCTGTGGGATAGACTTTATCTTTCGCATGATCCGTGCCTGAGGGATAGACTTTATCTTTCACACGGTCCGTGGCTGTGGGATAGACTTTATCTTTCACAAGGTACGTTCCTGTGGGATAGACTTTATCTTTCACACGGTCCGTGCCTCTAGGACAGACTTTATCTTTCACACGGTCCGTGGTTGTGGGATACACTTTATCTTTCAAACGGTCCGTGGCTGTGGAATTAGACTCTATCTTTCACACGGTCCGTGCTTGTGGGATAGACTTTATCTTTCACACGGTCCGTGGCTGTGGGGTAGACTTTATCTTTCACACGGTCCGTGCCTGTGGGATAGACTTTATCTCTCACACGGTCCGTGGCTGTGGTGTAGACTTTATCTTTCACACGGTTCGTAGCCTTGGTGTAGACTTTATCTTTCACACGGTCCGTGGCTGGGGGGTAGACTTTATCTTTCACACGGTCCGTGGCTGTGGGAATAGACTCTATCTTTCCCACAGTCCGTGCTTGTGGGATAGACTTTATCTTTCACACGGTCCATGCCTGTGGGATAGACTTTATCTTTCACACGGTCCGTGGCTGTGGGGTATACTTTATCTTTCAAACGGTCCGTGCCTGTGGGATAGACTTTATCTTTCACACGGTCCGTGTCTGTGGGGTAGACTTTATCTTTCACACGGTCCCAGGCTGTGGGAGTAGACTTTATCGTTCATACGGTCCATGTCTGTGGGAATAGACTTTATGTTTCACAAGGTCCGTGGCTCTGGGAAGAGACTTTATCTTTCACATGGTCCGTGGCTGTGGGGTAGACTTTATCTTTCACATGGTCCGTGGCTGTGGGATAGACTTTATCTTTCAATGGTCCGTGGCTGTGGGGTAGACTTTATCTTTCACATGGTCCGTGGCTGTGGGATAACCTCTATCTTTCACACAGTCCGTGGCTGTTGGAATAGACTCTATCTTTCATACGGTCCATGGCTGTGGGATAGACTTTATCTTTCACATGGTCCGTAGTTGTGGTAGTAGACTTATCTTTCACACGGTCCGTGGCTTTGGGAATAGACTTTATGTTTCACACGGTCCGTGGCTCTGGGAATAGACTTTATCTTTCACACGGTCCGTGCCTGTGGGGTAGACTTTATCTTTCACACTGTCCGTGCCTGAGGGATAGACTCTATCTTGCACATGGTCTGTCGCTGTGGGAATAGACTCTATCTTTCACACGGTCCATCGCTGTGGGTTAGACTTTATCTTTCACACGGTCCCTGGCTGTGGGGTAGACTTTATCTTTCACACGGTCCGTGGTTGTCGGATAGACTTTATCTTTCACACGGTCCGTGCCTGTGGGATAGACTTTATCTTTCAGATGGTCCGTGGCTGTGGGGTAGATTTTATCTTTCACACGGTCTGTGGCTGTGGAGTAGACTTTATCTTTCACACGGTCCCTGGCTGTGGGTAGACTTTATCTTTCACACGGTCCGTGGCTGTGGTGGAGACTTTAGCTTTCACACGGTCCGTGGCTGTTGGATAGACTTTATCTTTCACACCGTCCGTGCCTGTGGGATAGACTTTTTCACACGGTCCTTGGCTGTGGGGTAGACTTTATCTTTCACATGGTCCGTGGCTGTGGGCATAGTCTTTATGTTTCGCACAGGTCCGTGGCTGTGGGAATAGACTTTATGTTTCACAAGGTCCGTGGCACTGGGAATAGAATTTATCTTTCACATGGTCCGTGGCTGTGTGATAGACTGAATCTTTCACACGGTCCGTGGCTGTGGGATAGACTTTATCTTTCTCACGGTCCATGCCTCTAGGACAGATTTTATCTTTCACACGGTCCGTGCCTGTGGGATCGACTTTTTCACACGGCCCGTGCCTGTGGGATAGACTTTATCTTTCACATGGTCCATGCCTGTGGAATAGACTTTATCTTTCACACGGTCCGTGGCTGTGGGATAGACTTTTTCACACGGTCCGTGCCTGTGGGATAGACTTTATCTTTCACACGGTCTGTTCCTGTAGGTTAGACTTTATCTTTCACACGGTCCGTGACTGTGGGATAGACTTTATCTTTCACATGGTCCGGGGCTGTGGGATAGACTTTATCTTTCACACGGTCCGTGGCTGTGGGAATAGACTCTATCTTTCACACGCTCCTTGCTTGTGGGATAGACTTTATGTTTCACACGGTCCGTGCCTGTGGGATAGACTTTATCTTTCTCACGGTCCGTGGCTGTGGGGTAGACTTTATCTTTCACACGGTCCGTGCCTGTGGGATAGACTTTATCTTTCACACGTTCCGTGTCTGTGGGGTAGACTTTATCTTTCACACAGTCCTAGGCTGTGGGAGTAGACTTTATCGTTCATACAGTCCATGTCTGTGGGAATAGACTTTATGTTTCACAAGGTCCGTGGCTCTGGGAAGAGACTTAATCTTTCACATGGTCCGTGGCTGTGGGGTAGACTTTATCTTTCACATGGTCCGTGGCTGTGGGATAGACTTTATCTTTCACATGGTCCGTGGCTGTGGGGTAGACTTTAACTTTCACATGGCCCGTGGCTGTGGGATAGCCTCTAACATTCACACAGTCCGTGGCTGTGGGAATAGACTCTATCTTTCACATGGACCGTGGCTGTGGGATAGCCTCTATCATTCACACAGTCTGTGGCTGTGGGGTAGACTTTATTTTTCACACGGTCCGTGGCTGTGGTAGTAGACTTTATCTTTCCCACGGTCTGTGGCTGTGGGAAAGGACTTTATGTTTCACACAGTCCGTGGCTCTGCGAATAGACTTTATCTTTCACACGGTCCGTGCCGTTGGGGTAGACTTTATCTTTCACATGGTCCGTGCCTGTGGGATAGACTCTATCTTGCACATGGTCTGTCGCTGTGGGAATAGACTCTATCTTTCACACGGTCCGTGCCTGTGGGATAAACTTTATCTTTCACACGGTCCGTGGCTGTGGGATAGACTTTATCTTTCACACGGTCCGTGGCTCTGGGAATAGAGTTTATCTTTCTCACAGTCCGTGCCTGTGGGATAGACTTTATCATTCACACGGTCCGTGCCTGTAGGATAGACTCTATCTTTCACACGGTCCGTGGCTGTGGGGTAGACTTTATCTTTCACATGGACCGTGGTAGTGGGGTAGACTTTATCATTCACATGGTCCGTGCCTGTGGGATGGACTCTATCTTTCACATGGTCCGTGCCTGTGGGATAGACTCTGTCTTTCAAATGGTCCGTTGCTGTGGGATTAGAATCTATCTTTCACACGGTCCATGGCTGTGGAGGACTTTATCTTTCACATGGTCCGTGGATGTGGGGTAGACTTTATCTTTCACACGGTATGTGGCTGTGGGGTAGATTTTATCTTTCACGTGGTCCGTGGCTGTGGCTTAGATTTTATCTTTCACACGGTCCATGGCTGTGGGATAGACTTTACCTTTCACACGGTCCGTGGCTGGGGGGTAGACTTTATCTTTCACCCGGTCCGTGGTTGTGGGATAGAGTTTATCTTTCACACGGTCCGTGCCTGTGGGGTAGACTTTATCTTTCACATGGTACGTGGCTGTGGGGTAGATTTTATCTTTCACATGGTCTGTGGCTGTGGGATAGACTTTATCTTTCACATGGTCCGTGTCTGTGGGGTAGACTTTATCTTTCCCAACACCTGTGGCTGTGGGGTAGGCTTTATCTTTCACACGGTCCGTGGCTGTGCAGTAGACTTCATCTTTCACACGGTCCGTGGCTGTGGGTAGACTTTATCTTTCACACGGTCCGTGGCTGTGGTGGAGACTTTAGCTTTCACACGGTCCGTGGCTGTGGGATAGACTTTATCTTTCACACGGTCCGTGGCTGTGGGATAGACTTTATCTTTCACACGATCCGTGCCTGTGGAATAGACTTTTTCACACGGTCCTTGGCTGTGGGGTAGACTTTATCTTTCACATGGTCCGTGGCTGTGGGAGTAGTCTTTATGTTTCGCACAGGTCCGTGGCTGTGGGAATAGACTTTATGTTTCACAAGGTCCGTGGCTCTGGGAATAGAATTTATCTTTCACATGGTCCGTGGCTGTGGGGTAGACTTTATCTTTCACATGGTCCGTGGCTGTGGGATAGACTTTATCTTTCACACGGTCCGTGTCTGTGGGATAGACTTTATCTTTCACAAGGTCCCAGGCTGTGAGAGTAGACTTTATCGTTCATACGGTCCATGTCTGTGGGAATACACTTTATGTTTCACAAGGTCCGTGGCTCTGGGAAGAGACTTTATCTTTCACATGGTCCGTGGCTGTGGGGTAGACTTTATCTTTCACATGGTCCGTGGCTGTGGGATAGACTTTATCTTTCACATGGTCCGTGGCAGTGGGGTAGACTTTATCTTTCACATGGTCCGTGGCTGTGGGATAACCTCTATCTTTCACACAGTCCGTGGCTGTTGGAATAGACTCTATCTTTCATACGGTCCATGGCTGTGGGATAGACTTTATCTTTCGCACGGTCCTTGGCTGTGGGGTTGACTTTATTTTTCACATGGTCCGTGGCTGTGGTAGTAGACTTTATCTTTCACACGGTCCGTGGCTGTGGGAATAGACTTTATGTTTCACACGGTCCGTGGCTCTGGGAATAGACTTTATCTTTCACACGGTCCGTGCCTGTGGGGTAGAATTTACTTTCACACGGTCCGTGCCTGAGGGATAGACTCTATCTTGCACATGGTCTGTCGCTGTGGGAATAGACTCTATCTTTCACACGGTCCATCGCTGTGGGTTAGACTTTATCTTTCTCTAGGTCCGTGGTTGTCGGATAGACTTTATCTTTCACACGGTCCGTGGCTGTGGGAATAGACTCTATCTTTCACACGCTCCGTGCTTGTGGGATAGACTTTATCTTTCACACGGTCTGTGCCTGTGGGATAGACTTTTCTTTCTCACGGTCCGTGGCTGTGGGGTAGACTTTATCTTTCACACAGTCCGTGCCTGTGGGATAGACTGTTTCACACGGTCCTTGGCTGTGGGGTAGACTTTATCTTTCACATGGTCCGGGGCTGTGGGAGTAGTCTTTATGTTTCGCACAGGTCCGTGGCTGTGGGAATAGACTTTATGTTTCACAAGGTCCGTGACACTGGGAATAGAATTTATCTTTCACATGGTCCGGGGCTGTGTGATAGACTGAATCTTTCACACGGTCCGTGGCTGTGGGATAGACTTTATCTTTCACACGGTCCGTGCCTCTAGGACAGACTTTATCATTCACACGGTCCTTGCCTGTGGGATCGACTTTTTCACACGGCCCGTGCCTGTGGGATAGACTTTATCTTTCACATGGTCCATGCCTGTGGAATAGACTTTATCTTTCACACGGTCCGTGGCTGTGGGATAGACTTTTTCACACGGTCCGTGCCTGTGGGATAGACTTTATCTTTCTCACGGTCCGTGGCTGTGGGGTAGACTTTATCTTTCACACGGTCCGTGCCTGTGGGATAGACTTTATCTTTCACACGTTCCGTGTCTGTGGGGTAGACTTTATCTTTCACACAGTCCTAGGCTGTGGGAGTAGACTTTATCGTTCATACAGTCCATGTCTGTGGGAATAGACTTTATGTTTCACAAGGTCCGTGGCTCTGTTAAGAGACTTAATCTTTCACATGGTCCGTGGCTGTGGGGTAGACTTTATCTTTCACATGGTCCGTGGCTGTGGGATAGACTTTATCTTTCACATGGTCCGTGGCTGTGGGGTAGACTTTAACTTTCACATGGCCCGTGGCTGTGGAATAGCCTCTAACATTCACACAGTCCGTGGCTGTGGGAAGAGACTCTATCTTTCACATGGCCCGTGGCTGTGGGATAGCCTCTATCATTCACACAGTCTGTGGCTGTGGGGTAGACTTTATTTTTCACACGGTCCGTGGCTGTGGTAGTAGACTTTATCTTTCCCACGGTCTGTGGCTGTGGGAGTAGACTTTATGTTTCACACAGTCCGTGGCTCTGCGAATAGACTTTATCTTTCACACGGTCCGTGCCGTTGGGGTAGACTTTATCTTTCACATGGTCCGTGCCTGTGGGATAGACTCTATCTTGCACATGGTCTGTCACTGTGGGAATAGACTCTATCTTTCACACGGTCCGTGCCTGTGGGATAAACTTTATCTTTCACACGGTCCGTGGCTGTGGGATAGACTTTATCTTTCACACGGTCCGTGGCTCTGGGAATAGAGTTTATCTTTCTCACAGTCCGTGCCTGTGGGATAGACTTTATCATTCACACGGTCCGTGCCTGTAGGATAGACTCTATCTTTCACACGGTCCGTGGCTGTGGGGTAGACTTTATCTTTCACATGGACCGTGGTAGTGGGGTAGACTTTATCATTCACATGGTCCGTGCCTGTGGGATGGACTCTATCTTTCACATGGTCCGTGCCTGTGGGATAGACTCTGTCTTTCAAATGGTCCGTTGCTGTGGGATTAGAATCTATCTTTCACACGGTCCATGGCTGTGGAGGACTTTATCTTTCACATGGTCCGTGGATGTGGGGTAGACTTTTTCTTTCACACGGTATGTGGCTGTGGGGTAGATTTTATCTTTCACGTGGTCCGTGGCTGTGGCTTAGATTTTATCTTTCACACGGTCCATGGCTGTGGGATAGACTTTACCTTTCACACGGTCCGTGGCTGGGGGGAAGACTTTATCTTTCACCCGGTCCGTGGTTGTGGGATAGAGTTTATCTTTCACACGGTCCGTGCCTGTGGGATAGACTTTATCTTTCACATGGTCCGTGGCTGTGGGGTAGATTTTATCTTTCACATGGTCTGTGGCTGTGGGATAGACTTTATCTTTCACATGGTCCGTGTCTGTGGGGTAGACTTTATCTTTCCCAACACCTGTGGCTGTGGGGTAGGCTTTATCTTTCACACGGTCCGTGGCTGTGCAGTAGACTTCATCTTTCACACGGTCCGTGGCTGTGGGTAGACTTTATCTTTCACACGGTCCGTGGCTGTGGTGGAGACTTTAGCTTTCACACGGTCCGTGGCTGTGGGATAGACTTTATCTTTCACACGGTCCGTGGCTGTGGGATAGACTTTATCTTTCACACGATCCGTGCCTGTGGAATAGACTTTTTCACACGGTCCTTGGCTGTGGGGTAGACTTTATCTTTCACATGGTCCGTGGCTGTGGGAGTAGACTTTATCTTTCACACGGTCCGTGGCTGTGGGAATAGACTTTATGTTTCACACGGTCCGTGGCTCTGGGAATAGACTTTATCTTTCACACGGTCCGTGCCTGTGGGGTAGAATTTACTTTCACACGGTCCGTGCCTGAGGGATAGACTCTATCTTGCACATGGTCTGTCGCTGTGGGAATAGACTCTATCTTTCACACGGTCCATCGCTGTGGGTTAGACTTTATCTTTCTCTAGGTCCGTGGTTGTCGGATAGACTTTATCTTTCACACGGTCCGTGGCTGTGGGAATAGACTCTATCTTTCACAGGCTCCGTGCTTGTGGGATAGACTTTATCTTTCACACGGTCTGTGCCTGTGGGATAGACTTTTCTTTCTCACGGTCCGTGGCTGTGGGGTAGACTTTATCTTTCACACAGTCCGTGCCTGTGGGATAGACTGTTTCACACGGTCCTTGGCTGTGGGGTAGACTTTATCTTTCACATGGTCCGGGGCTGTGGGAGTAGTCTTTATGTTTCGCACAGGTCCGTGGCTGTGGGAATAGACTTTATGTTTCACAAGGTCCGTGACACTGGGAATAGAATTTATCTTTCACATGGTCCGGGGCTGTGTGATAGACTGAATCTTTCACACGGTCCGTGGCTGTGGGATAGACTTTATCTTTCACACGGTCCGTGCCTCTAGGACAGACTTTATCATTCACACGGTCCTTGCCTGTGGGATCGACTTTTTCACACGGCCCGTGCCTGTGGGATAGACTTTATCTTTCACATGGTCCATGCCTGTGGAATAGACTTTATCTTTCACACGGTCCGTGGCTGTGGGATAGACTTTTTCACACGGTCTGTGCCTGTGGGATAGACTTTATCTTTCACACGGTCCGTTCCTGTGGGATAGACTTTATCTTTCACACGGTCCGTGATTGTGGGATAGAGTTTATCTTTCACACGGTCCGTTCCTGTGGGATAGACTTTATCTTTCACACGGTCCGTGATTGTGGGATAGACTTTATCTTTCACATGGTCCGTGGCTGTGGGGTAGACTTTAACTTTCACATGGCCCGTGGCTGTGGGATAGCCTCTATCATTCACACAGTCCGTGGCTGTGGGAATAGACTCAATCTTTCACATGGCCCTTGGCTGTGGGATAGCCTCTATCATTCACACAGTCTGTGGCTGTGGGGTTGACTTTATTTTTCACACGGTCCGTGGCTGTGGTAGTAGACTTTATCTTTCACACGGTCCGTGGCTGTGGGAATAGACTTTATGTTTCACACAGTCCGTGGCTCTGCGAATAGACTTTATCTTTCACACGGCCCGTGCCTGTGGGGTAGACTTTATCTTTCACATGGTCCGTGCCTGTGGGATAGACTCTATCTTGCACATGGTCTGTCGCTGTGGGAATAGACTCTATCTTTCACACGGTCCGTGCCTGTGGGATAAACTTTATCTTTCACACGGTCCGTGGCTGTGGGATAGACTTTATCTTTCACACGGTCCGTGGCTCTGGGAATAGAGTTTATCTTTCTCACAGTCCGTGCCTGTGGGATAGACTATATCATTCACATGGTCCGTGCCTGTGGGATAGACTCTATCTTTCAAATGGTCCGTGCCTGTGGGATAGACTCTGTCTTTCAAATGGTCCGTTGCTGTGGGATTAGAATCTATCTTTCACACGGTCCATGGCTGTGGGGTGGACTTTATCTTTCACATGGTCCGTGGATGTGGGGTAGACTTTATCTTTCACACGGTATGTGGCTGTGGGGTAGATTTTATCTTTCACGTGGTCCGTGGCTGTGGGGTAGATTTTATCTTTCACACGGTCCATGGCTGTGGGATAGACTTTATCTTTCACACGGTCCGTGGCTGAGGGGTAGACTTTATCTTTCAAATGGCCCGTGACAGTGGGGTAGACTTTATCTTTCACACGGCCCATGCCTGTGGGATAGACTTTATCTTTCACACGGCCCGTGGCTGTGGGGTAGACTTTATCTTTCATATGGCCCGTTCCTGTGGGATAGACTTTATCTTTCACACGGTCCGTGCCTATGGGATAGACTTTGTCGTTCACACGGCCCGTGGCTGTGGGGTAGACTTTATCTTTCACACGGTCATTGGCTGTGGGGTAGACTTTTTTTTTCACAGGGTCCGAGGCTGTGATAGTAGACTTTATCTTTCACACGTTCCATGGCTGTGGGAATATACTTTATGTTTCACACGGTCCGTGGCTCTGGGAATAGACTTTATCTTTCACACGGTCCGTGCCTGTGGGGTAGACTTTATTTTTCACACGGTCCGTGGTTGTGGGATAGAGTTTATCCCTCACACGGTCCGTGCCTGCGGGATAGACTTTATCTTTCACATGGTCCGTGGCTGTGGGTTTGACTTTTTCACACGGTCTGTGGCTGTGGGTTAGACTTTATCTTTCACATGGTCCGTGGCTGTGGGAGTAGTCTTTATCTTTCACACGGTCCGTGGCTCTGGGAATAGACTTTATGTTTCATAAGGTCCGTGGCTCTGGGAATAGAATTTATCTTTCACATGGTCCATGGCTCTGGGGTAGAATTTATCTTTCATACGGTCCGTGCCTGTGGGATAGACTTTATATTTCACACGGTCCGTGGCTGTGGGATAGACTTTTTCACAAAGTCCGTGGCTGTGGGATAGACTTTATCTTTCACACGGTCCATGCATGTGGGATAGACTTTATCTTTCACCCGGTCCGTGGTTGTGGGATAGAGTTTATCTTTCACACGGTCCGTGCCTGTGGGATAGACTTTATCTTTCACATGGTCCGTGGCTGTGGGGTAGATTTTATCTTTCACATGGTCTCTGGCTGTGGGATAGACTTTATCTTTCACATGGTCCGTGTCTGTGGGGTAGACTTTATCTTTCCCAACACCTGTGGCTGTGGGGTAGGCTTTATCTTTCACACGGTCCGTGGCTGTGGAGTAGACTTCATCTTTCACACGGTCCGTGGCTGTGGGTAGACTTTATCTTTCACACGGTCCGTGGCTGTGGTGGAGACTTTAGCTTTCACACGGTCCGTGGCTGTGGGATAGACTTTATCTTTCACACGGTCCGTGGCTGTGGGATAGACTTTATCTTTCACACGATCCGTGCCTGTGGAATAGACTTTTTCACACGGTCCTTGGCTGTGGGGTAGACTTTATCTTTCACATGGTCCGTGGCTGTGGGAGTAGTCTTTATGTTTCGCACAGGTCCGTGGCTGTGGGAATAGACTTTATGTTTCACAAGGTCCGTGGCTCTGGGAATAGAATTTATCTTTCACATGGTCCGTGGCTGTGGGGTAGACTTTATCTTTCACACGGTCCGTGGCTGTGGGATAGACTTTATCTTTCACACGGTCGGTGTCTGTGGATAGACTTTATCTTTCACAAGGTCCCAGGCTGTGGGAGTAGACTTTATCGTTCATACGGTCCATGTCTGTGGGAATACACTTTATGTTTCACAAGGTCCGTGGCTCTGGGAAGAGACTTTATCTTTCACATGGTCCGTGGCTGTGGGGTAGACTTTATCTTTCACATGGTCCATGGCTGTGGGATAGACTTTATCTTTCACATGGTCCGTGGCAGTGGGGTAGACTTTATCTTTCACATGGTCCGTGGCTGTGGGATAACCTCTATCTTTCACACAGTCCGGGGCTGTTGGAATAGACTCTGTCTTTCATACGGTTCATGGCTGTGGGATAGACTTTATCTGTCACACGGTCCTTGGCTGTGGGGTTGACTTTATTTTTCACATGGTCCGTGGCTGTGGTAGTAGACTTTATCTTTCACACGGTCCGTGGCTGTGGGAATAGACTTTATGTTTCACACGGTCCGTGGCTCTGGGAATAGACTTTATCTTTCACACGGTCCGTGCCTGTGGGGTAGAATTTACTTTCACACGGTCCGTGCCTGAGGGATAGACTCTATCTTGCACATGGTCTGTCGCTGTGGGAATAGACTCTATCTTTCACACGGTCCATCGCTGTGGGTTAGACTTTATTTTCTCTCGGTCCGTGGTTGTCGGATAGACTTTATCTTTCACACGGTCCGTAGCTGTGGGAATAGACTCTATCTTTCACACGCTCCGTGCTTGTGGGATAGACTTTATCTTTCACACGGTCTGTGCCTGTGGGATAGACTTTTCTTTCTCACGGTCCGTGGCTGTGGGGTAGACTTTATCTTTCACACGGTCCGTGCCTGTGGGATAGACTTTTTCACACGGTCCTTGGCTGTGGGGTAGACTTTATCTTTCACATGGTCCGGGGCTGTGGGAGTAGTCTTTATGTTTCGCACAGGTCCGTGGCTGTGGGAATAGACTTTATGTTTCACAGGGTCCGTGGCACTGGGATTAGAATTTATCTTTCACATGGTCCGTGGCTGTGTGATAGACTGAATCTTTCACACGGTCCGTGGCTGTGGGATAGACTTTATCTTTCACACGGTCCGTGCCTCTAGGACAGACTTTATCTTTCACACGGTCCGTGCCTGTGGGATCGACTTTTTCACACGGCCCGTGCCTGTGGGATAGACTTTATCTTTCACATGGTCCATGCCTGTGGAATAGACTTTATCTTTCACACGGTCTGTGGCTGTGGGATAGACTTTTTCACACGGTCTGTGGCTGTGGGATAGACTTTATCTTTCACACGGTCCGTTCCTGTGGGATAGACTTTATCTTTCACATGGTCCGGGGCTGTGGGATAGACTTTATCTTTCACATGGTCCGTGGCTGTGGGAATAGACTCTATCTTTCACACGCTCCGTGCTTGTGGGATAGACTGTATGTTTCACACGGTCCGTGCCTGTGGGATAGACTTTATCTTTCTCACGGTCCGTGGCTGTGGGGTAGACTTTATCTTTCACACGGTCCGTGCCTGTGGGATAGACTTTATCTTTCACACGTTCCGTGTCTGTGGGGTAGACTTTATCTTTCACACAGTCCTAGGCTGTGGGAGTAGACTTTATCGTTCATACAGTCCATGTCTGTGGGAATAGACTTTATGTTTCACAAGGTCCGTGGCTCTGGGAAGAGACTTTATCTTTCACATGGTCCGTGGCTGTGGGGTAGACTTTATCTTACACATGGTTCGTGGCTGTGGGATAGACTTTATCTTTCACATGGTCCGTGGCTGTGGGGTAGACTTTAACTTTCACATGGCCCGTGGCTGTGGGATAGCCTCTATCATTCACACAGTCCGTGGCTGTGGGAATAGACTCAATCTTTCACATGGCCCTTGGCTGTGGGATAGCCTCTATCATTCACACAGTCTGTGGCTGTGGGGTAGACTTTATTTTTCACACGGTCCGTGGCTGTGGTAGTAGACTTTATCTTTCACACGGTCCGTGGCTGTGGGAATAGACTTTATGTTTCACACAGTCCGTGGCTCTGCGAATAGACTTTATCTTTCACACGGCCCGTGCCTGTGGGGTAGACTTTATCTTTCACATGGTCCGTGCCTGTGGGATAGACTCTATCTTGCACATGGTCTGTCGCTGTGGGAATAGACTCTATCTTTCACACGGTCCGTGCCTGTGGGATAAACTTTATCTTTCACACGGTCCGTGGCTGTGGGATAGACTTTATCTTTCACACGGTCCGTGGCTCCGGGAATAGAGTTTATCTTTCTCACAGTCCGTGCCTGTGGGATAGACTTTATCATTCACACGGTCCGTGCCTGTAGGATAGACTCTATCTTTCACACAGTCCGTGGCTGTGGGGTAGACTTTATCTTTCACATGGTCCGTGGTAGTGGGGTAGACTTTATCATTCACATGGTCCGTGCCTGTGGGATAGACTCTATCTTTCACATGCTCCGTGCCTGTGGGATAGACTCTGTCTTTCAAAT
This sequence comes from Cervus elaphus, assembly GCF_910594005.1. Taxonomy (NCBI): domain Eukaryota; kingdom Metazoa; phylum Chordata; class Mammalia; order Artiodactyla; family Cervidae; genus Cervus; species Cervus elaphus. The sequence continues at coordinate 50,555,242 of NC_057820.1, forward strand.
GGTCCGTTGCTGTGGGATTAGAATCTATCTTTCACACGGTCCATGGCTGTGGGGTGGACTTTATCTTTCACATGGTCCGTGGATGTGGGGTAGACTTTATCTTTCACACGGTATGTGGCTGTGGGGTAGATTTTATCTTTCACGTGGTCCGTGGCTGTGGGGTAGATTTTATCTTTCACACGGTCCATGGCTGTGGGATAGACTTTATCTTTCACACGGTCCGTGGCTGAGGGGTAGACTTTATCTTTCAAATGGCCCGTGACAGTGGGGTAGACTTTATCTTTCACACGGCCCATGCCTGTGGGATAGACTTTATCTTTCACACGGCCCGTGGCTGTGGGGTAGACTTTATCTTTCATATGGCCCGTTCCTGTGGGATAGACTTTATCTTTCACACGGTCCGTGCCTATGGGATAGACTTTGTCGTTCACACGGCCCGTGGCTGTGGGGTAGACTTTATCTTTCACACGGCCAGTGGCTGTGGATTAGACTTTATCTTTCACACATTCCGTGCCTGTGGGGTAGACTTTATCTTTCACATGGTCCGTGGCTGTGGGTTTGACTTTTTCACACGGTCTGTGGCTGTGGGTTAGACTTTATCTTTCACATGGTCCGTGGCTGTGGGAGTAGTCTTTATCTTTCACACGGTCCGTGGCTCTGGGAATAGACTTTATGTTTCATAAGGTCCGTGGCTCTGGGAATAGAATTTATCTTTCACATGGTCCATGGCTCTGGGGTAGAATTTATCTTTCATACGGTCCGTGCCTGTGGGATAGACTTTATATTTCACACGGTCCGTGGCTGTGGGATAGACTTTTTCACAAAGTCCGTGGCTGTGGGATAGACTTTATCTTTCACACGGTCCGTGCATGTGGGATAGACTTTATCTTTCACCCGGTCCGTGGTTGTGGGATAGAGTTTATCTTTCACACGGTCCGTGCCTGTGGGATAGACTTTATCTTTCACATGGTCCGTGGCTGTGGGGTAGATTTTATCTTTCACATGGTCTCTGGCTGTGGGATAGACTTTATCTTTCACATGGTCCGTGTCTGTGGGGTAGACTTTATCTTTCCCAACACCCGTGGCTGTGGGGTAGGCTTTATCTTTCACACGGTCCGTGGCTGTGGAGTAGACTTCATCTTTCACACGGTCCGTGGCTGTGGGTAGACTTTATCTTTCACACGGTCCGTGGCTGTGGTGGAGACTTTAGCTTTCACACGGTCCGTGGCTGTGGGATAGACTTTATCTTTCACACGGTCCGTGGCTGTGGGATAGACTTTATCTTTCACACGATCCGTGCCTGTGGAATAGACTTTTTCACACGGTCCTTGGCTGTGGGGTAGACTTTATCTTTCACATGGTCCGTGGCTGTGGGAGTAGTCTTTATGTTTTGCACAGGTCCGTGGCTGTGGGAATAGACTTTATGTTTCACAAGGTCCGTGGCTCTGGGAATAGAATTTATCTTTTTCATGGTCCGTGGCTGTGGGGTAGACTTTATCTTTCACACGGTCCGTGGCTGTGGGATAGACTTTATCTTTCACACGGTCGGTGTCTGTGGGATAGACTTTATCTTTCACAAGGTCCCAGGCTGTGGGAGTAGACTTTATCGTTCATACGGTCCATGTCTGTGGGAATACACTTTATGTTTCACAGGGTCCGTGGCTCTGGGAAGAGACTTTATCTTTCACATGGTCCGTGGCTGTGGGGTAGACTTTATCTTTCACATGGTCCATGGCTGTGGGATAGACTTTATCTTTCACATGGTCCGTGGCAGTGGGGTAGACTTTATCTTTCACATGGTCCGTTGCTGTGGGATAACCTCTATCTTTCACACAGTCCGGGGCTGTTGGAATAGACTCTGTCTTTCATACGGTTCATGGCTGTGGGATAGACTTTATCTGTCACACGGTCCTTGGCTGTGGGGTTGACTTTATTTTTCACATGGTCCGTGGCTGTGGTAGTAGACTTTATCTTTCACACGGTCCGTGGCTGTGGGAATAGGCTTTATGTTTCACACGGTCCGTGGCTCTGGGAATAGACTTTATCTTTCACACGGTCCGTGCCTGTGGGGTAGAATTTACTTTCACACGGTCCGTGCCTGAGGGATAGACTCTATCTTGCACATGGTCTGTCGCTGTGGGAATAGACTCTATCTTTCACACGGTCCATCGCTGTGGGTTAGACTTTATCTTTCTTTCGGTCCGTGGTTGTCGGATGGACTTTATCTTTCACACGGTCCGTGGCTGTGGGAATAGACTCTATCTTTCACACGCTCCGTGCTTGTGGGATAGACTTTATCTTTCACACGGTCTGTGCCTGTGGGATAGACTTTTCTTTCTCACGGTCCGTGGCTGTGGGGTAGACTTTATCTTTCACACGGTCCGTGCCTGTGGGATAGACTTTTTCACATGGTCCTTGGCTGTGGGGTAGACTTTATCTTTCACATGGTCCGGGGCTGTGGGAGTAGTCTTTATGTTTCGCACAGGTCCGTGGCTGTGGGAATAGACTTTATGTTTCACAGGGTCCGTGGCACTGGGATTAGAATTTATCTTTCACATGGTCCGGGGCTGTGTGATAGACTGAATCTTTCACACGGTCCGTGGCTGTGGGATCTACTTTATCTTTCACACGGTCCGTGCCTCTAGGACAGACTTTATCTTTCACACGGTCCGTGCCTGTGGGATCGACTTTTTCACACGGCCCGTGCCTGTGGGATAGACTTTATCTTTCACATGGTCCATGCCTGTGGAATAGACTTTATCTTTCACACGGTCTGTGGCTGTGGGATAGACTTTTTCACACGGTCTGTGGCTGTGGGATAGACTTTATCTTTCACACGGTCCGTTCCTGTGGGATAGACTTTATCTTTCACATGGTCCGGGGCTGTGGGATAGACTTTATCTTTCACAAGGTCCGTGGCTGTGGGAATAGACTCTATCTTTCACACGCTCCGTGCTTGTGGGATAGACTGTATGTTTCACACGGTCCGTGCCTGTGGGATAGACTTTATCTTTCTCACGGTCCGTGGCTGTGGGGTAGACTTTATCTTTCACACGGTCCGTGCCTGTGGGATAGACTTTATCTTTCACACGTTCCATGTCTGTGGGGTAGACTTTATCTTTCACACAGTCCTAGGCTGTGGGAGTAGACTTTATCGTTCATACAGTCCATGTCTGTGGGAATAGACTTTATGTTTCACAAGGTCCGTGGCTCTGGGAAGAGACTTTATCTTTCACATGGTCCGTGGATGTGGGGTAGACTTTATCTTTCACACGGTATGTGGCTGTGGGGTAGATTTTATCTTTCACGTGGTCCGTGGCTGTGGGGTAGATTTTATCTTTCACACGGTCCATGGCTGTGGGATAGACTTTATCTTTCACACGGTCCGTGGCTGAGGGGTAGACTTTATCTTTCAAATGGCCCGTGACAGTGGGGTAGACTTTATCTTTCACACGGCCCATGCCTGTGGGATAGACTTTATCTTTCACACGGCCCGTGGCTGTGGGGTAGACTTTATCTTTCATATGGCCCGTTCCTGTGGGATAGACTTTATCTTTCACACGGTCCGTGCCTATGGGATAGACTTTGTCGTTCACACGGCCCGTGGCTGTGGGGTAGACTTTATCTTTCACACGGCCAGTGGCTGTGGATTAGACTTTATCTTTCACACATTCCGTGCCTGTGGGGTAGACTTTATCTTTCACACGGTCCGTGCCTGTGGGATAGACTTTATCTTTCACATGGTCCGGGCCTGTGGAATAGACTCTATCATTCACCCGGTCCGTGGCTGTGGAATAGACTCTATCTTTCACATGGTCCGTGGCTGTGGGATTACACTCTATCTTTCACACGGTCCATGGCTGTCGGGTAGACTTTATCTTTCACATGGTCCGTGGCTGTGGGGTAGACTTTATCTTTCACACGGTATATGGCTGTGGGATAGATTTTATCTTTCACATGGTCCGTGGCAGTGGGGTAGACGTTATCTTTCACACGGTCCGTGGCTGTGGGAACAGACTCTATCTTTCACACTGTCCGTGCCTGTGGGAAAGACTTTATCTTTCACACGGTCCGTGGCTGTGGGGTAGACTTTATTTTTCACATGGTCCGTGGCTGTGGTAGTAGACTTTATCTTTCACACGTTCCGTGGCTGTGTGAATAGACTTTATGTTTCACACGGTCCGTGGCTCTGGGAATAGACTTTATCTTTCACACGGTCCGTGCATGTGGGGTAGGCTTTATCTTTCACACGGTCCGTGGTTGTGGGATAGAGTTTATCTTTCACACGGTCCGTGCCTGTGGGATAGACTTTATCTTTCACATGGTCCGTGGCTGTGGGGTAGACTTTTTCACACGGTCTGTGGCTGTGGGTTAGACTTTATCTTTCACATGGTCCGTGGCTGTGGGAATAGTCTTTATCTTTCACACGGTCCGTGGCTCTGGGAATAGACTTTATGTTTCACAAGGTCCGTGGCTCTGGGAATAGAATTTATCTTTCACATGGTCCGTGGCTCTGGGGTAGAATTTATCTTTCATACGGTCCGTGCCTGTGGGATAGACTTTATATTTCACACGGTCCGTGCCTGTCAGATAGACTTTTTCACAAAGTCTGTGGCTGTGGGATAGACTTTATCTTTCACACGGTCCGTGCATGTGGGATAGACTTTATCTTTCACCCGGTCCGTGGTTGTGGGATAGAGTTTATCTTTCACACGGTCCGTGCCTGTGGGATAGACTTTATCTTTCACATGGTCCGTGGCTGTGGGGTAGATTTTATCTTTCACATGGTCTGTGGCTGTGGGATAGACTTTATCTTTCACATGGTCCGTGTCTTTGGGGTAGACTTTATCTTTCCCAACACCCGTGGCTGTGGGGTAAGCTTTATCTTTCACACGGTCCGTGGCTGTGGAGTAGACTTCATCTTTCACACGGTCCGTGGCTGTGGGTAGACTTTATCTTTCACACGGTCCGTGGCTGTGGTGTAGACTTTAGCTTTCACACGGTCCGTGGCTGTGGGATAGACTTTATCTTTCACACGGTCCGTGGCTGTGGGATAGACTTTAGCTTTCACACGGTCCGTGGCTGTGGGATAGACTTTATCTTTCACACGGTCCGTGGCTGTGGGATAGACTTTATCTTTCACACGGCCCGTGGCTGTGGGGTAGACTTTATCTTTCATATGGCCCGTTCCAGTGGGATAGACTTTATCTTTCACACGGTCCGTGCCTATGGGATAGACTTTGTCTTTCACACGGCCCGTGGCTGCGGGGTAGACTTTACCTTTCACACGGCCAGTGGCCGTAGATTAGACTTTATCTTTCACACGTTCCGTGCCTGTGGGGTAGACTTTATCTTTCACATGGTCCGTGCCTGTGGGATAGACTCTATCTTGCACATGGTCTGTCGCTGTCTGAATAGACTCTATCTTTCACACGGTCCGTGCCTGTGGGATAAACTTTATCTTTCACACGGTCCGTGGCTGTGGGATAGAATTTATCTTTCACACGGTCCGTGGCTCTGGGAATAGAGTTTATCTTTCTCACAGTCCGTGCCTGTGGGATAGACTTTATCTTTCACATGGTCCGTGCCTATGGGATAGACTCTATCATTCACCCGGTCCGTGGCTGTGGAATAGACTCTATCTTTCACATGGTCCGTGGCTGTGTGATTAGACTCTATCTTTCACACGGTCCATGGCTGTCGGGTAGAGTTTATCTTTCACATGGTCCGTGGCTGTGGGGTAGACTTTATCTTTCACACGATATATGGCTGTGGGATAGATTTTATCTTTCACATGGTCCGCGGCTGTGGGGTAGACTTTATCTTTCACACGTTCCGTGGCTGTGGGAACAGACTCTATCTTTCACACTGTCCGTGCCTGTGGGATAGACTTTATCTTTCACACGGTCCGTGGCTGTGGGATTCGACTCTATCTTTCACACGGTCCATGGCTGTGGGGTAGACATTATCTTTCACATGGTCCGTGGCTGTGTGGTAGACTTTATCTTTCACACGGTATGTGGCTGTGGGATAGATTTTATCTTTCACACGGTCCGTGGCTGTGGGAGAGACTTTATCTTTCACACGGTCCGTGGCTGGGGGGTAGACTTTACCTTTCAAATGGCCCGTGGCAGTGGGGTAGACTTTATCTTTCACACGGCCCATGCCTGTGGGATAGAGTTTATCTTTCACACGGCCCGTGGCTGTGGGGTAGACTTTATCTTTCATATGGCCCGTTCCTGTGGGAAAGACTTTATCTTTCACACGGTCCGTGCCTATGGGATAGACTTTGTCTTTCACACGGCCCGTGACTGCGGGGTAGACTTTATCTTTCACACGGCCAGTGGCTGTGGATTAGACTTTATCTTTCACACGTTCCGTGCCTATGGGGTAGACTTTATCTTTCACACGGTTCGTGCCTGTGGGATAGACTTTATCTTTCACATGGTCCGTGCCTGTGGGATAGACTCTATCATTCACCCGGTCCGTGGCTGTGGAATAGACTCTATCTTTCACATGGTCCGTGGCTGTGGGATTAGACTCTATCTTTCACAAGGTCCATGTCTGTCGGGTAGACTTTATCTTTCACATGGTCCGTGGCTGTGGGGTAGACTTTATCTTTCACACGGTATATGGCTATGGGATAGATTTTATCTTTCACATGGTCCGTGGCTGTGGGAACAGACTCTATCTTTAACACTGTCTGTGCCTGTGGGATAGACTTTATCTTTCACACGGTCCGTGGCTGTGCGGTAGACTTTGTCTTTCACACGGTCCGTGCCTGTGGGATAGACTTTATCTTTCACACGGTCCATGCCTGAGGGATAGAATTTTTCACACGGTCCGTGCCTGTGGGAAAGACTTTATCTCTCACACGGTCCGTGCCTGTAAGATAGACTCTATCTTTCACACTGTCCGTGGTTGTGGGATAGACACTCTCTTGCACATGGTCTGTGGCTGCGGGGTAGACTTTATCTTTCACACGGTCCGTGGCTGCGGGGTAGACTTTATCTTTCACACGGTCCGTGGCTGCGGGGTAGACTTTATCTTTCACACGGTCCGTGGCTGCGGGGTAGACTTTATCGTTCACACGGTCCGTGGCTGTGGGGTAGACTTTATCTTTCACACGGCCCGTGGCTGTGGGGTAGACTTTATCTTTCACACGGCCCGTGGCTGTGGGGTAGACTTTATCTTTCACACGGTCCGTGGCTGTGGGGTAGACTTTATTTTTCACATGGTCCGTGGCTGTGGTAGTAGACTTTATCTTTCACACGTTCCGTGGCTGTGTGAATAGACTTTATGTTTCACACGGTCCGTGGCTCTGGGAATAGACTTTATCTTTCACACGGTCCGTGCATGTGGGGTAGGCTTTATCTTTCACACGGTCCGTGGTTGTGGGATAGAGTTTATCTTTCACACGGTCCGTGCCTGTGGGATAGACTTTATCTTTCACATGGTCCGTGGCTGTGGGTTTGACTTTTTCACACGGTCTGTGGCTGTGGGTTAGACTTTATCTTTCACATGGTCCGTGGCTGTGGGAATAGTCTTTATCTTTCACACGGTCCGTGGCTCTGGGAATAGACTTTATGTTTCACAAGGTCCGTGGCTCTGGGAATAGAATTTATCTTTCACATGGTCCGTGGCTCTGGGGTAGAATTTATCTTTCATACGGTCCGTGCCTGTGGGATAGACTTTATATTTCACACGGTCCGTGCCTGTCAGATAGACTTTTTCACAAAGTCTGTGGCTGTGGGATAGACTTTATCTTTCACACGGTCCGTGCATGTGGGATAGACTTTATCTTTCACCCGGTCCGTGGTTGTGGGATAGAGTTTTTCTTTCACACGGTCCGTGCCTGTGGGATAGACTTTATCTTTCACATGGTCCGTGGCTGTGGGGTAGATTTTATCTTTCACATGGTCTGTGGCTGTGGGATAGACTTTATCTTTCACATGGTCCGTGTCTGTGCGGTAGACTTTATCTTTCCCAACACCCGTGGCTGTGGGGTAAGCTGTATCTTTCACACGGTCCGTGGCTGTGGAGAAGACTTCAACTTTCACACGGTCCGTGGCTGTCGGGTAAAGTTTATCTTTCACATGGTCCGTGGCTGTGGGATAGACTTTATCTTTCACACGATATATGGCTGTGGGATAGATTTTATCTTTCACATGGTCCGCGGCTGTGGGGTAGACTTTATCTTTCACACGGTCCGTGGCTGTGCGGTAGACTTTGTCTTTCACACGGTCCGTGCCTGTGGGATAGACTTTATCTTTCACACGGTCCATGCCTGAGGGATAGAATTTTTCACACGGTCCGTGCCTGTGGGAAAGACTTTATCTCTCACACGGTCCGTGCCTGTAAGATAGACTCTATCTTTCACACTGTCCGTGGTTGTGGGATAGACTCTCTCTTGCACATGGTCTGTGGCTGCGGGGTAGACTTTATCTTTCACACGGTCCGTGGCTGCGGGGTAGACTTTATCTTTCACACGGTCCGTGGCTGCGGGGTAGACTTTATCTTTCACACGGTCCGTGGCTGCGGGGTAGACTTTATCGTTCACACGGTCCGTGGCTGTGGGGTAGACTTTATCTTTCACACGGCCCGTGGCTGTGGGGTAGACTTTATCTTTCACACGGCCCGTGGCTGTGGGGTAGACTTTATCTTTCACACGGTCCGTGGCTGTGGGGTAGACTTTATTTTTCACATGGTCCGTGGCTGTGGTAGTAGACTTTATCTTTCACACGTTCCGTGGCTGTGTGAATAGACTTTATGTTTCACACGGTCCGTGGCTGTGTGAATAGACTTTATCTTTCACACGTTCCGTGGCTGTGTGAATAGACTTTATCTTTCACACGTTCCGTGGCTGTGTGAATAGACTTTATCTTTCACACGGTCCGTGCCTGTGGGATAGACTTTATCTTTCACACGGTCCATGCCTGAGGGATAGAATTTTTCACACGGTCCGTGCCTGTGGGAAAGAGTTTATCTCTCACACGGTCCGTGCCTGTAAGATAGACTCTATCTTTCACACTGTCCGTGGTTGTGGGATAGACTCTCTCTTGCACATGGTCTGTGGCTGCGGGGTAGACTTTATCTTTCACACGGTCCGTGGCTGCGGGGTAGACTTTATCTTTCACACGGTCCGTGGCTGCGGGGTAGACTTTATCTTTCACACGGTCCGTGGCTGCGGGGTAGACTTTATCGTTCACACGGTCCGTGGCTGTGGGGTAGACTTTATCGTTCACACGGCCCGTGGCTGTGGGGTAGACTTTATCTTTCACACGGCCCGTGGCTGTGGGGTAGACTTTATCTTTCACACGGTCCGTGGATGTGGGGTAGACTTTACCTTTCACACGGTCCGTGGCTGTGGGGTAGACGTTACCTTTCACACGGTCCGTGGCTGTGGGGTAGACATTATCTTTCACAAGGTCAGTGGCTGTGGGGGAGACTTTATCTTTCACACGGCCTTTGCCTGTGGCATAAACTTTATCTTTCACACGGCCCGTGCCTGTGGCATAGACTTTATCTTTCACACGGCCCGTACCTGTGGGGTAGACATAATCTTTCACACGGCCCGTGGCTGTGGGGTAGGCTTTATGTTTCACACGGTCCGTGGCTGTGGGAATAGACTTTATCTTTCACACGGTCCGTGGCTGTGGGAATACACTTTATCTTTCACACGGTCCGTGGCTGTGGGAATAGACTTTATCTTTCACACGTTCCGTGCCTGTGGGATAGACTTTATCTTTCACACGGTCCCTGGCTGTGGGGTAGACTTTATCTTTCACACGGTCCCTGCCTGTGGGATAGACTTTTTCACACGGTCCGTGCCTGTGGGATATACTTTATCTTTCACACAGTCCGTGCCTGTGGGATAGACTTTATCTTTCACATTGTCCGTGGCTGTGGGATAGACTTTTTCATACGGTCCGTGGCTGTGAGATAGACTTTATCTTTCACACGGCCCGTGGCTGTGGGATAGACTTTATCTTTCACACGGTGGTTGGCTGTGGGAATAGACTCTATCTTTAACACTGTCCGTGCCTGTGGGATAGACTTTATCTTTCACACGGTCCGTGGCTGTGGGGTAGACTTCATCTTTCACACGGCCCGTGGCTGTGGGATAGTCTTTATATTTCACACGGTGGTTGGCTGTGGGAATAGACTCTATCTTTAACACTGTCCGTGCCTGTGGGATAGACTTTATCTTTCACACGGTCCTTGGCTGTGGGGTAGACATTATCTTTCACAAGGTCAGTGGCTGTGGGGTAGACTTTATCTTTCACACGGCCCTTGCCTGTGGCATAGACTTTATCTTTCACACGGCCCGTGCCTGTGGCATAGACTTTATCTTTCACACGGCCCGTGCCTGTGGGGTAGACTTAATCTTTTACACGGCCCGTGGCTGTGGGGTAGACTTTATGTTTCACACGGTCCGTGGCTGTGGGAATAGACTTTATCTTTCACACGGTCCGTGGCTGTGGGAATAGACTTTATCTTTCACACGGTCCGTGCCTGTGGGATAGACTTTATCTTTCACACGGTCCGTGGCTGTGGGATAGACTCTATCTTTCCCTCGGTCCATGCCTGTGGGATACCCTCTATCTTTCACACGGTCCGTGGCTGTGGGAATAGACTTTATCTTTCACACAGTCAATGCCTGTGGGATAGACTCTATCTTTCACATGGTCCGTGGCTGTGGGATAGCCTCTATCTATCACACGGTCCGTGGTTGTGTGAATAGGCTTTATCTTTCACACGGTCCGTGGCTGTGGGGTAGACTTTATCTTTCACAAGCTCCGTGGCTGTGGGAAAGACTTTATCTTTCACACGGTCCGTGTCTTTGTGGTAGACTTTATCTTTCACACGGTAGGTGGCTGTGGGGTAGACTTTATCTTTCACACGTTCCGTGGCTGTGGAGTAGACATTATCTTTCACAAGGTCAGTGGCTGTGGGGTAGACTTTATCTTTCACACGGCCCTTGCCTGTGGCATAGACTTTATCTTTCACACGGCCCGTGCCTGTGGCATAGACTTTATCTTTCACACGGCCCGTGCCTGTGGGGTAGACTTAATCTTTTACACGGCCCGTGGCTGTGGGGTAGACTTTATGTTTCACACGGTCCGTGGCTGTGGGAATAGACTTTATCTTTCACACGGTCCGTGGCTGTGGGAATAGACTTTATCTTTCACACGGTCCGTGCCTGTGGGATAGACTTTATCTTTCACACGGTCCGTGGCTGTGGGATAGACTCTATCTTTCCCTCGGTCCATGCCTGTGGGATACCCTCTATCTTTCACACGGTCCGTGGCTGTGGGAATAGACTTTATCTTTCACACAGTCAATGCCTGTGGGATAGACTCTATCTTTCACATGGTCCGTGGCTGTGGGATAGCCTCTATCTATCACACGGTCCGTGGTTGTGTGAATAGGCTTTATCTTTCACACGGTCCGTGGCTGTGGGGTAGACTTTATCTTTCACAAGCTCCGTGGCTGTGGGAAAGACTTTATCTTTCACACGGTCCGTGTCTTTGTGGTAGACTTTATCTTTCACACGGTAGGTGGCTGTGGGGTAGACTTTATCTTTCACACGGTCCGTGGCTGTGGAGTAGACTTTATCTTTCACAAGCTCCGTGGCTGTGGGAAAGACTTTATCTTTCACACGGTCCGTGTCTTTGTGGTAGACTTTATCTTTCACACGGTAGGTGGCTGTGGGAAAGACTTTATCTTTCACACGGTCCGTGTCTTTGTGGTAGACTTTATCTTTCACACGGTAGGTGGCTGTGGGGTAGACTATATCTTTCACACGGTCCGTGGCTGTGCGAATAGACTTTATCTTTCACATGTTCCGTGGCTGTGGGATAGACTTTTTCACACGGCCCGTGGCTGTGGAGTAGACTTTATCTTTCACATGGTCCGTGGCTGTGGGGTAGACTTTATTTTTCACACGGTCCGTGCCTGTGGGAAAGACTCCATCTTTCACACGGTCTGTGGCTGTGGGATAGACTTTTTCTTTCACATGGTCCGTGGCTGTGGGAATAGACTCTATCTTTCACACGGTCCGTGGCTGTGGGATAGACTTTATCTTTCCTACGGTCCATGGCTGTGGGAATAGACTCTATCTTTCACACGGTCCGTGGCTGTGGGAAAGACTTTATCTTTCGCACGGCCCGTGGCTGTGTGGTAGACTTTATCTTTCATACAGTCCATGGCTTTGGGGTAGACATTATCTTTCACACGGTCTGTGCCTTTGGAATAGACTTTATCTTTCACATGGTCCGTGGCTCTGGTATAGACTTTATCTTTCACACGGTAAGTGGCTGTGTGATAGACTTTTTCACACGGTCCGTCCCTGTGGGATAGACTTTATCTTTCACACGTTCCGTGGCTGTCGGATAGACTTTATCTTTCACAAGGTCCGTGCCTGTGGGACAGACTTTATCTTTCAAACGGTCCGTGGCTGTGGGATAGACTTTATCTTTCACAAGGTCCGTGCCTGTGGGGTAGACACTATCTTTCACACGGTCCGTGGATGTGGGGTAGACTTTATCTTTCAAACGGTCCGTGGCTGTGGGAATAGACTCTATCTTTCACACGGTCCGTGCCTGTGGGATAGACTTTATCTTTCACACGGTCCGTGCCTGTGGGGTAGACATTATCTTTCACACGGTTCGTGGATGTGGGGTAGATTTTATCGTTCACACGGTCCGTGGCTGTGGGATAGACTTTATCTTTCACACGGTCCGTGCCTGTGGGATAGACTTTATCTTTCACACGGTCCGTGGCTGTGGGATAGACTCTATCTTTCACACGGTCGTTTCCTGTGGGGTAGACTCTATCTTTCACACGGTTCATGGCTGTTGGAATAGACTTTATCTTTCACACGGTCCGTGGTGTGGGATAGACTTTATCTTTCACACGGTCCGTGGCTGTGGGATAGACTTTATCTTTCACACGGTCCGTGCCTGTGGGATAGACTTTATCTTTCACATGATCCGTGGCTGTGGGATAGACTCTATCTTTCACACGGTCCGTGGCTGTGGGGTAGACTTTATCTTTCATACAGTCCGTGGCTGTGGGGTAGACTTTATCTTTCACACGGTCCGTGCCTGTGGGGTAGACTTTATCTTTCACATGGTCCGTGGCTCTGGTATAGACTTTATCTTTCACATGGTAAGTGGCTGTGGGATAGACTTTTTGACACGGTCCGTGCCTGTGGGATAGACTTTATATTTCAAACGGTCCGTGGCTGTGGGATAGACTTTTTGACACGGTCCGTGCCTGTGGGATAGACTTTATATTTCACACGGTCCGTGGCTGTCGGAAAAACTTTATCTTTCACAAGGTCCGTGCCTGTGGGATAGACTTTATCTTTCAAACGGTCCGTGGCTGTGGGATAGACTTTATCTTTCACACGATCCATGGCTGTGGGAATAGACTCTATCTTTCACACGGTCCGTGCCTGTGGGGTAGACATTATCTTTCACACGGTCCGTGGCTGTGGGGTAGACTTCATCTTGCACACGGTCCGTGGCTGTGGGATAGACTTTATCTTTCACACGGTCCGTGGCTGTGGGGTAGACTTTATCTTTCACACGGTCCGTGGCTGTGGGAACAGACTGTATCATTCACACTGTCCACGGCTGTGGGGTGGACTTTATCTTTCACACGGTCCGTGCCTGTGGGATAGACTTTATCTTTCACATGGTCTGTGGCTGAGGGATAGACTTTTTCACACGGTCCGTGGCTGTGGGATAGACTTTATCTTTCACACGGTCCGTGGCTGTGGGGTAGACTTTTTCTTTCATACAGTCCGTGGCTGTGGGGTAGACTTTATCTTTCACACGGTCCGTGCCTGTGGGGTAGACTTTATCTTTCACATGATCCGTGGCTGTGGGAATAGACTCTATCTTTCACACGGTCCGTGCCTGTGGGATAGACTTTATTTTTCACACGGTCCGTGGCTGTGTGGTAGACTTTATTTTTCACACGGTCCGTGGCTGTGGGATAGACTTTATCTTTCACACAGTCCGTGTTTTTGTGATAGACTTTATCTTTCACACAGTAGGTGGCTGTAGGAGTAGACTTTATCTTTCACATGGTCCGTGGCTGTGCGAATAGACTTTATCTTTCACATGGTCCGTGGCTGTGGGATAAACTTTTTCACACGGTCCGTGGCTGTGGGATAGACTTTATCTTTCACACGGTCCGTTCCTGTGGGATAGACTTTATCTTTCACACGGTCCGTGCCTGTGGGATAGACTTCATCTTTCACATGATCCGTGGCTGTGGTATAGACTTTATCTTTCACACGTTCGTTAGATGTTGGAACAGACTCTATCTTTCACACGGTCCGTGGCTGTGGGATAGCCTCTATCTTTCACACGGTCCGTTTCTGTGGGGTAGACTTTATCTTTCACACGGTCCGTGGCTGTGGGGTAGACTTTATCTTTCACACGGCCCGGGGCTGTGGGGTAGACTTTATCTTTCACATGGCCCGTGCCTGTGGGGTAGACTTTACCTTTCACACGGTTCGTGCCTGTGGGGTAGACATTATCTTTCACATGGTCCGTGGATGTGGGGTAGACTTTATCTTTCACACGGTCCGTGGCTGTGGGGTAGACTTTATCTTTCACACGGCCCGTGGCTGTGGGGTAGAGTTTATCTTTCACATGGCCCGTGGCTGTGGAGTAGACTTTATCTTTCACATGGCGTGGCTGTGGGGTAGACTTTATCTTTCACACGGTCCGTGCCTGTGGGAAAGACTCCATCTTTCACACGGTCCGTGGCTGTGGGATAGACTTTTTCTTTCATATGGTCCGAGGCTGTGGGAATAGACTCTATCTTTCACACGGTCCGTGGCTGTGGGATAGACTTTATCTTTCACACGGTCCGTGCCTGTGGAGTAGACTTTATCTTTCACAGGTCCGTGGCTCTGGTATAGACTTTATCTTTCACACGGTAATTGGCTGTGTGATAGACTTTTTCACATGGTACGTGCCTGTGGGATAGACTTTATCTTTCACACGATTCCGTGGCTGTCGGATAGACTTTATCTTTCACAAGGTCCGTGTCTGTGGGATAGACTTTATCTTTCACACGGTCCATGGCTGTGGGAATAGACTCTATCTTTCACACGGTCCGTGGCTGTGGGAAAGACTTTATTTTTCGCACGGTCCGTGGCTGTGGGAATAGACTCTATCTTTCACACGGTCCGTGGCTGTGGGAAAGACTTTATCTTTCGCACAGCCCGTGGCTGTGTGGTAGACTTTATCTTTCATACAGTCCGTGGCTGTGGGAATAGACTCTATCTTTCACACGGTCCGTGGCTGTGGGGTAGACTTTACCTGTCACACGGTCCGTGGCTGTGGGGTAGACGTTACCTTTCACACGGTCCGTGGCTGTGGGGTAGACATTATCTTTCACAAGGTCAGTGGCTGTGGGGGAGACTTTATCTTTCACACGGCCTTTGCCTGTGGCATAGACTTTATCTTTCACACGGCCCGTGCCTGTGTCATAGACTTTATTTTCACACGGCCCGTGCCTGTGGGGTAGACATAATCTTTCACACGGTCCGTGGCTGCGGGGTAGACTTTATCTTTCACACGGTCCGTGGCTGCGGGGTAGACTTTATCTTTCACACGGTCCGTGGCTGTGGGGTAGACTTTATCGTTCACACGGCCCGTGGCTGTGGGGTAGACTTTATCTTTCACACGGCCCGTGGCTGTGGGGTAGACTTTATCTTTCACACGGTCCGTGGATGTGGGGTAGACTTTACCTTTCACACGGTCCGTGGCTGTGGGGTAGACGTTACCTTTCACACGGTCCGTGGCTGTGGGGTAGACATTATCTTTCACAAGGTCAGTGGCTGTGGGGGAGACTTTATCTTTCACACGGCCTTTGCCTGTGGCATAGACTTTATCTTTCACACGGCCCGTGCCTGTGGCATAGACTTTATCTTTCACACGGCCCGTACCTGTGGGGTAGACATAATCTTTCACACGGCCCGTGGCTGTGGGGTAGACTTTATGTTTCACACGGTCCGTGGCTGTGGGAATAGACTTTATCTTTCACACGGTCCGTGGCTGTGGGAATACACTTTATCTTTCACACGGTCCGTGGCTGTGGGAATAGACTTTATCTTTCACACGTTCCGTGCCTGTGGGATAGACTTTATCTTTCACACGGTCCCTGGCTGTGGGGTAGACTTTATCTTTCACACGGTCCCTGCCTGTGGGATAGACTTTTTCACACGGTCCGTGCCTGTGGGATATACTTTATCTTTCACACAGTCCGTGCCTGTGGGATAGACTTTATCTTTCACATTGTCCGTGGCTGTGGGATAGACTTTTTCATACGGTCCGTGGCTGTGAGATAGACTTTATCTTTCACACGGCCCGTGGCTGTGGGATAGACTTTATCTTTCACACGGTGGTTGGCTGTGGGAATAGACTCTATCTTTAACACTGTCCGTGCCTGTGGGATAGACTTTATCTTTCACACGGTCCGTGGCTGTGGGGTAGACTTCATCTTTCACACGGCCCGTGGCTGTGGGATAGACTTTATATTTCACACGGTGGTTGGCTGTGGGAATAGACTCTATCTTTAACACTGTCCGTGCCTGTGGGATAGACTTTATCTTTCACACGGTCCTTGGCTGTGGGGTAGACATTATCTTTCACAAGGTCAGTGGCTGTGGGGTAGACTTTATCTTTCACACGGCCCTTGCCTGTGGCATAGACTTTATCTTTCACACGGCCCGTGCCTGTGGCATAGACTTTATCTTTCACACGGCCCGTGCCTGTGGGGTAGACTTAATCTTTTACACGGCCCGTGGCTGTGGGGTAGACTTTATGTTTCACACGGTCCGTGGCTGTGGGAATAGACTTTATCTTTCACACGGTCCGTGGCTGTGGGAATAGACTTTATCTTTCACACGGTCCGTGCCTGTGGGATAGACTTTATCTTTCACACGGTCCGTGGCTGTGGGATAGACTCTATCTTTCCCTCGGTCCATGCCTGTGGGATACCCTCTATCTTTCACACGGTCCGTGGCTGTGGGAATAGACTTTATCTTTCACACAGTCAATGCCTGTGGGATAGACTCTATCTTTCACATGGTCCGTGGCTGTGGGATAGCCTCTATCTATCACACGGTCCGTGGTTGTGTGAATAGGCTTTATCTTTCACACGGTCCGTGGCTGTGGGGTAGACTTTATCTTTCACAAGCTCCGTGGCTGTGGGAAAGACTTTATCTTTCACACGGTCCGTGTCTTTGTGGTAGACTTTATCTTTCACACGGTAGGTGGCTGTGGGGTAGACTTTATCTTTCACACGTTCCGTGGCTGTGGAGTAGACATTATCTTTCACAAGGTCAGTGGCTGTGGGGTAGACTTTATCTTTCACACGGCCCTTGCCTGTGGCATAGACTTTATCTTTCACACGGCCCGTGCCTGTGGCATAGACTTTATCTTTCACACGGCCCGTGCCTGTGGGGTAGACTTAATCTTTTACACGGCCCGTGGCTGTGGGGTAGACTTTATGTTTCACACGGTCCGTGGCTGTGGGAATAGACTTTATCTTTCACACGGTCCGTGGCTGTGGGAATAGACTTTATCTTTCACACGGTCCGTGCCTGTGGGATAGACTTTATCTTTCACACGGTCCGTGGCTGTGGGATAGACTCTATCTTTCCCTCGGTCCATGCCTGTGGGATACCCTCTATCTTTCACACGGTCCGTGGCTGTGGGAATAGACTTTATCTTTCACACAGTCAATGCCTGTGGGATAGACTCTATCTTTCACATGGTCCGTGGCTGTGGGATAGCCTCTATCTATCACACGGTCCGTGGTTGTGTGAATAGGCTTTATCTTTCACACGGTCCGTGGCTGTGGGGTAGACTTTATCTTTCACAAGCTCCGTGGCTGTGGGAAAGACTTTATCTTTCACACGGTCCGTGTCTTTGTGGTAGACTTTATCTTTCACACGGTAGGTGGCTGTGGGGTAGACTTTATCTTTCACACGGTCCGTGGCTGTGGAGTAGACTTTATCTTTCACAAGCTCCGTGGCTGTGGGAAAGACTTTATCTTTCACACGGTCCGTGTCTTTGTGGTAGACTTTATCTTTCACACGGTAGGTGGCTGTGGGAAAGACTTTATCTTTCACACGGTCCGTGTCTTTGTGGTAAACTTTATCTTTCACACGGTAGGTGGCTGTGGGGTAGACTATATCTTTCACACGGTCCGTGGCTGTGCGAATAGACTTTATCTTTCACATGTTCCGTGGCTGTGGGATAGACTTTTTCACACGGCCCGTGGCTGTGGAGTAGACTTTATCTTTCACATGGTCCGTGGCTGTGGGGTAGACTTTATTTTTCACACGGTCCGTGCCTGTGGGAAAGACTCCATCTTTCACACGGTCCGTGGCTGTGGGATAGACTTTTTCTTTCACATGGTCCGTGGCTGTGGGAATAGACTCTATCTTTCACACGGTCCGTGGCTGTGGGATAGACTTTATCTTTCCTACGGTCCATGGCTGTGGGAATAGACTCTATCTTTCACACGGTCCGTGGCTGTGGGAAAGACTTTATCTTTCGCACGGCCCGTGGCTGTGTGGTAGACTTTATCTTTCATACAGTCCATGGCTTTGGGGTAGACATTATCTTTCACACGGTCCGTGCCTTTGGAATAGACTTTATCTTTCACATGGTCCGTGGCTCTGGTATAGACTTTATCTTTCACACGGTAAGTGGCTGTGTGATAGACTTTTTCACACGGTCCGTCCCTGTGGGATAGACTTTATCTTTCACACGTTCCGTGGCTGTCGGATAGACTTTATCTTTCACAAGGTCCGTGCCTGTGGGACAGACTTTATCTTTCAAACGGTCCGTGGCTGTGGGATAGACTTTATCTTTCACAAGGTCCGTGCCTGTGGGGTAGACACTATCTTTCACACGGTCCGTGGATGTGGGGTAGACTTTATCTTTCAAACGGTCCGTGGCTGTGGGAATAGACTCTATCTTTCACACGGTCCGTGCCTGTGGGATAGACTTTATCTTTCACACGGTCCGTGCCTGTGGGGTAGACATTATCTTTCACACGGTTCGTGGATGTGGGG
Source organism: Cervus elaphus (assembly GCF_910594005.1). Lineage (NCBI taxonomy): Eukaryota > Metazoa > Chordata > Mammalia > Artiodactyla > Cervidae > Cervus > Cervus elaphus. The sequence goes on from NC_057820.1 coordinate 50,574,359, forward strand.
TAGATTTTATCGTTCACACGGTCCGTGGCTGTGGGATAGACTTTATCTTTCACACGGTCCGTGCCTGTGGGATAGACTTTATCTTTCACACGGTCCGTGGCTGTGGGATAGACTCTATCTTTCACACGGTCGTTTCCTGTGGGGTAGACTCTATCTTTCACACGGTTCATGGCTGTTGGAATAGACTTTATCTTTCACACGGTCCGTGGTGTGGGATAGACTTTATCTTTCACACGGTCCGTGGCTGTGGGATAGACTTTATCTTTCACACGGTCCGTGCCTGTGGGATAGACTTTATCTTTCACATGATCCGTGGCTGTGGGATAGACTCTATCTTTCACACGGTCCGTGGCTGTGGGGTAGACTTTATCTTTCATACAGTCCGTGGCTGTGGGGTAGACTTTATCTTTCACACGGTCCGTGCCTGTGGGGTAGACTTTATCTTTCACATGGTCCGTGGCTCTGGTATAGACTTTATCTTTCACATGGTAAGTGGCTGTGGGATAGACTTTTTGACACGGTCCGTGCCTGTGGGATAGACTTTATATTTCACACGGTCCGTGGCTGTGGGATAGACTTTTTGACACGGTCCGTGCCTGTGGGATAGACATTATTTTTCACACGGTCCGTGGCTGTCGGAAAAACTTTATCTTTCACAAGGTCCGTGCCTGTGGGATAGACTTTATCTTTCAAACGGTCCGTGGCTGTGGGATAGACTTTATCTTTCACACGATCCATGGCTGTGGGAATAGACTCTATCTTTCACACGGTCCGTGCCTGTGGGGTAGACATTATCTTTCACACGGTCCGTGGCTGTGGGGTAGACTTCATCTTGTACACGGTCCGTGGCTGTGGGATAGACTTTATCTTTCACACTGTCCGTGGCTGTGGGGTAGACTTTATCTTTCACACGGTCCGTGGCTGTGGGAACAGACTGTATCATTCACACTGTCCACGGCTGTGGGGTGGACTTTATCTTTCACACGGTCCGTGCCTGTGGGATAGACTTTATCTTTCACATGGTCTGTGGCTGAGGGATAGACTTTTTCACACGGTCCGTGGCTGTGGGATAGACTTTATCTTTCACACGGTCCGTGGCTGTGGGGTAGACTTTATCTTTCATACAGTCCGTGGTTGTGGGGTAGACTTTATCTTTCACACGGTCCGTGCCTGTGGGGTAGACTTTATCTTTCACATGATCCGTGGCTGTGGGAATAGACTCTATCTTTCACACGGTCCGTGCCTGTGGGATAGACTTTATTTTTCACACGGTCCGTGGCTGTGTGGTAGACTTTATTTTTCACACGGTCCGTGGCTGTGGGATAGACTTTATCTTTCACACAGTCCGTGTTTTTGTGATAGACTTTATCTTTCACACAGTAGGTGGCTGTAGGAGTAGACTTTATCTTTCACACGGTCCGTGGCTGTGCGAATAGACTTTATCTTTCACATGGTCCGTGGCTGTGGGATAAACTTTTTCACACGGTCCGTGGCTGTGGGATAGACTTTATCTTTCACACGGTCCGTTCCTGTGGGATAGACTTTATCTTTCACACGGTCCGTGCCTGTGGGATAGACTTCATCTTTCACATGATCCGTGGCTGTGGGATAGACTTTATCTTTCACACGTTCGTTAGATGTGGGAACAGACTCTATCTTTCACACGGTCCGTGGCTGTGGGATAGCCTCTATCTTTCACACGGTCCGTTTCTGTGGGGTAGACTTTATCTTTCACACGGTCCGTGGCTGTGGGGTAGACTTTATCTTTCACACGGCCCGGGGCTGTGGGGTAGACTTTATCTTTCACATGGCCCGTGCCTGTGGGGTAGACTTTACCTTTCACACGGTCCGTGCCTGTGGGGTAGACATTATCTTTCACATGGTCCGTGGATGTGGGGTAGACTTTATCTTTCACACGGTCCGTGGCTGTGGGGTAGACTTTATCTTTCACACGGCCCGTGGCTGTGGGGTAGAGTTTATCTTTCACATGGCCCGTGGCTGTGGAGTAGACTTTATCTTTCACATGGCGTGGCTGTGGGGTAGACTTTATCTTTCACACGGTCCGTGCCTGTGGGAAAGACTCCATCTTTCACACGGTCCGTGGCTGTGGGATAGACTTTTTCTTTCATATGGTCCGAGGCTGTGGGAATAGACTCTATCTTTCACACGGTCCGTGGCTGTGGGATAGACTTTATCTTTCACACGGTCCGTGCCTGTGGAGTAGACTTTATCTTTCACAGGTCCGTGGCTCTGGTATAGACTTTATCTTTCACACGGTAATTGGCTGTGTGATAGACTTTTTCACATGGTACGTGCCTGTGGGATAGACTTTATCTTTCACACGATTCCGTGGCTGTCGGATAGACTTTATCTTTCACAAGGTCCGTGTCTGTGGGATAGACTTTATCTTTCACACGGTCCATGGCTGTGGGAATAGACTCTATCTTTCACACGGTCCGTGGCTGTGGGAAAGACTTTATTTTTCGCACGGTCCGTGGCTGTGGGAATAGACTCTATCTTTCACACGGTCCGTGGCTGTGGGAAAGACTTTATCTTTCGCACAGCCCGTGGCTGTGTGGTAGACTTTATCTTTCATACAGTCCGTGGCTGTGGGGTAGACATTATCTTTCACACGGTCCGTGCCTTTGGAATAGACTTTATCTTTCACATGGTCCGTGGCTCTGGTATAGACTTTATCTTTCACACGGTAAGTGGCTGTGTGATAGACTTTTTCACACGGTCCGTGCCTGTGGGATAGACTTTATCTTTCACATGATCCGTGGCTGTGGGATAGACTCTATCTTTCACACGGTCCGTGGCTGTGGGGTAGACTTTATCTTTCATACAGTCCGTGGCTGTGGGGTAGACTTTATCTTTCACACGGTCCGTGCCTGTGGGGTAGACTTTATCTTTCACATGGTCCGTGGCTCTGGTATAGACTTTATCTTTCACATGGTAAGTGGCTGTGGGATAGACTTTTTGACACGGTCCGTGCCTGTGGGATAGACTTTATATTTCACACGGTCCGTGGCTGTGGGATAGACTTTTTGACACGGTCCGTGCCTGTGGGATAGACTTTATATTTCACACGGTCCGTGGCTGTCGGAAAAACTTTATCTTTCACAAGGTCCGTGCCTGTGGGATAGACTTTATCTTTCAAACGGTCCGTGGCTGTGGGATAGACTTTATCTTTCACACGATCCATGGCTGTGGGAATAGACTCTATCTTTCACACGGTCCGTGCCTGTGGGGTAGACATTATCTTTCACACGGTCCGTGGCTGTGGGGTAGACTTCATCTTGTACACGGTCCGTGGCTGTGGGATAGACTTTATCTTTCACACTGTCCGTGGCTGTGGGGTAGACTTTATCTTTCACACGGTCCGTGGCTGTGGGAACAGACTGTATCATTCACACTGTCCACGGCTGTGGGGTGGACTTTATCTTTCACACGGACCGTGCCTGTGGGATAGACTTTATCTTTCACATGGTCTGTGGCTGAGGGATAGACTTTTTCACACGGTCCGTGGCTGTGGGATAGACTTTATCTTTCACACGGTCCGTGGCTGTGGGGTAGACTTTATCTTTCATACAGTCCGTGGTTGTGGGGTAGACTTTATCTTTCACACGGTCCGTGCCTGTGGGGTAGACTTTATCTTTCACATGATCCGTGGCTGTGGGAATAGACTCTATCTTTCACACGGTCCGTGCCTGTGGGATAGACTTTATTTTTCACACGGTCCGTGGCTGTGTGGTAGACTTTATTTTTCACACGGTCCGTGGCTGTGGGATAGACTTTATCTTTCACACAGTCCGTGTTTTTGTGATAGACTTTATCTTTCACACAGTAGGTGGCTGTAGGAGTAGACTTTATCTTTCACACGGTCCGTGGCTGTGCGAATAGACTTTATCTTTCACATGGTCCGTGGCTGTGGGATAAACTTTTTCACACGGTCCGTGGCTGTGGGATAGACTTTATCTTTCACACGGTCCGTTCCTGTGGGATAGACTTTATCTTTCACACGGTCCGTGCCTGTGGGATAGACTTCATCTTTCACATGATCCGTGGCTGTGGTATAGACTTTATCTTTCACACGTTCGTTAGATGTTGGAACAGACTCTATCTTTCACACGGTCCGTGGCTGTGGGATAGCCTCTATCTTTCACACGGTCCGTTTCTGTGGGGTAGACTTTATCTTTCACACGGTCCGTGGCTGTGGGGTAGACTTTATCTTTCACACGGCCCGGGGCTGTGGGGTAGACTTTATCTTTCACATGGCCCGTGCCTGTGGGGTAGACTTTACCTTTCACACGGTCCGTGCCTGTGGGGTAGACATTATCTTTCACATGGTCCGTGGATGTGGGGTAGACTTTATCTTTCACACGGTCTGTGGCTGTGGGGTAGACTTTATCTTTCACACGGCCCGTGGCTGTGGGGTAGAGTTTATCTTTCACATGGCCCGTGGCTGTGGAGTAGACTTTATCTTTCACATGGCGTGGCTGTGGGGTAGACTTTATCTTTCACACGGTCCGTGCCTGTGGGAAAGACTCCATCTTTCACACGGTCCGTGGCTGTGGGATAGACTTTTTCTTTCATATGGTCCGAGGCTGTGGGAATAGACTCTATCTTTCACACGGTCCGTGGCTGTGGGATAGACTTTATCTTTCACACGGTCCGTGCCTGTGGAGTAGACTTTATCTTTCACAGGTCCGTGGCTCTGGTATAGACTTTATCTTTCACACGGTAATTGGCTGTGTGATAGACTTTTTCACATGGTCCGTGCCTGTGGGATAGACTTTATCTTTCACACGATTCCGTGGCTGTCGGATAGACTTTATCTTTCACAAGGTCCGTGTCTGTGGGATAGACTTTATCTTTCACACGGTCCATGGCTGTGGGAATAGACTCTATCTTTCACACGGTCCGTGGCTGTGGGAAAGACTTTATTTTTCGCACGGTCCGTGGCTGTGGGAATAGACTCTATCTTTCACACGGTCCGTGGCTGTGGGAAAGACTTTATCTTTCGCACAGCCCGTGGCTGTGTGGTAGACTTTATCTTTCATACAGTCCGTGGCTGTGGGGTAGACATTATCTTTCACACGGTCCGTGCCTTTGGAATAGACTTTATCTTTCACATGGTCCGTGGCTCTGGTATAGACTTTATCTTTCACACGGTAAGTGGCTGTGTGATAGACTTTTTCACACGGTCCGTGCCTGTGGGATAGACTTTATCTTTCACATGGTCCATGGCTGTGGGATAGACTTTTTGACACGGTCCGTGCCTGTGGGATAGACTTTATCTTTCACACGTTCCGTGGCTGTCGGATAGACTTTATCTTTCACAAGGTCCGTGCCTGTGGGACAGACTTTATCTTTCAAACGGTCCGTGGCTGTGGGACAGACTTTATCTTTCACAAGGTCCGTGCCTGTGGGGTAGACATTATCTTTCACACGGTCCGTGGATGTGGGGTAGACTTTATCTTTCAAACGGTCCGTGGCTGTGGGAATAGACTCTATCTTTCACACGGTCCGTGCCTGTGGGATAGACTTTATGTTTCACACGGTCCGTGCCTGTGGGGTAGACATTATCTTTCACACGGTTCGTGGATGTGGGGTAGACTTTATCGTTCACACGGTCCGTGGCTGTGGGGTAGACTTTATCTTTCACACGGTCCGTGCCTGTGGGATAGACTTTATCTTTCACACGGTCCGTGGCTGTGGGATAGACTCTATCTTTCACACGGTCGTTTCCTGTGGGGTAGACTCTATCTTTCACAAGGTTCATGGCTGTTGGAATAGACTTTATCTTTCACACGGTCCGTGGTGTGGGATAGACTTTATCTTTCACACGGTCCGTGGCTGTGGAATAGACTCTATCTTGCACATTGTCTGTCGCTGTCTGAATAGACTCTATCTTTCACACGGTCCGTGCCTGTGGGATAAACTTTATCTTTCACACGGTCCGTGCCTGTGGGATAGACTTTATCTTTCACACGGTCCGTGGCTCTGGGAATAGAGTTTATCTTTCTCACAGTCCGTGCCTGTGGGATAGACTTTATCTTTCACATGGTCCGTGCCTATGGGATAGACTCTATCATTCACCGGGTCCGTGACTGTGGAATAGACTCTATCTTTCACATGGTCCGTGGCTGTGTGATTAGACTCTATCTTTCACACGGTCCATGGCTCTCGGGTAGTTTTTATCTTTCACATGGTCCGTGGCTGTGGGGTAGACTTTATCTTTCACACTGCATATGGCTGTGGGATAGATTTTATCTTTCACATGGTCCGTGGCTGTCGGGTAGACTTTATCTTTCACACGGTCCTTGGCTGTGCGGTAGACTTTATCTTTCACACGGTCCGTGCCTATGGGATAGACTTTGTCTTTCACACGGCCCGTGACTGTGGGGTAGACTTTATCTTTCACACGGCCAGTGGCTGTGGATTAGACTTTATCTTTCACACGTTCCGTGCCTATGGGGTAGACTTTATCTTTCACACGGTTCGTGCCTGTGGGATAGACTTTATCTTTCACATTGTTCGTGCCTGTGGGATAGACTCTATCATTCACCCGGTCCGTGGCTGTGGAATAGACTCTATCTTTCACATGGTCCGTGGCTGTGGGATTAGACTCTATCTTTCACAAGGTCCATGGCTGTCGGGTATACTTTATCTTTCACATGGTCCGTGGCTTTTGGGGTAGACTTTATCTTTCACAAGGTATATGGCTATGGGATAGATTTTATCTTTCACATGGTCCCTGGCTGTGGGGTAGACTTTATCTTTCAAACGGTCCGTGGCTGTGGGAACAGACTCTATCTTTCACACTGTCCGTGCCTGTGGGATAGACTTTATCTTTCACACGGTCCGTGGCTGTGCGGTAGACTTTGTCTTTCACATGGTCCGTGCCTGTTGGATAGTCTTTATCTTTCACACGGTCCATGCCTGAGGGATAGACTTTTTCACACGGTCCGTGCCTGTGGGAAAGACTTTCTCTTTCACACGGTCCGTGCCTGTGGGATAGACTTTATCTTTCACATGGTCCGTGGCTGTGGGATAGACTTTATCTTTCACACGGTCCGTGGCTGTGGAAATAGATTTATCTTTCACATGGTTTGTGCCTGTGGGATAGACTTTATCTTTCACATGGTCCGTGGCAGTGGGGTAGACTTTATCTTTCACACGGTCCATTCATGTGGGATAGACTTTTTCACACGGTCCGTGTCTGTGGGGTAGACTGTATCTTTCACATGGTCCGTGGCTGTGGGAATAGTCTTTATCTCTCACACGGTCAGTGCCTGTGAGATAGACTCTATCTTTCACACTGTCCGTGGTTGTGGGATAGTCTCTCTCTTGCACATGGTGTGGCTGCGGGGTAGACTTGATCTTTCACACGGTCCGTGGCTGCGGGGTAGACTTTATCTTTCACACGGTCCGTGGCTGCGGGGTAGACTTTATCTTTCACACGGTCCGTGGCTGCGGGGTAGACTTTATCGTTCACACGGCCCGTGGCTGTGGGGTAGACTTTAATTTCACACGGCCCGTGGCTGTGGGGTAGACTTTATCTTTCACACGGTCCGTGGCTGTGGGGTAGACTTTACCTGTCACACGGTCCGTGGCTGTGGGGTAGACGTTACCTTTCACACGGTCCGTGGCTGTGGGGTAGACATTATCTTTCACAAGGTCAGTGGCTGTGGGGTAGACTTTATCTTTCACACGGCCTTTGCCTGTGGCATAGACTTTATCTTTCACACGGCCCGTGCCTGTGGCATAGACTTTATTTTCACACGGCCCGTGCCTGTGGGGTAGACATAATCTTTCACACGGCCCGTGGCTGTGGGGTAGACTTTATGTTTCACACGGTCCGTGGCTGTGGGAATAGACTTTATCTTTCACATGGTCCGTGGCTGTGGGAATACACTTTATCTTTCACACGGTCCGTGGCTGTGGGATAGACTCTATCTTTCCCTCGGTCCATGCCTTTGGGATAACCTCTATCTTTCACACGGTCCGTGGCTGTGGGAATAGACTTTATCTTTCACACAGTCCATGCCTGTGGGATAGACTCTATCTTTCACATGGTCCGTGGCTGTGGGATAGCCTCTATCTATCACACGGTCCGTGGTTGTGTGAATAGGCTTTATCTTTCACACGGTCCGTGGCTGTGGGGTAGACTTTATCTTTCACAAGCTCCGTGGCTGTGGGAAAGACTTTATCTTTCACACGGTCCGTGTCTTTGTGGTAGACTTTATCTTTCACACGGTAGGTGGCTGTGGGGTAGACTTTATCTTTCACACGGTCCGTGGGTGTGCGAATAGACTTTATCTTTCACATGTTCCGTGGCTGTGGGATAGACTTTTTCACACGGTCCGTGGCTGTGGTGTAGACTTTATCTTTCACACGGTCCGTGCCTGTGGGATAGACTTTATCTTTAACACGGTCCGTGCCTGTGGGATAGACTTTATCTTTCATATGATCCGTGGCTGTGGGATAGACTTTATCTTTCACACGTTCGTTAGATGTGGGAACAGACTCTATCTTTCACACGGTCTGTGGCTGTGGGATAGACTCTATCTTTCACACGGTCCATGGCTGTGGAGTAGACTTTATCTTTCACACGGTCCGTGGCTGTGGGGTAGACTTTATCTTTCAACACGGCCCGTGGCTGTGGGGTAGACTTTATCTTTCACATGGCCCGTGCCTGTGGGGTAGACTTTATCTTTCACACGGTCCGTGCCTGTGGGGTAGACATTATCTTTCACATGGTCCGTGGCTGTGGGGTAGACTTTATCTTTCACACGGCCCGTGGTTGTGGGGTAGACTTTATCTTTCACACGGCCCGTGGCTGTGGAGTAGACTTTATCTTTCACACGGTCCGTGCCTGTGGGAAAGACTCCATCTTTCACACGGTCCGTGGCTGTGGGATAGACTTTTTCTTTCACATGGTCCGTGGCTGTTGGAATAGACTCTATCTTTCACACGGTCCGTGGCTGTGGGATAGACTTTATCTTTCACACGGTCCATGGCTGTGGGAATAGACTCTATCTTTCACACGTTCCGTGGCTGTGGGAAAGACTTTATCTTTCGCACGGCCCGTGGCTGTGTGGTAGACTTTATCTTTCATACAGTCCGTGGCTGTGGGGTAGACATTATCTTTCACACGGTCCGTGCCTTTGGAATAGACTTTATCTTTCACATGGCCCGTGGCTCTGGTATAGATTTTATCTTTCACAAGGTAAGTGGCTGTGTGATAGACTTTTTCACACGGTCCGTGCCTGTGGGATAGACTTTATCTTTCACATGGTCCATGGCTGTGGGATAGACTTTTTGACACGGTCCGTGCCTGTGGGATAGACTTTATCTTTTACACGTTCCGTGGCTGTCGGATAGACTTTATCTTTCACAAGGTCCGTGCCTGTGGGACAGACTTTATCTTTCAAACGGTCCGTGGCTGAGGGATAGACTTTATCTTTCACAAGGTCCGTGCCTGTGGGGTAGACATTATCTTTCACACGGTCCGTGGATGTGGGGTAGACTTTATCTTTCAAACAGTCCGTGTCTGTGGGAATAGACTCTATCTTTCACACGGTCCGTGCCTGTGGGATAGACTTTATCTTTCACACGGTCCGTGCCTGTGGGGTAGACATTATCTTTCACACGGTTCGTGGAGGTGGGGTAGACTTTATCGTTCACACGGTCCATGGCTGTTGGGTAGACTTTATCTTTCACACGGTCCATGCCTGTGGGATAGACTTTATCTTTCACATGGTCCGTGGCTGTGAGGTAGACTTTATCTTTCACACGGTCCGTGCCTGTGGGATAGACTTTATCTTTCACACGGTCCGTGGCTGTGGGATAGACTCTATCTTTCCCTCGGTCCATGCCTGTGGGATACCCTCTATCTTTCACACGGTCCGTGGCTGTGGGAATAGACTTTATCTTTCACACAGTCCATGCCTGTGGGATAGACTCTATCTTTCACATGGTCCGTGGCTGTGGGATAGCCTCTATCTATCACACGGTCCGTGGTTGTGTGAATAGGCTTTATCTTTCACACGGTCCGTGGCTGTGGGGTAGACTTTATCTTTCACAAGCTCCGTGGCTGTGGGAAAGACTTTATCTTTCACACGGTCCGTGTCTTTGTGGTAGACTTTATCTTTCACACGGTAGGTGGCTGTGGGGTAGACTTTATCTTTCACACGGTCCGTGGCTGTGCGAATAGACTTTATCTTTCACATGTTCCGTGGCTGTGGGATAGACTTTTTCACACGGTCCGTGGCTGTGGGATAGACTTTATCTTTCACACGGTCCGTGCCTGTGGGATAGACTTTATCTTTCACACGGTCCGTGCCTGTGGGATAGACTTTATCTTTCATATGATCCGTGGCTGTGGGATAGACTTTATCTTTCACACGTTCGTTAGATGTGGGAACAGACTCTATCTTTCACACGGTCTGTGGCTGTGGGATAGACTCTATCTTTCACACGGTCCATGGCTGTGGAGTAGACATTATCTTTCACACGGTCCGTGGCTGTGGGGTAGACTTTATCTTTCAACACGGCCCGTGGCTGTGGGGTAGACTTTATCTTTCACATGGCCCGTGCCTGTGGGGTAGACTTTATCTTTCACACGGTCCGTGCCTGTGGGGTAGACATTATCTTTCACATGGTCCGTGGCTGTGGGGTAGACTTTATCTTTCACACGGCCCGTGGTTGTGGGGTAGACTTTATCTTTCACACGGCCCGTGGCTGTGGAGTAGACTTTATCTTTCACACGGTCCGTGCCTGTGGGAAAGACTCCATCTTTCACACGGTCCGTGGCTGTGGGATAGACTTTTTCTTTCACATGGTCCGTGGCTGTTGGAATAGACTCTATCTTTCACACGGTCCGTGGCTGTGGGATAGACTTTATCTTTCACACGGTCCATGGCTGTGGGAATAGACTCTATCTTTCACACGTTCCGTGGCTGTGGGAAAGACTTTATCTTTCGCACGGCCCGTGGCTGTGTGGTAGACTTTATCTTTCATACAGTCCGTGGCTGTGGGGTAGACATTATCTTTCACACGTTCCGTGCCTTTGGAATAGACTTTATCTTTCACATGGCCCGTGGCTCTGGTATAGACTTTATCTTTCACACGGTAAGTGGCTGTGTGATAGACTTTTTCACACGGTCCGTGCCTGTGGGATAGACTTTATCTTTCACATGGTCCATGGCTGTGGGATAGACTTTTTGACACGGTCCGTGCCTGTGGGATAGACTTTATCTTTTACACTTTCCGTGGCTGTCGGATAGACTTTATCTTTCACAAGGTCCGTGCCTGTGGGACAGACTTTATCTTTCAAACGGTCCGTGGCTGTGGGATAGACTTTATCTTTCACAAGGTCCGTGCCTGTGGGGTAGACATTATCTTTCACACGGTCCGTGGATGTGGTGTAGACTTTATCTTTCAAACAGTCCGTGTCTGTGGGAATAGACTCTATCTTTCACACGGTCCGTGCCTGTGGGATAGACTTTATCTTTCACACGGTCCGTGCCTGTGGGGTAGATATTATCTTTCACACGGTCCGTGGAGGTGGGGTAGACTTTATCGTTCACACGGTCCATGGCTGTTGGGTAGACTTTATCTTTCACACGGTCCGTGCCTGTGGGATAGACTTTATCTTTCACATGGTCCGTGGCTGTGAGGTAGACTTTATCTTTCACACAGTCCGTGCCTGTGGGATAGACTTTATCTTTCACACGGTCCGTGGCTGTTGGATAAACTCTATCTTTCCCTCGGTCCATGCCTGTGGGATACCCTCTATCTTTCACACGGTCCGTCGCTGTGGGAATAGACTTTATCTTTCACACAGTCCATGCCTGTGGGATAGACTCTATCTTTCACATGGTCCGTGGCTGTGGGATAGCCTCTATCTATCACACGGTCCGTGGTTGTGTGAATAGGCTTTATCTTTCACACGGTCCGTGGCTGTGGGGTAGACTTTATCTTTCACAAGCTCCGTGGCTGTGGGAAAGACTTTATCTTTCACACGGTCCGTGTCTTTGTGGTAGACTTTATCTTTCACACGGTAGGTGGCTGTGGGGTAGACTTTATCTTTCACACGGTCCGTGGCTGTGCGAATAGACTTTATCTTTCACATGTTCCGTGGCTGTGGGATAGACTTTTTCACACGGTCCGTGGCTGTGGGATAGACTTTATCTTTCACACGGTCCGTGCCTGTGGGATAGACTTTATCTTTCACACGGTCCGTGCCTGTGGGATAGACTTTATCTTTCACATGATCCGTGGCTGTGGGATAGACTTTATCTTTCACACGTTCGTTAGATGTGGGAACAGACTCTATCTTTCACACGGTCTGTGGCTGTGGGATAGACTCTATCTTTCACACGGTCCATGGCTGTGGAGTAGACTTTATCTTTCATACGGTCCGTGGCTGTGGGGTAGACTTTATCTTTCACATGGCCCGTGCCTGTGGGGTAGACTTTATCTGTCACACGGTCCGTGCCTGTGGAATAGACTCTATCTTGCACATGGTCTGTCGCTGTCTGAATAGACTCTATCTTTCACACGGTCCGTGCCTGTGGGATAAACTTTATCTTTCACACGGTCCGTGGCTCTGGGAATAGAGTTTATCTTTCTCACAGTCCGTGCCTGTGGGATAGACTTTATCTTTCACACGGTCCGTGGCTCTGGGAATAGAGTTTATCTTTCTCACAGTCCGTGCCTGTGGGATAGACTTTATCTTTCACATGGTCCGTGCCTATGGGATAGACTCTATCATTCACCGGGTCCGTGGCTGTGGAATAGACTCTATCTTTCACATGGTCCGTGGCTGTGTGATTAGACTCTATCTTTCACACGGTCCATGGCTCTCGGGTAGTTTTTATCTTTCACATGGTCCGTGGCTGTGGGGTAGACTTTATCTTTCACACTGCATATGGCTGTGGGATAGATTTTATCTTTCACATGGTCCGTGGCTGTCGGGTAGACTTTATCTTTCACACGGTCCTTGGCTGTGCGGTAGACTTTATCTTTCACACGGTCCGTGCCTATGGGATAGACTTTGTCTTTCACACGGTCCGTGCCTGTGGGATAGACTTTATCTTTTACACGTTCCGTGGCTGTCGGATAGACTTTATCTTTCACAAGGTCCGTGCCTGTGGGACAGACTTTATCTTTCAAACGGTCCGTGGCTGAGGGATAGACTTTATCTTTCACAAGGTTCGTGCCTGTGGGGTAGACATTATCTTTCACACGGTCCGTGGATGTGGGGTAGACTTTATCTTTCAAACAGTCCGTGTCTGTGGGAATAGACTCTATCTTTCACACGGTCCGTGCCTGTGGGATAGACTTTATCTTTCACACGGTCCGTGCCTGTGGGGTAGACATTATCTTTCACACGGTTCGTGGAGGTGGGGTAGACTTTATCGTTCACACGGTCCATGGCTGTTGGGTAGACTTTATCTTTCACACGGTCCGTGCCTGTGGGATAGACTTTATCTTTCACATGGTCCGTGGCTGTGAGGTAGACTTTATCTTTCACACGGTCCGTGCCTGTGGGATAGACTTTATCTTTCACACGGTCCGTGGCTGTGGGATAGACTCTATCTTTCCCTCGGTCCATGCCTGTGGGATACCCTCTATCTTTCACACGGTCCGTCGCTGTGGGAATAGACTTTATCTTTCACACAGTCCATGCCTGTGGGATAGACTCTATCTTTCACATGGTCCGTGGCTGTGGGATAGCCTCTATCTATCACACGGTCCGTGGTTGTGTGAATAGGCTTTATCTTTCACACGGTCCGTGGCTGTGGGGTAGACTTTATCTTTCACAAGCTCCGTGGCTGTGGGAAAGACTTTATCTTTCACACGGTCCGTGTCTTTGTGGTAGACTTTATCTTTCACACGGTAGGTGGCTGTGGGGTAGACTTTATCTTTCACACGGTCCGTGGCTGTGCGAATAGACTTTATCTTTCACATGTTCCGTGGCTGTGGGATAGACTTTTTCACACGGTCCGTGGCTTTGGGATAGACTTTATCTTTCACACGGTCCGTTCCTGTGGGATAGACTTTATCTTTCACACGGTCCGTGCCTGTGGGATAGACTTTATCTTTCACATGATCCGTGGCTGTGGGATAGACTTTATCTTTCACACGTTCGTTAGATGTGGGAACAGACTCTATCTTTCACACGGTCTGTGGCTGTGGGATAGACTCTATCTTTCACACGGTCCATGGCTGTGGAGTAGACTTTATCTTTCACACGGTCCGTGGCTGTGGGGTAGACTTTATCTTTCACATGGCCCGTGCCTGTGGGGTAGACTTTATCTGTCACACGGTCCGTGCCTGTGGGGTAGACATTATCTTTCACATGGTCCGTGGCTGTGGGGTAGACTTTATCTTTCACACGGCCCGTGGTTGTGGGGTAGACTTTATCTTTCACACGGCCCGTGGCTGTGGAGTAGACTTTATCTTTCACATGGTCCGTGCCTGTGGGAAAGACTCCATCTTTCACACGGTCCGTGGCTGTGGGATAGACTTTTTCTTTCACAGGGTCCGTGGCTGTGGGAATAGACTCTATCTTTCACACGGTCCGTGGCTGTGGATAGACTTTATCTTTCACACGGTCCATGGCTGTGGGAATAGACTCTATCTTTCACACGGTCCGTGGCTGTGGGAAAGACTTTATCTTTCGCACGGCCCGTGAATGTGTGGTAGACTTTATCTTTCATACAGTCCCTGGCTTTGGGGTAGAAATTATCTTTCACACGGTCCGTGCCTTTGGAATAGACTTTATCTTTCACATGGCCCGTGGCTCTGGTATAGACTTTATCTTTCACACGGTAAGTGGCTGTGTGATAGACTTTTTCACACGGTCCGTGCCTGTGGGATAGACTTTATCTTTCACATGGTCCATGGCTGTGGGATAGACTTTTTGACACGGTCCGTGCCTGTGGGATAGACTTTATCTTTCACACGTTCCGTGGCTGTCGGATAGACTTTATCTTTCACAAGGTCCGTGCCTGTGGGACAGACTTTATCTTTCAAACGGTCCGTGGCTGAGGGATAGACTTTATCTTTCACAAGGTCCTTGCCTGTGGGGTAGACATTATCTTTCACACGGTCCGTGGATGTGGGGTAGACTTTATCTTTCAAACGGTCCGTGGCTGTGGGAATAGACTCTATCTTTCATACGGTCCGTGCCTGTGGGATAGACTTTATCTTTCACATGGTCCGTGCCTGTGGGGTAGACATTATCTTTCACACGGTTCGTGGATGTGGGGTAGACTTTATCGTTCACACGGTCCGTGGCTGTGGGGTAGACTTTATCTTTCACACGGTCCGTGCCTGTGGGATAGACTTTATCTTTCACACGGTCCGTGGCTGTGGGATAGACTCTATCTTTCACACGGTCGTTTCCTGTGGGGTCGACACTATCTTTCACACGGTTCATGGCTGTTGGAATAGACTTTATCTTTCACACGGTCCGTGGTGTGGGATAGACTTTATCTTTCACACGGTCCGTGCCTGTGGGATAGACTTTATCTTTCACACGGTCCGTGCCTGTGGGATAGACTTTATCTTTCACATGATCCGTGGCTGTGGGATAGACTTTATCTTTCACACGTTCGTTAGATGTGGGAACAGACTCTATCTTTCACACGGTCCGTGGCTGTGGGATAGACTCTATCTTTCACACGGTCCGTGGCTGTGGGGTAGACTTTATCTTTCATACAGTCCGTGGCTGTGGGGTAGACTTTATCTTTCACACGGTCGGCGCCTGTGGGGTAGACTTTATCTTTCACATGGTCCGTGGCTGTGGGATAGACTTTTTGACACGGTCCGTGCCTGTGGGATAGACTTTATATTTCACACGGTCGGTGGCTGTCGGAAAAACTTTATCTTTCACAAGGTCCGTGCCTGTGGGATAGACTTTATCTTTCAAACGGTCCGTGGCTGTGGGATAGACTTTATCTTTCACACGGTCCATGGCTGTGGGAATAGACTCTATCTTTCACACGGTCCGTGCCTGTGGGGTAGACTTCATCTTGCACACGGTCCGTGGCTGTGGGATAGACTTTATCTTTCACACGGTCCTTGGCTGTGGGGCAGACTTTATCTTTCACACGGTCCGTGGCTGTGGGAACAGACTGTATCATTCACACTGTCCACGGCTGTGGGGTGGACTTTATCTTTCACATGGTCCGTGCCTGCGGGATAGACTTTACCTTTCACATGGTCTGTGGCTGAGGGATAGACTTTTTCACACGGTCCGTGGCTGTGGGATAGACTTTATCTTTCACACGGTCCGTTCCTGTGGGATAGACTTTATCTTTCACACGGTCCGTGCCTGTGGGATAGACTTTATCTTTCACATGATCCGTGGCTGTGGGATAGACTCTATCTTTCACACGGTCGCTGGCTGTGGGAATAGACTCTATCTTTCACACGGTCCGTGCCTGTGGGATAGACTTTATTTTTCACACGGTCCGTGGCTGTGTGGTAGACTTTATCTTTCACACGGTCCGTGGCTGTGGGGTAGACTTTATCTTTCACACGGCCCGTGCCTGTGGGGTAGACTTAATCTTTCATCCGGCCCGTGGCTGTGGTATAGACTTTATGTTTCACACGGTCCGTGGCTGTGAGAATAGACTTTATCTTTCACACGGTCCGTGGCTGTGGGAATAGACTTTATCTTTCACACGGTCCGTGCCTGTGGGATAGACTTTATCTTTCACACGGTCCGTGGCTGTGGGATAGACTCTATCTTTCCCTCGGTCCATGCCTGTGGGATAGGCTCTATCTTTCACACGGTCCGTGGCTGTGGGAATAGACTTTATCTTTCACACAGTCCATGCCTGTGGGATAGACTCTATCTTTCACATGGTCCGTGGCTGTGGGATAGCCTCTATCTTTCACACGGTCCGTGGCTGTGTGAATAGGCTTTATCTTTCACACGGTCTGTGCCTGTGGGGTAGACATTATCTTTCACATGGTCCGTGGATGTGGGGTAGACTTTATCTTTCACACTGTCCGTGGCTGTGGGGTAGACTTTATCTTTCACACGGCCCGTGGCTGTGGGGTAGAGTTTATCTTTCACACGACCCGTGGCTGTGGAGTAGACTTTATCTTTCACATGGTCCGTGGCTGTGGGGTAGACTTTATCTTTCACACGGTCCGTGGCTGTGGGATAGACTCTATCTTTCCCTCGGTCCATGCCTGTAGGATACCCTCTATCTTTCACACGGTCCGTCGCTGTGGGAATAGACTTTATCTTTCACACAGTCCATGCCTGTGGGATAGACTCTATCTTTCACATGGTCCGTGGCTGTGGGATAGCCTCTATCTATCACACGGTCCGTGGTTGTGTGAATAGGCTTTATCTTTCACACGGTCCGTGGCTGTGGGGTAGACTTTATCTTTCACAAGCTCCGTGGCTGTGGGAAAGACTTTATCTTTCACACGGTCCGTGTCTTTGTGGTAGACTTTATCTTTCACACGGTAGGTGGCTGTGGGGTAGACTTTATCTTTCACACGGTCCGTGGCTGTGCGAATAGACTTTATCTTTCACATGTTCCGTGGCTGTGGGATAGACTTGTTCACACGGTCCGTGGCTGTGGGATAGACTTTATCTTTCACACGGTCCGTGCCTGTGGGATAGACTTTATCTTTCACATGATCCGTGGCTGTGGGATAGACTTTATCTTTCACACGTTCGTTAGATGTGGGAACAGACTCTATCTTTCACACGGTCTGTGGCTGTGGGATAGACTCTATCTTTCACACGGTCCATGGCTGTGGAGTAGACTTTATCTTTCACACGGTCCGTGGCTGTGGGGTAGACTTTATCTTTCACACGGTCCGTGGCTGTGGGGTAGACTTTATCTTTCACACGGTCCGTGCCTGTGGGGTAGACATTATCTTTCACATGGTCCGTGGCTGTGGGGTAGACTTTATCTTTCACACGGCCCGTGGTTGTGGGGTAGACTTTATCTTTCACACGGCCCGTGGCTGTGGAGTAGACTTTATCTTTCACACGGTCCGTGCCTGTGGGAAAGACTCCATCTTTCACAGGGTCCGTGGCTGTGGGAATAGACTCTATCTTTCACACGGTCCGTGGCTGTGGATAGACTTTATCTTTCACACGGTCCATGGCTGTGGGAATAGACTCTATCTTTCACACGGTCCGTGGCTGTGGGAAAGACTTTATCTTTCTCACGGCCCGTGAATGTGTGGTAGACTTTATCTTTCATACAGTCCGTGGCTTTGGGGTAGAAATTATCTTTCACACGGTCCGTGCCTTTGGAAAAGACTTTATCTTTCACATGGCCCGTGGCTCTGGTATAGACTTTATCTTTCACACGGTAAGTGGCTGTGTGATAGACTTTTTCACACGGTCCGTGCCTGTGGGATAGACTTTATCTTTCACATGGTCCATGGCTGTGGGATAGACTTTTTGACACGGTCCGTGCCTGTGGGATAGACTTTATCTTTCACACGTTCCGTGGCTGTCGGATAGACTTTATCTTTCACAAGGTCCGTGCCTGTGGGACAGACTTTATCTTTCAAATGGTCCGTGGCTGAGGGATAGACTTTATCTTTCACAAGGTCCGTGCCTGTGGGGTAGACATTATCTTTCACACGGTCCGTGGATGTGGGGTAGACTTTATCTTTCAAACGGTCCGTGGCTGTGGGAATAGACTCTATCTTTCACACGGTCCGTGCCTGTGGGATAGACTTTATCTTTCACACGGTCCGTTCCTGTGGGGTAGACATTATCTTTCACACGGTTCGTGGATGTGGGGTAGACTTTATCGTTCACACGGTCCGTGGCTGGGGGTAGACTTTATCTTTCACACGGTCCGTGCCTGTGGGATAGACTTTATCTTTCACACGGTCCGTGGCTGTGGGATAGACTCTATCTTTCACACGGTCGTTTCCTGTGGGGTCGACACTATCTTTCACACGGTTCATGGCTGTTGGAATAGACTTTATCTTTCACACAGTCCGTGGTGTGGGATAGACTTTATCTTTCACACAGTCCGTGCCTGTGGGATAGACTTTATCTTTCACACGGTCCGTGCCTGTGGGATAGACTTTATCTTTCACATGATCCGTGGCTGTGGGATAGACTTTATCTTTCACACGTTCGTTAGATGTGGGAACAGACTCTATCTTTCACACGGTCCGTGGCTGTGGGATAGACTCTATCTTTCACACGGTCCGTGGCTGTAGGGTAGACTTTATCTTTCATACACTCCGTGGCTGTGGGGTAGACTTTATCTTTCACACGGTCCGCGCCTGTGGGGTAGACTTTATCTTTCACATGGTCCGTGGCTCTGGTATAGACTTTATCTTTCAGACGGTAAGTGGCTGTGTGATAGACTTTTTCACACGGTCCGTGCCTGTCGGATAGACTTTATCTTTCACATGGTCCGTGGCTGTGGGATAGACTTTTTGACACGGTCCGTGCCTGTGGGATAGACTTTATATTTCACACGGTCGGTGGCTGTCGGAAAAACTTTATCTTTCACAAGGTCCGTGCCTGTGGGATAGACTTTATCTTTCAAACGGTCCGTGGCTGTGGGATAGACTTTATCTTTCACACGGTCCATGGCTGTGGGAATAGACTCTGTCTCTCACACGGTCCGTGCCTGTGGGGTAGACATTATCTTTCACACGGTCCGTGGCTGTGGGGTAGACTTCATCTTACACACGGTCCGTGGCTGTGGGATAGACTTTATCTTTCACACGGTCCGTGGCTGTGGGGCAGACTTTATCTTTCACACGGTCCGTGGCTGTGGGATCAGACTGTATCATTCACACTGTCCACGGCTGTGGGGTGGACTTTATCTTTCACATGGTCCGTGCCTGCGGGATAGACTTTACCTTTCACATGGTCTGTGGCTGAGGGATAGACTTTTTCACACGGTCCGTGGCTGTGGGATAGACTTTATCTTTCACACGGTCCGTTCCTGTGGGATAGACTTTATCTTTCACACGGTCCGTGCCTGTGGGATAGACTTTATCTTTCACATGATCCGTGGCTGTGGGATAGACTCTATCTTTCACACGGTCGCTGGCTGTGGGAATAGACTCTATCTTTCACACGGTCCGTGCCTGTGGGATAGACTTTATTTTTCACACGGACCGTGGCTGTGTGGTAGACTTTATCTTTCACACGGTCCGTGGCTGTGGGGTAGACTTTATCTTTCACACGGCCCGTGCCTGTGGGGTAGACTTAATCTTTCATCCGGCCCGTGGCTGTGGTGTAGACTTTATGTTTCACACGGTCCGTGGCTGTGAGAATAGACTTTATCTTTCACACGGTCCGTGGCTGTGGGAATAGACTTTATCTTTCACACGGTCCGTGCCTGTGGGATAGACTTTATCTTTCACACGGTCCGTGGCTGTGGGATAGACTCTATCTTTCCCTCGGTCCATGCCTGTGGGATAGCCTCTATCTTTCACACGGTCCGTGGCTGTGGGAATAGACTTTATCTTTCACACGGTCCGTGCCTGTGGGGTAGACTTTATCTTTCACATGGTCCGTGGCTGTGGGGTAGACTTTATCTTTCACACGGTCCGTGCCTGTGGGAAAGACTCCATCTTTCACACGGTCCGTGGCTGTGGGATAGACTTTTTCTTTCATATGGTCCGTGGCTGTGGGAATAGACTCTATCTTTCACACGGTCCGTGGCTGTGGGATAGACTTTAACTTTCACACGGTCCGTGGCTGTGGGAAAGACTTTATCTTTCACACGGCCCGTGGCTGTGTGGTAGACTTTATCTTTCATACAGTCCGTGGCTGTGGGGTAGACTTTATCTTTCACACGGCCGTGCCTGTGGAGTAGGCTTTATCTTTCACATGGTCCGTGGCTCTGGTATAGACTTTATCTTTCACACGGTAAGTGGCTGTGTGATAGACTTTTTCACACGGTCCGTGCCTGTGGGATAGACTTTATCTTTCACACGTTCCGTGGCTGTCGGATAGACTTTATCTTTCACAAGGTCCGTGCCTGTGGGATAGACTTTATCTTTCACACGGTCCATGGCTGTGGGAATAGACTCTATTTTTAACACGGTCCGTGGCTGTGGGAAAGACTTTATCTTTCGCACGGTCCATGGCTGTGGGAATAGACTCTATCTTTCACACGGTCCGTGGCTGTGGGAAAGACTTTAACTTTCGCACGGCCCGTGGCTGTGTGGTAGACTTTATCTTTCATACAGTCCGTGGCTGTGGGGTAGACATTATCTTTCACACGGTCCGTGCATTTGGAATAGACTTTATCTTTCACATGGTCCGTGGCTCTGGTATAGACTTTATCTTTCACACGGTAAGTGGCTGTGTGATAGACTTTTTCACACGGTCCGTGCCTGTGGGATAGACTTTATCTTTCACATGGTCCATGGCTGTGGGATAGACTTTTTGACACGGTCCGTGCCTGTGGGATAGACTTTATCTTTCACACGTTCCGTGGCTGTCGGATAGACTTTATCTTTCACAAGGTCCGTGCCTGTGGGACAGACTTTATCTTTCAAACGGTCCGTGGCTGTGGGATACACTTTATCTTTCACAAGGTCCGTGCCTGTGGGGTAGACATTATCTTTCACACGGTCCGTGGATGTGGGAACAGACTGTATCATTCACACTGTCCACGGCTGTGGGGTGGACTTTATCTTTCACACGGTCCGTGCCTGCGGGATAGACTTTATCTTTCACATGGTCTGTGGCTGAGGGATAGACTTTTTCACACGGTCCGTGGCTGTGGGATAGACTTTATCTTTCACACGGTCCGTTCCTGTGGGATAGACTTTATCTTTCACACGGTCCGTGCCTGTGGGATAGACTTTATCTTTCACATGATCCGTGGCTGTGGGATAGACTCTATCTTTCACACGGTCGCTGGCTGTGGGAATAGACTCTATCTTTCACACGGTCCGTGCCTGTGGGATAGACTTTATTTTTCACACGGTCCGTGGCTGTGTGGTAGACTTTATCTTTCACACGGTCCGTGGCTGTGGGGTAGACTTTATCTTTCACACGGCCCCGTGCCTGTGGGGTAGACTTAATCTTTCACCCAGCCCGTGG